>NC_090307.1:51257859-51907859 GCF_039906515.1 Pseudorca crassidens | reverse complement strand
CCATCGCCAGTGATAACAGACACTGTGCTAGGGACACACAGACCTGGAGACTGGGGCAGACATCCTCACAGCCAGGTAACTTCGTGCTCCTCCTGTTGCTGGCTTTCTTGGGCACGGTACACACAGGGTCAGAAAATCAGGCTGGGCAGCAACTTCTGTCTCCGGCAGGACAACCAGGGAGGAATGACTCCTTGAAGAAAGGCCCGCACTCCTCCTTTGGCCCCGTCTGGCCCTGTGGCTGCCTGCACAGCTAACTGCATAGCAGCCTGGGCTTTGGAATCAGACGTGGGTCTGAGTCCTGGCTTTGTCACTGACTCTCTGTGACCATAAACACGTTCCGCGTCTTCTGCAAACTTTTGCAAACTTCTGCAAACTTAGTTTCTGCATCTATGAAGTAGAGAGAATATTAGTACCAAAACATTAGGGTTATTGTAAAGGCTACTGAAACACAGAGGCATTAGTACCCGGCACATCATAAATCCTCAACAATGCTAGTTTTTCTCTCCCTCCTCCTTACTATTATTGTAATAATTCGACTTGACGAATGCTTCTCACAGGTGTCACCTCTCCCTCTTCTTCCTGTGACTGCAGCCACCTGCTCCGTTTTCCTGTTTTGTGGCCCTGCATTTCCTCAATCTTGGGGCACTAATCCCAGCAGACAGAGCTTCAGGTTGTGGACTGAGCCGCAGGCCAGCGAGCAAAGCGGAGGAGCTCGGGGACCGCACTTGGTTGGCCTTGAGCTGTCCTGGGGCCCCACTAACATCAGGTCCCCACGTCACACCTTAGCGACGGGGTCCTCTCCACCTCTCTTCTCCTTCCCCGGCATTTATGACAGGTTCCCTCCGGTATATTCACATAAAATTCTGGGATTTCACGTGCTTCTTGGGGAGTCAAATGCACGAATGCAGAATCAGCATGCACCCTGAGAAGTGTAACCACCATGGAGCGAGCTACGACCTCTGCTTGGGGAGTGTGGGGAAGATTTCACAAGGCAGCAGCCTTTCCACTGGTCTTTCAAAGATAAAAAGGAGTTCGTTGGGTCAGTACTAGGCCTGGTCATAACGTGACCAGCCATCCCACTTTGTTGGAGACTAAGGGCTTTTCTGGGATGCAGGATTTTTGTTACTAAAACCAGGACAGTCCCAGGCAAACCAGAGTGGCTGGTTACCCTACGAGTTCATCACGATGATGTCTGGATCTTGAGAGTCTTCTTCTCTTTCATCAGTTATGTGAGAGCGTGTAGTCTGTGGCTGGGACCCTGAGATCTAATTCTAGAACACGGGAGACTTCCTGCCTGGAGCGGCACCAGCTCTCAGAGTTGCAACCCTTTTGTCCCTCTCCTGGGTGCTGGGACCTGTCTTGATTACCTGCTTCAACTGGGTCGGTCTGTCTTTAAGTCAGTGCTTCTCAGAGTTGGTCCTTGAATCCTTGTGCTAAGAAGGGGGACCCAGGCTTGGGGCTTAATGCCGTCTTGAAATCCTTAATAACTTTATGTTTGAGTTTGTGTTTTGTAAGTGAAGTCCAGTCCATCACGGAGTGTGTGCTGGCTCATGGGCCATCCTGCCTCCCAGACAGGTTCTAGGCCACCTGCTCCCCCAAGTCCTGGTGCCTCGATTCCTCCAGTCCTCTTCTTCCCTGACCCCACCCTGCCACCCTTTGGCTGGGGTCTGGGAGCAGGTGCAGGGAAGGCTGGCTGCATGCATACCGTGAGGAGGAGGGGCAGGGCGGAGCTATCTCCATCCCAAGCTAGCAGAGCAATGGGCGACTTGACAGGGAGGAGCCTCTTGTCCATCCTGCATCCAGGTACCAAGCTCATCCCAGTGTGGAGGTTCCAATCCCTTGGGGATCGTCTGTCTGTGTGAGTTGGGCGGTGGGCCCATGAGAAGGGGAGGGAAGGGGAGATTGACCTCGCCCTTGACCAGGGCACGGTGCGTCACATCCACCCAGCAGCGGTCAGGAGGGGATCCTGGCGTGTGCACAGCCAGTGGCAGAGTGGTCCCTGTGCGGGTCTGCATTCACCCTTGCCCAAGGGAGTGCAACATTAAATAGCAAATAAAAGTTACCATGATGGGTCAAGAGAGGAACTGTGGAAGAAAGGAAAAAGCACATTTTAGTACCTTTAAAAGCACTTTTTTCCTGCCTTTAACCAAGGACCCCTGTGTTTTCATTTTGCTCTGAGCTCTGCAAATGGTACAGCTGGCCTTGCTTCTAGGCCTCACTGCAGACCTACTGAACTGGAAGGTCTCGAATTGTAGCCTGGGAATCTTCACTGTGACACAGCCCCAGGTGCTTCTAATGCACACCTAAGTCTGAGGGTGCAGCAGTGACATTTTGCCCCTAGTTTGGCCGAATGTCCAGAATTGATCTTGTCTTCTCTCAGCCACTGTCATCCTCTATGGCCAGTGTAGGTAGCCTGGGTGATAAAAGAAAGAACCCAACCCCTTTGAAATCTCAACCTCCACCACCATTAATTTCCGACTTAGCAGGAACAGCAGGGCCAAATTGGCCTGAACCAGGGTCCTCTCAGCGTCAGCACCTCTGCGTTCCTGGCTCAGCAGGATTCCCAGTTCTTCTTTTTTTATTTTTTTTGCAGTACGCGGGGCTCTCACTGTTGTGGCCTCTCCCGTTGCGGAGCACAGGCTCCGGACGCGCAGGCTCAGCGGCCATGGCTCATGGGCCCAGCCGCTCCGCGGCATGTAGGATCTTCCCGGACCGGGCACGAACCCATGTCCCCTGCATCGGCAGGCGGACTCTCAACCACTGCGCCACCAGGGAAGCCCCCCAGTTCTTCTTCCAGGCTCAAGACAGGGCCGCACCTGCCCGTGTCTTTGAAGGAAAGTTTGGCGGCAGGACCAGCCTTGGTCATGACATACCACATTCCCTTCCTGCCTCAGTGGCGTTCCAGACATACGGACTCCATTGGTTTGTGTCCCTGTGTGGGGAGGACATGGAGCAGGGTCCATCCTCAAGAGACATGTCACACGGACGAGATGCAAACAGATGTGTAGTTCTGAACCGCTGAGATTTTGGTGTTGCCACTGCAACGCAACCAGCCCACTCCAATGGACCGGGCTCCATTCTAATGACTGTGACTCTCTAAGCATTTTCAAGTCCTTAACTGTAAAGCAAAAGGCGGGTGCACAGAGCTTCCCTCATTGATTTCCTGGAATGGGGGAGAAAAAAGCAAGGATTTCCTTTTAGAAGTCCCTGAACAGAAACTTCGATTCTGTTGATGAGATAATCCCACGTGCCCATCCTCAGGCCTTTGTGCCCTCCCACCCACACCAGCAGTTTCAAGAAGTGACCAGTCGCAGGCTTGGCTCATGGAAAGGTCTTGCCACCCTGAGAGGAACACCGAGAAAGGAAGGTGCCAGAGGTTACGAGGTCATGGAGCTGTAAGGCAGGAGCGGGATCGAGCCGTCCAAACGGACAGTTTCAAGCTCGGAGTGTTTTCCCGGATTTAGGGGTGGATTTATTCCCTGGGGCCCATTAGTTGAATTGCAGTTCAAGTGGAATCAGCTTTCTTTCCTTGCAAGTCTGGCAGTGAAGGGACCCACGTGTCTTAGCCAGTGGGAATGAAGAGAAAAAAATCCCTCTCCATTACGGGCGGCCCGAACCACAAGAAAACAATTCCTTCTAGGGTGCCTGTGCACGCTGGTGTCTGCATTTATAAGGATCACCCCGGTCAGGGCATCTCCCCGCCTCCCGAACAAGAGCCCACTCCTGCTGCCAGCCTGGAACCAGGGCGCAAGGTGCTCGTGGACATTTCGCATGGTTCCTTGAGATTTTCGCCAAGTCCCTTGACCAGGACAGGAGGCAGTATATATTTTGTGATGACTAAAGACTGATGTTCCATTTAGGTTTGCATTGTCTTATCTCCTTGGGAAGCAGTTGTTGGAGGATTTTAGAGATATGGTCCCCACTTGGAGATGAGCGCACAGCGTGTTATGAACTGTGCCCCTCTCGTGCTTTATTCTTCTATCTCCCCCGTCATCCTCAATTCCCACTCCTGTTCCATGGCCCTTCGCAAGCATCTGTTCTAACATCTTTGCTACTTAATCTGAAGCTCACTTGTGCCCTTAAGATGCGCTCACTTCCACGGGTTAGGTCCTCACATGTGCCGGGCTCTGCGCTGAGTGCAATGCGGTCATCGGCTCTTTTACCCCTCACACCAGCCCTCTGTGGGGCGTGGTCACCGACGTTCCTCCCTCCACCTGGGTCACGCTGCCAGCCTCTATCTGGCCCCTCTTCTGGGTGGTGAGTGTGAATCAGGAGCTGGTCATGCACGGCTCTGTCCTGTCCCTTGAGAGCAGGTGTCCAGAGGCAGGCATATGCCCTTCTCTGCTTCTCCTGCCTGAAACACATGGGCCACCGGCCCGGGGCATCTCACCTGGCGGTCACCGTTAGCAGACACAACCTGTGTCCTCCAATATAAACTTCACCAGAAATAAAGGCGATATTTTGTCCCCATTGCCCTTCTTCCTTTGTCTTACTTCTCAGTTGGTTCTGAGCCAGATAGGGAAGAGGGATGCCTTTTATTGGGCCCTTTCAAACACTCCCACTTTAAGTACTGTTATTATTCCTTTTTACACATGAGGGTACCAAGGCATAAGAAGATGAAGGGAATCGCCCGGATTGCACAGCTCAGAGCCTGGAGCGAGACATTCTGGCCCCAACACTGGCCATGTTATGTTCATGTTAGGAAGGTTCATTGATGCTGTCTGTGTATCTATTTCCTTGATTCTCACCACTACGTGGTTGGTATTTGTAGGGTCATTAGTTAGATTGTCTTTCACGTTGATTTTATTTAATAGAATATTGCCTGGGGGAGTCATATATGGGTGTAAATGAGGTGCACCAAAAGTTACATCAGATATTTAGAACTTATTTTGCATTTTTTTTCCCAGAAAAATTTATAAATAAGGAGCTCTAAGCTATGCCTTAAAACCCGCTTAGTCCCTAGTGTTATAATAGTGTCATATTCCACATTTGCAAGACGGGTGGTATAAACCTTATGGTATAATCCTCCCCACTCTGTGTAGCTTCTGGGGTATGGGGAGAAAAGGGGCCCCAGATTGGGGAAGAAAGACCAGGGAGTAAGAGAGTGGGGGAGGGGCAGAAGTGGACCCCCCAGGAAGTGAGGGGGTGGGCAGGCCGTTGTGTGGCATTTGGATGATGGAACTTTGGGGCTCCACACACCCTCTAGCTCCAGACTCTCCTTTCCGGAGCCTGGCCGCTCACCCCCGTCTACCATCTTCAGATCCAGACCTCATTCCTGGCGAGGTGGCCAGATTGCTTTTAGTGGGATGGTTCCTGCTGGCACTTAAGGTGTTTTTCCCACGTCAGTCCCCTTCTCCACCAGTGGGCAGAGCGGGTGTGTGCTGCGCCCCTGCCCACCAGGCGTGCCTGGAGCTGATTAGCCCAGTTCTTCCGTTTAACCCCCCTGCGGTGGACGATCTGTCTGGCTGCCCTGCCCACTTCCCTGGCTCGTGTTCCACTTCTCATCCTCTCTGGGGCGGGCTTGAATCCCTGCCCTAGTTCCTAACAGTGTCTTGCCCGGAGGAGCTGGATTTCAGGAAGCTGAGGCTCAAAGTTCAGCTCACTCACCCAAGGTCATCTGGTTCCCCACTGATTCTGAGCCAGGCACAGGACTCTCCAGTTCTCCTGATGCCCGTCAGCCTGGCCACACTGCTCTCCGCTGCCCAGCCACAGTCCCTCACCCACCCCACTCTGACCCTTCACACCCGGGCCTCCCATTCGCCCTGCTATGAAGGATGCCTGCTCGGGGTCCTTGCGGGAGCCAGAGCATTAAGTGGGAGCATTTGGGACACAGGAGGCCGTCTCATGTCCAGATCCGAGAGTTCAGCTGGGGGTGCACCTTTTTAACACAGTGAAAGTGACTTTGAGCATCCGGTTTTTCGCCAAGTAAGTGCAATCCTTAGGGCTCTGGCTGACTACCAGCGTCACCCTGATGCAGGCCAAGCGCGGGCCCTGGCCTGGCCTACAGCTACCTGTAGCAGAGTGTTCCTGCTGCAGTTCGAGTGGGCAGGATAATCAAGCTCACATCCTGTATTTACAGGCCGTGTGCACTTGAGCCGGGAGTATTTATTTAATCACTCCTGGGATGGGTGTTTTAAAGGAAACGTACAGTGTTCCAGGAAGCATCAGACACAGATATCTCCCTGAAGGGGGGAAACTGCATTGAGACCTACAGTTTCCACAGGAATCAGCGGCTCCAGAGGGCCAGGATGAGGCTTCAGTTGGGTCACATTGAGTTGAGGTGGTGGTGAGGTATCTCACGTGGAGAGTAACTAGGCTGTTGGGTCCGAAGCTTATGTGAGAAGTCTGTGCTACAGGTATAAATCGGGAGTCAGTGGTGTAAGATGGAAATAGCGTGGAGTGAGGTGAGAGAAGGCTGAGAACTGAACTCTGGGTGAACTAGAGGAGAGGTGAGGAAGGGGGACACTCCACCCTTTGCTGAAGTGTGGCTGCAGCGGGAAGAAGGAGGTAGGTGGACCTAGAGGAGGGTTTGGATGGAGGGAGAGGAATTTTCTTGACTTCGGATGGAAGAGTCAGTTGAAAGCTGATGGCTGGAGGGTATTATGCTTAGTGAGATAAGTCAGACAGAGAAAGACAAATACTATATGTTTTCACTAATAGTTGGAGTCTAAAAAATGAAACGAGTGAATATAATTAAATAGAAACAGATTCACATATACAGAGAATAAACTAGTGGTTACCGTTGGGAAGGGGGTGGGGTAGGGGCAAGATAGGAAAAGGGGATTAAGAGATACAAACTACTGGGTATAAAATAAATAACAATCAAAGGTGTAAGGTGCAACATAGGGAATATAGCCAATATTTTGTAATAACTTTATAAGGAATATAATCTATAAAAGTATTGAATCATTATGTTGTACACCTGAAACTAATAGAATATTGTAAGTCAACTGTACTTTAATTAAAAAATAAATACCTAAGATAAAAGCTGATGGGAAGGATCCAAGAGAAGGCAGGAGGGGAATGAGATCCAGAGTGCAGAGGGAGGAGGCTCCTGTGCCACTGGACCAGAGGGAAGGGAGGAGGATGTGCAGATGCAAAAGTGCTCATGGATTTGGGATGGGCAGGCAAGGGATTCCTTTTATATAGTTCTGATTTTACTGGTGAAAGAGAAAAAGTCACCTTTGAGGGTGGAAGGAGAGGACGTGGGGTAGTGGATGAAGATCTAAGGATCGTAGAGAATCAGGTGCAGGAAGTGGGCAGAAGCAAAGGAGGCAGCTCAGTCAGAATCACAGGTCCCTCTGCGAGGACAGAGCTGTGGCTGAATGCTGGTTGCTGCATGGTGATGTCACAGTCAGCCCGGATCCTGGACTCAGTATGTCCCTGCTGGGGTCAACCACTGTCCCCAGAAGCCAGAGGGGGCTGCCATATTCGTTGCTTCTAGAAACAATTCTTCAGTGTCCCTGCCTTTTTGTATCATTTGCTCTAGATGCAAAATCTCGGCAGGGGACATCCAATTCACTGAGCCTGGGTCAGGCACCCGTGCTGCCTTACCTGCCAGGAGAGCTGGAAAACCTGGCATTTTCAGCTTCTAAAGGTGGAGGCGCGGCAGGATTCGTGAGGTGGGAAGGGCATTTGGATCCTCCAAAGTCCAACCTACAAAAGACAAAACCTCCAGCAGGGCCCTTTCTCCAGCCTCCTCACCCAGAACTGGCAGTGATCTTCTTCAGGGTGGAGGTTGATGCCTCTTCAGGTGCATGGTCTCTCTCCTTATTTGGGTTTGCTATTGTGACAACCAATAAAATACCCCAGATGGTGATACCATCCATTTGGAGAACTGCCACGCTAGGGGATTTAGTGTTCAGAAAGTAAGGACAGCTTTTGGCCAAAGGACAAGTTCTAAGACGAATATTTAATCTATAGCCCAGCTGATTTGAAACCACACTTCAGCCTAAACCTCATTCCAAAAAAAAAAAAAAAGCTGGCTAATAAAAATGACTGTGCTGAGTCAGTTTAAGTGACCAGCCTTATGCTTTACAGATATGCACAGCTATTGTCAAAAAGGTCTCCGAAGTGCCCTGCCATTAATAAGAGCAATGGAAACACAGCCAAAAGGAAAATTTTAGCTTTAGGTAACACTCAGATTTAGCCATGGATGCTAAATCTCAGGAAAGATGTCACAGGGAGAAAGGAAGAGATGTGACTGAAATTAGGAAAGGACCATTACCAGTGCAGGCTAGAAATGAGAATACCCTTTAGGGAGAAAGGTATTGGCCAAGAGGAGGACTGGAACATTATGAAGGATGTGGACTCAGTTATGAAAAATGATGAGAAATAACATCATTTAGAATCTGATTTAGGGTAAATCATCATTGAGCAATACTTTGCTGAACTTTATCACAGTGTGAGTCCCCTGTAGAAATCAATATATTTTTTAGGAGTTGTTGAGTTAAAAAAATTTAGATAGATTAAAGGAGGAATTAGATAACTTGGTTTGCTCGTGACGAAAGTTGAGTTAGTTAAATCTCTTTGCCTTGGAAGAACAAGATTATCATTTCCCTTGTCCTGTATAGTTTGTCAGACAAATTCTTAGGCTGTTTATCAGTTCAGTGAGTGAAGTAAATGTCATACCCAATTTTATTAAAATTAGAAAAAAAAAAAGCGTGAATGAGGGCAAGTGAGTTTTATAGGGAGAATCAGGTTCTGGACAAAAAAAAAAATTCCCTGACAGTTGAGTGTAGCTGTAAAGCGTTGGATAAAATATTGGGACTTCATTGTGAAATTGAGCTCAGTTCTTGGATTCCAATGGGCTTCAACTTATTTAAAATCACCACCAAATCTATCGGTAAATTGTTAGTTGTGGATAAAACGCTCTTGAGTAACATACGTTAGTTTCAAGCTCTGCCCTTTGAGTCTACTTGGGGAATTATAATGTCCACAAGGACTGAAAACCATGCTATATGTCTTCAATCTCTTTTTTCCTCCAGAGTTAAGAATTCATCAGTCATAAAATACAGATGAAAATGTTTCACCTTCTCCTTGTCTTTTGATTTTTTTCTTGAAATCTTCCATTAAAAAATAGCGGGCTTGTCAGTTTCCAAGTTATTGGAGTGATCCAACACTTTAGACTCGATTTTGGTTCAGGATTTTTATTTCTCAGGTTATTGTAGTTATTTTTAATGAGGAAGTGAGATACTTTAATTCTCTTCCCCTTTCCAATTCCTACCCTAATCCTTGCCTCCTGCTGACTTGAATCTTAGTTCATTAAAAAGAACCTAGGGAGATGTGGTGTTGGTATTTAAATTCTGGGCAGGCTGTCATTTGGGATAAATGGTAGAAATCTGTGCTACCCCAAAGGGTAGGTGGGGGAATTATGAGGAAAAGTTTCCAGGACAGCGAGGAAACGTGTAGTGACCCAAACTTAGCAATGCAGTGGGTCTTCTTTCCTCTCAAAAGGAGATTCTAGCGTGAAGGTTCTTACCCTGGGTGAGAGATTGACCTGGGACCTCTTGAGTCCCTTCCTGTAAGTTTCTGGAATGATCGACCTTCCCTCAACGGTGAGCAGGTGCTTTTGGGAAACAGTAAGAGGACCTGAAGGACACGGTGACTTTCCTCCTAAGCACTCTCTTTTCGATGGTGCCAAGTTCTGGGTTTTATAGGACAGGGTGATGATAAACCCGAAAGAAAGAAATGCCCTCGCCAAGCCATTGGCCGATGTGCTCTTCGCACCAGGATTAAAAGGATCCTTTTTCAGGCCAGCTGAGTCATATTTTCATCACTGGCCTTGATCGTTTAATGAGGATTGTACTTCATTTTATAAGAAGTTTTCACACAAGTTTACTAAAATGGAGTTTAATTCCACTTGACCTGCATAGTTCCTTCTCAATTAAAAAGTTTCTATAGGGACTTCCCTGGCGGTGCAGTGGTTAAGACTCTGCGCTCCCAATGCGGGGGGGCCCGGGTTCAATCCCTGGTCAGGGAACTAGATCCCACATGCATGCTGCAACTAAGAGTTCGCATGCCACAACTAAGGAGGCAGCCTGCAACTAAGACCCAGTGCAACCAAATAAATAAATAAATATTTTAAAAAGTTTTTATAAAATTAGCTCATTAGATAAGTTTTTCAAATGGGCATCAGCCTTAAAGGAACTATAACTGTTTGATTCTGTATCTTGGGACTTATTTTTCTTAACTCTTATTTGTATTTTTACATGGATAGTAGGAACGTTTGTAATTTAGTTAATAAAAATAAGTGTTTCAAAATGTCTCTCCATGGGTTACTTATTAATGACAAAGGTAGAAAGATAACTTTGTAAAGGGGAAATCTGGCGTACCTCTTCTCAAGCAAGTGATCAAACACAGCAACACTGATAACAGGACAACCTGGCATCGCGTGCTCCCTGGCATGATGCCATGAGAAGAGGATGTCCCATGGGTAGTAATCCTGCCAGAATGTTTACCCTGAATCAGATAATGAGAAAATAATCAAACACATTCAGATGGGGGAACATTCTGTTATGGAAAGATGCCAATGTCAGGAAAGAAAAATCGTGGGAGGACTGCTCTAGATTAAAGGAGACAAGAGACTTGGCAAGTAAATGCTATATAGAACCCTTAATTGCATCCCGGATTGGAAAAATGCAATGGGCAGTATTAAGAGAATCAGGGTAATTCTAATATGTACAGTGTGTTATGTAAGATTTTTGTATGAATGGTAAAAGTTCCTAGGCATCAACATGTTGAGTTTATGTAGAAGAAATGTCCATGTTCTTGGGAGGTACATGGTGAAATATTTAGGGTTGAAGCATAATGATATCTTAAACTTGCTTTCAAAGGTTAAAAAAAGGTGTGTGTGTGTTGTGTAGACAGAGAGAGAGAGAGAAAGTACGAACGTGGCAAAATGTTAACAGTTGGTGAATCTAAGCGAAAAGTGTAGGGATATTCATTGTACTGTTCTTTGAGCTTTCCTATAGGTTTGAAAATTATGCCAAATTATAAGTTGGAAGAAGCAAATCAGGAAACACTGCATTGTGGAACAGTATGTTTATCAAATTGTAAGGCTATGATAATAGATTTATTTCACGTTATAACTTAGACTCTTTTGGAGGAGAGAGTGCTGGTTAGTTGAGTAAGAAGCTAATTTTGGATGTGACTTTAAATACATGTGCATAATATTTTGCAGTTTCACATGTCCCATTTATTCAATTTCATTGCAATTCAATGACATTTATTAAGCATCTACTCTGAGGAAACAGGAGTGATTGAGACACAAAGATGTCAGTCTAGTGGAAATGACACATGAAAACACATATATGCCACAGAGCATAGTAAGTGCCCTTTTAGATGGAGGATGTAAGATTTCTATGAAGTGGATACAGCTGTCCCTCATCTATGTACTTAAATATCTTTTTTGATTGTTTTATGTTATTATTTTATGCACAAGGAATTAAGTCGCAAAGTGCTTCAGTGATAGAGTCACATGGCTGGTGGGTGGCAGAGCAAAGGCTTGCCACCAGGAGTTGATTCTCCTCTGCCGTTAGCAGTCCACTGCCGAGCACGGCACCCGACGGTGCTAACTGGAGCCCACTTCCCAAACTCGGTGGTGACTGCACAACTTTAATATTCATCCATTCATTCATGGCATTTATTGAACAGCTACTACCTGCATCTGGGAAGGCCATGGAATGAGATAGATGCTGGGCTGTAGGAGCTGGAATCTCAGAGGCTTCAGCATGACCATGATGAGGAACAGAAAGGGCTGGCTTGTCTCACCTGCTCCCCCTGAAGGCTTTTGAAGTCAAAGTGCCTCTTGCTGCACCTTTTATGACTATTATCTGCTTCATTAAAACATTATTTAAAAGGTTACTTTGTACCTCCATCTAAATGCTCGTCAGCAAAGGTCAAGCCATCTTTAGCTTGTTTCAGAAGCATGTGGAGAGAGGATGACAACTCAATCCTTCTCGGTCACTTTTCCCTCCTTACCTTAACTCCCAAACGTTATTTCTCCGAAAATGCACAGCTTGGCCTTTGCTTTTCTGCTTCTAGTGACTCCACTGCCCGGTGCTCTCTTGTTTCGTAAAGGGCCCTCATTTACATCCATGCGTCTCAAGGGTCACTCAGGCGTGCTTTGAAGTATGTTGAGTGATCGCAGAGCAAACATAAGTAACCGATAACAGGGGTTTAACAGAGGAGCCATTTAGAAGGCACAGCGTTTAAAATGATCAAGTAGAAGAGAATAAATCCATACCTGTTGGTTTAACATGCGTGAACCCCCTGTGAACCCCCTCCGGAGGCCGCCTCTCAGCACCATTTTGAATCTATACATCGAGGGGAGATTGGCAGCAGAGCTGCAGTGCTTGGCAGGAAGCCACTGCAAGGTGCACCACAGTGGTGGGGAGAGAGAAACAGGGCCTGTCAGTGCAGATGGGCTCAGCAAGAATGAAAGGCAGCCTCCCAGTGTCAGGGCACGTAATCCTGTGCTGAGGAATCTCAGAATCAAGTTCCTAAGACGAAAATGGGAGGGAAGCATCTTGGAGTGGAAAGTCCTGTCTGGTAGGTGCTGGAAGATGAGTTGGTGGAATCCCAGAGCTTATTCAATTAGGTCCGGGTGGCAGGTTGATGTAACATGCAGAGGGGACACACTGTGGCATGCCTCCCCTTGCTGCTAGAGGTGGGATTTTTAACTGACGTGCTGCCTTAAAGGGATCACATGTTATCTCAGACAGGATGAAACAAAACAAAGAGAGGTGCCCTCTGAGCTACCAAGGCTATTTCATTTATGGGGATTTGTACCAGCAGAAAGTGCAGCTTTAGAAACCAACGCGCTCAAATGACCATCGAGATGTATTATCACATAGCTCCCTACCTCTGGGCTCCCTGTAATGGACTTTTAGCATATTTGGAAATAAAGGTGTTTAGAACTTCGACAGTTATTTTCCCCAGGATGAAACAGGTTAAATGTTAAGTATCTGTCAGGTTCAGTGGCATTGCTAATGATCAGGGAGTGGAATATACAGAGGTGGTGGACTTCTACACCCGCAAGATGTGGACACATTATTTCACCTCTCGAAGTCGCACATCCCTCATCTGTAAAGTGGGGTTCATAAAATCCCACTTTCATTGTGAGAATGTTTCTGAGGTGCTTGACATAGTACCTAGAACATAGTAACCATTAGGTCACACACTATTAAATAAATAGGGTTTTTAGGGGACATGCTATGATGATAGGATTTTGATGGAAGAGATTAAGAATGTTTTAAATGATTCCTGTATCCAAAAATTTTTTTTTTTTTTGCGGTACGTGGGCCTCTCACTGTTGTGGCCTCTCCCATTGCGGAGCACAGGCTCCGGACGCGCAGGCTCAGCGGCCATGGCTCACGGGCCCAGCCGCTCAGCGGCATGTGGGATCTTCCCGGACCGGGGCACGAACCCGTGTCCCCTGCATCGGCAGGCGGACTTTCAACCACTGCGCCACCAGGGAAGCCCAAAAATGTTTCCTTTGTATTCTCTCTTACATATCTAAAAGCAGTCTTATTTTGATGTGGTCTAGGAGAGATGTGCAGTCTTTAGGAAATATATTTGTTCTGATTATCTAAACTGGGAGTTCTTGGATTTCCTATGAATTCCTTCACTATGTAATAATAGTACATGTATTCTGGAAATTATTTCTCCTTCTTTAGGTATTGCTTTATGGTTTTCAGAGTACCTTACAGTTCCTAACTAGCTTTTTTTTTTTTTAGCATCTTTATTGGAGTATAATTGCTTTACAATGTTGTGTTAGTTTCTGCTGTATAACCAAGTGAATCAGCTATACGTATGCATATATCCCCATCTCCCCTCCCTCTCACGTCTCCCTCCCACTCTCCCTATCCCACCCCTCTAGGTGGTCACAAAGCACCGAGCTGACCTCCCTGTGCTATGCAGCTGCTTCCCACTAGCTATCTGTTTTACATTTAGTAGTGTATATATGTCAATGCTACTCTCTCACTTCGTCCCTTCGTCCCAGCTTACCCTTCCCCCTCCCTGTGTCCTCAAGTCCATTCTCTATGTCTGCGTCTTTATTCCTGTCCTGCCCCTAGGTTCATCAGAAAGTTTTTTTTTTTTTTTTTAGATTCCATATATATGTGTTAGCATACCGTATTTATTTTTCTCTTTCTGACTTTCTTCACTCTGTATTACTTCACTCTGTATGACAGACTATAGGTCCATCCACCTCACTACAAATGACTCAATTTCGTTTCCTTTTATGGCTGAGTAATATTCCATTGTATATATGTGCCACATCTTCTTTCTCCATTCATCTGTCGATGGACACTTGGGTTGCTTCCATGTCCTGGCTATTGTAAATAGTGCTGCAATGAACATTGTGGTGCATGTCTCTTTTTGAATTACGGTTTTCTCATGGTATATGCCCAGTAGTGTGATTGCTGGGTCATATGGTAGTTCTATTTTTAGTTTTTTAAGGAACCTCCGTACTGTTCTCCATAGTGGCTGTATCAATTTACATTTCCACCAACAGTGCAAGAGGGTTCCCTTTTCTCCACACCCTCTCCAGCATTTATTGTTTGTAGATTTTTTGATGATGGCCATTCTGACCGGTGTGAGGTGATACCTCATTGTGGTTTTGATTTGCATTTCTCTAATGATTAGTGATGTTGAGCATCCTTTCATGTGTTTGTTGGCAATCTGTATATCTTCTTTGGAGAAATGTCTATTTAGGTCTTCTGCCCATTTTTGGATTGGGTTGTTTGTTTTTTTGATATTAAGCTGCATGAGCTGCTTGTGTATTTTGGAGATTAATCCTTTGTCAGTTGCTTCATTTGCAAATATTTTCTCCCATTCTGAAGGTTGTCTTTTTGTCTTGTTTATGGTTTCCTTTGCTGTGCAAAAGATTTTAAGTTTCATTAGGTCCCATTTGTTTATTTTTGTTTTTACTTCCATTTCTCTAGGAGGTGGGTCAAAAAGGATCTTGCTGTGATTTATGTCATAGAGTGTTCTGCCTATGTTTTCCTCTGAGTTTTATAGTGTCTGGTCTTACATTTAGATCTTTAATCCATTCTGAGTTTATTTTTGTGTATGGTGTTAGGAAGTGTTCTAATTTCATTCTTTCACATGTAGCTGTCCAGTTTTCTCAGTACCACTTATTGAAGAGGCTGTCTTTTCTCCATTGTATATTCTTGCCTCCTTTATCAAAGATAAGGTGACCATATGTGCGTGGGTTTATCTCTGGGCTTTCTATCCTGTTCCATTTATCTATATTTCTGTTTTTGTGCCACTACCATACTGTCTTGATTGCTGTAGCTTTGTAGTATAGTCTGAAGTCAGGGAGCCTGATTCCTCCAGCTCCATTTTTCGTTCTCAAGATTGCTTTGGCTATTCGGGGCCTTTTGTGTTTCCATACAAATTGTGAAATTATTTGTTCTAGTTCTGTGAAAAATGCCATTGGTAGTTTGATAGGGATGCATTGACTCTGTAGATTTTCTTGGGTAGTACAGTCATTTTTACAATGTTGATTCTTCCAATCCAAGAACATGGTATACCTCTCCATCTGTTTGTATCATCTTTAATTTCTTTCATCAGTGTCTTACAGTTTTCTGCATACAGGTCTTTTGTCTACTTAGGTAAGTTTATTCCTAGGTATTTTATTCTCTTTGTTGCAATGGTAAATGGGAGTGTTTCCTTAATTTCTCTTTCAAATTTTTTGTCATTAGTGTATAGGAATGCCAGAGATTTTTGTACATTAATTTTGTATCCTGCTACTTTACATGAGGTTGGATCATTTTCTTCCAAGGATGGGTAGAAAATCTGAGAGTGTTAATCTGAACCCAGGGAAGCAGATTTTTCAAGATCAAAGAGTGAGTGTTTGAGACAAAACTGGCTGAACTTAGGGTTTTCAGTAATTGGTGTGACAATTCTTCCTTCCACAGAGAAGTAAGCAAAGGGGCTTCTTAGAGCAAAGGATAATCTCTGTGACCAAGATCAGTGGTTCTCAAAGTGCAGTTGAGAACCCATGGGGTTCCTAAGACCTTTCAGGAGGTCCACAAGCTCTTAAGTCCTTTTTCCTATTACAGATCTATGGGAGGCCAGATTTTCTTCAAATACTTCAAACCAAACAACGTTATTACAACAAACTGAAGAAGTGGCTATGAGAATCCAGCTGTTTTCTATGAAGGCAGACATTGAAAGAGATTTTAAAAATGTAAATCAAAGCCACTCTTCTCACTATAATTTTTATGTTTTGGAAAATATAGTATTTTTTTCATAAAATATGGTATTTATGTTAAAATGTAATGCTTTATTATTTTAAATGAATTAGTAAGATGTATTTTAAAAATTTCTCAGCCTTAATTTTTAATATGGCATTTCTTAATTAATAGACATAGCCCACGTAAGGAAAAGCTTTTGAAAGTCCTCCATAATTTTTAAAAATGTAAAGGTATCTTGAGACTAAAATTTGAGAACAATTGCCCTAGAGATTTTGGCTTCTAGTGTCGAGTTGGGAACATTCACAATCAACTAGTAGCTCTGAGACTTTAAAAAATATATATGGGGGCTTCCCTGGTGGCGCAGTGGTTGAGAGTCCGCCTGCCGATGCAGGGGACACGGGTTCGTGCCCCAGTCCGGGAAGATCCCACATGCCGTGGAGCGGCTGGGCCCGTGAGCCATGGCCGCTGAGCCTGCGCATCTGGAGCCTGTGCTCCCCAACGGGAGAGGCCACTACGGTGAGAGGCCCGTGTACCGCAAAAAAATAAATAAATAAATAAATAAATATATATATATATATATATATATATATATATATATATATATATGACTCTTACCAGACTATTGTATGTGAAAAATATACAGATGAAAATCCCTTATTTTTTTTCCCTAAGAAATAAAAGGATCCCACAGGGTCTGAGTACTGCCTCTCTCTCTAACTAGATGAGCTCATTGTTCAAATGGCTCTACTGGGCTAGTTAATAAGGTGGCAGAGTCTTTTCTGAAAGTCACTGTGGAATCTCTTCCTTGTGGTTGGGGAGTGGGGGGATGGGGATAATCCCCAGTTCTTAACATGTTAGCAGATTTGTTTAACACCCATGTTCATTGTCATGAACAATGAACTCATACTAGGCACTTTGCTAAGCATATAGACTCTCAGGGTTCACAAGTCAAGCCAGATATAAGTTTTGAGGGAAGGGGGTGGGAGTGGACTGCAGGGACTCCTGGGGTCCATCATGGAGGCATACTGGGATTCAAGAGTGGGAGGATGAAGAAACTGGACCAAAGCTGCGCTTCATGTCTCCCATACGTTTGCATTGTCCTGGCCGTGGGCAAAGAGCGATGAGGATGAACAAGAAAATCAGTAAGAGGGAGAGAAATCAGGAAAAGAGGGGGTGAGTGGAGATGGCACAGGAGAAGGAGGTGCTACCCTCTACCAGGCAGCCGCTCAGGTCTCAGTTCTGCAGCCGTGAGCTCTCCAAGATCTGGAACCAGGGCTGTGTCACTCACGGGAGACGCTCAGGGCTGTACTACCGGCTCTTGCTCCTAGAAGAGCTTAGCCCACGATGGTTGTTGTTTGACATCAGACTTCTCTGAATGTACAAACTTGAAGGTGCTGTGTAGGCTGGTTGAAACTCAAGGGTATAATGATTAAGATGTGACAAAGATTAATGGATAGATTCGGTGGAAAGAGAACAAATGATTATTTGGGTTTTGAGCATGATAAGCTTGAGAGACTGCATCCAATTAGAGATGTCCAGTAGGCAGTTAGAAATGGGATCTGGATCTTGGGAGAGGTGTGGCTAGATGTGTTGCCTTGGGAACCAGCATCATATAGAGATGATGGAGGGTGTGGACAGATGCCGCGACTTGAGTAACTGTATGTCCTTTGCTTTATCAGCTTTTCCAGGTGGCCTATATTTTAATCAAATTTGCAAATTCTCCTCGCCCTGATCTTTGGGTCTTGGAAAGATCTGTCGACTTCGGAAGCACCTACTCACCTTGGCAATATTTTGCTCGTAAGTAATCTAGCCTACCATGTTATGAGGGGTTTGAATTATTGGCAGCAGATCAAGACTGTGGGTTTAAGTAGAAAATTAGTCTCTCAGTGTGGCTAGTCAGGGGCTGGTCAATTTTAACTTGCTAGGTTACCCTTGGAACATCCCTATTTCTCAAGCGCACTTGCATGAATTCCAAGGATACACATGTATAACTGGGGTTGAAACACCTCTTATGATAATGGTTCTTGCTACTATTTAGGGGGAAGCAGTGTACCTATAACTGGGCCATAGCTTCAGTCCATTTCCTTTTTTTTAATATATATATTTTTTAAAATTTTTGTTTATTGTATTTATTTATTTTTAGCTGCATTGGGTCTTCGTTGCCGAATGTGGGCTTTCTCTAGGTGCTGCGAGCGGGGGCTACTCTTTGTTGCAGTATGTGTGCTTCTCATTTTGGTGGCTTCTGTTGTGGAGCACGGGCTCTAAGCGCACGGGCTTCAGCAGTTGTGGCACGAGAGCTCAGTAGTTGTGGCGTATGGGCTTAGTTGCTCCACGGCACGTGGGATTTTCCTGGACCAGGGATCCAACCTGTGTCCCCTGCATTGGCAGGCGGATTCTTAACCACTGCGCCACCAGGGAAGTCCCTATTTTAAAAAATATTTTATTTATTTATTTGGTTGTGCCGGGTCTTAGTTGCAGCAGGCAGGCTCCTTAGTTGAGGCATGCGGGCTCTTAGTTGTGGCAATTCATGTGGGATCTAGTTCCCTGACCAGGAAGCAAACCCAGGCCCCCTGCATTGGGACCGTGGAGTCTTAACCACTGCGCCACCAGGGAAGTCGCAGTCCATTTCCTTTTATGTAGAATTAGGAACTAAGCTCCATCTTTATGGATCCTGCCTTTCACATTACTTACCTTGACCTTGTCTTTTTCACTAATGAAGAATGTCTGGGTCTCTGAACCCTGTGACAAATTGAGGTGGACAGGAATTTGGCTTACAAAGGCATTGGGTTTTCCAGGAATGCTCCTTAGAGGGTAAACTTGCCTAATGAGGAATGAGGATTTAGAACCATATCTCCAGACATTTCTGTTGAAAGTCACGTGGCCTGAAATGACTTGGTATTTTCCTTCGTGAATTAAGAATTTCATTCTAAGCTTCCGTCTAAAAATCTTAAATGCTTCTCTGTTCTTTCCCTTTTCATGTATATTCTTAAGTAAACATAAGATTTCTTAAGAGATTTACAGCAAGATGATAATATTTTATTTGACAGTACTAACATGTTTCCCTCCTAGATTCTAAAGTAGACTGTTTGGAACAGTTTGGACAGGAAGCAAATAGGGCGATCACGCGAGACGACGATGTACTTTGTACTACTGATTACTCCCGGATCGTGCCATTGGAGAATGGTGAGGTGAGTAGATTTGGGAGGCCTTGAGAGATAGGACTCAGAAGTGAACATGAAGATGCCACATTTTTCATAATTGTGAAACTTGCACCTTCAAGGAAATCTAACATAGATGGAAAGGAATCACGTCGAAGACTCCCAGATTGAGTTGGGTTGGAAATCTTTTTTTTTAAATTGAGGTATAATTGACATTGCACATTCTATTTGAGGTCTAATTTTCCTTGGGAATTCAGGATTCTGCATTCACGGCCCACAGGTCTTGAACTCTTTTTTTCTGGTGGACTATTTAGAAAGTGGGTCACTAGTGATTGTGGTGAAGCACCCTCCCACTGCTTCACAAGCACATTACCTCCCCTAAGAGTGGGGAGAGGAGGGGTTGGTGGCAGAACTAATCCCTGATCCTTTTTGGCAGGATGGGCATCATCTGTAGGGGAGAAAACAGTTGCTGTCTCATTGGGGTTGCATGTGGTCCTTGTGAAGTCAGCCAGTCTGTCGTTAGGGAAGATGAGAAAACAGAGTGGGGAAAATCAGAGAAGCATCCCATGGAGTGAGTTTCAAATGAACTTCTTTAAAGGGTGTCAGTCTCGTTCTCCTTAGGTAGAGAGATCTTTCTTGAGCAGCTGTATCTAGTATCTTCCAGTGATCGGTCAGTGTTTCATGTCTCAGTAACTGGTTGGGACTTGGACTTCATCGCCTCAAGCTTTAAAACAAAACCTGGGGGACTTCCCTGACGGTCCAGTGGTTAAGACTTCATGATTCCACTGCAGGGGGTGCGGGTTCGATCCCTGGTCGGGGAACTAAGATCTCGCATGCTGCGCGGTGTGGCCAAAAAAAAAAAAAAAACCTAAACCTGGGTATTATATAGACTTTTTTTTGTCCTGTTCACTGTCAACTTTATATCCAAAGACTTCCTTTTTTCACCCTCTTTCGGGATTTTAGATTACTTTAGCTTTGTTTCGTTGATGCAGCTTGACAAAAATTGTTTCTTTATATTTGTAGATTTTCATGTTATACTTTGAACATTTCATAGTGTGTATAGCGCCACAATGACAGTGATAGAACAAAGGGTTTGTAAATGAAATGATTTATAAAACCTGAAAGCCCAGGTTTTGAAACATCTAATGACTCAAAGAAACCAAGTAAGTGTTCGGGGGCATGTGAGTTATTTTTAGTTACTTGCAGCTAAATTTTGATAAAAGGACTTTTTTCCCCCTCTATGTGTGTGTGGTTCTTTTAGGTTGTGGTGTCCTTGATAAATGGTCGTCCAGGTGCAAAAAATTTTACTTTCTCTCACACCCTGAGGGAGTTCACCCAGGCAACGAACATCCGCCTGCGTTTTCTCCGAACCAACACTCTTCTGGGACACCTCATCTCCAAAGCACAGAGAGATCCAACCGTCACCCGGCGGGTGAGTAGTGCTTTGACGGGCCAAGACAGCAGCTTTTGGTACCTTGTTTGCTTATCAAGTTCATTGCCTCGAACTCCTTCAAGTAAACTTTTATAGCCAGTAATGTCATAGGCGTAAGAGTCGTTCTTGTCTGAAATATTAGGTATAGCTTAGAAGTTTGGTGGTTAAAGACAAATCATATTCAGAGAAGATGAAAGGCAAAAGAGGACAGCCATCCTGGTATTAGTCTGCTCTTATAACAAATAATCCCCAAGTCTCAGAGGCGAACACAATAAAGGTTAATTTTTTGCTCATGTCACGGTCTAATGTGGGTCAGCAGGTGGGATCAGCTCCACACAGTTATTCAGGGAACCAGGCTGTTTCTCTGTAGAGGCACAGCCATCCTATAGGACCTCAGGGTCCTCCTCTGCACCTCCTGCACCTGGTCAGCGGATGAGGGAAGAGAGAAAGAGCATAGGGAGGAACAATCTCGTAACCACAGGGCTCACTTCCATTGGCAGGAACTGGTCGTAGAGCCCCGTGGAGATGCAGGAGGCTGGGTGATGTAATCGAGCCAAAGCAGAGGGGTGTGGGCATTGGTGAGCAGCAGTACACTCCACTAGGGTTAGATGAACATCGTCTACTCTCAGTGTCAGGACGGCACCCTGTCGCCTGGGCACAGAGGGAACCAGCAGAATAAATACCCCGAGCTCACTCTTCTCCCACCCTCTGATTCCCTCCCAGTTCCTCCCAATTGTCAAACCTAACAGGAGGCCAGAGAGCAAGAGGCCCTTGTCATCCCATAAAGTTTAGCCCCAGGGCAAAGGGCAGGGTGGAGAGGGGTGGAGAGTGGACCTGGGAGGGTGAATGGAAGATGCCAGCTTACCTTACAGAGTTTGGCTTCTTAGGGAAGTAAGTCAGGGAGCTGGGAAAGGAAGGGAGAGAGAAAAGTTAGGTTTTGCTACAGTTTTGAGCATTTTCCAAAAAGGCCAGTCATCTGGAGTGTAGGTGGCCTGTTTTCTGACTTTTTTTTTTTTTTGCGGTACGCGGGCCTCTCACTGTTGTGGCCTCTCCCGTTGCGGAGCACAGGCTCTGGACGCGCAGGCTCAGTGGCCATGGCTCACGGGCCCAGCCGCTACGCATCGTGTGTGATCTTCCCAGACCGGGGCACGAACCCATGTCTCCTGCATCAACAGGCAGACGCCCAACCACTGCGCCACCAGGGAAGCCCTGTTTTCTGACTTTTTAAGCCCCCTTAGCTCCCTCTGAGCTGTTGTATGTGGGAACTACAACTGGATCCAAGAACGCAATTTACAAGGGCGAGCCGGGCTTTCTGATCAACTGTAGCCAGACTGCGTTTCCATTCCTCCAGGTGTTTTGGAGCCTCGCCACAAATGTACCTCACCACTTTTTTTTTTTTGTCTTTTTAGGGTTGCAAGATTGGTACTCGTATGTATGTAGATTTCTTTTCACTTAGGTGAACGTAGTCTTCTCTGTTAAGTAATTTTTTGTGGAGTGCATCACATATATAATCTTGACACTCCCTCCCCAGCGGTCTAGGTTGCTTCTTTAAGTGGACGAGCCAGAATACCAGGTGTCCTATCACACGTATCATGCGTGCTGGGGTGAAGGCTGATGGAAGACTTCTCTCTTGCCGCTGCTGCCCTAACCCACGTGTAGAGAGAAATTTCTGTGGTGATCAGCATGAAAGCTTCTGAGTGTGAACTTGTCACGGAAGCCCTCCAATACTGAATTTTATCCATATTAACAAGAGGGATTGTTGATGCCTTTAGACTAAGTAAGACGTTGCCGGGAAGCTAAGACACTTAACAGCTTTTAGGGAGGAGATCAGAACAGAACCCCAGCCCTGAGTGACTGTGGGGAGGTTTAGGATGACTAATCTCAGCAACAACAAAAAGATACAAAACCCTCTTGTCCCTGTGAATTCACAGACTTCCTCACTCACTGATATTCTCACTGGTGGCCTGACCTCAGTGAGAAAGATGATTTCACACCCTCTGAATTCCTTACTGAGTCCTGTGCCTCCTGCCAAGTCTGAGAAGTAAGGGAGCCGGAGGATGAGGCCACCTACGGTCCCAAGTAGAGAGGCCTCCACCGTGCTGGGGACATGCCTGGTCCACGAGATGGCCTGTGCATATCGCTGGCCTGGTCTAGGGACCGAGCCTCAGCTGGGTCTGAAACTGTCTGGCCTTTTGGAGCTTGAACCTCTGCCTTTGGCTTCATTAACCCTGACCTAGCAAGGCTTCCGCAACTGCTAGCGTTATCAGCGCTGTATCTGATCCATCTTTGTGAATATTCTCTCCTTTCCTGAAGCCCTAAACACAGTAGTTACAAAATTTTTGTTATAAAAATGATGTTTTTTGGTAGATAGATATGTCCAATTTATGGAACTCAGATTTACATTTAAAAAAAAGAGAGGGCTTCCCTGGTGGCGCAGTGGTTGAGAGTCTGCCTGCCAATGCAGGGGGTGCAGGTTCGTGCCCCGGTCCAGGAGGATCCCGCGTGCCGCGGAGCGGCTGGACCCATGAGCCGTGGCCGCTGAGCCTGCGCGGGCTGGAGCCTGTGCTCTGCAATGGGAGAGGCCACAACAGTGAGAGGCCCGCGTACCGCAAAAAAAAAAAAAGAAGAGAGAAACTAGGAAGCACTTAATCCCTTTCCCAAAGGCTGTAGGGTATGATTCTTGTCCGAGGTCATTTCCCTCCGTGCATTTAAAGCATTTGATTTTTAAAAATGGACAGATTCAGCAGTGGGCTATTCAATTTGATTGGGGAACGTATTTGCTTTGTAAGAAAAGTTACACCCAAACGTGGCTCCCTTTTGTGTTGAGGGAGGCTCAGGAGTACAGGATGGAAGGAAGCGGGGTCAGTACAGATGTATGTTAAAGGTTAGGAAAGGAAAGTTTATGTTGGGGTTTAGTAAAACTGACACGTTCTCTTTTCTGTTCTATAGTATTATTATAGCATAAAGGATATCAGCATCGGTGGGCGGTGTGTTTGCAATGGCCATGCTGAAGTGTGCAGTGCAAACAATCCTGAAAAACTGTGAGTACATTGTATAGATTTTTCAGCTTTCTATGCATAAATCTAATCGTTTCAGTAGATGTTTGCATCCTGTTAAATACTTCTAAGTTCCTGCCGGCAACAAGAATGTTGCAATGCCAACAAGTAGGTGATGTGTATGTCTCCCCTCCTCCACCCCTACACTTCCCTCTCACCTGCAACCAGCCCATAGCAGACATAGTTAATCAATCACAGCACTCTATGCATGATCAGGTACAAAGCCACCCAGACCCCCTTCCCCCACCCCTGCTCCAGACAGTGCCCCAGGCAGCCACAAATAATTGAGTAGAGTTGGCAAGAGAAATAATATTTGTTTGTCATCCCTGGTCTAGTGAGATCAGGGGTAAATGTTTTCAAATCCTTTTTCATCTTTAAAATTGTGGTGAAGTGCACATAATATAAAGTTTACCGTCTTAACCATTCTTAAGTGGGGGTGGTTTAAGTTCACTGGTGTTCAGTTCACTCACATTGTTGTGCAGCCAAGCACTCTTCTCATTGTGCAGAACTGAAACTCTGTACACATTAAACAGCAGCTCTGCATTCCCTCCTCCCAGCAACCCCTGGCAACACCATTCTACCCTATGAATTTGGCTACTCTAAGTGCCTTGTAGAAGTGGAATCACACAATATTTGTCTTTTTGTGACTGGCTTATTTCACTTAGCATATACTGTCCTCACTATAGCACATGTCAGGATTTCCTTCCTTTTTAAGGCTGAATAATATTTCATTATATATACACCACGTTTTGCTTACCCGTTCATCTGTTGATGGACACTTAGGTTACTGCCATCCTTTAGCTATTGTGAATAATTCTGCTATGAACATGGGTGTAACACTGTTTTGCTTTTAATTGAGGTATATTTCGCATACAGTAAGATGCATGGATCTCAAATATTGTGTTATGCAATTGTATACACTCGTGTTATCACCTTAGGAAGGATACTTTGAAGGGCTGGAAATTACCAGATGCTGGATATAGTAATGATTGTCTCTCAATGTTTTATTTAAAGTCTCCAATTCCACACGAGCAGCATTTACCAGGGGTACATTTTACTGTTAGTCAGATTCAGGTTTGTACATCATAAGGCCTAGCTTCATGGTCAGGCAGAGATGCCAGCTACCAACTTGCGTGGTAAGTTTGTGGCACCCTTCTCCCTGTCTAGAAACAATCCCTAAGCCTGTCAGCCCTCCTTCAGGGATCCGGCAGTGCTCTCTGACATAGCAGTGTGAATCCATCAACTGACTAGCCCTTAATCGGCAAGGAGCTTATTAATGATTAAACCATCGCTGCCGTGTAGACTCCTGAAGGGTAGGCCCTAAGGCACTAGAAGCCGGGTCAGGGAAGACCTGAGTTGGAACGAGAGGGGAGAAAAGAGGTCACTCTTGGTCCCTGAGCCTGAGATGAAGTGATGCCACCTGGGAGAGGAGGAGAAGTCATCGGAGAGGGGTTGAGCTTCCCACTTGGAAGAGCTGCTGAGCCCCGTGCCCTTGGCGGACCTGGGGGGTTCTGCACTGAGCAGTTTACTGCTCGCAGTGTGTGTGAGTGGAGAGGCTGTCTCCCCATCCCTCCGTGAAAGGCTCAGTTTGCCACTGGGCTATATCAGCACAACTGCCTTGCCTCCCCCTGCCTGTTGTGACCTGCACAAATGACTCATGGAGGCCTCCATGAATAGGAAATAATCTTGTATTGAAGGGGATTCAGTGACAATGGAGGGAGCCACGGCTGGACAATCAGAAACCAAGCAGAACCTCTTGATGAGGCAGAGGAGGATTTAATCAAGCATGGGTACCATGCTGACTGTGATGTATGGAAACATGGGTGGATCACAGCTTTAATTCTGAGCTTCCTGGCAGTCAGCTCAAAAAGGGAGACCTGCTCAGTTTCATATTTCACTATGATCATAATCTAAAAAGCAATCAGTTGTGTAGGAGAAGATGAGTGTTGATGCTAGGGCCAGATGAGAAATCTACCTGGAGGTGGATGGAGTGGCCGTCGGGAAGAGGATTCTCCAGTCAACAACATCTTCAATAACATCCTTACAACTGATGCAAGGACAAATTTTCTACATCAACCATCAACCTGGGCTGAGAGTCAGAAAAAGCAATTATTTGGGAGTGACAATATGATTCAGACAAGTTCCCAGCTCTGTTTTCTTTTTCAATGCTCAATGTGAATCTCCCTGTAAGAGTAGTTGGACTCCACAATAAACCCCTCCTCCAAAAAAAAGAGTAATAGGACTATATGTTCTTCAAGCAATTTTCCCTAAATGTTCTTTCAGTTCAGCTTGCAAATAAACACCTCATTGGCAATGAGCTGAAATGGCATCTCTGACAAAAGCCCATTTGGACTCCAGCTGTTCTGTGCTGCCAGTTAAATCTATGTCCATTTGCTTTGACGGGGAGCTGAGTTGGGAGAGGCGTGACGCCTTCCCATAGGAGCGTAACCATCCCACCTCCCCTCAGAAGAGTTGAGGGGATCCCCATGGGCACAGCCAAGGGTCTTCTTAGACTCTGTTTTGAATCCTCTTTCAAGCACAGACGAATGGAAGCTCAGAGCTTGGAGTTCTCATCCAACACCATGGCTGCAACGATTTCATTTTAGCTCAGAAACGTTCTAAGGCAGGTGTCTAGTTCTTTGAATGTCGAGTTTTGTCTTTACTCCATCGCCTTGTTGAGTAATCTGAGCTTTGGCTCCTGTGATGGAGCTGTTTGTTGGAGCTGGCATGGACCCTTGGAGCAGGGTCCTCTGAGATCTGGTTAGTAACTGTCTCTTGGATTTGGTGAATCTCTGCACTAGATCCCGGGTGGAAAGTAAAAATCCTGACCCATCTCACAGGACTACTCTAGATTTTTGTGAAGACGTTGATATTCAGCACACCTCAGTACACTCAGTACCTGCTCGCTCCTGTGTTGATTTAGCATTATCTAACATAATAGGGAAGAAAGAGCTGGGACTTTGGAGTCCGACAAACTTAACTTAGAAATCTGGCCCTCGGTTTATCATCTCCTGACCCTTGGCAAGTGTTTAAGTGTCTCCGGATCTTAGTGTCACCACCTGTAAAATGGAGATAGTAAGCGGGATCGGGGGACTTGAAAGAACGTATGCAAAGTGCTCTGTTCTCATAATCACTCAGTGGTACCATGGGTGACCATGATGACTCAGTTTTTCACACAGGAGCAACTGATCTTGTACTTCAGTTAAACAAACAAACAAACAACTTTTCAGTAACTGAGATGTGCTTTGCTACATGCTCAGGTTTCGGTGTGAATGCCAGCACCACACCTGTGGGGAGACATGTGATCGCTGTTGTGCAGGGTACAATCAGAGGCACTGGCGGCCTGCCACGCGGGAGCAGAGCAATGAGTGTGAAGGTGAGTGCTGGGGGAGCGGCGCTAGGAAGCGAGGCCCCACCCATGATCCCCATCCCCCCATCTCTGAGGACTGATGCAGTGTTTTCCCCATGCTCATGAAGAGGGCGAGATCATGTCAGTCTTAGGGACTCAGAACTGTCTTACGCAGCAAATAACTCACAGACTGGAGGTAACAGTGCCCCACTCTAAATTCAGATACAAATATGAGAACAAAAATAACAACAATAACGCTCGTTAATATATATTAAGCATTCACTATATGCAAGGATTGGGCTTTGACAATTGGCCTTTCTTTTTAGCCATCTAAAATGTGTTGCAGCCACTATTAAATTGTAAACCCTTATCATTTCTTAGGATGTGATACTGGATTGGAATCCTAATTATTCTGAGGACCGAGATTCAGAGAAGGTGGTGAGATTGATGTCTAAACAGAGAGCTGGAAGTATTGAGGGAATAGGACTGAGGGGGATGCAGGATGGAGGGGACCAGAGAAGGAAGGAAGAAAGAGGAGAGGCTGCTTTTAATTATGGGCACAATATAAAGTAAGAAAACTGTTATTTAAACAAACAAGCCCATGACATCCAACTGAAGATTTTCTTTTAAACCCATCTTCTTAGAAGACCATATATTTATTCCAATTGCTGGAAACATTTTTGTAACTTTTAGTTATTGGCTTTGGAGACTGTGGCCTATTTTTTCTGAATATTCTTAACATTTGAAGACAGATTTGCTTTTTTGAAATGACCAAAAGGCGTTTGGATACAGGTTTGTTGAACTAGATGTGTAAGGAAGAATCTATACTTTATACTTTCTGGCCAAATAGTTCTGGTAACTTTAAGAGATAAGACTGATGGTCTCTGTGACCAGCAAAATTACTTAAAATGCATTTCCAGTGGGGAATTCTGAGCACGCTTTGAGAGTTGCTAACATTGTTGGAAGGTGTTGCCCAAGGTGAACGCTCAGGTGATCTCTAGGTCCAGGTCGTTACCCGGATGGCCATTCTCACTTTAGAGTCATAGTTAACAGGTTCCTTTGCAGTGAATTCCTGATTCCTCACCCCTGGATAATAGGGCCCCAAAGAGGGAAAAGTAATAATCAGGGGTTATTTCTTCCAATACTTTCAGGTGCTGGTTTAGGATACTTTGACTGAATAAGTGTCATCACATGAATTCCAACATTCATCGTGCGGTTAGTTTTCCAGACTAATGGAACCGCTCAGTGAATGACAACGCTTTACTCCAACACATATGACAAATTTTAAATAATTTCCTTTCATAAGTTTTTAACCTTTTTACACTTGCCACAATGGTTAAAAATTATAAACAGCCTATGGAAATCAGACCTGTTAAGATATTTGTTAGATGCTTTCCAAATTCCACTTGAGTTACTGCAATTCAGAATAAATAGACTTCTTAAGAAATAACTGACGTAGTAAATGTAAATGCTTAGAAGTTTTAAAACAATCACGGCACCACTGAGGAAATGAAAATAAGAAGGGGCTCAGCCTGTTAAAAACAGGGTAGCTTGAAAATCTAACCCTAACAGATTTATCCGAGAACTTGATTAAAACACAAATTCCTAGAAAGACTCGGAAAATTGGATCTAGGTGGAATGTAGTGAATATATATTCTGCCTAAGAGAGAATGAGTGTTTTACTTGTTAGATCTTTTTTCATCTTGGCAATGATGAAAATCCTAAATGGGGTTTAAATCGTATTTTCTAATTTTAGAAGCATCATACATTACTTGTAGATAACTTGGGGAATTTTTTTTTAAAAGTAAAATCATTAATACTTTTACTACCCAAAGAGAACCACTGTTAATATTTTGTTAGGTATTCTGGTGTTTTTTTTCATGCATACTTTACATGCTCAAGGGTATATTATTTATACAATTGTATACCCTGAGCTTTTTCACTTGATATTTTAAAATATTTTCCCATATCATGAAAAACTCTTGGACATCTTTTTTGATAGCACGTATTCAATAGTATTGTCATTCTCTGGATTCGAGTGTATCTACAAAGTGTTTGAGTACTTACTGTGTGCTGGGGACGATGCTCTATTACAGACAAAACACGAGCAGTTCTTGACTTCATAGAACTGACAGGCAAGCAAATATACTGTTGTTTGCTTGGCCATTTCCCTATAATTAGATGTTAGGATGATTTCCAGTTGATCACTATTATAGATAGTGCTGGGATGAAAGGCTTAGAGTGTTGACTGGGAACAGGTGTTGGAGTCACAGAAAGACAAGTCAGGACTCTGCCTCTCTTACTCGTGAAGTCTGTGACTGTGTGCACGTCTCTCAACCTCTCTAAGCCTCAGACTCCCTATCTGGGCTATAGGCATACTAGCACCACCGTTAGAAAGTTATTGTGCAGATTAAATGAGATAATGCATGTAAAATGCTTTTCACAGTGTACCAAGAACTCAGTTATTCTTATTAATTAATTAATTAATTAATTTATAGGCTGCCTTGAGTCTTAGTTGTGGCACGGGGGATCTTTATTGAGGCACGCAGGATCCTTTTTCGTTGCAGTGCGTAGGCTCTTTGTTGTGGTGCGCGGGCTACTCTCTAGCTGTGGAGTGTGGTTTTTCTCTTCTCTAGTTGTGGCGTGTGGGTTCCAGAGCGCGTGAGCTCTGTAGTTGGTGGCAGTGCAGGCAGTAGTTGAGGGGCACGAGCTCAGTAGTTGTGGCACTCGGGCTTTAGTTGCTCTGCGGCATGTGGGATCTTAGTTCTCTGACCAGGGATTGAACCTGCGTCCCCTGCATTGTAAGGCGGATTCTTTACCACTGGACCACCAGGGAAGTCCCTCAGTTTTTCTTGACAATAGCAGTAGTAGTAATATTCTCTTTGTGCATAAAGCTTAATTGGCATTCTGGTTTATCTTAATTTGTAATTATATACCTTATTTTTTAAAAAAGAGAAACCTTTCTCACTTAACATCAGATGAAAGAAGGTATAAATTGCATATGATGATAGGCGGTTCTTTGTGTAAAAATCCCCCCAATTTTCCACTGGGGGTATCCCTGGTGTTCCAGAATAGACTTTCTTGTAGCTCAGTGTAGCAACAATACTCTCTGGGGGAATTTACTAAGGGTCTCATAGTCACGGTGGAGTACTAACTTAGAATGCTCTTTTTTCAGCATGCAACTGCCATGGCCACGCCATCGACTGTTACTATGATCCAGAAGTTGAGAGGCAGCAGGCAAGCTTGAATAGCCAAGGCATCTATGCAGGTGGAGGGGTCTGCATTGACTGTCAGGTGAGGCACTATTTAAGTCAACGTGAATGTGTCACAGTAGGAAATGAACACTCAGTAAGCCCTGCTCTAAAAAGATGTCAAGAAAGTGATATGCAATTCTAAGGATTTTCTGACGCCGTTTCTCCACTTTTGTACACAGAAAGCTTGGTTAGCTGGATGTAATTTAGGGAAAATGGACTGAGGCATGTTTGTCCAAACTCCATAGATTAGATTCTTCTTTTGGGTCTTTGCCTAAATGGAGGGGAGAATTCCTGGCTGTCATCCTGACTGTTACCCATCTTATATTAGAAAGGCTCTAAGATAGGAGGGCAAAGAGGTATCAACTTCAGTGCTGACTCTAAATCCTATTTTCAAATGGATTCTGAATCTAGAGGAAGTATATCATGATAAATTAATGATGTCTGCTGTTGACACTAAATAAGAAAAATGGATTTTTCATCCCTCCTATAAGGACGATTGGGTTCACTGGAATTTAGGTAAGAGGAGTGTATGGCAGGGGAGGGTATATGTACATCTGCCTTGAGATATTCATTGAAACTTGTGTAAAATGTTCACGAGTTCGGTCTATATTGCCATTCTGTCTTGTGTGCTTTTAGAGTGATGTTTTGTTAGCGTTGCCAGTAAGCAGGCACTCTTTACGTGAGATGCCCGTTTATGTGGGACCAGGGCTACACACCCTTAGAGAGACCCACCATTCTCCACCTGTCTGCCACTCCACACATTGTGTATCATCTGTCACCACAGTTAATTAAAATACAAGTAAATATAAGTCATAGGTTTGTTACAAATCACAGGGTTTCACGGATAAGTGAAAGATCCCAGGATCTTCTTAAAGCTATGCATTACAAGACCTTCAGGTGATTTGCGTGCACGTTAAAGTTACAGAAGCACTGGACTGTCTGCAATCTGATGAAGGGTATTTATGAAAACCCTACAACTAACATCGTATAAGTGATGAAATATTGAACTCTTTCCTTCTAAAGACTGGGAACAAGGAAGGATGCTTGCTTTCACCACTTTTGTGAAACAGTGCCCTGGAGGTCCTAACCTCTGCATAAGACAAGAAAAAGAAACAAAAGCTGTTAAGATTGGAAAGGAAGAAGTAGAACTGTTTCTATTTGTAGATGACATGATTCTTTATGTAAAAAAGCCTAAGGAATGTACAAAGTAATTACTAGAACTAATTGAATTTAGTAATATTGCAGGATACAATGATAATATAGAAAAACCAGCTATATATACTAGTAGCAAACAATAGGAAAATGAAATTAAAATTCAATTAAAAATAGTAACAAAGAACATAAAATGCTTAGGAATAAATTTAGCAAAAGACATGCAAGACCTCTATATTAAAGCTAAAAAAACTTTTCTGAGAGAAATCTAGGAAGACTAAATAAATAGAAAGATGTAATATATTTGTGGATTGGAAGATTCAGTATTATTAAGATACCAGTTCTCCCCAAATTGCTCTACACAGTTAATGCAGGTTCTTTTTTTTTAAAGAAGTTGACAAGTGGATTCTAAAATTTATATGGTTATGTAAACGACCTAGAATATCTAAAGCCATCTTGAAGAAACAGAATAAAATTGGAGGACTTATATTATCTTACTTCAAGATTAACTATAAAGCTACAGTAATGAAAACATGGTGCTATTGACATAAGACTAGAAGAATAGATCAGTGTAGCAGAACAGGGAGCACAGAAACAGACTCACACGTGGACATTTTATTTTATTTTATTAATTTATTTTATTTTATTTATTTTTGGCTGCGTTGGGTCTTCGTTGCTGCCTGCAGGCTTTCTCTAGTTGTGGCGAGCAGGGGCTACTCTTCGTTGCGGTGCACGGGCTTCTCTTTGCGATGACTTCTCTTGTTGCAGAGCACGGGCTCTAGGTGCGCGGGCTTCCGTAGTTGTGGCTCGTGGGCTCTAGAGCGCAGGCTCAGTAGTTGTGGTGCACAGGATTAGTTGCTCTATGGCATGTGGTATCCTCCCGGACCAGGGCTCGAACCCGTGTCCCCTGCATTGGCAGGAGGATTATTAACCACTGCGCCACCAAGGGAAACCCCTGGACATTTTATTTTTGATAAAAGTACCAAAGCAATCCAGTGACAGGGGATGGGGAGAGAAGAGAAAAGTCCTTTCAACAAATGGTTCTGGCGTAACTGGATTTATATGGGAAGAAAATTAACTCAGACCCCGACCTCAAATCATACACAAAAACTAAATTGATATGGATCAGACCTAAAGTAAAGTTAAAGCTTTTGAGAAAAATATAGGCAGATATCTTTGTGATTCGAGGATGGACAAAGTTTCCTTAGCTCATAGAAAGCAATAACCATGAAAAATTGACAAATTAGACTTCATCAAAATTAAACACTTCTGCTCACAAAAGACACTGAAGAAAATGAATAGGCAAGCCATGAATAGGGAGAAAATATTCAGAAAACATAAATCTGACAAATGGTTGGCATCCAGGATACACAATATAAAGAACTCCCGCAGCTCAATAATGAAAACACAAATAACCCAATACAATTGAAAACGACTTGAATAGCCACTTCACAAAAGTGGATGTATGAATGGCCAATAAGCATACAACAAAGGGCTTAGCATCATGAGTCATCGGAGAAATGTAAATTAGAGTTACCATGACTTACCCCCAATTTTGGTGAAGATGTGGAGCAACCATACCTATCATGCATTGTTGGTGTGAGTGAAAAGTGGTGCAATTGCCTTGGGAAAATATCTGGCAGTTTTTAAAATATAGTTAAACATACACCTACACCATGACTCACAAATTCCATGCTTAGACGTTTATCCATGAGAAATGGAAATGTGTGTTTACAAAAAGTTCATAGCAGCTCTATGCACAATAGCCCCAAACTGGAAATAGCCCTGGTGTCCTTCAGAAGTCGAATGGAGGAACACACTGTGGCATATTTACACAGTGGAATACCAACGGGCAGTAGGAAGCAACAAACTGTTGATGGTGCAACAACGTGCAAGAATCTTAACAGCATCGTGTTAAGTGAAAAAAGCCTTCCCAGAAAGAATACCGATAGTATGAAGACCATTTAGATGAAATTTTGGAACAGGCAAAACTAATCAATAGTGGAGGGCTTCCCTGGTGGCGCAGTGGTTGAGAGCCCGCCTGCCGATGCAGGGGACACGGGTTCGTGCCCCGGTCCGGGAAGATGCCACATGCCGCGGAGCGGCTGGGCCCGTGAGCCATGGCCGCTGAGCCTGCGTGTCCGGAGCCTGTGCTCCGCAACGGGAGAGGCCGCAACAGTGAGAGGCCCGCGTACCGCAAAAAAAAAAAAAAAAAAAAAAAATAGTGGAAAAAATCAGAACTGTGGTTGACTGTCGGAGCTGGTGGTGAGGATTGACTGGGAAGAGGCATGGGGACACTTTCAGGGGTGGTGATATTGTTCTGTATCTAGATAGACATCTGGGTTTCACAGGTATATGCATTTGTTATAACTCAGTGAATGTACAAGAGTTTTGCCCTTGTGTATAAATTTTATACCAAAAGAAAAAAAACTATGAACAAACATTAAACTCCAGCTAATTATATGCATACCTTTAGCTATGCATATAATTAACTGGAGTTATTATAATAACAGTTAATATAAATAGTATATAGGGGATGGTAACTGATATCTGCAATTTATTTTGAAATGCATAAATAAGATGGATTAATGGATGGATAGAAGAATGAGTAGATGGATAATTATGTGAAAAAACAAGTGTAGTAAAATGTTAATGGTACACTCTAGTAGACGGGGTATAGGTGTTTATTGTGAAATTTGAACTTTTTGGTCATAAAATATTGGGGGAAAGAGCAATGAAGGAAGGCAAGGAGCACAACATTTTTGGATTGACTGCTCGATTCCTTTCTGTTTGATAAAATATTGTTGCTCTTAATGAAGGTTGAAGATTACCCATGTTATTGTAGATGATGCTGGAAGATACTTTATCTCCATTAACTAAAACAGAGTCTTTAGCTTCTTCCATGGAGACACGACTTCTAATCTAAGTCTTGAACTGTTTGTGTCCCTAATGTGTTCGTCTCACTATTTCCAAACTGTTTGTTTTTCTCTCTCTTTCACACTCACATACACCACACAAAGCTAAGAGATGGAATCAAGAAACAGACGGAGCACATATGGCTACGTTCCCTGCTGCAACAAATCCTACAAAATATCAGGAAAGATACCAAACAAGCAAAATACTCTCTCCTTCCAGAATCCACAATAGCATGCAAAATAAGAAAGAGTGTTATCAACAGACCAGCAGTTTAAAAGATTACTGAAAGATAGAAAGCAGAAACAGATACATGCAGGAGAACACAGCTGTGATTATTGGAACAATTTGGAGGTACTCCAAGAGGCAACAGATAGAAGAAATTAACTGTGGAGCTACATTTAAACCTATAAAACATTATTGAAGTTTATAAAAGAAGACCTATATGGAAAGGCATAATATGTTTCCAGACTCAGTATTATAAATATACCATTTTTTCGAAACCAATCTATAAATTCAGTGCAATTTCAATCAGATTTTTAATGAAGATAGACTGTTTCTAAAATTCTTATCGATAAAAGAATATGTCTATGAGAATAGACAAGTAGCTTGGAAAAGATGAACAATGACGGGAGAAATTTGTCTTGCAAGATATCAAAATATACCGTGAATCTGTATTAATGGAGTGTGGGCTCAGTGCAGGGATAGATAGTTCAATAGAACCTAATAGAGAATTTAGAAACAAATTCATGCAGATATTAAAATTTGGTTTGTGGTAAAATTGGCATTTCTGATGAAAGAGAAAGATGGATAGGACATAAATGATGTTGAATAATTGGCTCTTCATTTGGGAAGAAAATGTAACCCTATCTTCTGCCATATACAGAGGGACATGGGGAGTCTTGCACAGGAAGGGAGGAGAACGGGTGCAGCTACAGCAGGGCAGATGGTTTGGTGAGCTACATGGTGATGCATCAAGATGAAATTTGAGTTTGCTGGTAGAACACGCATACCGTACAGCAAGGTCTGCCTATCAGAAACCCAGCTGCCTTAGTCACTTCTGGCTGTTATAACAAATACACCATAGACTGGGTAGCTTACACAATGAACAGTCATTTCTCGTAGTTCTGGAGGCTGTGAAGTTCAAGATCAAGGTGCCAGCACATCCAGTGTCTGGTGAGAGCCCTCTTTCTGGCTGGCTGATGGCCATTGTCTTGTATTCTCACATGGAGGAGAGAGAGAGAAAGGAAGGAAGCTCTCGCTGTCTCTTCTTATAAGGGCACTAATCCCATCATGAGGGCTCCATCCTCATGATCTGATTACCTCCCCAGGCCCCATCTCCAAATACATTGGGGATTAGGCTTTCACAAATGAACTTGGGGGGAATACAAACATTTATTCCATAGCACCAGCTAACATGACTGTTTCCTGCCTTTTCTGTGCAGTGCTGGTAATGGGAGAATGATGAAATCTCTGCCATCAGTCTGGGCAGGTGACAGGAAGTGGGAACATCACAGGCAGGCTGGGCCTGCCAAGCAGCCAGCATGTAAGAGCCAGGTCGTTATCCTTCAGGGCACGTGGTTGTCAGAGGTGGCTGTTTTCTCACGTGGTATTGATTTCGCTTTTGTTTCTTGGATATACTATTTTAAGTGTTGGTTTGGGGGTATGTGACATTTTAAATAGGGTGGTCCGTTCTCTGGGATATGGCATTTGAGTAAAGACCTGAAAGAAGTGAGAGAATGGACCAGGCATCTGTCTGGGGGACAGCTTTCCACATGGAGGGGACAGCAGGGCAAAGGGCCTTGAGAGGGAACAAGGGGCCTGCGTGGCTGGAGGGGAGTGAGCAGGGCTAGATGCGTCAGAGAGGTCACAGAGGCCAGATCACTTTGACCTTCAGATGGAATATCGGATGGGGTCTTCCCAGGAGAGTGTGGCCAACGAGTGGACTAGCCCCTAGTCTCGTTTTACTTGAGGTTCACGGAAGTACAAGTCAGCACCAGTGTTGTAGGTGTGGTCAAGGAATTGAGGGAAAGAGAGAGAGTCAGAGAGAGATGGGGTTTAACTGAAGATTGAAAAACATGTAGGAAAAGTTTTGCTTGGAGGAATTAGGACCTGAGAATGATCAGAGCAGGGCCTGAGGTTTCTAGGTGGGCGTTCCTTAGAAAGCCTCTCTAGATGGTGCCAAGGGAAAAGGAGTAGGTGGGGGTGGGCTACCTCCTGCACAGATCCCATCGGTGCCCACCCCACTCTTCAGCTTGGGCAACGGAGGCTTCCTCATCTCGTGTTGTGTCGTACATATGCAAATTCAGACGCCCACTCCTCCCGGCGAGAGTGCTTCCTAGGTACCTCCAACGCTGAAATCTGGAGCCACTACTGTCCTTGAGTCTCCTTCTGGTATTGGTCCAACCATGACCTTGGTGTCCATGGATAAGTGGTGTATCTTGCCCTCAGGTGGTGCGGGTCCTAGAGAACCACCCAAAACTTGAAGGCAAACTACAGGTATTCTTAGGGTGATTTGTTGCTGTTCTTTGTGTTTTAAAAATATAACTTCTTTGTGGCAGGTGCTTCATTAGACAAACCTTGTGGTAAAGGGGAGAACCCAGGGTACCCACTTGAGAGAACTTTTTCTCATTTCCCACTCCAGTGGGAAAAAAATTGGGAGCCAAGGTTAACCTGATGTCCTCTGTGTATTATAAGCCACAGTGGCAAACAACAGAGTTGAGAGGTTCATTGGCATTTGATGGAAGAGAGGGTGGACTACAGCTGTTTGCTGTTTGTCCAAGATGTTTATGCGTGTAAACCTTAGGTCAGAGAAGTGGCCAGTATGGTTTTAGACCTCACTGTTAACGTGAATTCAGATTTTAGCCCGCAGGACAAGGAGTGGTAATAAATAAAAGCCTGTAATTAATAAAATCATCTAAAAGGGTAGAGGATACAGAAAGGGTCTTTGTTCTCCTCTCTGTGTTTCTATGCAGACTCCTTTTAAGTCAGTGTGTTATATTTGTTCTTTTTAACTTCCTATTGCCTTTCCTTTCATTAGCGAAAAACACTGTCCTTCTAATTGTTTCCAAATTAGAGAGAGAGAGAGAGGTGGAATTGAGCTAGACCCATGGTATATAGTTCTTGGAAACTGATGATGCGTGTCGGGTAATTTGATCTTTTCTGGCAATTACAAGGATTAGCCGTGAAATATGAAAGGCTGCCTTGTATTGTACTTTCAAATGAGCTCTGTGTATGAACCACATGCCTACATTTTCTATTCCCGTAGCAGAAATGTTTGGGAAATGGTTTCAGACTAAAGCACAGATAAAAGTTTGGAATGACGAGAGAAAGGGATCTGTACATGCAGTTTTTTCCAAAATTGGAGAAGATAAAAATACACACATAACCCTTTATCCCTTGGGTTAAACCTAAGGGTGATTTATGATCCATTCATCGCTACTGAAGGAAGCTGTGAAGAGTGGTCCTCTGGAATTTTTGCTCACTCAAATGTCAGGTGCTTCATTAAGTGGTAGAGAGGAAAACTTGGGTTGTCCAGTTCATCAAACTTACCCTCATTTCCTCTTCCAATGGGAAAAAGAATTCCAGAGCCAAGTTCAAGCCAGTGTCCTGTGGTAAATCTTGGAGATTCAAGGTCAAGTTCAGTGCTTTTTGTTTTTGATGACTTTTACTTTACATTTGTGTACAACAGAATTATTTCTCTGGTTGAATAGCACTCTCCCCCCTAAGTTTCTTTTGTTTCTTTCTAGCATAACACAGCTGGTGTAAACTGTGAAAAGTGTGCTAAGGGCTATTACCGCCCTTACGGCGTTCCGGTCCATGCCCCCGACGGCTGCATCCGTAAGTTTCATTCCAACTTGGTGTGTCTTAACTTCAGGGAGGTCATCGGGCTAAATTCTGATTGGCTAGTAATTCCCTTAGTTTTCTCTCTCCATATTATTGGTTCTACTCCTTACTAGCTGTGTGACTTCAGGCAGTTACATAGTCTCTCCGAGAATCAGATTTCATATATATAAATGGAAATGATAATCTAGTCTCTAAGAGTAAATGAAATGCAGTCAAAACCACCTAGGAAAATACTGAGCATTGGGCTTGGCGCATACTAGGCCTGCAACAAATGTTTTCTGTTGTTTTGACATGTTTCTATGATCTCCAGTAATTTTAAATTTCATCAGAATTAGACTCAAGGCAACATAGTAATGATTTCACAAGGATGTAATAATAGTCATAATATTCAAAATAGTTATGATTTATTGAGCACTTGCTATATACAAGGCATGGCCTAAATAATTTCACAAATGTCTTATCTAATTATCATAACAAACTTAAGATAATGTGTTATTAGTCTCATTTTTAGATATCGAGAAATCAAAGGGTCTGAGCAGTTAAATATTTTGGCCCAGGTGAGAGAACTACTAACTGGTAGGTCCAGGGTATAGTTCATATCTGTCTAGCACTGCTGTAACGTGCCACTTCCATTATACAGAAAAATGCCACTTTTTTTTTTTTTTCCTGTGGAATTATCAGTCGTAGCTCAGATTATAGACTTTGTTCTGCATGTGTATTTTATTTGGTTCTTTTATGTTCTCTGGCTATTGCAGTTAGAAAACAGTTCCAGTCCTGAAATTGGCTTCTGTGCCCACCTTCCCCTCCCAAATTCATTCATCATATCATTAATGTTTGAGAGCATCGAATCCAAAGAATGTGTAAACTCTGATTTGCTCCTCTGTAGGGCATCTTAGTTATGAAAAGGGTGTCCTCGTTTTCCCTCGCTTTTCCACATCCTCCTATGAAGTATGCCCATGATTTATCTTGTGCCCACGAAGAATAAGCTTTGGCAAAGGAAAACAGGACATCGTGAATAAACTCATGCCTTCCTAGGAGCCTGTTTTCCATCACTTTTCTCGTTTCTTTCTTCATCACTGAAGGGGTCTCATGGAGATATTAGAGGCTTAGCAGAAAGAATCCACAGGACACATAAATCCTAAACAAATTAAGCAAAGGACACCAGGAGAAGCCAGGCTAGGGGGTTGCTTGGCGCTCACGACTTCTCCAGCCTCCCAGTTCCTCACAGGACGGGGACCCAGCTGAGCTATGACAGCGTTTTTGCTGTCCAAGGTGAGGACTTTTGCCAGGTCAAGGGGAGCTCCCAAGTGAGGGGGTTCCCGAGTGTTTTACACCCAAGTGTGTCCCTCTGGAATGCAAACCCAACAGTCAGGCTGGTTGCAAAAACTGCCTTCAGTAAGCTGTATCACTTGATTCGAACGTTTGGGTTACGGGCACGATCTTGCTGTGCTGTGCACAGATCATATATCAATGTCTAGGCATATCCCACACTTGTGTCCACATCACAGCTGTGTAATGACGACCACTCTGTGGACATTCACAGTTGGCTCACAGCCGGGAGAGGCTGTGCCCAACAGCCCTGCCAGGAGCCCCAGCATGTGCCCGCCCAGCCCCTCCGGTGGTGGCTTGTGCAGGGTTGCCCCCTACACGGTGCACTGGGCGGTGCTCAATGGAATAAACCACATCCTCGAGAACTTCTCAGTGTGACGCTCCTTAAAGCCTGTCTCTGAGGGTCCACGGGGTTCAGTCAATGCAAACCGTCAAGCAGGTGTGAAGTGGAAAACAGGCTGTGCCCTTCCAAGAATCCCTGGAAACCAATGAGGAAGTAGTAAACATTGCCTGAGAAGGGTTAGGACATATTTGCCTTAAGAGGTGCAGTGAAGGACGGACTCCTTGGGATTTCTCTTAGCCTGCAGCTGTCACCCCGACCACGCGGAAGACTGTCAGCAGGGCTTGGGCCGCTGCACCTGCAAGCCCAACTTCCGCGGAGACCACTGTGAGGAGTGTGCGGCCGGCTACCACCATTTCCCGATTTGCTCCAGTAAGTCCCAGCTGTGGAAGGAGAGGCCCGGCTTCTCGGCGCTGACCTGGGCTTTGTGCATCGACCCCTGAGTGCATGGCAGGCATGGGGCAGAGGGGTGGTAGAGGGACAGAAATAGGGCCGGGAAGGTTCTATTTGTGTGAAAATGTTCCCCAAAGTTGGGAACATTACATTTTTATAAGTATGTTTTATAGTGTTATTTATCTCCAGAGTGTTAGGCTGTACCATAGACATTACCATCTCAGCAGGTCAAAGGGTCAGATAGTGGCAGTTTCAAAGTAATAGTAATCCATGTGTGGGGTTTTCCTTCGTAAACCTAGAGTAAAGGTCGCGGGCTTCCAGATGTTCGCGTGCGCACACGTAGTGTGTGTGGTAGTTCCGGTGGCCGGGGGGATGTGTCTGTTCTCTCCCACTGTACAGTAGAGCCCTCACCTTATCCCACTGCCGTGATCTAAGAGAACATCTCAGCATCTTGGAGAGATATATACGTGTCTGTTAGAAACAGCGTAGAACGTGGAGCAGGGGAGCGCGTGAAGTCAGCTGTGCAGACTGTTCCAAGAGCCGTGGCCCTGTTTGTTCTGCAGTTAGTGTAAAAACTGGACTTTGGGGTCAGGACGGAGAAACACAGTCTCAGGAAGAGGCTACCCCATTGCTGCGTTAGTTCTTGCCCATTCCCACCTCACGACTCTGCCATCCCCGGAAAAGCATGTTGAGTTGTGGGGCTCTGTGGACAGGATGTGCACGTGTCCTGGCTCCCACCTGCTGTCCCAGGGTCATTGTTAAACGAGCACCCACTTCCACTGTCCAGTGTCCCAGTTTGGAGGATGAATTACATGATCATCTTAAAGTTAAAGGAACCAGTTTTTAAGCCCAAACATAGTGAGACTGAATCAGGGCTCAATCAGTTTAGAATCTATAATGATTGGATAGAGGCTGAGCAGAAATTGCATTTTCATAAGCAAAGTTTTAGGGAAAAAGACTTGAAAGAAAACATTTTTAAAAAGCTAGTCTCAATGTTACATGAAAAAACAATAAAGATACTAAAGAAGTCCAGCTCAGCCCTGCTAGACTGGGACTTAGCTATTGTGAGCACGAAATATCCATTTCTGTTCATTAATATACAAATCAGAATGTCTGACCATCCTGGTTTTATTACTAGATGCATTTTAAGTGTAGCAACATTTCCTTTCTTTCAGTTAGTTTCCACATGCCGCTTTCACTAAGTCAGAGAGGGCGTCTTCCTAGGTAGTGCAATTTAATGTTTTACTTTACTGTCTCCTTAATCATCCTTCTCTGTATTTTTTGATAAACTATTTTTTCTAGGAATTCCCGTTTTTCCTATTTCTACTCCAAGTCCAGAAGATCCAGTAGCTGGAGATATAAAAGGCAAGTAACTTCTCTTTTGGTTTAACTTCAGTGAAGATGTTATGCTCCATATCCCTTTTCTACTTCCTGTGCACATGGCTACGTCCAAGTTCAAGTCATCCTCATGGGACCATGGTGGTGCCTTGCAGGTGTGTCGTATTTGGTTTTTTGTTGTTTTTTTTTTTGCGGTACGCGGGCCTCTCACTGCTGTGGCCTCTCCCGTTGTGGAGCACAGGCTCCGGACTCGCAGGCTCAGCGGCCATGGCTCACGGGCCCAGCCACTCCGCGGCATGTGGGATCCTCCCGGACCGGGGCACGAACCCGTGTCCCCTGCATCAGCAGGCGGGCTCTCAACCACTGCGCCACCAGGGAAGCCCAGGTGTGTCGTATTTGGGCTTCTCACCTCCCATCATTCTCTACTCCAGTCTGTCCTTTGCAATGGCACCACCTGATGAAGACCAAGAAGAGTGTTTAGATTGTATGTTGCTAGATTGCTCAAAAACCTTCAGTAGCAGTCGGTTGCCTGCTGCGTTATTTGGTTCTCCATAAAGGGACTCTGAGAAAGGAATTGAGTGCAAGTAGTTAATTTGGGAGGTGACACCAGGAAACATCAGTAAGGGAGTGAGTCCGAGACTGAAGGGAACCCTTATGCAGGTGCGTTAGCAGGCAGCCCTGGAGCTGCAGCCCTCTGAGCGACTCTGGGAGGCAGCAGAGAACTTGCTCAGCGTTATCCCAACGGAATGGATAACTTCAGTCACCTGATGTGCATGGAGGGCTACCTCTGGGGCATTAACTTTCTGGGCCCGGCCTACCAGAAAAACACCCAGTGAAGAGAGTGGCAGGGGTATGCAGGAAGCAGCCTTTGGGGTGGAGAGGTGCTACACCGACCTAATCCCGGATTCTGCAAGTATTTTATGACCACCTGCTATGTGCATAGCACTGTTCTGGCTGCTGGGGACTTAGTGAAACGAATTTCCCAACTCTCCTGGAGCTTATAGTTCAGTCGGGGGTGGGGGTGACTCCTACAATAACATATTTAATATACAAACAAGTAAAATCACTAATGTGATAGATTATGATATGCAGGGTTGTGTCCTGCACAAGGTGTTACTTTTAAATGGTAGGTGTAAATTAACCCATATGAGAGTATTCCAGGCCTTTGGAATTCTGGAGCTGTGAGCAGTTCGCTCTGTGAACCCACAGTGGTGCTCACAGGGACACACACGCTCAGAAGGGCGCGGCACATTGCATGCACACAGCCCACGACCATCTGGGTCAGGCTTGGGTAACCTACCTGGTCTCGTCCCGCAAGATGGGGAAAGGCCTGATGGTCACGCGCTCATCTCACTGGGAGCACATGGACCCCTCTTCCTGGTGCGTCCGGAGTGTGAGTGGGCAGGGAAGGGGCACTGGTGGCCAGACAAGAACATGGTCTCTGGAGGGCCATCCTTGGTCAAGGAATTCAGGTTCTACAACAGTATATTAGCTCCGGGTGCGTTGGCCATCAGTGCTGTGGAATAAATAAGGCCGAGAGAGAGAGGGTAGGAACGTGAGGTTTGCACATGTAAGTAGGTTGTCAGGGAAGCCCTCCCTGAAGAGATGATTAAGCAGGGTCGTCAGGGGGCTGAGGGCTGAGCTCTGCAGGTGTCTGGGGAGAAGCATCTAGATGCAGGAAAGAGTAAGTGCAAAGTCCCTGGGGCAGGACATGCCGGGGGTGTTCCCTGAACAGAGAGAGATCAGGGGCGTGAAAGCAGCGTGAGCGAAGGGGAGGGGGTGAGGGGGGCAACCAGGGGACCAGATTGCAGGCCCTCGTCAGCCACTGCGCGGAGGTAGCCTCTACTCTGATGAGCCAGGAGAGTTCGGCACAGGGAAACTACGTTGCGTTGGGGTGTGGCAACTGTGTTGAAGACCAGCTGTAGGAGGAGGAGAGAAGAAGCAGGGAAGCCATCATGATGATGATCCGTGAGGAAGAGATGGTGGTGGCTGGGACCCCGGAGGTGTCAGTGGAGGTGACAAGCAGTGCACAGACCGTGGATATAATCTGAGGACTTGCCTGGGGGTTGCTGGGCAGAGGTGGGCTGTTAGAGCAAGAAGACTGGGGGTGGCTCCCGGCTTCTGGATGGAGCACACAAGGAGTGAAGGGGAGGGGGTGCCATTTGTTGAGCCGGAAACGCTGTCAGAAAGGAGGAGGCGGAGCCCGGGGACGGGCTGGGCAAGGGCCTGCGGACCCATGGCGGGAGCATGTGGATGCTCTCTTCTGGTCTTTCTCTTTTTCTTTGCAAAATAAGAATCAAGATGGGGGCAGAAATTGAGGCTGGGGAGAAGGCTTTGGAGTTGAGGAGAGAGAAGGTATGAAAGAGGCATCCTGGAACGCGGGGGAGTGAATGGGCTTGGGGAGTGTCACGGGATTTGGGGCAGCACAAGGGCTCACCTGACGTCAGCTCTCACGTGACCCACTTTACCTTCCTGTGCTGTTTCCTGCTTGTGCCCTGCCCACACCTGGCTCCTCTGAGCAGACCACGGCGCAGGGGTATTATGCGGGGTATTGTCTTTAGCTTTCATCAGACACTTGGTCATTTGGGGACAGTAGCTGTGCCTGACTCGCTTTCTAATCCCCACAGCACCTGCCATGGTATCCTGCCCACAGCAGGTATCAGCAAGTACTTGCTTAAATGTTTGTCATTTGACTAGAATGGGACTCAGCTTTTGAGCCTGGATTATGACACACATCTCTGGTTTCCTTCCACAAACGTGTTTTAGATCTTTCATTTCTGGTCTGTTTCCCTTTGTTATCCCATTCTTTTTTCTCCCCAACTAGATTGGTGGTGACTTCAGGGAAAGAAATTTAACTGAACTTGAAGGGAAGTTCAGACGTCTATTACAAAATATTAGAGAAGCCTCAGAACACAGCCTCGAGAAAAGAAGTTTCAGTTAGTGCAATTAGATTTAGTTGGGCATTGGAAGGCACAGATACCCACTTCAATTTGGTTTCCACTAATGCATTTTAAAAACACCCAATTTGGGGCCAAACTTCCGGCAGTGAACATTAGAAGCACAGACATCTCAACTGGCAGGAGATACACAGCACTGGATAATACCAAGTCCCTCCCACCCCAGAGAATTTTATTTCATTAAGGCTCATTAATGCTTTCATGTCTTCTAATATAGTGGTTCTTAAACAGGCCTATGTTTTAGAACCCCATGCTTTTACAGAGTATAAATTCCTGAGTTTCACCCCCAGATCTTTTTTTTCCCCAAATATCTTATTTAAAGTTTTCCATATATACATATAATTTCCTAAAGTTTCTTTATAAATTTCTTATGTATTTGTTCCTTTGAAGTTCCAGTGTTCTTTTTTCTTTTACTTTTTTTTTTAGTTTCTGCACGTACCAATTCCATGTTATGTTAATAATAGTGATGCTTTTTTCTAAAAACAGTAGCATAATTTTCTAATTATCCTACAAGATTTTACTAGGCAAATATCTAACTATTTAGCTAAAATAAATGTTCTTGCATTTTTTTTTTTTTTTGGCGGTACGCAGGCCTCTCACTGTTGTGGCCTCTCCCGTTGCGGAGCACAGGCTCCGAATGCGCAGGCTCAGCGGCCATGGCTCACGGGCCCAGCCGCGACGCGGCATGTGGGATCCTCCCGGACCGGGGCACGAACCCGCGTCCCCTGCATCGGCAGGCGGACCCTCAACCACTGCACCTCCAGGGAAGCCTCTTGCATTCTTATAGGTTAGTTGGGCCTGAGGTCAGCTACACAAACTCTGAGAGGCTATTTTTGGAGTGAATCTTTGCATATTCAAAGCACATGTAGCATAGTTCGTTCTTTTGTTTTTTTCATTTTTTTTAACATCTTTATTGGAGTATAATTGGTTTCCAGTGTTGTGTTAGTTTCTGCTGTATAACAAAGTGAATCAGCTATATGTATACATATATCCCCATCTCTGCTCCCTCTTGCGTCTCCCTCCCACCCTCCCTATCCTACCCCTCTAGGTGGTCACAAAGCACCGAACTGACCTCCCTGTGCTATGCAGCTGCTTCCCACTTACCTATCTATTTTACCTTTGGTAGTGTATATATGTCAATGCTACTCTCTCACTTAGTTCCAGCTTACCAGTCCCTCTCCCTGTGTCCTCAAGTCCATTCTCTATGTCTGCATCTTTATTTCTGTCCTGCCCCTAGGTTCAACAGAACCTTTTTATTTTTTTTTAGATTCCATATATATGTGTTAGCGTATGGTATTTGTTTTTCTCTTTCTGACTTACTTCACTCTATATGACAGACTCTAGGTCCATCCACCTCAGTACAAATAACTCAATTTTGTTTCCTTTTATGGCTGAGTAATATTCCATTGTATATATGTGCCACATCTTCTTTATCCATTCATCTGTCGATTGACACTTAGGTTGCTTCCATGTCCTGGCTATTGTAAATAGAGCTGCAGTGAATATTGTGGTACATGTCTCTTTTTGAATGATCGTTTTCTCAGGGTATATGCCCAGTAGTGGGCTTGCTGGGTCATATGGTAGTTCTGTTTTTAGTTTTTTAAGGACCCTCCATACTGTTCTCCATAGTGGCTGTATCAATTTACATTTCCACCAACAGTGCAAGAGGGTTCCCTTTTCTCCACACCCTCTCCAGCATTTACTGTTTGTAGATTTTTTGATGATGACCATTCTGACCTGTGTGAGGTGATACCTCATTGTGGTTTTGATTTGCATTTCTCTAATGATTATTGATGTTGAGCATCCTTTCATGTGTTTGTTGGCAATCTGTATATCTTCTTTGGAGAAATGTCTATTTAGGTCTTCTGCCCATTTTTGGATTGGGTTGTTTGTTTTTTTGTTATTGAGCTGCATGAGCTGCTTATAAATTTTGGAGATTAATCCTTTGTCAGTTGCTTCATTTGCAAATATTTTCTCCCATTCTGAGGGTTGCCTTTTCATATTGTTTATGGTTTCCTTTGCTGTGCAAAAGCTTTTAAGTTTCATTAGGTCCCATTTGTTTATTTTTGTTTTTATTTCCATTTCTCTAGGAAGTGGGTCAAAAAGGATCTTGCTGTGATTTATGTCATAGAGTGTTCTGCCTATGTTTTCCTCTAAGGGTTTTATAGTGTCTGGTCTTACATTTAGGTCTTTAATCCATTCTGAGTTTATTTTTGTGTATGGTGTTAGGAAGTGTTCTAATCTCATACTTTTACATGTACCTGTCCAGTTTTCTCAGTACCACTTACTGAAGAGGCTGTCTTTTCTCCATTGTATATTCTTGCCTCCTTTACCAAAGATAAGGTGACCATAGGTGCGTGGGTTTATCTCTGGGCTTTCTATCCTTTTCCATTGATCTATATTTCTGTTTTTGTGCCAGTACCATGATGTCTTGATTACTGTAGCTTTGTAGTATAATCTGAAGTCAGGGAGCCTGATTCCTCCAGCTCCATTTTTCTTTCTCAAGATTGCTTTGGCTATTCGGGGTCTTTTTTGTTTCCATACAAATTATGAAATTTTTTGTTCTAGTTCTGTGAAAAATGCCATTGGTAGTTTGATAGGGATTGCATTGAATCTGTGGATTGTTTTGGGTAGTATAGTCATTTCCACAATGTTGATTCTTCCAATCCAAGAACATGGTATATCTCTCCATCTGTTTGTATCATCTTTAATTTCTTTCATCAGTGTCTTATAGTTTTCTGCATACAGGTCTTTTGTCTCCTTAGGTAGGTTTATTCCTAGATATTTTATTCTTTTTGTTGCAATGGTAAATGGGAGTATTTCCTTAATTTCTCTTACAGATTTTTCGTCGTTAGTGTACAGTGTACAGTGCAAGAGATTTCTGTGCATTAATTTTGTATCCTGTTACTTTACCAAATTCATTGATTGGCTCTAGTAGTTTTCTGGTAGCATCTTTAGGATTCTCTTGTATACTATCATGTTATCTGCAAGCAGTGACAGTTTTACTTCTTTTCCGATTTGGATTCCATTTATTTCTTTTTCTTCTCTTATTGCCATGGCTAAAACTTCCAAAACTATGTTGAATAGTATTGGTAAGAGTGGGCAACCTTGTCTTGTTCCTGATCTTAGAGGAGATGGTTTCAGTTTTTTTACCATTGAGAACGATGTTTGCTGTGTGTTTGTCATATATGGCCTTTATTATGTTGAGGTAGGTTCTCTCTATGCCTACTTTCTGGAGAGTTTTTATCATAAATGGGTGTTGAATTTTGTCAAAAGCTTTTTCTGTGTCTATTGAGAAGATCATATGGTTTTTATTCTTCAGTTTGTTAATGTGTGTCACATTGATTGATTTGTGTGTATTGAAGAATCCTCACATTCCTGGGATAAAGCCCACTTGATCATGGTCTATGATCCTTTTAATGTGCTGATGGATTCTGTTTGCTAGTATTTTGTTGAGGACTTTTGCATCTATGTTCATCAGTGATATTGGCCTGTAGTTTTCTTTTTTTTGTTACATCTTTGTCTGGTTTTGATGTCAGGGAGATGGTAGTTTGTAGAATGAGTTTGGGAGTGTTCCTCCCTCTGCTATATTTTGGAAGAGTTTGAGAAGGATAGGTGTTAGCTCTTCTCTAAATGTTTGATAGAATTCTCCTGTGAAGCCATCTGGTCCTGGGCTTTTGTTTGTTGGAAGATTTTTAATCACAGTCTCAATTTCAGTGCTTGTGATTGGTCTGTTTATATTTCCTATTTCTTCCTGGTTCAGTCTCGGAAGGTTGTACTTTTCTAAGAATTTGTCCATTCCTTCCAGGTTGTCCATTTCATTGGCATATAGTTGCTTGTAGTACTCTCTCATGATCCTTTGTATTTCTGCAGTGTCAGTTGTTACTTCTCCTTTTTCATTTCTAATTCTATTGATTTGAGTCTTCTCCCTTTTTTTCTTGATGAGTCTGGCTAATGGTTTATCTATTTTGTTTATCTTCTCAAAGAACCAGCTTTTAGTTTTTTTGATCTTTGCTATTGTTTCCTTCATTTCTTTTTCATTTATTTCTGATCTGATCTTTATGATTTCTTTCCTTCTGCTAACTATAGGGTTTTTTTGTTCTTCTTTCTCTAATTGCTTTAGGTGTAAGGTTATGTTGTTTATTTGAGATTTTTCTTGTTTCATGAGGTAGGATTGTATTGCTATAATCTTCCCTCTTAGAACTACTTTTGTTGCATCCCATAGGTTTTGGGTCACTGTGTTTTCATTGTCATTTGTTTCTAGGTATTTTTTGATTTCCTCTTTGATTTCTTCAGTGATCTCTTGGTTATTTAGTAGTGTATTGTTTAGCCTCCATGTGTTTGTATTTTTTACAGTTTTTTCCTGTAATTGATATCTAGTCTCATAGCGTTGTGGTCGGGAAAGACATTTGATGCGATTTCCATTTTCTTAAATTTACCAGGGCTTGATTTGTGACCCAAGATATGATCTATCCTGGAGAATGTTCCATGAGCACTTGAGAAGAAAGTGTATTCTGTTGTTTTGTTTTGTTTAGTTTATAAATTTATTTATCTTATTTATTTTTGGCTGCGTTGGGTCTTCGTTGCTGTGTGCAGGCTTTCTCTAGTCACAGCGAGTGGGGGCTACTCTTTGTTGTGGTGCGTGGGCTTCTCATTGCGGCAGCTTCTCTTGTTGCGGAGCATGGGCTCTAGGCGCATGGGCTTCAGTAGTTGCAGCACGCGGGCTCAGTAGTTGTGGCTCACGGGGTCTAGAGTGCAGACTCAGTAGCTGTGGCACGTGGGCTTAGTTGCTCCGCAGCATGTGGGATCTTCCCGGACCAGGGCTTGAACCCATGTCCCCTGCATTTGCAGGCAGATTCTTAACCACTGCGCCACCAGGGAAGCCCTATTCTGTTGGTTTTGGATGGAATGTCCTATAAATATCAAGTAAATCCATCTTGTCTAATGTGTCATTTAAAGCTTGTGTTTCCTTATTTATTTTCATTTTGGATGATCTGTCCATTGGTGAAAGTGGGGTGTTAAAGTCGATTTCCCCTATTATGGCTGTTAACCATATGTATTGAGGTGCTCCTATGTTGGGTACATAAATATTTACAACTGTTATATCTTCTTCTTGGATTGATTCCTTGATCATTATGTAGTGTCCTTCTTTGTCTCTTGTAATAGTCTTTATTTTAAAGTCTATTTTGTCTGATATGAGAATTGCTACTCCAGCTTTCTTTTGCTTTCCATTTGCATGCAATATCTTTTTCCATCCCCGCACTTTGAGTCTGTATGTGTCCCTAGGTCTGAAGTGGGTCTCTTGTAGATGGCATATATCACCCCCAGATCTTAAATCTAGATTTCCAGGGGTGAAGTTCAGGCTGGCATTTTGCACAGGTTTTCCAGGTGATTCTGTCATATGTCTCTTGTTAAGAACAACTGCTCTAGTTAGTAGAAATTCTTATTTAGTGGTTGGCAGACTTTCCTGTAAGGATAAAGATAGTAAATATTTTCATCTTTGTAGGCAAAGTTGTGAGTACTCAAATCTGTTACAGTAACATGAAAAGAATCATAGACAGTATGTATAATAAATGATTGAGCTTGGCTGTGTTCCAATATAACTTTGTTTACTAAAACAGGGATGGGTCTGGCCCTCAGGCCATAGTTTATAGATCCTGGGATTATATCTGCATCTCTGAGTTTGGGATTCCACAGCCAGGCAATGATGTTTTACCAGGAGATTCCAGTGTGCAGCCCCAATTGAGAATTTTAGAAAATCCATAGGCTCAATTGCAGACACTTGAACCAACGGGGACGTGAAGCAAAAGGACAGAACCATTTTGCAGATCAGAATGTTTTTAGGTTTTTCGTTATGTTTCATGACTGGATATTATTTGGATTTTCTGGGTCCAAGTGATCATTTATAACCACTTAACATTTATTGTTAGGAGGTCAACGTTTAGTAGACACATCTTCAAGGGCTCTTTTTGTTGTTGTTGTTGTTGTTGTTGTTTTTTTGCGGTACGCGGGCCTCTCACTGTTGTGGCCTCTCCCGTTGTGGGGCACAGGCTCCGGACGCATAGGCTCAGCAGCCATGGCTCACGGGCCCAGCCGCTCCGCGGCATGTGGGGTCTTCCCGGACCGGGGCACGAACCCGTGTCCCCTGCATCAGCAGGCGGACTCTCAACCACTGCGCCACCAGGGAAGCCCAAGGGCTCTTTTTGAAAATGACAGGATACACAAAACATTCACTCTAGGGGGACACTGGCCTCCGGGCATGGGCACAGTTTTATTCCTCCAAATTCAAACAAAGAGTGGTGACAGGCAAAATCAACAGCTGCAGGAAGACTCCAGGTGCTTACCTTAGGAGATTGATACGGTCTTGGGATGATTTTGTAAAGCAGCACATTTGGCCTGAAGACATGGCTGCCCAGAGGTTTCTTGACAAATACCATGAGAAGGTGTTGCTTCCCCATCACTTTGTAAGGAGCTACTTGCCATTGCCGACGTATTGTGTCAGTGGGATCGGGGCCGGGGCTCGCGCTAATGATGAGAACTCTGAGAGGTGGGGCGACCGCCGCTAGGGCATGCCTTCCTGCTGTCTCTCCCCAGGCTGGGCATTTCACCTGGCTGGCAGGGTGGGGCATTCGTTGCTGGCATGGAGACAAGCCAGACACAGCTTAGAGGTGAACGGGTGAATTCTGATATCTCGGTTTGGCAGCTCTGTGCCAATAAAATAAAACTCAAGGAATGGTGTGGTGTTTACCCAAGAGAATTGTCGTCTTGAATATTTAGCATATTCTTCACTCATTAAACTCCTATTAAGTGCCTCCTCTATACTAGGCATGGCCAAGGCAGCTACCTCTCACGGTCCCTGCTCCCTGGAAGCCCCCAGGCCTGTGGGAGACACACAGACAAGCAGTTAGAACAGCAGGAGTTGATGCTATGACAGGGCAAGAACACGGAGCCATGGGAGCAAACACAAGGGGCATCTTTACAGCTCCTTACAGAAGGGAGGGAGGGAAGGCAGGTGGGAAGGAGAGAAGGAGAGAAGGAAGGATGGAAGGAACAGTGGAAGGAGGAGGGAAGGAAAGGAGGAAGGGAAAAGGCAGAGGTTCTAGAAGGGCTTCCTGGGACCAGGAGGAGGGGGCATTGAGGATGTGGCAGACCTGTATATATATGGTGACGATTTTACAGCAAGTGACAGGAAGGCATCTCGAGGAAGAGCCACCTTTTTCGAGTTTGCATAGAGGTGCCACACGGTCTCTGGCAGCCTGAAGGTTTTGAAGGGTCTGCTGTGTCACACATGTCGAGGACTTTGGATTGGGTACTGAAGGCATTGGGTCACCGTTGAGGGGTTGATCTGGAAATTGATATGCAAAGGTTGGCATTCTAGAAAGATCACTCCTGACACCAGTGTGGAGAGTGGGTTGGAAGAAGACAGGAAGCAGACAGCCTTGTCAGGAGGCTCTTGAAATAATCCAGGCAAACGAGGATGAGGTCCTGGAGGAAGGCCCTGGAAGTCTGGAAGGAGAGGAGGATTGCGGGCGCTTTCCTGAGATATAAGCACTACGGCCTGGTGAGGAGGTGTGGGAGGTGAGGGTCGGGGAGAAGTGAGGGACCTCAGAGGTTTCTGGCTCCTGCACCGTGTAGGAGTACTTGCCAGATAAGTTAAGGGTCAGGTGAACGTGGTAACCACTACACTGTGGAAATCATGCCTAAGTTAAAAAGTGAATTTCAGAAACAGAAATTTAGAAATGCATAGGCACTAGATGCTTCCTTTCTGTTTACAAGTGGTTGTAAACCGGGATTCCTTGGACTTCAATGCCTTTGTAAAGTTCAAGTTTCTTACTGAATTCCAATGCCTGGTCTAATGCCAAGACTGTAATTGACAGTAAACCTTTGCATTTCCCTGTGGTGTTCTCAGCCTGTGGGGCCCTGGCATTGGGACCTTGTGTGGCAGCTGTGATGGAAAGCTGCTGTGATGGACAGCTGCTGTGATGGACAGTCAGGGCGGTGCTCATGCCAGCCTGGGTTCCAAGGCTTCTCTTGTGATGAATATGCCCTTGGACACATCCAGTGCCCTTCTTGTCAAGTTAGGTGACTGTTGAAGTATAAACAAGTTAGAGATTATGCAAAGACTGTAAAGTTGCTCTGATATACCCTGATCTTTTTTTTCTTAATTATTGCAAAAAAATAATTCCACAACTTTGTTACTAACCTTTTACCTGAAAAAGGGCAAAGGGAAGGTGTGGGATTTAGCTAACTTTTCAGATTATCTATTACTCTAACCCTTGTAGAAAACCTTTCTGAAATGCATGAGACTTCCCTTCCTTGAGAAGTAGGGGGAACTCAGTCAAATCTTTGAGTCTTTCAGGATCTTCCTCAAGGGACCATGTTGCAGGTTTAGATGCTAGTGTTCTTGGTTTTTTAAAATCTTTATTAAGTATAATTGCTTTACAATGTTGTGTTAGTTTCTGCTGTACAACAAAGTGAGTCAGCTATATGTATACGTATATCCCCATATCCCCTCCCTCATGAGCCTCCCTCCCACCCTCCCTATCCCACCCCCTAGGTCGTCGCAAAGCACCAAGCTGATCTCCCTATGCTACGCAGCTGCTTCCCACTGATGCTAATGTTCTTGATAGAAATGTAGATGTTTTAAATATGAGAATGGTTTGAATACATACACTAATCTGGAACATACCTTGAACACAGCTTTTAAAATCAGTTACCAGCTTGTATTCTTGGCATCATAGAAAGGGCATGGGCTTTAGAATCAGACAGACCTGGGTTCAAAGCCCTACTTAGCTCCTCTGGCTGTGTGACCTTGGGCAACTTAATTAACCTTTCTACTAACCTAAATGTCCATCGACACATGAATGGAGAAAGAAGATGTGGCACATATATACAATGGAATGTTACTCAGCCATAAAAAGAAACGAAATTGAGTTATTTGTAGTGAGGTGGATGGACCTAGAGTCTGTCATACAGAGTGAAGTAAGTCAGAAAGAGAAAGACAAATACCGTATGCTAACGCACATATATGGGACCTAAAAAAAAAAAAAAAAAAGGCACTGATGAACCTAGTGGCAGGGCAGGAATAAAGATGTAGCCATAGAGAATGGACTTGAGGACACAGGGTGGGGAGAGGGGGAAGCTGGGGCGAAGTGGGAGAGTAACACTGACATATATACACTACCAGATGTAAAATAGCTAGTGGGAAGCAGCTGCGTAGCACAGGGAGATCATCTTGGTGCTTTGCCACGACCTAGAGGGGTGGGATAGGGAGGGTGGGAGGGAGGCTCATGAGGGAGGGGATATGCGGACATATGTATGCATATAGCTGATTCACTTCGGTGTACAACAGAAACTAACACAATATTGTGAAGCAATTATACTCCAATAAAGATCTATTAAAGGGCTTCCCTGGTGGCACAGTGGTTGAGAGTCCGCCTGCCAATGCAGGGGACACGGGTTCATGTCCCGGTCCGGGAAGATCCAACATGCCGCGGAGCGGCTGGGCCCGTGAGCCATGGCCGCTGAGCCTATGCGTCCGGAGCCTGTGCCCCGCAACGGGAGAGGCCACAACAGTGAGAGGCCCGCATACCGCAAAAAAAAAAAAGATCTATTAAAAAAACCTTTCAGAGCATCTTTTTCCTCAACTCTAAAATGCTTACGTATCTTGCGGGCTTTTGCTGGACTTCACTATTTAATCCATCCATAATAAAGTCAAGCAAGAGCCCTGTCTTCTTGGGAAATATTTACTGATTGAGACATACTGTACATGGCAGTGGGAGTCCTGAGGTGAGCTCTCCCTAAGTTTTCAGTTTGATAGGTGTTTCGTACTTCTATTGCTATGTAATAAATCACCCCAAAATTTAGTGGCTTAAAACAATAAGGGTTATTTCTCGCAACCCTGTGGCTCGGCTGGGCAGTCTTTCTGCCGGACTTGCTGGAGGGTCTGCTGGGGTTCGGTGTCTCTCTCCATGTGGCCTTTTATCCTCGATGAGGTCAGACAGGGTACCTCCCTGGTGGTCTCAGGGTTCCCAGAGGGTGAACATGGAAACCACAAAGCCTGTGTGACCTGGGCTGTGAAATCCCACAACAGCACTTTCCTCTCATTCCACTGGTCAAAGTCAGTCATGAGGCCAATAAGTGATTTCAATAATTAAAGTGTGAAAGACAGACACAGCTAAATAGAGAGTGGGAGAGGGAAGGGGGAGCTGCTGGTACAGACTGGGTGGGGAAGGCCTTCCTGACCGAGACCTGAAGGTTGAGAGGGAACCAGGGGAGGGGTGTTACCTGCCGGCCAGAGCAGAGGTGCTGAGGTAGGACTGGAAGCAGCCTGCCTGCTGGGAAGGGCTCATGCCTGGAGGATTGAGACAAGCCGAGTGAGGTCCCCCAAAGCCACGTCTGGCACTTACTAGGGCTAAATATATGTTCATCTCTTTTCTTCTGAGAAATGGAGGTAGGAATATGTTTAATTCAAGATTATCATTCGATGGGAATCTATGAAGTTGAAATTTTACTAAACAAGGCTCAGTTTGGGGAAAAACAAATTGTTCCCATGGGGGTAGATGCTAGAAGGTTGTAGGTACTTTGCAAACCAGTGCCTGCCCTGGATGTTTCTGAATGGTATCTCTGATCTTTCCAGGAGAGATGTTTTACTCCCCTTAAGATGCAGTCTTCTGGGTTAGGACTGTATGTAAACCATAGATTACTCAGAAGCTGTGGGTGAAGGGATGGAGGATGGAGACCCCTCCGAACATCTCTTCCCCTTCGCAGGCTGTGACTGTAACCTGGCAGGAGTTCTCCCCGAAATATGTGATGCCCACGGGCGGTGCCTGTGCCGCCCCGGGGTGGGGGGCCCTCGGTGCGATGCCTGCCGCTGGGGTTTCTACTCCTTCCCTGTTTGCCAAGGTAAGTGGGCCACACGTATGTAGTGATCGTCAGTCCCCCAGGTAAGTCTCCCCCTGAGGAAATGCAGAGGCTCGTTTTGGCAGAGCTGTGAGGCCTATTGTTTAATAAATGAGCCCCTGGTCTATATACGTATGTTACGTGTGACTGTCCTCAGGGCCAGGCCATGTCTCCTCCCCTCCTTTGTCTTTTCAGCCTTACTCTTCCTCCTCCCAGGTGGTCGAGCCCATGGGCTCTGGAGTCAGCACCTGGGTACAAATGCAGGCTCTGGGCAGGAAGTGGTACCTGGATAGTGTTGAGGAAACCGCCAAGGAGACAAGGGCAGGGAGCACGGTGTTCCGGGCGAGGGAACGGCACACACAGGGCCACAGACTTGGTTCGCCTCTTAGTCCCGCATCCTAGTAAGAGTCACTGAAGGCGCCGGAGGGGAAGGGGAGGAGTCTGGCCCAGTCCCTAGAGCATGATGGGTGTGCGGTAAATGTTGGGTGACCGGCAAATGAATGAATGAATTTGCCCCCGTTCTTCTCCTCCGCCTCCTTCCCATTGCCTGCCATTGTTCTCCTCGGTGGCTAAGGTCATAGGGAAAACGAGGGGAGAGAAGAAGGGAAGGTGATCAGTCAGGGCTCAGGAACGGAACTAAACCCAGCAGGGACTTGCTGTGGGTTATTAGGTGCTGACCGACTCAGTTAGGCTCCAGGCTGGGCTTCCAAGGAGGCTCCTTGTGTCAAGCCCAGACTCCTGCGATGCAGCTCAGGGACAGGGGGACCGCGGTCCTTCTGCCTCCATGGCCATCCAGGGCCCAGCGCCAGGAGAATCTGGGAAGTGCTGTTTCTAGCTTCCAGCCTCTGAGCACAGGAGGCGGGTAGCATCGGCGCGGAGGCACGTCACCCATGAGGGCGGCCACGCTAAGGAGCTGGGAGAGTGGGGCAGGAGCGGGAAGGTCCCTCCCCGAAGCAGGAGACAAAGTGGCGAAGAACCAGGTTTGCACTAGCTATCAACTTGAGCAAGTTCTTACCCCCTCTGTTCCTCAGTTTCCTGGTAATAGTGCCCGCCCTGTGACATGTGGTGTGGGTTACGTGTGTACTGATGTGTAAAATTCTCAGAGCCCGGGAAGCCCTCACCTGTACGGTAGCTGCTGTTCCTTTAACCCTCCTTTCTCTGCTTCATACTTCCCTCTACATCATTTTAAGAGCCTGTAGCCTCAATCCTGGTTGATCTGCCTGTCTGCATAGATGCCTGTGTGCCATATCCCAAGCCCTTCTTTTTCCTCCTCATCCCCTGACATGTCCTGGACCTCTATCCTCTGCCCCACTTCTCAGCCTCTGCCTCTCGGGCCACAGAAGCTCTCGGCAGTCCCTGAACAGAGATTTAGGTCACCTGGCAGGTGAAAGGGTACGGAAAGGAAGGGGTATCTTTTGTTTCCCTGCCTTGATGTCAACCAGAGAAGTTCTGTGTTAGAATTTGGAACGCCCAGCGCATTTCCTGTGGAAACCTCAGTACAGGTGATGCTTATGTTGGAGTTGTATGCATCATACTAGAGGCAGATTCAGTGCTGAGCTGGCGCTATGGTCTGGTGTGGTCACCTTGTCCTTGTACATATATTGTTTCTGTTGAAAGATGTCCCAAATAATGAAGCTTTGGAGCACGAGTTGGGGGTGCTTACATTTCTATTTTAAGCTGGAGGCACTGAATCTCTCATTGACCAAATGAAGGAGAACTCGCAGGAGGGAGATGGGATGGAGGCCTTCCACCTCAGGGTCCACTAGGGGCCAAGTCTAGAGGGACTTATGTGGGGAGCAGGCAAGGTTAAGAGTAGTGAAAACGAGGTCTGTCGGACAAAAGCAGGAGGAGAAGGTTCAGGGCAGCCTCATTCCTGGCGGGGCGTAGAGGTGTGCCCTAAAGTTTGTTCTTCCAGATTTGAACCATTAGGCTCTGGAAGCGTTTGGGGTGCTCCTACATTCTGTCAGCGATGGTCTCCCTTCTCTAGTGCTTGCTTTTTCTAACAGCTTTTGTGATCTTTTAAATTTTTTCCTCGGGGGCAGCGTTGAAGCCAGTGGCTGAAGCCCAGACATGCTGAAATCTGAATCTGGTCTAGCATCAAGGTCTGACCCAGTATTTTGTGATCTTTCTTAGATGAAGTTGATTGCTTGGCCCCTGGAATTTTAGAATCAAACCAGTGTGGCCCCAAATGCTACATCAGATGGTCTGGTATATTCCAGCCAAAAAATGTGTGTGTGGCTTTGTTCTATATTGCTTGAAAAATTTTAAAAGTCTTCTTAAAAAGAAGTCTAAAACCCTTCTCAATTGCGCTTGCCAACTGCAGTCCAGCGTTTATGTTTTGCATTAACTTAATTTACTCCAGACTTTAAGCACAAGGCCATCTCCTTCTCAGTTTTTTTTTTTTTTTTTTGGTACTGGGCCTCTCAATGTTGTGGCCTCTCCCATTGCGGAGCACAGGCTCCGGACGCACAGGCCCAGTGGCCATGGCTCACGGGCCCAGCCGCTCCGCAGCATGTGGGATCTTCCTGGACCGGGGCACGAACCCGTGTCCCCTGCATCGGCAGGCGGACTCTCAACCACTGCGCCACCAGGGAAGCCCTCAGTTTATTTTTGACTCACTCAAGTGCCCTGCAGTTTTCTTTCTTGTAGCCGAAAGTCAAATCGTAGATGTGAGGCCACATAGAGAATTGTCTCTGTGTATTTCAGTTTTACGTTTGTGTTGACGTCTGACTTAGCTCTTTATGTGCAACCACAAAACACACTGCGACTCTCTGGAAGCTTGGTCCTTTGGGGGTTTACTGTTCCCTTTTCCTCCTCTCCGTCCTGTCCGTCGTCATTCCTGCCTTCCTATCCTTCATCTTTCTCTTCCTCTTCTTTCCTTCCTCCTCCCCCCCTTTTTTTTTCTGGTGCAGTTTGCTAAGTCGCAACTAGTCAGCACTTAGAACAGAGGCCAAGAGGGTGGGAGTGTGGAGACAGCGGCACTCCCATGACTTGGCACTGAAGGCACTCAACGTGCAGCTGCCCCCAAACCGCAGTGGCCCAGGGCCCGAACTGTCCCCATTGGAGTTTGCTCTAGTCTCTGGGTTGTAGTTGCAGACTTTTCCTTAGAAAAGTCCTGGCAACATATGTTGCCAGTGCAAGATTAACCTCCTTCTGCGTGTCAGCATATTCTCTTGAATCCGACAAACTGGCCCCGGGAAGAAGCCACATGCACCGGCAGATGGCAGAAGACACAGCAGGGGAAAGTTTCTGACCTGGGATGCTCCCGGGAGAGCCCTCCCGGCCTTTCCAAGGGGGAAAACAAAATCCATAGGGCTGGGCCAAGTTCTGTGCAATTTTGCTTTGAACGGGCCCTCTGCTCTGTAATTCAGCGTGTGTCTAGGAGAGCATTGAGGTGATTGGAAGAAGCCTTGGGATTTTCTGTAGACCTGATCTGCTCTCAGCCCAGTTAGCCAGAGAAGTGGAGGGTGCTAAGTATCGTGGAACTGAAATGTTGGCTTTGCGGCTGTGAGTGAAGAGCGCCAGAGAAGGCGCCAGCCTGCTTTTCCAACAGAAGGAAAAGCTCTAACATCACGCGCGACGAGAACACCCCTGAAACAATAAGGAGCTCTGTTTCCCTTGCAATTTCTGTGTTGTCCAGGACTGTCGCCTCACTCTGTGAGCTTATTCACTGCAGGGGAAGAAGCTGGCATCCCTCAGAGCAATACCTCTCACAGCAGCGCTGCAGGGGTCAAGGAGAGAATGCACATCTGTAGAACTACAGGGCTGGACCTGGAAGAGCATTTCAATAGCTCTTATCCCTTCATTTAACAAACATCTGTTTGGCATGTACTAGGGACCAGGGCTGTGCTTGATGCTGGAAGATTTGGGGGGAGCACAGCAGACAAGCTCCCTGATTCCCTGGACATTTATTATCTTTTTTTTTTTTAATACTCTTTGGGAATAAAAGTGTCTTAGAGTAAAAGCACAGTGAGGAGCAGACGAGAAGAAAATACTCCAGAATCTCCGAAGAACCTGGCTCAAAACAAAGAGCAGAATTAAAATAGTCACAAAGGCTTATAGTATTTCCAAGAGTGAGAAAAGGCCGCCAATGGTGGGGTTCGGGTTTGAGATCTGGCAACTCTACTGATAGTTGGATTGAAATGCGAAGTGTGATGCCAGATTGAGGAACTCAGGATTTAAAATAACGTACCTGCGTTTAAGGCTGCATCTTTGTTTTCACTTCTGAAGTGTAACTCCGTCTCCTGAGGCTCCCTGGACAAATCCCTTTGGCCCTGGGAGTCAGGGTCGGTGTCACCCACGTGATGCTGGCTGGAGCTGCCGCCTCTGTGCTCCAGGCTCCTGCTGCAGCTACCCCGACTGCCTGCACGAGTGTCTCCTCTCTGCCTTCACTTTCCTTAAAGGAAGAATAGCAGAAAGAACCTGTGTTAGGGTTCTGCAGAGGAACAGAACCCACAGGATATGTGTCTGTATATATAGATAGATGTGGGGATAGATAGATAGATTTATTTTAAGGACTCGGCTCCCGGATTGCGGGGGCTGACAAGGCTGAAGTCTGCAGGGCAGCAGGCTGGAGACGAGGAAGGAGCTGATGCCGCAGCTGGAGCCCACAGGCCTCCTGGAGGCGGAATTTCTTCTTCCTCTGGGACCTCCCGCTTTTCTCGTTGAGGTCTGCAACGGATGGGATGAGGCCCACCCACTTCATGGAGAGTAACCTGCTTTACTCAAGGTCAGCTGATTTAAATGTTTGTCACGTCTAACAGAACGCCTTTATAGCAGCATCTGGACTGGTGTTGTGCAAACATCTGAGCCCTATAGCCCAGCTGACATGAAAACATTAACCATCACAAGGCCCAAGAACGTTTCCTCAGTAATCTGACCCTGGGGAGGGACTTGATCTCTGCAGACAGGCCTGCAGGGAACATGGGGCCATGAAGGAATGCTGACCTAGACGGCAGAAGAGCTGAGTCCTTGTCCTGCTGTCTGCCAAGAGCTGGTTGAGTGGCACTCGGCCCGTTTCTTCCTCTGTCTTATGTTTAGTTTCTAGGCACCATGTCAGTAATGCTCTAGCCCCTCTCCTGGAGTTCTAGCTCGATGTGGTCAGGGAATGGGTGTTTCTCATACTTGCCTCCACCCTGACACCTGGTCACGGGGCCATAGAACACAATAGAGCTGCAATCAAGGTCTGCTGGATGTATGCATGTAACATAGGAGGGTGGAAGGATGGTAAACGCTCCTAGGCCTGCCACTTCCTAACTGGGCCTCGCAGAACGAGTCACATAGCCCGTTGAAGTCCCAGGTAACTTGTAAATGAGAAAACGAGCCACACTCCCTTCCAGCAGTGAGTTTATTTTGTGATTCTAGTGACAACTCGGGTAAACGCTACCACTGTTATTATCACAGAAAAGCACTATCAGAGTAACTCACCGCTTACGGGCCTGGGCCGAGCGCTGTCAAAGAGAACGAAAATGGCATGGTCTCGTCCCTGTGGGAGCGCTGTGCTCCAAGGCTTAACGATGTGGGCCTTTACAGATCCAAAGGATGCCTGCAAAGAAATCACTGGAATTGGCACTTTATCTCATCTTTTCTTTCCCAAGGCCTCAACGAGTGTGGAAATTTTGAAACCTTGCAAACAAGGTCGTGTGTGTGTGTGTGTGTGTGTGTGTGTGTATTGTTAAGTGGTTTTTTTTTTTAAACTGCATACACCGAATGTAAATTTGGAAGTCAGGAATACTAATCCACTGGTTCCCATTAGTGCAGCACAGAGCACATCCCAAGCACTGGGGGACTCGGATGATCACGATAGTAACGTTAGCAAGAGTGAGTGCTCCCTGAGCAAGCACTGCGCACACTGCCCTTCTCGTCTGTGGCTGCTGACTCTCTAGTGATCTCGTGGGGTGGGTGCTGTCATCAGCTCGTTTCTAGAAGAGGAAACTGAGGCTTGGAGAGGCTAAGCAACGTGCCCGTGATCACACAGCTATTAAGTGGCAGAGCTGTTACTTGAATCTGGATGTGTCTGCCCCGGAGACTGAAGCCCTTTGCTACAGGCTAATTTGGTGACCTTGGACAGGTCACTTAACTTTTTTTTTTTTTTATATCTACAATACATATAATTTTTTTTTTTACATCTTTATTGGAGTATAATTGCTTTACAATGGTGTGTTAGTTTCTGCTGTATAACAAAGTGAATCAGTTATACATATACATATGTTCCCATATCTCTTTCTTCTTGCGTCTCCCTCCCTCCGACCCTCCCTATCCCACCCCTCCAGGTGGTCACAAAGCACCGAGCTGATCTCCCTGTGCTATGCGGCTGCTTCCCACTAGCTATCTACCTTACGTTCGGTAGTGTATATATGTCCATGCCTCTCTCTCGCTTTGTCACAGCTTACCCTTCCCGCTCCCCATATCCTCAAGTCCATTCTCTAGTAGGTCTGTGTCTTTATTCCTGTCTTACCTCTGGGTTCTTCATGACATTTTTTTTCTTAAATTCCATATATATGTGTTAGCATACAGTATTTGTCTTTCTCTTTCTGACTTACTTCACTCTGTATGACAGACTCTAGGTCTATCCACCTCATTACAAATAGCTCAATTACGTTTCCTTTTATGGCTGAGTAATATTCCATTGTATATATGTGCCACATCTTCTTTATCCATTCATCCGATGATGGACACTTAGGTTGTTTCCCTGTCCTGGCTATTGTAAATAGAGCTGCAGTGAACATTGTGGTACATGACTGTTTTTGAATTTTGGTTTTCTCAGGGTATATGCCCAGTAGTGGGATTGCTGGGTCATATGGTAGTTCTATTTGTAGTTTTTTAAGGAACCTCCATACTGTTCTCCATAGTGGCTGTACCAATTCACATTCCAACCAGCAGTGCAAGAGGGTTCCCTTTTCTCCACACCCTCTCCAGCATTTATTGTTTCTAGATTTTTTGATGATGGCCATTCTGACTGGTGTGAGATGATACCTCATTGTAGTTTTGATTTGCATTTCTCTAATGATTAATGATGTTGAGCATTCTTTCATGTGTTTGTTGGCAATCTGTATATCTTCTTTGGAGAAATATCTATTTAGGTCTTCTGCCCATTTTTGGATTGGGTTGTTTGTTTTTTTGTTATTGAGCTGCATGAGCTGCTTATAAATTTTGGAGATTAATCCTTTGTCAGTTGCTTCATTTGCAAATATTGTCTCCCATTCTGAGGGTTGTCTTTTGGTCTTGTTTATGGTTTCCTTTGCTGTGCAAAAGTTTGAAGTTCCATTAGGTCCCATTTGTTTATTTTTGTTTTTATTTCCATTTCTCTAGGAAGTGGGTCAAAAAGGATCTTGCTGTGATTTATGTCATAGAGTGTTCTGCCTATGTTTTCCTCTAAGAGTTTGATAGTTTCTGGCCTTACACTTAGGTCTTTAATCCATTTTGAGCTTATTTTTGTGTATGGTGTTAGAGAGTGATCTAATCTCATACTTTTACATGTACCTGTCCAGTTTTCCCAGCACCACTTATTGAAGAGGCTGTCCTTTCTCCACTGCACATTCCTGCCTCCTTTACCAAAGATAAGGTGACCATATGTGCGTGGGTTTATCTCTGGGCTTCCTATCCTGTTCCATTGATCTATCTTTCTGTTTTTGTGCCAGTACCATACTGTCTTGATTACTGTAGCTTTGTAGTATAATCTGAAGTCAGGGAGCCTGATTCCTCCAGCTCCGTTTTTCGTTCTCAAGATTGCTTTGGCTATTCGGGGTCTTTTGTGTTTCCATACAAATTGTGAAATTTTTTGTTCTAGTTCTGTGAAAAATGCCATTGGTAGTTTGATAGGGATTGCATTGAATCTGTAGATTGCTTCGGGTAGTAGAGTCATTTTCACTTAACTTCTGAACTTCACTATGTAACCCTGGAATTCAACGAGATAATCTCTCCAGTCCCTTCCAGTTCTTAAGGTGTGAAACCCTCCAGCTCAGGAAATAGTGGGCCATTTCCACTGCTCTCCTCTCCCCAGAAGCAAGTCCTTGCAGTGAGTGCTGAGTGAGGCTGAGTAACTGCCACCTTGTGGGAGGTTAGCTGCAGGGACCGGTAGGAACCTGACCCAGCAGGAAGGAGTAGAGAGGGGAATGTCCAGAATCTCTTCTCTCCATCCATCCGTGTTTAGTCACCTGCTTGAGGGGGATGAAGGGAACCTGGGATGCTTTTTCTGTCTATTCCCAACCCTGCCTGCATCACTTTTTTCACGATTATTCAGTTACACCTCACCTTGAGAAACTAAGTATGAGGAGAGGGGATCACTGTAGGTCAGTCTGGACTGGAACGGTTTGCATTTGATCCCCAGTGGGATGCAGAATTAATGTGGCCTCTGCATGGACTCACGTCCCCAGTCAGCTGTTCCCTGCGTCTTCCTCTGATGAGCACCGTTACTGAATGCAGGAAGCATCCCCCAGATCCTCATCCACAGCCAGCCAATCTTGGTCGGTATGAAATTAACAACAGAAACCCCAGCATTTATTGATTGCTCAGTGTGAGCCAGGCGTTGAACCCAGCTCTTTCAAGTATTCCCTTTATCTAATCCTGGCAACAATCTTATCAAGTAGATGCTAATATTATTCCCATTTAAGAAAGGGGAAACTGAGGCTTAGAGCAATCGAGCGACTTGTTTGAAGTTCCATGTCCGATGAGACGTGGAGCTGGAACTTGCATTTGGGTCTTTGTGGCCCCGCCTCCATACTCTTATCCGGGTCCTGTGCCCCCCTGCCCTGGGTCTTACTGAGGTCTTTTCATCCAGCCTGCCAGTGTTCAGCCCTTGGCTCCTACCAGACGCTGTGCAGCCCAGTGACTGGACAGTGCGAGTGTCAGCCGGGGATCACAGGACAACGGTGTGACAGGTGTCTCTCAGACGCCTCTGATTTCCCCCACTGCCAAGGTAGGGAAGACATCAGAATGCCGGAGGGCGGGTTCCTCTCTGAAGTATGTGCGGGCAGCATCCCAAAGAAACCTGCAGACCCCTGCAGACCCACCACTGGTCACTGATACACTTTTGACCCTAATCTGCCTGGTTCCTCCCCAATTTGAGTCCATTGAAAATGGGTATACCAGTTATACATCTTAAAAGAAATCTAAAAATGACTTATTCCTAAAATTTTAAAAATTATTTCATGTGCTATAAATTTGTGTTTCTTTTTCTTTTTTTTTTAAATATTTATTTGGTTGCACTGGGTCTTAGTTGTGGCTCGCGGGCTTCTTAGTTGTGGCATACAAACTCTTAGTTGTGGCATGCATGTGGGATTTAGTTCCCTGACCAGAGATCTAACCTGGGCCCCCGGCACTGGGAGCGTGGAAGCTTAACCACTGCACCACCAGGGAAGTCCCCATAGATTTGTGTTTCTTGATTTGCATGTAAATTCTCTGTGCAGCAGTGTGGCAGAGGTGACCCCTTTTAGCTAAGCTGAGCATTCTTGTCCCCCTTCCCAAGGCAAAGTGGCTTCTCTCTGGTCCTGGGTGGCGGCACCGATGTGTCTGCTCCGTAATTTCCTGCAGGTGTTCTAACAGGTCCCCCTGCAGGCAGGCAGAGCAGGGCTTTGCTGCGGTTCTGCTCCCCTCTCTTGCCTGCCACTGGCCTCCTGGGGGATGGTGTCATCCCACATCAGCCCAGGTGTGAGGGGCCGGGGAGTGGGGTGGACCAGAGTCTCTTCAGTTTGGAAAGAGTGAGCCAAGGATTGCAACACTGTCCTGGGTCGGTCCTCATGCCTGCAATGATACGAGAGATGAGAGTGTGCCGGGCTCAGTGACTCAGGGCACAGACCAAAGATGCCCAGGATGGGCTTCCCTGGTGGTGCAGTGGTTGAGAGTCCATCTGCCGATGCAGGGGACACGGGTTCATGCCCTGGTCCAGGGAGATCCCACATGCTGTGGAGCGGCTAGGCCCGTGAGCCATGGCCGCTGAGCCTGTGCGTCCGGAGCCTGTGCTCCACAACAGGAGAGGCCACAACAGTGAGAGGCCCGCGTACCGCAAAAAAAAAAAAAAAAAAAAAAAAAAAGATGCCCGGGAATCTCCCTGTGCCCCCGGCGTGTGCAGGCCCCAGTGGCGAGTAGCTCCTGACTGCTGCTTTCAGAGACTCTTTCTCTGTTGAGAAGTGGGTGTTTGTGAAAGGCTGACCCAGACTTTGCATCAGGAGACTGTGGTTTTCTCACACCCCTTCCTGCTCCTGATGGCGCTTGGAGCCTGGCACAGAACCATCTGAAGACAGGGCTGCAGCTCCAACTTGATTCCCCAGAACCTCGCTGACCAGAATCCTCAAGAGATCAGGCTTTCTTGCCGGTGGCAACAGTAGCCAGCAGTCAGAGGGGACTGCTCACTTTGGAGAAGGCCTGGAGGTCCCTGGAGAGGGAGGCTGTCCCAGGCTTGGTGTCCTCACCTCCCCGGGGTCGGGAGTGGAAGGAAGTGCTGAGCAGTGGGCAGAGGGGCTGGTCAGCCAGGACAAGTTCCCTGGAGCTGGATGGGGCCACTGGGCAGCTTGGGGAGGAGCCAAGGGCTGGGCGGGGCCAGGTCGGAGAGCAACAAGGAGCTGGAAGGTTGTGTTGGCTTGTTACAGAAGAATTCAGGAGCATCAAAAAAGGAAGAGACAGAGGGCTTCCCTGGTGGCACAGTGGTTAAGAATCTGCCTCCCAATGCAGAGGACAGGGGTTCGAGCCCAGGTCCGGGAAGATCCCACATGCCGCAGAGCAACTAAGCCCGTGCGCCACAACTACTGAGCCTGCACTCTAGAGCCTGTGAGCCACAACTACTGAGCCCGTGAGCCACAACTACTGAAACCTCCAGGCCTAGAGCCTGTGCTCCGCAACAAGAGAAGCCACTGCAGTGAGAAGCCCGTGCACCGCAACGAAGAGTAGACCCCACTTGCCGCAACTAGAGAAAACCCGCGTGCAGGAACAAAGACCTAACTCAGCCAAAAATAAATAAATAAATTTGTAAAAAGAAAAAAATGGAAGAGACAGAGAGAGAATATCATCAAGGGGGAAGTTGAAGCAAAGAGAGGAGACAATAAAGGCAAAAAGCCTAGGGAGCAACGTGTAAGAAAACAAGATCATATTATGGGTTTACTTCAATTATTTGAAAAAGGCTCAGAGCAGGCTTACCCAAACTCTCTTCATTTTTATTTTTTATTTATTTATTTTTTGGGCCTCACAGCTTGTGGGATATTAGTTCCCCGACCAGTGATTGAACCCAGGCCCTTGGCAGTGAGAGCACCGAGTCCTAACCACCAGACCGCCAGGGAATTCCCTCTTCATTTTTAACACCGTGTGATAGTAATGCCGAGACACTGCAAGACCCTAATTTGTTGAAAAGAGGTTATGACATTGGGTTTGTAATACTCTACTGACTAAGGCAAGAAAGCAAATTAATTAATTTTACAAATAATTTTAATACAGGTGGAGAACAAGGGGTCTGTGATAGTTAAAGAATTGTCTTGAGTAACTAAAACATATACTAACAGATTCTGTGACATCTAATTGGACAATTAAAAAATCTCTTGGTACAATACTGCCCTCTTCTGGATAACCCGAACGAGGTTCAAAATTCTAGACTCCTTTCCCCAGTCTCCTTTGTTATCAGGTGGAAGTGAACTTTTAGTAGTAGGCAGGGAAGAGGGTTGTTCGGTGGCCAAAGGGGTGATTTGGGGATTAAGGACCATGAGGATTGTTCAAGGTGTCTTTTTCTGAATTATATGCAAAGTCCTTGCCACCCATCTATCAAAAAATACAAATGTAGATGCACCAGTTTTAAAAACAAGTAAAACTTAAAAACAAAACAAAAAAACCCTCAAAACATCAAAACAAAGGGACAAACAAACATTAAAACCCCAGACATTTACACCACTTCTAAATCATATACAGGCTCCAGCAGTGTCTGTGACCCAGCCGGAACCCTGGACTCCAGTTTGGTAAGTAGAGGATTGTAAAAGGGTTGCGATTCTAACTATTGTTCTGATACTTATTTGAGACCAACACATTTGGGAGCTTCCTGGAATTAAAAGTACATTAAAATAAGACCTGAGGCCAGATAGGTTGAAGAGACCACTGCTCTTTTTCAAAGTGCATATGTGATATTGTGATTTTCTGCCCCAAACAAAAGAATACGGTTTATTTAAACTTTGAATTGCAGAGTCCTAGCGTTACTCTGAGGGCGTTGCCACCCTGGAAACCTGCGCATAAGCCTGCCATACATAATTAAAATTAAGAAAATCAGAGGCCAGTACACATTTCATTAAGCTGTGTACAAAGTAATTGCAATTTATTTGCTATTACTCCAAGCACAATACCATGGCATTCTGATTCATTTTCTAAGCACTTTAGAAATGATCTGTCTTCTTGGCCTCAGAGCTTGGAGAAGCTGGAACTCCAGGCCCTGGAGGGAAAGGGGAGAGACATTTTGCCTTTTCACTATGGGGCTTCACGGTGTTTAAGCAAGGCAGTGACTCTGGCATATTATAGACACACTTGCAGATAAACATAATTTTCTACTACCTCTCAGCATGTTAAACATTCAGATATTTTCCGTTAAGGTTTATAGTCCGTGCTGTAACAGAATCAACAAATAAAGACAGTGTTATCAATGAGTCGTTAACATTTTTTTTCTTTTTCTGAATTTTCCAATTTTGCTTTAACCATGTATATGGTTTATGTGTGTAACAAATAAATAAGAAAACAAAATCAATTAGCAGACTGTTGAAATCAACCCAGTACTTTTATTCTGCCTGGACACACTTAATTTACATTTCGTGACCAAAATATATTTCTGTGACAAGCTTTGTTCAGAACACTTGTTTGGAAACCTTCTTAATTTTGAGATGTCAAGCATTAGTTTGATTTTCTTTTAAAGGGGCATTGCCGATGCAAGCTTCATGTTGAAAGCCCTACTTGTAGCATCTGCAAACCATTATATTGGAATCTGGCCAAAGAAAACCCCAGTGGATGTTCAGGTGATGTTTCCTTCGAACAATATTTTACTATATTGTAACTTCCTCTTGATTTTCTTTACCTCAATGACTAAACTCACAAAAGAGCTATTGATTTAATCTGTTCAGTTTGTTTGAAATTCTGTATAAACGTCTTGATCCCCCCCCCCCCCACTTTTGGCAGAACTTCTGTCATTTTCAAAATCTCAGCAAGGGATTTATATCCTGTTTCCATATGTATCATGTTTGAGAAGGCAGCTGCTTGATAAATGGTTTTTCCGCCTTGTTTTTATAATCCACACTTCCCGGTTTAATTTTATTTTCATTTTATGCTTAGATTGAAGCCAGTATAGGAACTTGGAAACACCAAGCTTAAGACGGCTAAGTGGAGTGAATATCTTTTAATAGGGTATATTTTCATGTAAGCATTATCGATAATGACCTTGACATTAGAATCATGTAAGAATCCCATGATGTTGCAGCTTTTGTCTTTTATGAGTGGTCATGAACAAACCAGTACTCCTTGTAGGTAGATGGTATTGATCTGACTGTTGGGTTCTGCTGACCCCAGAAAGCAATTCAGTTTTAGGCCTGACTGGTGCAAAGTGGAGTTCTGCTGAAGCATGCTAGAAAGTGATTGTAGGATTGCTGGTGTGTCCTGTTCCCAGAGCCGGAACTGTCCTTTTTGTAACCTTGGTCCAAGGATGCTCTCTTATCTTCCCAGAATGCCAATGCTACGTGGCAGGAACCGTGAGCGGAATTGGAGAGTGCGGGCAGGTAATGTGGGCCTGTTTCTCCCGGGATGCCGGTCGAATATACTAGCAGTTAATTGTGGGGTTTCTGCAGGAGGGTGTTAGTGCCATCTTCATGGCAGCTTTCAGATCCCGGCTACCCTGCTTCCTATGACACAATGAGCCAGTTTGAAATCTTGAAGATTAGCAGATTCTGCCATCTCACCAAATTTTGTCATCCGCTCATTGTTCTGCAGTTAGATGGTGACTGTCACTGTAAGTCCCACGTCGGTGGTGATTCCTGTGACACGTGCGAAGATGGATATTTTGCTTTGGAAAAGAGCAGTTACTTTGGGTGTCAAGGTAAGTCCTTCCAGGGGGTCCTGAGTAAGGCGAAAGGACAAAAGATGGACAAAGAATGGCAGAGTAGCCTTGCTTCTGCGTTCACTGTCTTCTTGCAGGCTTTCTGAGGGGATGGGACTGAAAAGATCTGTCCGGGGAAATTGGCCAAACATTCCCTTAAAACTAGAAATAAATTGCAAACAGGGCTGCTTCCACTTTTCTTCTACCAGCACACTGTTAAATTGGTTTAATTATAAAATTAAACCAATTTAAATTATAAAATTATAAAATTAAACCACTTTTCTTCTACCAGCACACTGTTAAATTGGTTTAATTATAAAAAAATCATAATTGGGATGCGGGGGAGCCATAGGGGAGATGTAAATAACAGCAAGACTTAGAGATTTTAAAGATAAATTTTGAAATATTAAAAAAGCTCACACAGTAATATTGTGTGATAATATTGTGTTAAATAATGAAGTTGCAGGAGCCCCACAAGGCTACTCTGGTATCTTTCAAGCAACCTCTCCTTCACCCACTGATTACAGTAGCACTATGCTGTGAAATTGTGTTTAGCTCCTGGGCTGCTGTCGCCTTACGTGGGACAACAGTGTGGGAACTGGCCCTACAAGTGCACCTCCGACTTTCAAGTGGACTCTTGGAGGGACTTGCTGTCTTACTTTGGGAGGTTCCTACGTATTTCAAACACCTGCCAGATGTAAGACGTGGCAAGGGAAAGAAGGAGCAGCCCTGCAACCCCGGGCTTCCTGATTTCCACTTCTTGTAGAGGGAGGGGAAGCCTCCAGCGTGGAGATGCTTTGATGGGTGACCACTGCTGTTTCCCGACTCTCAGGGTGTCAGTGTGACATTGGTGGAGCCGTCACCCCTGTGTGCAGCGGGCCCTCTGGAGTCTGCCGGTGCCGAGAGCACATCGTGGGGAAGACCTGCCAGCGGTGAGTCTTCACGGAGGTCCCCTCCATACTGACGTCGTGAAGGCTCTCTCAGAGACCTGTCTGTGCCGACAGTTCTGGGGGAGAGAGAAGCGGTCCCAGGGTAAGAGGGCCAGTGAAGCTGTACTGTCATTTGCAATCTGGACACTTGTCAGTGAGGGCAATTAAAACAGGAGGTAAAGTTGCCCTAAAAACGATTCCACTTTGTAGAGATCACAGAGTGGCCTCACGGGAAAGTTCCCAGAGGTGCAGAAAGCCAGGTGGGCGAGACTTGGGCTGGATGCATGAGGTGGGTTCCCACAGCTGAACCTCCACGTGGAAGTCACAGCCTGGGGGAGCCCAGCAGATGCAGCTCCTGCTTCTCCCGCGGGATCCGTGACTGTGGGGCTGGGGGTTAAGGCAACTTTAGAAGTGGGAGGAAGTCCCTCATCTGATGCAGAAGCAAATCAAAATGAACAGAAGGAGCAAGGGTGCCAAGTGGAGACTGAGGTCCCAGAGGGGCTGTAGCAGGTATGGAGCACGCTGCCTCTGTCCTGCCTGTTTAGCAGTTTCTATATTTATATGAAACCATGATCCATCCATAATTGTCCATTAGTGGAAGGAAGAAAATTTTTAATATTCTGACTTTTTAAAAAACATTTATTTATTTATTTTTAAAAAACATTTATTTTATTTATTTATTTTTGGCTGCGTTGGGTCTTCGTTGCGGTGCGCGGGCTTCTCACTGCGGTGGCTTCTCTTGTTGCAGAGCACGGGCTCTAGGCGCGGGGGATTCAGTAGTTGTGGCTCGCGGGCTCTAGAGCGCAGGCTCAGTAGTTGTGGCGCACAGGCTTAGTTGCTCCGCGGCATGTGGGATCTTCCCGGACTGGGGCACGAACCCGTGTCCCCTGCATCGGCAGGAGGACTCTCAACCACTGTGCCACCAGGGAAGCCCAGCCCTCTGACTTTTGATCATACACTGAAAGTCTTAAGAAATGCAACGTCTAAATCTCGAGTACCTTCACTACTTCTGCATTGTCGACAGGTTAATAAAGAGATCTTTAATGTAATCAAGGCAAACCGTATGTACTGGGTTGGCCAAAAAGTTCGTTCATGTTTTTCTGTAACATCTTACAGAAAAACCCAAACGAACTTTCTGGCCAACCCAATACTTAGAGTGACGCTTCTCTCTTTTCCTCGATGTTTCCAACATTTGAATTCTCAGGATCAGAGCAGCTCAGCTGTGCTTTCTTCCATTGTTTCTAAATGACAGTAAAAGGGGCCTCATAGTAAAATGTATGTGAAGAAAGGCACGTCTGTAGTTTTGTTTTCCTGCAGACGAGCGAGGTTCACCGTAGACCAGAGGAACTTCATAAACTGGCTCAGAAACATCTGCCACCCGTGTTTTACCTCTTCTCGCCTTCCTGTTGATACAGTGAGCTTTCCCGCTACTTAATCAGCATGAGTTTTTTTCTCCTTCCAACTATGTAGATGATTGGCTAATTTGGGGGTTGAAATAATGCGTCAGAATAAATTACTCACCCTGAGGCCAAAATATTGACATTACAGTCAATACATATATATATGGAATTTAGATTATCCTTTGATTTAGTGGTAAATGATAAATGAAATAAAAGGATAGCACACCAACAACATAGATGCCACAGCACCTTTTTCCAGGTTGATAAATCTTGCATCTTTTTGTCCTAAATTCCTCCAAATGTTTGTTTACGGTATTATTTGTGTATTTTTAGTTTTTCTTACAAGTTTAGAAAGCATTCACATTCACTTTGTTTTTTAAATAGTTTTTGTGATAAAGTAACATGTGTTACGTTGTAAAATTTTAATAAGTACCTAAAAGTAAAAAGGCAAAGGAAAATCTTCATTCCGCCGCCGAGAGATAACCTCTTTTAATATTTTTTGTATATTTTCTAGGCTTTTTCTATGAATAAAAATTAGTATTATATTTTATCATATAATTTATATCAGTTTTTTCACATATCATGAACATTTTCCATTGTAATTAAGTAGTGTTCAAAATATTTAATGGTTACATAATATTTAATAATTTCTTTATTTCATAATTGTACATATATTTTGTTTCCAAGTTTTCACTGTTGTAGACATTCTTTTATGTTGATTTTTTTTTTTTAATTTATTTTTGGCTGCGTTGGGTCTTCTTTGCTGCACATGGACTTTTCTCTAGTTGCTGTTGTCTGTGTTGCGGTGTGTGGGCTTCTCATTGCGGTGGCTTCTCTTGTAGTGGAGCACGGGCTCTAGGCACGTGGGCTCAGTAGTTGTGGCACCCTGGCTTAGTTGCTCCATGGCATGTGGGATCTTCCTGGACCAGGGCTCGAACCCAAGTCCCCTGCATTGGCAGGTGGATTCTTAACCACTGTGCTACCAGGGAAGCCCTATGTTAATTTTGGACCCTATAAAATCATTCTTTAGAATATATTCCCTGAAGTAGAATTTCTATGTCAATGGGAATGGACATTTTCATAAATTACCTCCATAAATTACATTCATAAATTACCTTCGTAAATTGTAAGCATTCCTAATTCTACTTGCAATATAGGAGCATGCCCTTTTATTTCCCTTGACTAATTGGTCTTTATGGCTTTAAATCCACTAACAGCTATTAGCTTGGGACTGGATTGTCAAAATGCACCATTTTGAAGAACTTCAAGTAGTTTGAATATAAAATGTCACACAAGCATTAGAATATTTTTGATCCCTCTCTGTGACCACCATTATCAGACTCTTGAAAGGAATCCATTTATAGGCATATAGTTTAAGAGAAAACAAGACATAGAAAAGTCATTCTAATGATCAAAATATATATGTATATGTAGAGAAAACGTATCTCACTTGTAAACTTGGCATACGAAGTATTTTATGTCGTGTTCACTATTAAATCTGCAGTGCTTAGCAACAGTGCCTGGCAAAGATACTAATATTTGTGTAATCAGTGAATATGAGTATAAATGAATGAATTTATGGTAAATAGCGCAATTTGACTTTGCTAAATCATTGGCAACCATTTAAAACATTTTAAAGGGTGCTACCACTATGGGCTGTTCTAAATGCTTTTCTCATTTGGCTGCTTGGAACGAGTAGTGTTGGGTGTTTTCTGTGAATGTTTACATGAGCAAAAGCAATAATTTAGAGAAAAAGCAGCCCCCCCCTCAATTTGTCCTTATTTAATGCGCTTTGTCAATTTGGTGGGAGTTCTCTCAGTGATAGCTATTGGGATTAAAGGATATCCAGATTATCAACGAACCTCACTTTCTGTATCCGCCATTTACATTTTATTTATAAAAGACCTGAAAACAACTACTATTTCCCGGATTTGCATCATATGAGGTATGAGATTGAAGATGGCACTACACCCAACGGAAGAGCGCTTCGGTTTGGATTTGATCCCCTGGAGTTTCCTGAGTTCAGCTGGAGAGGGTATGCTCAGATGACCTCGATACAGGTGAGCAGCCAGGAGGAAGCAGCCTCCGGGTAAAGCAGCCCATACGCTTGCCCACAGCCCTCTCAGCGAGACCCCCAAAAGGTGAACTCTCCCAAAACTGATTCCAGGACTCTTGTTCTTGAGAGGGTAGATGGGGTGCTAGGTAAGGTTGGATTTTAACTGATAAGCATATATATCGACTTCACAGCTTATTGTTGCTTTAATTTGGTCACCAAATCGGAAAATGAAGGGATTAAAGAAAGATGGCGCTTATCTCTGGAGACTTTTTATAAGCAGTTTTCCAGACGAAATTAGGCTATATTTTAACATGAGAGACATTTTTCTTTAAAGCCATTTGTGGAGAATAAAAATGAGTTAACTTAATTCCAATAAAGCCTGTGTTGCTGAATTTTGAACAATGCTTTTTTTTTAATTTTTATAACTCTGAATTACTGTATGAACAGAAACTAAGATAAAGGAGGAGTTTTAGACAGTGCTATTTAATTTTTCTTTCCCATATTTCTCCTGTCCTTCAGTCTTCTCTACCGTATCCATCTCTCTTGGTTTTGCAGTGGAATAATTAAGGAATTTACACATTGTTTACCTTTAGAACTTATACAACATTTATAACTGAACATTTCTTTATAGTCATTGAGTAGTTTTAGCCTCAGAATTTCTCTTTGAGGTTGCTCTTCAAGCTGTTTCTCAGTGGAGAAATTCAGAATAAAAGAGGCAAGTTGATGACGATGGTAGCTCAGTATGTGTCCTTAGCAGATCCAGGACTAGTGCTTGCTATTTCTAAATCAGGAAGCCCTTAGAGACACAGGGGCAGGGTCACAGTTCCCTAGGAGCCCCCATTGATTCTAATGTTGCTTCTTGCCTGGCAAAGTGCCCCATCTAAGATACCTTTCACTAACAGTACTTGGGATCTTAAGACACTTCACTGTTTTCTCCTTCTCCCCAAATACAGCAATTCAGTTTCTTTAGTTCTCTGCTTTTACTTCATTATTCAGAAAAAAAGCAGTGCATTCCACTGAGTCATAATAGGATGTGAATGACTAAGAGCCCAATCAAGGTATATACCTCCTCACAGGTGTTTGCAGTTTGAAAGAATAGCTGGTTAACACAAAGGAATGAATTTCTAATGATGGATTTTTCTGTAAGTATTTTTAGTCAGAGGCCTTGGGTGGTGTTCCCTGGAATCACCACTTACTTTACTTTACCACTTTACTCTGCCCTTAATACATTCTTGCATTTTTATTTTCTGATGTGGAACTAACCCTTAAAGATGAACTCTGTCAAACTGAGAAGGCCAGTTAGAGTTCCTCAGTGTGGGTCAGCTGCAACTCCTGCTTCCAGAGCAAAGGATTCTACCCAACGCCAGTCTTTATTGCCATGGATGTCTTGTTCAACAAAAGTCCCCTTCATTTCAACCAAAGGAGCTGGAGGAAAGACCTAAAGAACTACTGGTTTAGAAATTTCCATGTTTCATGAACTTTCCTTGGGCCACAGCTGGATCTGGGCATGTGGTCTGTGGTTCAGAATTGAAATAGTCTAGTGTCTCCTTCAAGATCATGGGCCCAGCAACACTTACAGAGCATTGTGTTGGCAACAGGACCTGGGGACCAGCGAGACCCCCTGTCCCCAGCAGAGAGCCCACATTCTTCTCAGACAGGGACTGAGATAAATTCCATATGATTTAGCAGGCAGATTTTAGTTACATCTAGATTTCATCGCTAATGTGTTTGGGATCTTATAACCTCTCCTTAGCCACCACTGGTTTCTGTGACTGTTTCAGACGTTACGTATGTGAAGTGGACTCTGGAGTGCTCTCTCTCTGGGGCTGGTGGTGTTAAATAACATACTTTCTTTTCCTTCTGTTCTGCCTTTTTATTTCCCAGCTAGGGGTGGTTGCCCCATCACTGTTTCTTTCCCTGAACTAATCCATCTAACATTCTGCTCTGTCTGCCTGATTACTAAAAGGTCAAAAGAGGATCTTGGTTGCTGAGGGAGTGTGTTTTCACTGAACCTTTAATTGTAAGTGATTTTAATTTATTGGCTGACTTGCCTGTGTTCATCTTCCACAGAGTTAGTCACTGGTGTTTGTTGAGTGGGTGTGAATGTGTGTGTATATGAGTGTGTGTGTGTGTGTGGTTTGACTACAAGCTCAGTAGTGAAACTGGAATGCCATCACTGTTTGGCTAGCATGTCTTTTAACCAGCTGTCTCTTCTATACTTTATGGGCTTTTGGTATTTTTCAGAATGAAGTAAGGATCGTGTTGAATGTGGGGAAGTCAAGTCTCTCCTTGTTTTGGGTTGTTCTGAGATATGTTAACCCTGGAGCAGAAGCAGTATCTGGCCGTGTAACTATTTATCCATCCTGGGCTGAGGCAGGTGGGTAAATTTCCAAACCTCTTTTGGATAAAGAAGTGATTAATTAGTGAAACATTTTCTCTAATTTTCACAAAGTTGATCTCTTTAGAAAACATGAAGCCTGAGATGTCGTCTGATTGGGACACAGATGCCCTGTCCTTTGTACCTTTTCAATCTCTAAATGCTCTGAATATTTAAATTTTGCTGTTAAACTTGTTATTAACTGTCATAAAAGAAATCAGTGTAACAACCTGTGTACCTTGGCTGAAACCCATGGGTTATGATGTCACCACAGGGCAAAGCGAATTTATAACTCATTCAGGTAAAGTGGGTGTCACCTTTGTGGTGTTACTTGAGAGCCCCTGGCCTACTGCCCTAAATTCTCCCATTGTTTCAGGCAAACCAAGTAATTCAAGGAGAAATAGGTGAGGACAGGAATTTTTAAGATGAATGTGGTAAAGCATGAAGCCCAAGAGAGCTCCAGGGAGGAATAGGCCAACCTCATTCAGGGGTGAGGGATTCCTGAGGGCAGACGAGGAGCCACAGTCAGAGGGCAGAGCTCACCACAGTCAGGGATGAGGCCTGGAAGTCTGTTCTGCAAGGAGTGAGGACTTCCGCTAGTCCAGGAACAGACTACTGGGAATTCCACAAGAACACAAAACGGCGCCAGTGGAAATCTAATTTAGGTGCGAATTTTAAGCGCCCTCGTGTAGTATCCATGGAAGAGTCGGACTTGGGGAAGAAATGACGTACCCAGTTGTGTCAGCCAAGCTTGTAAGGCTGGAGGCTGATTAGACGGTAACTACTAGGAAGAACCGGCAGGCTTGCGTTGTCATTTACAGAGGACTTTGGTATCCATTTCCTCACATGATAAGAACTTTGTGAAACCGAAGAAGGTTGAGGAGAAAACAGCTGAGAGGCATAGTAAATTTTCTAAGCACACAGCTGGTCCTTGTAGACAAGACCCAATCTTCAGACCCCAAACCCTTTCTTTTTTCTCTCTCTTTTTTTTTAACATCTTTATTGGGGTATACTTGCTTTACAATGGTGTGTTAGTTTCTGCTTTATAACAAAGTGAATCAGTTATACATATACATATGTTCCCATATCTCTTCCCTCTTGCGTCTCCCTCCCTCCCTCCCTCCCTATCCCACCCCTCTAGGTGGTCACAAAGCACCGAGCTGATCTCCCTGTGCTATGCGACTGCTTCCCACTAGCTATGTATTTTACGTTTGGTAGTGTATATGTATCAATGCCACTCTCTCACTTCGTCCCAGCTTACCCTTTCCCCTCGCCATGTCCTCAAGTCTATTCTCTAGTAAGTCTGCATCTTTATTCCCATCCTGCCCCTAGGTTCTTCATGACCTTTTTTTTTTCTTAGATTCCATATATATGTGTTAGCATATGGTATTTGTTTTTCTCTTTCTGACTTACTTCACTCTGTATGACAGACTCTAGGTCCATCCACCTCACTACAAATAACTCAATTTCGTTTCTTTTTATGGCTGAGTAATATTCCATTGTATATATGTGCCACATCTTCTTTATCCATTCATCTGTTGATGGACTCCCAAACCCTTTCTAATGGACCCACTGCTTCCCAGGGGACAATGCCATCAGCAATTTGCCCTCCGTTAACAGTTGGAATACATTGTGGTTTGTTTTCTTGTTCTCTGGGACACCTTTCCTAAGCCCCCATGTCTGAGTCAGGAGTCCAGTTGTGTATTTATTCCTTAGTAACCTATGCCTCCTCCCAGATGCCACTGTCCACGCTGTACCGTATTTTCTTCTGGTCTGCAATCCACCACCTCCCCTGTCACCACTGTCAGGGAGCAAAGGCCATGCTGGCTGTGTTCACTGCCTGTTCCCCAGAACCTAGTTCCAGCCCTGACCTATAGTGGACCCTGTAGATGTTCGTAGAACAGGAGAGTGAATGCAGGTATTTGGAGTAAACATTTCTTCTAAAGAAGAAGCCTCCATTGGACTCCGATGCAACAGTTTTGTTTCTGAACCTACTACAGAAGGTCCTCTGTTTGTTTAATGCAGAAGAAAACATTGCATCCTGAAAACAAGAGAAAACCGAAACTTTTTCTTATTTCAAAATGAATGCCTGTTCTTCAACAGAAATTAAAAAATTTTTAATTACATATAAACAAAAAAGGAAAAAAAATAGTTTAATATCTAATGTAATATACTGAATACTTACTATGTGCAAAGAACTTTTCTAAGCAGTTTACATGTCTTAATATACTTAATAAATTTAAAGATTACAATCCCAGCATAGATAGCCACTGCAAACATCTTATCAGTGATATCTTTCTAGTCTATTTTATACATAGATACATGCATTCATGCAATTGTTGAAAATAAGATCAGTAAATCTGATCAGTTCATATGATCAGTAAACTCTCTGAAACCTTTTAAGATGTCAACTGAATGTTCAAAGCTGAGTATCTAAAATCAATACACTGGCTGCTAGAAAAATGCCCTAAGCAATTCTTTTTATTTCTGATAGATGCTGCTCAAAGCAAAGAGACCATCTTCCAGCCGAGTAAGGAGCCGGCCTTTGTCACCGTGCCCGGAAATGGTTTTGCAGATCCATTTTCAATTGTGCCAGGAACATGGATCGCTTGTATTAAAGTGGAAGGAGTCCTCCTGGTAAGAGATGGTTCTGAGGGGAGATTCTTCCCCTCTTAGAGATGGTCCATCCACAGTGACCCACAGTGACCAGAAGGTAGAAAAATCATAGCTGGTTCCCTTTTAGACACAGGAACCTATGGTGACGTTTGCCCTCACATGACATAATGACATAGGAGCCAACCTAAAATAGCTTTTATATTCTTCCAGCTAGCTTCTCACGGGCTAAAAAAAAAGAATTTTTTTACTCAGAATGACTCAAAGATATTAAAATAAATGCACAACCTTTATGAGCATATGTCCCAGCCTTTCAAAAGTTTCTTTGGGGTTTTTCATCATGAATCAGAAGGGCGGTAAGAAAAAATTAACCTCTCTGGGAACTGTGCACAATGAATCAGAAGGAGCTAGAGGAAGAGAAGACCCTAACATGAGTGAAGTTCTTGGTGGTGAAAAGCGAAGGGAGAGACGAAGAGCCAGTGCCTCTCTGTGACCTGCTTCCTGCCTCCTTCTGCCTTGACTGTGGCAGTAGCATCATCAAACAGATTGCCTTGGACAAAGAACTCTTCATCAGGGGAAGGGCTGTGTCCTCGCGCATTAATAGAATAGGCAGAGCGGCCAGGGGAGTTGTAGGGATGAAACCTGCTATTTCAGATACCCCTCTTTGATGTCTGCTTTCGCTTATAGCAAGTTCTTTTCAAAATAGTCTTTGGCAATATTTGGTTTCATGCACTCAGAGTGGAAAGCAGAAAGCGTTTCCTTCTGGCGCAACTCTTTTGATTGGCTAAATGAGCAGATCTCAGGCAAGTCTGCCCCATACGGTAGAGACCATGCTTATCCATGTAGGTCCTTTCCAAATCTGAGATCTTATAATGTGAAGGTTTCAGCTGTTCATTCAGTCCCTATTTTTCTTGCACTACTTGGTAGAAAGGTTTGTTGCTTTACTAAAGTTTCTGAATGTTTCACAGATATTAGACATGAGGAAGAGGAAAATTCCATTGAGTCCAGTAACAGGGCACAAAGTTGGACTAATGGAAAGAAGGAGTTCATGGTAAAAGTTACTGCATAGGCATGGAAGAGTCTTCATGACCTTTAGCCACTGCAGTTGTATCATAATTCATATGTATGCTTCCATATTATGATCTCATTTTCTCTAAAAATATTTTATTGAGCACTTATTATCAACCTTTACTGTTTTAGGATCTTTGGGACCGTAAAGTAATGAGGAGATATGGTCCCAACCAAAGGAAGCTTACTAATAGAGCAATAGCCATTTAAAAATTAATATTAGAGAAATATAAATCAAAACTATAATGAGGTATCACCTCACACAGGTCAGAATGGCCATCATCAAAAAGTCTACAAATAACAAATGCTGGAGAGGGTGTGGAGAAAAGGGAACCCTTGTACTCTGTTGGTTGGAATGTAAATTGATGCAGCCACTATGGAAAACAGTATGGAGGTTCCTTAAAAAACCAAAAATAGAGTTGCCGTATGATCCAGAAATTCCACTCCTGGGCATATATCCAGAGAAAACTCTAATTTGAAAAGATACGTGCACCCCAATGTTCCTAACAGCATTATTTACAATAGCCAGGACATGGAAGGAACCTAAATGTCCGTTGACAGATGTATGGATAAAAAGATGTGGTGTATATATATATATATATATATATATATGTGTATATATATATATATATACACACACACACACACACATATATATATATTTTTCAATGGAATACTACTCAGCCATTAAAAGAATGAAATAATGCCATTTGCAGCAACACAGATGGACCTAGAGATTATCATACTAAGTGAAGTAAGTTGGAAAGAGAAAGACAAATACCATATGGTATCACTTATGTGTGGAATCTAAAATATGATACAAAGGAACTTATTTACAAAAGAGAAACAGACTCACAGACATAGAAAAATTTATGGTCACCAAAGGGGAAAGGGGGTGGGGGAGGGATAAATTAGGAGTTTGGGATTAGCAGGTACAAGCTACAGTATGTAAAACAGATAAACAACAAGGTCCTACTGTATAGCACAGGGAACCATATTCAGTATCTTGTAGCAAACCATAATGGAAAAGAATATGAAAAAGAATATATCAATACACATCTGAATCACTTTGCTGTACACCAGCGACTAACACAACACTGTAAATCAACTATACTTCAATTAAATTTTTTTAAATTAAATTAAACCCCACTCAGATAGAAGCCCGCTGAGCCCCTACTTTTCCTCTCCTGTACATTCTCCTCCTCTCTGCTGTAGACATATTGAGGGCTGTGAAGAGACAGAAGCCTCATGGCCCGTGTACCAGTCTCTCACCATCGTGGCAAACATTCCCTCCCTTCTTCCCTCGGCAGATAGTCAGTGATGCCAGGATTTGCAGAAGCCCAAACTCTGCCCTTTCCGGAAGAGCTGCTTCTGAATTCCCGCTGTGGGATCCACGTGGCACCCTCAGTGGAAAATGTTCTTCCTGTCCTGACCTAGGGCAGGCAGTGGGCCAGTTTCAGGCTATGATTTACCGGGATCGCAAAGCATCACTTTTTTACACGAAGCCAGGAGAGCGTTACTCTGGTGTGGGAATAAAAAGCCAGAATACATGACCTACAACTCAGGGTTCTATAGGGATGAAGACAACCAGCCTGTCAAAGGAATGTCTCATCAATTGACAGGTTATTACTGTCTTTATTTCTGAATTTATTAACAACCCAGAAGAACCGGTAAAACTTCCCCTGAGATTTGAAAATAAAAATGTTTGCCTAAGGCGCTTATCTCCAATGCTTGAAGCTCCCGTGAGGGGTTGCTTTGTGTGTTCCGGTGAATCAGGGGGCAGAACAAAGTAGTTGATGCGGACAGTGTAACTAGAGTGCTTCACTTGGTTATTATTAGTTTAGCTACTATGTGTAGCTCTTTTATGACTAACGTACGGCCGCCCTCCTAATGAGTAATCGTCCTTTCGGTCTTTATTTCCTAGGACTACCTGGTACTGCTCCCCAGGGACTACTATGAAGCTCTCTCATTGCAGCTGCCGGTCACAGAGCCGTGCGCCGACGTAGGCCCTCCCCGAGAGAAGTTAGTATGGGCAGCGGGTGCATTGTCGGGGGCCTCTAACTTAGGAACCTTGGGTGCAAGGATTCTCAATAGGCTTCAGGGTCACGACTTAACAGAGTGCTCTGGTTAAGTCCTTAATTGTGTTTTTTCTGTGTGGCAGTGACTGTCTTTCGTGTAAGACTCACAAAGTACTTTGCACACGGTTTCTGGCGCCTAAGAGTGACTCACCCTCTCGCCTGAGGAAGTGGCGATGCATGCCCAAGTAATACCCTCAGGGTCATGCATCCGGTGAGGGGAAGAGCTTAAAAGGGTGTCTAGGTTTGTGGACCTTTGCTTCTCCCATTCCTCATGCAGATGACAACGGACCACCCGATTGCTGTAGTCAGCACTTAGTAAGAGTTTGTTGAAGAATGATGAGTGAATGAATGAAAGACGGAAAGCATAAGAGCCCCGGGGATGCACTGTGATGTTCTGTGTTCTGTTCTCGGTCGTAACTGTCGTATTTTATTGTTGTTGTTGAAGTTGCTTGCTTTACCAGCACTTGCCAGTGACCCGATTCCCCTGTGCCCTGGCTTCTGAGGCCAGACACTTCCTGCTTGACGGGGAGCCAAGACCCTTGGCAGTGAGGCAGCCCATCCCTGAACACCCAGTCATGGCGGACCTCAGTGGGAGAGAGGTGGGGCAACCTTTTCTTTACTGTCAAAACTATTATTACTTCCCAGTCCGTCTGCTGAAAACCCTTAGCTGCGATTGCTTCTCACATTCAGGGGAGCCTGGAAGACTTCCTCAGAGGTGTTAGTTAAAGGTGTGCTGAGTTCTCTGATTCGGGCTGGGGCTGGGTGGTCCAGCCCACTGAACCATGAGAGGGCTGGTCTCTGAGCACATTCTGCAGTAGATGTGGTGGGGAACATGGACGACCACAGAATCCTTTCCTTTTGATCCTCTGGGCTGATAAGGGGGCATCCTGTTCTGTCTGATTCAGGGCAAGATCTCTCTACAAGGCTTCCAGAAATTACACAGCTTACCCTCAAAGGATACAATGCTCCCTGACTGCTCATCACCTCAGGCTAGGTGATTGGTAGCAGCTGAATTCCTTGAGCTCATAATCTGGAACTGCTACTCCCAAAGGGACCTCCTTCATGGCTCAGAGGACCGGTTAGTACAGATCTTGGCATTACTTTTCTTCCGGGAGTTCTCTGAGCCTCAAAACAATTTAAGACTACACTGTTTTAAGATTGAGCTAGAAGTGTTGTGTATCAACAATTAGAACTCATTACCTCAAAACGAAGACACTGAAAAGAAAACTTCCTCCACAATATTTCCATTCCTTACTTTCTACAATGTTCTCTGTTTCGTACCCTTGAGGAAAATGTTTATTTGGGGGATTAAATCTGTGGAATGAAAATATATATGGTACTCTCACTGACCATTTAGATGTGTACCTTTTTGTAAACTACATTCCTAACATTTTCAAGGTAGAAGTTATAGGATTTTAAGGATGTTTCTTAAATTTAGTCTTCATTTCATTTTATTTGAGTTTTTATTTTACAAAAATATATACTTGTTATAAAAAGTAACACAACATGCATAAAGAAAAACGAAGCGATCTTACTTCCTCTCCATTCTAATATTCAGTCCACTGTCTCTCTCCCTACCCATGCTCTGTGTGTATACAGATGCATATACCTGCCTACGCATATATACAAACGTGTGTGTGTGTGTGCATGAGCGTGCGTGTGTGTGTCTGTGCGTGAGCGTGTGTGCGTGTGTATGTGTTCCCCACACAGCAGGGAGGTACAGTTGGGAAGCGCTGATCTCCAAGAAGTGATGCTGATGATTCATCAGGAGTTGTTCCCACCTCTGACTTAGCCCAGAGCCACAGCACTGAGCTATTCTATTTGCATGATGCACAAAACTAAGCCCTGGGCTGTCCAGTTTTATTTAACGGTCATTTTTACTGTTTTATCTGAGGGCTTACACACTTGTGCTGTCTGATGCAGTAGCCACTAGCCCATGTGTCTATATACATTTAAATTAATTAATCTTAAGTAAAGCTAAAAATTCAGTTCCGTGGTTGCACTAATCACATTTCAAGTGCTCAATAATCATATATGTCTAGTCGTCACCCTATTGGACAGCACAGATTACAGAATATTTTGCCATCACAGAAAGCTCTATTACACAACATTAATAGATCGCTGTGCTAAAACTCAGAGACAAATGGAGTTAGAAGAGGTCTTAGGAATCATCTGATTTCCCTTCCTGTGAAAGAATTCTTTCTACATTATCCTTGTCAGATATTTATTCATTTATCCTCTGTTGAATACTTAAATTGATGGGGGACTCACTTCTTCTAGAGGTAGCCTAATCCAGCACCTGTGGTACCTTCTGATTCCCAGTTCTTTGGATGCAACCTGCTTTCCTTTCCTAAACCTTTTGGCATCATCTTTTTATTTTTTTGTATTCTGAAATTTCATAAGGATGTGCCTTGATATAGGTAGTTTCAGCCAGTGTGCTGGGCTCTCGGCAGACCCTTTTAGCCTAGAAACTTCTCTGGGAAACTTTCTTGAGTTATTTCTTTGATAATTTATTTCTTTATCTTTCGTCCACCTTTCCAATCTCTTTATCTAGTTTTATGTTTTGGGAGATTTCCTAGATTTTTTTCCAACCCCAACCCCAACTCAACCCTACACACACACACACACACACACACACACACACACACACACAGGTTCCAACTTTCTTTAGTCTGTTCAATTAGTTAACATCCATTTGCTTTCTAGCTTCCAAACTTTTGTATTCTCTGGTCTGTTCTTTTCCTCTTCTCAATTCTCTTTTCTTTGTGGGTTTATGATTCAAAAAATATTTACTCTTATTTTTGTGGATTTCTGAGAGGGAGGATCAATAAATATGTGTGCTAAATCCAGTATGTTTAACCATAGGTTCTAAGATGGACTTCTATTTGTGATATTCTGAAGTTTTATTACGATATGTTTAGGTGCAGATTTATTTTTGTTTATTAGTTTAATACTCAAAGTGCACTTTCAATATGAAGAGTCATGTCTTTCATCCTGGGAAATTATCAGTTAGTATCTCCACAGGTATTACTTTGCTGCTTGTCCTTACATCTTCTTTTCTGAAAGTCAGACTGGAAGAATGTTGGAGCCTCTCAATCTGTCTCCAGACTGCTCTTTCGTATTTTTATATCTCTTTGGCTCTTTGTGATGCTTTCTGGATGACGTCCTCAAGACTCTGTTAGAATACATGAATGCTCTGTTTCACTATCTCTAGTCTAGATTTTATTCAGCCTACCAATTCCATGTAATTTGTACTTTTAGTCTCAAAAAATTTCTCATTGGCTCTTTCTCATATTTACTTTTTCTTGTTTCTCTGCTGCCAATTTTTATTTCATAGCTTCATTTGCTTTTCAAAGAGGAGTTACTCTATTGATCTTTTTGAATATCTGAACACCCTTGGAGCAAGGTATATTTCAGAATTCAGAATTTTTAAGATATTAAAAAGATTAAATGATACACACATGCATAACATCTATAGCGGGGTCCGGGACAGCACCTTGTAATCAAACAGGTTAATATTTCTCCAATGAAAAGCATGAGTAGGCACATCAAGGGAGATAGATGAAGACTATATACATGAACTTATATCAGTTCAGGTCAGATTTTGCCACCAAGTGCTGCCTGGTTAGGGTTAGGTTAGGTTTTGCCATCAAATGAGTTACAAAAACAGGATTTCCTTTTCAGATTTGGGGGGTTCCAGATAAGGGACCAGTATACTTATTTTAAAGCCTTTGTCAGACTGTTTCATAAAGTTCATTTCATCTGAAGTGAACTCATCTTCAGTTGATGATATTGTTGCCTGTCTTTCTTTTTCTTTTTTTTTTTTTTTTTTTTCTGTGGTACGCAGGCCTCTCACCGCTGTGACCTCTCCTGTTGCGGAGCACAGGCTCCGGACGCGCAGGCTCAGCGGCCATGGCTCACAGGCTCAGCCACTCCGCGGCATGTGGGATCTTCCCGGACCGGGGCACGAACCCGTGTCCCCTGCATCAGCAGGTGGACTCTCAACCACTGCGCCACCAGGGAAGCCCTGCCTGTCTTTCTTAACCTTAGATTTCTTTATGTTGTGGAGGCTTATTTTGTTTGCTTATTGGCTTACTTTGAATGCGAGGTTCTCTTTTATCTGTCTTTCTCCACATCCATCTCAGCCTAGTAGTTTTGCAGTGTCTGTCTGGTCCTCTGTACCCTTAGCCCAGAGCGAGGCATTATGACGTGCCAACCTCCATTATTGTGATCCTGGGTGTAGTACAGATTCAGACACTGAGCCAGTGGGTGCTGAACTCAGTTCTTGGTCATGAGGCCTCATCTTTGATCTTCGGTTCCCAAATTCCACAGATTTTTATAAAGCTGAAACCCAGGTGGCAGATTTTCAGCAATTTTTTCCAGCTTTTCATGATTTGAAGGAACCCTCATCCTTTGGCTTCAAAAAATGAGCCTGGATCTGACCACTGTCTCATATGAAGCATGTTTAATTCTCCTTACTCTGCATATGCTGAACTGCTGACCCCAACAGCCTGCTTCCAGACCTGAAGCACCAGAGGACCACGCTATTTGAAGTTTTTCTTTTACTTATGTTCCATTATCTGTCTACTTTTAATCCCAAACATAATTTTTGTTTTTCTATTAAAACATTTTATCCATGGTTGCTGTGTCTCGGAGCAGATGGGGTACAGCAAATGTGAATTCCTGTGCCATCTGAACTGGAAGTCACCCTACATTTAAAAAATGCTAAATTCTATCCTATTTTGATGAAAACCCTCCTTCCCCCTCCCACAATCCTTCAGCCACTGCTCCATAACTCTTCACCCCTTCAAAACCAAGAATTGTCTAGACCCACGATTTCTAATTGTTTACCTTCCACTCACACCTCAAATCACACCACTCTGGCTCTCACCTCCCACTCCATTAATGTTTTTCTTTTTTGTTTTGGCCAAGGTTTCCAGTGATACCCTTGTTGCTAAATCCCATAGATATTTTTTCAGTCTTCATCTAGTCATCTATTTAACTTCTCAGCAGCTCTCAGTACTTGTTGAATACTCCTTTCATTTAAAAACACTCTCGGGACCTCCCTGGTGGTCCAGTGGTTGAGAATCCATCTTGAACTGCAGGGGACGCCGGTTCAATCCCTGATCGGGGAACGAAGATCCCTTGTGCTGCGGGGCAAGCAACTAGAGAGCCCGCATGCTGCAACTAGAGAGCCTGTATGCCACAACTAAGACCCGATGCAGCCAAAAACAAACAAACAAACAAAACCACTCTCTTGCCTTGTTTTCCAGAATTTAAGAGTAGTCTGGGTCTCTTCCTGCCTCTCCGGCCGCCTCCTCAAAATATCATTTGCGGGCTTATCCTCCTCTGTCTAGCCATTAAATGTTAGAATTTGTTGAGACTCAGTCTTGGCCCTTGTCTTTTTTTTGTTTTGTTTTGTTTATTTATTTGGCTGCATCGGGTCTTAGTTGCGGCACATGGGCTCTGTAATTGCTGCACGGGGGCTCTGTAGTCGCGGCACACGGGCTCTCTAGTTGTGGCGCACGGGCTTACTTGCCCCGCGGCATGTGGGAGCTTAGTTCCCCAACCAGGAATTGAACCGGCATCCCCTGCATTGCAAGATGGATTCTCAATCACTGGACCACCAGGGAAGTCCCCTTAGCCCTTGTCTTTTTACGCTGTAGTCGCTCCCTAAGCAGTCTCCTCCATGTCTATCATGTTAGGTACCAACTCTACACAGATAACTCCCAAATTGGTATGTCCAGTCACACCTCCCCTTTTATATGCAGAGTAGCACAGCCAACTTCCTTCTTGACATTACCTCTTAGGTATCTCAGAGGGATCTCAAATTCCGTCTTAGTGTTCCCTACCTAAGTAAATGGCACCCCCATCCATCTAAATGCACAAACCAGGTTTCTCAGGGTCATGCATGACTTCTTCCATTCTCTCCCCCACCAAAGCCAACCCATTCCTGAGTGTACTCCCCAAACTTTTAAAAATATTCTCCACTTCTCTCCATCTATCTTTCTTGCCCAGTACCCCGCCATCTTTCATAAGGATCTCTGTCGTAACCTCCCCATTAGCTCACCAACATCAGCTTCTGCTTATTGCATCTCCCAGCTCATTCTCCATACTGTAGTCAGCATGCTCATTTCGATAGAAGTATCTACTCATCACTGACTTTCTCACCCCACCCTCACACATACACAGTTGGAACGTTACAATAACATCTTATTGCTCGTAGGATAGAGACAAAAATTTGTAATGTCCTCTAAGGTTGCCCCTTTTACCTCCCAATTTTATCATACCTCCTCTTGCTCTCTGTTCCTTGTCCCTGTGGCCTACCTTCAGTCACTTGGACGTACATTATAGGCTACCCTTTATGTTGTAGGCTGTTCCCTATGCCTGAATGTTTTTCCCTCCCCTCTTGGTCTGGCTGTGTGTTCCTCGTCCTCCAGCACTCAGCTTAGTTGTTGCTTCTTCAGGGAAGTCTTCGCCTCCCCCCTCATCTTCCTGACTAGCTCAGTCACCCCTCTTAGCCCTTCTTCAGAGCATTTGTCATACATGTAATTTCACATTGCATTTGTCCAGTTATCTAATTATTTGATTAAAGTCTGTCTGAGGGCAGAGACCAGATCTGTCTTGTTTACCATTGCATGTCCATCACTTTGCTGGTGGGCAGAGATAGAGTAGGTGTTTAGTAAGTCTCTGTTGACCAAATCATTTTGAATCCTTACTTCGACATCAGCAGGTTAGTTATCCCTCTTAGCTTTGTGTAAGCAACAGATTTGATACATTCACCTTTAATGTCTTTACCCTGAAACACCGATAACTAGGTGAAGACAGTTTTGTGCCATAAAATGGGAAAGATCCCTCCAGAGTGACACTGGTTTCGTTAAAGTTCGCTTTTTCAAAGATAATAACTGATAACAAACAGCGACAGTAGGGTTTCTGTTTTCCATCATTTACATCTTTTGTCTGACTTGTCAGAACCCATTATTACCATCAAAAATACATTCAAAACCCTTCCAACAAGTCTTCCAAAAATCAACCCAAAGGACTCAGAGTAGGAAGAGTAATAGAAATTTATCATAGAGAATAGAGTGCTATGATAGAACTGGCAGCCAATGATAACTCCTGGGAGAAGGCTCCTCATTGGGCTGTGTGTGTTCCATGGTGGGGTGAAGACAGACAAGCCCTGGTTTGGAGGTGCCCAGGGGAGAGATGCTGGCAATAACCTCCCCACACGGAGCAATGGCAGCGGCATATTTCACTGTAAGACACAGAGTGGAAAAGTGGTGTGGGTAATCCACATTTTCTCCCTGAGGGAAGTCTTTCTGTTATTTAAGTGATAGAAAAATCACTGTGGAAAATGGCAGCTGGGGGCTTCAGAGCTGTACAGAAGGAACAGTAAATGTGAATTTCCTGAAAGCAAGGGACAAGAGGATTTTAATTAAGCGTGGTGGGCCTGCGCTTACGGGCCGAAGTGGGTTAAACTGCTAAGGAGTGTAGTTCTAATATTGGCTCAGGCATTAAATATGCACATACACTTTGATCCAGCAATTCTAATTCCACTTCTAGGAATCTTACAGAAATACTAGCATAAGGATATAAATATAGATATAGATTCAGATATATACATAGATATATAGATATAGCTAGATGATCATATAGCCTTATATGTTTTAGGAAAAATTAGAGACAACCTAAGTGTCTATCAATAGGGGATTAGTTAAAGAAATGATTTTACATTCCTACTGTGGAATGGTAGGCAGCCGTTAGAAAAATGAAGTATATCTGTATGTACTGGTATAGACACACTAAATACTGTTGAGTAAAAAAAAAGTCGTGGCAAAAAGCAAGAACCAGAGTTGTAATCATCGTTTATATAGTGCTTACAACATGCAGATACAGTTTTAAGAGCTCTTCACATATTAACTCACTTAATCCTCATAATCTTCAGAGGCGGGTACTACGTTATCCTCATTTTTACCCAGGGGGATCCTGAGGCATGCAGATGTTAAGTAACTTGCTCAAGGTCACACAGCTGGAGGCACAGTGATTCCAGACTGCACGCTCCTAACCACTAGGCAGTGTCAGGGGTGGGTGTGCTTTATCTGTAGAGGGCCAGGTAGGAAGTATTTTCAGTTTTGCGGCCCATATGGACCCTGTCGCAACTACTCAGCTCTGCTGTGATGGTACGAAAGCATCCGTGTTTGCCTGCAGATTTTCTTTTAAAAAAAAAAGTACATATGTGTGTATTGTGCATTTTCAGATGTAGAAACTGGTTTGGAAGTATGAAAACCAAGCTACCATTAGTCATCTCAGGAGAGGGGTGTGTGTATCACTTTATATTATTTGCATTCATACAAGTCTCTTTTTTAATCAAAGAACAGTTAAAGAGCTTCAAGGCATAGTTTCATTCCTTTCATCTCCCATTGGAAATTCCTTTTTACTTCAAGTTTTGGAGTATCTTTGGCCTTGGGAAACAAGGCAAATATATGGGTAGGAGGAGTAGAGGCCCCTATAAGTAGGGTTGCCAGATTTAGACAATAAAAATACCAGATGCCCCAATAAATTTGAATTGCAGTTCAACTATAATTATGTGTTACTTATCTGCATTTCAAACTTAACGGAGCGTCCTGTATTTTATTGGGCATCCCTACCTACCACATTTCTTAGTATGATGACATATAAAACTCTCCCTGGGGTCTGCTCAGCCCCAGTTTCACCGTTGCCTATGGAAACGCATCCAGTACATCTCACATCTGTCCACTTGGGCTCTCCGACAGGTGGAGCTGCGCCTGCAGCTGCGGGTCCCGAGGGTCGGCCACTACGTGGTCGTGGTCGAGTATGCCACGGAAGCAGACCAGCTGTCTGAGGCCGACGTGCACGTGCAGGGCCCCGGGGCTGACCTGGCAGGCCGGGTGAACATCTACAGCTGCAAATACAGGTAACCATCCTGCCTGGGCGTGTCCTCTGTAACTGGACAGGCAGGAGGTCAGCTGTGGGAAATTTAGTTTTTATCTAACTTGGAAAGTTGTTTCCTTTTGGAGGCTGAGCTTGAAAAGCAGCAGGGGGGTAGTTGTGCGAACCAGCATCTTCCCCAGCGTGGTATCAGAAGGCTTCTCCATAGGCAGTACCTTGAAAAGCTTGCATTTTCTTGAAAAGCTGTATGTTCTACTTACCATTTTGTCTCAGATTCACATGAAGCAGCACAACCATTTTGCTTTACTCTGTGTCACCCTATGGGGGGCAGTGAACTCAGGGCTCTCCCCTCAAACACCGTGTAGAGTACATGGGTGCCTGGCACATTCTCCACTACTCCTGCCTTCACAACACGCCCTTCAGAACTGGGGATCATTAATGTTGATCGTCAGGTGAAAAATAATTTGACAAAGGAATCTCAGATTCACCCTGACAAAGTTCATCTCTTCCAAGAGCGCTGACAAAGGTTTATTAAAAATTGTTTTCTTTGCATAATGTTTAAAGATGTATGCAAATGTTCAGAGTATACTTTAATTAAAGAATCAGTGCAAGGGATGTTTCCCATGAAATTAATTGTAGAATAAATGGCACTGGAAGGCAGAGGCTCCTGAGAGGGCAGGGGGGTGATAACTACAGTGAACCCTCCCAATTCTTGGCCAAGACCTTGAACATTTTATAACCTCTATGTTTATGTGTTTCTTGTCAAACCCAAGATGACTTGAGGTAGTTGGACATTTTCCCTGTTTTGCAAATTAAAGAACTTATGAAAAATGTTACTTTTGGTAGCTTAGAATGGAAAATTTTATGAGACTTGATGAAACGGTTATTAAATTAATATCACACTCTTCGCAACCCTACAAAATAAACTGTGAAAGTTTCTTTTCAAAACCTTAAAAAATCTAATCTTCCCTTTTCTCTGGGGTGATGCTTAAAAAAAGAAACAAAGAATGTAATTACATATATGCATTTTTAATAGGAACACCAGATGGCCCAGAAAAGTTCCCTAGAATGTTCTGTCATTTTCTGAAAATACTAGTTTCATCTATAGGTGACATCAGCCACCACTGGGATGTACACTCGCCCCCTGAGTCCTGGAGACTGTTGGCCACAGCGCCTAGGGCATGGCTTCTCCATACCCCATCCATCCAAGCCCACCCTCCAGTTCAGCTCTCTGACCCCTTCCACCTTGCAGATCAGGGCTTGATCCCTGCTCCACAGTGTACAAAGTGGAGATGGCCCAGCAAACAGGAGGAAACATTCTTAATGACCTTCATGACTCTTGACTATCTCAGAAGAGGTTGAGACTATCTATGCCAAGCAGAGGAGTGATTTCAAAACTAAAGAAAGAAAGAACACCCTGCCAGGGTTCCGCGAGCCATAAGCATTGTTTCAGGACCTTTGTCTGAATGGTGTTTTAAGGAGAGAAGTACATGATATTCTGCAGATCATTTAGGCTTTGGACGTGGCGACAACACCAAAGTTCTCAATCATTAGATTTCCAAGACAATACTGCATTAGACTAGGAATTACTATTATTGTATTTAACCACTCCTAGGGAAGTCCCATGGTATCTTTTCACTTGTCTAAAATATTTCCTTTTTCTCTACTTTGCATGTCATGTGGATAAGTGAAAATGACCAGGCTGCAAGTAATAGAGTCCAAAAATACGACGCAATTGGAAAATATTTGACCCATAAAAACCTATTTCAACTGACAGACCCTTTCAATATGGCAGCTTCTCCTGCTGAGGTTTGAACCTTTCCCAGCATTTCTCAAGTGAGGTCTAACTATGTTGTTCTAAAACAATATCCCAACAGAAAAGTAGTGGTGCTCGTAGGAACACCGCTTTCCAAAATAGTGCTGTGATAACTCTGAAAAATCTGATCTGCCCTCCATAAGAGAGGTGATCACTAATGATTCAATCCATCCAGTTATTACTGTTAGTCTACTCTTAGTAAGAATTGAATAGAGGATAAAACTCAATCTAAGAGAGTCACTTAATATAATCACTTGATATACTTAACTCCCAGAGTTATGGTTGAATCCAATAGAAATGCATTTTAATTGACACACGTATTCACACCCACACACATGCACAAAAGGGAAAAGAAAACAGCTATTTATTGAGTTTCTAATGTATGCCACAAACCATGGCTCTTTGTACACTATCTCATTTTAATTCTCACCTCAAAAGTATTGCATTAATTATTTCAAACGTTTTGCAGAGATGGTCATTTTCTTTTCGTATGTCTCTAGTTCCAAATTATATTTATAGACCGAAAAGTTGCTACTTTAGACGATGAAGTCGAAGCATTCCTCACATAATACTTCCTTTATGGGTTTTACTACGAGGCTGTATTCTTTAGTTCAAAATCTTACTTTAAATGTTCCTGAGCTCTGTATGTCCTCTGATGCCGTGGAGGGAAGGAGCACCACTGGTAGAATGAGGAAGGAGCATTAGGAGGAACGGACTGAGCTTCTAAAGGCAAACTCGGGGCTTTTCAGCCTCATTACTGACGCGGCATGAGATGGTCATTGTGAGTTCAGTAGGCAACTTTAATCTCCAACAGTACCAATGATATTGGTAAATTTCCAAGAAGGCTGTGTCTTAGACATTACTGACCCTGGGGCTCTTTCTCCAGATGACCAGACCAAGTATTATAAAACTGCGTGGAGGGCTTCCCTGGTGGCGCAGTGGTTGAGAGTCCGCCTGCCGATGCAGGGGACACGGGTTCGTGCCCCGGTCCAGGAAGATCCCACATGCCGCGGAGCGGCTGGGCCCGTGAGCCATGGCCGCTGAGCCTGCGCGCCCAGAGCCTGTGCTCCGCAACGGGAGAGGCCACAACAGTGAGAGGCCCGCGTACCACAAAAAAAAAAAAAAAAAAAAGCTGGGTGGAGAAGGTGCGCAAGGCCGTCAGCCCTGAGAGGTACAACTCAGAGCACAGTGGGAAGGTTCTTTTTCCCCTACTGATCATGGGCTGCATCCCTCCTAAACTCCACCTCCAGGGAAATTCATTGTCAGTGACCTGGTTAACAACAGGAGAAACTGAAGCGCAATCAGCAACCCCACAGGGCATAAAGTGAGGGAGACCAGGGGAGTAAGGTTAAGAAAACTGTTTCCTCTTGTAGCGTCCTCTGCCGGAGCGCTGTGACCGACAGCAGGAGTCGCCTTGCTGTGTACGAGCTGTTAGAAGATGCAGACGTTTGGCTCAAAGCACGGATGGCCCGATTCCTTCTGGTATGCTTCTGTTTTGACCGCTGAATTTTAGAGTATTTTTATTGGTAACCATATATATTTTTAAAAGCTTATTAAAGTTTTGCCTGGGTTTGTGTTACATCTATAAAGTTAACCTGCAGAGAATTGCCAGTGTTATGATGTTTATTTTCCCATCTAGAAATCTGTTTTGCCTCTTCATTTGTTGGAGCCTTTTCTATAGCATCCAATAAAGTTTAGTCATCAAATTTGAACACATTTCACAAAACGCCATTTCATTAATTTGTATTTGTTGTTACTATTATGAATGAACTATCTTTTGTTGTTATGTTTCCTAGTTTATTATTGCTGGTGTATAGAAATGCCATTAGTTACTGTTTATTTCTTTCCACTTTACTATTTTATTATGTCTATTAGCTTCTTGGCAGAATTTTCAAGGTTGTAATCACCTGGTATTTTTTTCCAGACCATTGTTACTCATTTCCAAGAAGAGTATTTTCAATTAATTAGATATATACTATTTTTTTTTTTTTTTTGCGGTACTCGGGCCTCTCACTGTTGTGGCCTTTCCCGTTGCGGAGCACAGGCTCCGGACACGCAGACTCAGTGGCCATGGCTCACAGGCCCAGCCGCTCTGCGGCATGTGGGATCTTCCCGGACCGGGGCACGAACCCGCGTCCCCTGCATCGGCAGGCGGACTCTCAACCACTGCGCCACCAGGGAAACCCAGATATATACTATTAAGAGTTAAAATGCCAGCTTTGGCAGATTAAATACCCTTTTAATAGCATAACTTAAATATTGAGAATTGTGATAAACAGAGGCAGTGGGATCTGGGCTAGGAAGGGGTGGTCAGGTTTACAATAAATATCTCGGGGAACATAAGATTATCTAAGCATGAAGCAACTTCCTGATACTGCTAATATTAAGCATGTATCACTCTGGGAAGTGCCAGGCCAGCCTGTTCTAGTATGTTCTAGATATTCGTGCTTGACAGTATTAAAAATGTTGCGCTTTCTCTTCAGAACTATCTGGAGTTTAGTTTTTAAACATTATTATATAAACTATGTAATAATTTAAGACTTTTTAAAATGATGACTCTTTTTAAACATAATAAGTCAAGTGAATCTTAACCTCTTCATTTTTGGAAATTATAATGGGGCTGAACGTCCTTCTTTTAAGCATAAGTTTGCCCTTTTTGAAATAGTCAGATGTCATTCAGAGTCAAGGCTGACTGGAAAATAAGCTCTATGAAGGCAGGAGTGTGTCCATCTTGGTCTTGCAGAATCCCACCGTCTCAGTGCCTGGCATATAGTAGGTGTTCAATTAAAATTTTATTGTTACCGAATAGCTTTGTGACCAAGCTGGTAATAGTTTTGATTTAAAATAAAAGGTATTAAGGTAATGACTGAATTTCTTGTGTGACTCAGAAACTAGCTCTGGAGACAGAGCCCAAATGTGCCTGAGATACAAGTCATCCTCTATTGAAAAGGATTGTTTGTAGCAGGAGCAGCCCTCTTTCTGAACAGCAGCCTCCCTGGTTGCCCACCATATCCCTGCCTCTCCCTGCCAAGGGGTCTGAAGAGCCAGCATCGGCCCAAGGCAGGAGAGAAAAATCTGTCAAAAGTCGCTGACAGAGAGTTGTTTTTGAACTTTCACATGATTTTGTTTATTCGTATAATTATTCCAGAGCAATTTAGTCAGTGATCCTGCATAATAGTAAAAAGGATTTGTTGGACATAATGATGCCAGAGGGAGTGCTCTCCTATGATTTTTACTGCTTTACAATAATAGTTATAATTCCTCTGGATGAATTCTTAACGGCTTTTTGTTGTTGCTGTTGTTGTGTCTTTGTTGCTGTGTGCGGGCTTTTCTCTAGCTGTGGGTGTGCAGGCTTAAGTAATTGTGGCGCACGGGCTTAGTTGCTCCACAGCATGTGGGATCCTCCCAGACCAGGGCTTGAACCCGTGTCCCCTGCATTGGCAGGCAGATTCTTAACCACTGCACCGCCAGGGAAGACCTGAACAGCTTTTTTAAAAGAATGTGTTTGGCTATAACCTTGACTTTGCTGATAACTGGGACATACCTTCTTGTATTTGCTCGACAGCATCAAATTTGTATCATACCCACTGAAGAATTCTCAGTGGAATATTTGAGACCTCACGTCAAATGCATTGCCAGTTATGGGAGATTTGTTAATGAAAGGTAATGTGTTTCCTTCCTTTATCCCTTGTTTGTGCTGAGTGATACTTAATGCTTTTAAGACTGTAGATTTATATTTGACTTCAGAAGTGATCACAGGCCAAGGTGCTAAAGGCTGGTGATGCATTAAAAAAAAAAAAGAGCTAAATCATTCATCCCAGCGTTCTTTCCAGAATTCCATCATATCAGGAAGCTGACACAGTAGCAACTGGGGGAAATGTTTAAGCCTCACCCTTGAGGGCAGTTACTCTGAAGTTCTATTCTGAGCCTTCGTCAAGACTCAACTTTGTTCCAGTCCTTTAATCTCTATGTCTGAGATTCCTCATTTACAAAAAACATGAAAATAATGACCCATCTCACAACTATGTTATGAGAATTAGCTAACCAATGATTCTCGGGATTTGGGGAAGGTTGTTTGGATGTAGGTTCAAAAATAATTTATGGATACAGTCATGACATCTTATGCATATGGTTGAAACCACCAAGACAATGAAATCTGGCTGTGCCTAAAAGAAATGATAGGCATGTGTTCTCTTTGTTTTTGTATAGTTTTATATCAACATTGATGTTTAGAGGTGAATAATAATGTTTCATTGCATTGATCTCATTTAACAATGAATTTTAGTCCTAGAGAGGGAAGTTTTAAAAAGTTTCCATCTAGCTTACTTCCCTTCAAAATTAAGATTTTTTTTTTTTTTTTTTTTTCTGTCTTAGCTTATTGTATTAAGCGGGCAGCCGGAATACACTTGGCCAGTCCGGAGCACTGAGTATGTTTGTATAAAGATCTCCACAGGCTGGTGGTTCTCTGGATCCTTTTGATGCTTAGACTCTGTATCTTCACGGGGGGACAGTTCTTCGGGTTTTGGTTATTTTTCAGTATTCTCTTTTTCAGTGCCACCTGTATTTCCTTGGTCCCTGAAACTCCTCCAACAGCATTAATTTTGGACGTTCCGAGTGGTGGGTCTTCCCCTCTCCTGCCCCAGGACCCTTTACCTTCTGCTGACGCTCTTACTGGAGTCACCTTGAAGGCCCCACAGGTAGGGCTCCCCCTCAGTGTGTTGCTTGTAAACCAGTGGTTCTCAAAGTGTGGTCCCAACCAGCAGCATCCCCATCCCCTGGGAACTTGTTAGAAATGCAAATCTGCAGGCGTCACCCCAGAACTATGGAATTAGAAACTCTGAAGAGGGGCCCAGGAATCTGTGCTTTAACAAATCCTCCAGGGGATTTGGATGCCCCTAAAGTTTGAGCACCTCTGCTCTCAACTGTGGAGAATCCCAGGCATGAGGCATCCGGTTAATCCTGTCTGTGGCCGCCCCATGCTGACGCTCCTTTTCCCTCCTGCATCGCTGTCTACATAGTCATTTGGCAATTTTTCATGAGCCATCTTAGGATAGGTCACATTTTCATGGGCTACTGCTACTTAACGTTGTTGAGTCATTAATTATCTTCCCAGACCAGAACATGAGCGCTTTTAGAACTCTAACAAATTTTTTGCGGCCCCAACTTGTAGGCAGGACATTCCCAATAAACACATATTGATTAATCACCTAGAGCAGAAAGGTGAAGTGTATGAAGGGAATACACCTTTTTTTCACTGCAAACTACACAATTGCAGGACTTAATGTTTGTTCTGATGCCGTTATGTCTTTCTGATCCTAGAGATGGCTTGTGTCAGTTCACATTGCATCAAGATAGGAAATTAACAGGATTTGGGAGAGAAAATTTCGTAAGATCCCGTATGGGCAAGGCAACCTAGAACAGTAGGGGGAAATGAATTGAAATCATGGCAATAGAGCTCTACTCCTGGTTTTGCTATAAAATTAGTGTATGACCTTTAGTCAGTCACCCTCCAAGGCACAGCTCTCATCTGAAAGATAACCTTTTATTGTTGTTATTCTTGTAGGTTTTTTTTTGCGGTTTGAAAAGACTTATTACTCACATAGTGAGACTTTCTGGGGAGAGCAGGGCTCACACTCAAACCTGAGCAAGGACTGGGGTCTGAATCCGGTTTTCGTTGTGGTTAGGAAGGGGGGGAGTCTGGGTGAGGGCTCCCTCTCCCATGGGCTGGAATTTGTGTGGTTAGAACTTCCCAGGTGTGCCAAGGGATGAACACCTGGGCTTTCTTATTAGCTTGTCCAGGTGTAGGACAAAAGACAATAGGTGAGTGACGGAGCTTGAAAACCGTCAAACATAAAAAATGGAGTCTGACCCTTTGTTACACGGTTATTACAAGCAGTGCTTGAATGCTGGGAACATTCTTGTATGGCCTTTTGCACGCACAGTGTGCCTTTCTGTTGTTAAATACCTAGGAATGCAGTTGCTCAGTTATATGTTCAACTTTGGTAAAAACCACCACATAGTTTTCCAAAGCGATTTTACCAAACGTCCCTCCCTCCAGCGTCATTTATGGTTGTCCCACCGTTGGGTTGTCCATTCTGCAGCTGACGGTTATTTGGTTTGTTTCCAGTGTTTGTGATCACAAATAAAGCTGCCCCAAACGTTCAAGGGAAGGTTTTGTGTGAATGTGGATTTTCACTTCTCTTGGGTAAATACCGAGGTTGTTTTGGTTTTTAACCTCAAAATATCCCGTAATTCTAATTATTCATAACTCTGCAGCTTGAGGAATATTTTTTTTCCCACCCAGAACCAAGTGACCTTGCGAGGACTCGTACCGCGTCCGGGTCGATACGTCATTGTGGTCCATTTTTATCAACCAGTGCATCCGACGTTCCTGGTGCAGGTGTCTGTGGACAGAGGGCGGCTGCAGCCAGGTGAGCTGCGGGGAGCAGGGCGGGCTGCAGGGCTCACCTGCCTTGGCAGGGGTGTGATAGGAATGCCTCTCTCTGCCCCCAGGCATCTTCCGTGCCTCTTTTTGCCCCCATGTGCTTGGCTGCCGAGACCAAGTGATCGCCGGAGATCAGGTTGAGTTTGACATCTCGGAGCCGGAGGTGGCCGTGACGGTGAAGGTTCCAGAAGGAAAGTCCTTAGTTTGGGTGCGTTCTGCTTATTTCTCAGCTTGCTCTTCACGTGGTTGCCTTGGTTGGCTGCTCTGTGCATCAGTTTTGGCTCATGACAATAATTCCTCCAAGGAACTGAAGCCAGATTTATAGAAGTGTTTAAATTTTGCAGCTAACTTTACCCAAAAAAAGTCTTTCTTTGACAATTAAAATCAAGGGAAAGCAGAATAATAGAGAAGTGACTAGGAAGAAAAACCTCCCTGCACGAGCCTGGAGCCCTCTCCTTCAGCCCCTCCTCAATCTCCTCTGACAGGTCTCTCTCTGAAGCATTGAACACTCATTTGTTCTTGAAAATTTCTTTCTTTTTGGCTTCCATAGCTACTTTCTCTTGTTTTTTTCCCCACTTTCTCCACCGCTCCTTCAATGATTTCTCTTTCCCTTCATCGCCATATGTCACCGTTCCCTCGGGCTCGACGGTGAGCCCCCTTGTTCTAAGATTTCTCTTTGAATAACATTGTCTGCGCCTGTCGATTCTGTTCTCTCCTCTGTGAGAATGACGCCCACATCTGTGAACTCATTTCTCATCTTTGCTGAGCTCTAGAACCATCTACTGCACATCCCCATAGCCAGAGAGCTCACAAGTCCCTCCAACTTAGCCTGTTACCAGCCCAGCCCCGGGCATCCCCTACCCTGTTCATTACCTTGGTCGATGGAATCGTGGTCACCCAATGCCTGTAAAGCCTTGGAGAGCCAGGAAGCACTGCCCAGGCCTGCTCTGTGGCCCTCCAGTTTTTGCTCATGCCTCCTCTCTCTCTGAGGATGTCATCTTCCTAGGGGCAGGGGCCTGACTTTATTCATTTTGTATCCCCTGTGCCTGGAACACCGTCTGGCACAGGTACTTGGCAATGTTTACTGACCTGAATAACGTGAGAGCAGTAGACTCTGTAAGCAGTAAGTTGGTGAGTCGTTGACGAAGATGTTTGAAATTTCCTGCAGCATTCGTTACTGGCGCAGTCTGGTTTATACAGGTACAGAGAACTGAGCAGTATTTTTAAAGACTGGGGCTACAATTATTCATAATAGAGTATCTGATAGGATATGAATTTCAGGGGCAAGCCACCATGTGAGTTTCCCCATTGGTCCTGCCATTTCGGTTTGCTCACATTTAAAAACACAAAGTGCAACCTCTGGAGATCCAGGGTCGTCCCGGGCATGGATCACACAGGGCCCTGGCTGTCCTAACAGCTGTCCTGCTCACCCCTGACATCTCCTGTCCCCGCCCAGCACCCGAGGCTGCTGCTTCTCTGAGCAGGTGCTCCAGGAGGTCTGCCCCCCACTTGGTATCATTTCCTGCATGGAAACGTGGCCTGAGCCTTCAACACTGGCTTAGGGTTGTTTTGTGATTCTTTTTTCATAAATCCTGTTTCATTTGGTCTTGGGCTTAACAATAAAGAACGTTGATCTTAGCGAAGAGAACGTGACGGAGAGCCGTAGGTACGCCGTGCTGTTGGAAATCCAAAGACATGCCGACAGCTTCCCTTTAGGTCCGTGTCCTAGTGGTGCCTGCGGAGAGTTACGACTACCAAATCCTTCACAGAAAATCAGTGGACAAGTCATTTGAGTTTGTCACCAATTGTGGAGGGGACAGTTTTTATATTGAGTAAGTATCCTTTGTGGAAAGGCCCTGGGAGGCATGCAGCTCTCCCACATTCCCGACCAGAGCAAGAGGCCCGGGGAGGGGTGGCCCTTGGGTCTGTCTCTTCCTCTGGGAGCCTGAGGGAGTGGCACTGAGTCCCGCGTCCTCGGCACACGCTACAGCCGTTGTGCACATCTGGGCGAGATTTCCCTCCTCAACTTTGATCTCAACAGATCACCCTCCAAGCTGGGTTTCACAGGCTGCTTGGGAGTTTCTCTTCCTCTTCCCTGCTTCCTCTTGGCTGACTCAGATTCCTAAGATACCACACAGGGCTTCCTCAGCGGGGAGGCATGTGGGCCCTGAGTCCCACTCTCCTTTGCCCTCTGATTGAGTGGGGAGCATCACAGAGGGGTGGACCTCCCCCGTCTTCCCTCTGTGGGTCCCTGAATGCTAAGAGCCTAGAACAGCCCTGAGTATCAACTCCTGCCATTCTTTTCTGCAGACCCACCCTGCCCCCTTGAAGGTTTCCTGAGGAACTGAGGCTCCCGGGGGCCAGATGCCGTCTGCATAGAAAATATTAAGAGCAAAGGCTCTGAGGTCAAACAGCTATGGGTTTGAGTACCTTCTCAACCACTTCGTAGCTCTGTGGCCTTGGGAATGTTGCCTAATTTCTAGGACCCTCAGTTGCCTTATCTGTGAAATGGGACTTAGGGACTAATTGGTTGGGTGGTTGTGAGGTTAAGTGAGGTGTAGGCAAAAATTCTAACACACATGTTCAGTAAATGTTGGCAATTCACCTCCTCATTATTATTCTAATTGGTGTATCATTACACATGTAGGTGTAAATTTTTTTGGTGACTACTTTATTGAGATATAATCCACACACCATACAATTCATCCTATAGGCGAATTTTCACCCCTTTATTCCAGCCACCGAAAGTTCCCACCCACCGTCCTGTGATGTGTCCTGGAGTGGATGGGGATGGGAGGAGGGGTGGCTGGCACCCTCTGTGAGTCCAGGGGTGGGGTTTTCTCTAACTTCCTCCCAAACTCCAGAGCCCCTCCCCCAAAACGCTGCTTGGTGAGGCATGTGGGAAGAGGAAGGTTGGGACCGGTTCTGGGCACGCCTCCCAGGATCTCACCATGAGTTTCTGTTTCCACAGCCCCCAGAAAGCCTCTGGGTTCTGTAAGGATTCTGCCAGGTCCCTGGTGGCCCTTTACCATGATGGTGCACTGCCTTGTGAGTGCCACCCCGCCGGGGCCATTGGCCATCGCTGCAGCCCAGAGGGCGGGCAGTGCCCATGCCGGCCCCATGTCATTGGGCGGCAGTGTACCCGCTGTCAAATGGGCTACTACGGATTCCCGCACTGCAAGCGTAAGTGCAGGTTCGGGTCAGCCAAGGTCACCTGGGGCCAGGTTTCTTGAATTTCACTGTGCTGGAGACTCACCTGGGGATCTTGTGAAAATGCAGATTCTGACTCTCAGGCCTGAGAGTCTGCATTTCCAGTAACCACTCAGAGTATACCCGTGCTGCTGGTCTAGGGACCACACTATGAGTAGCAAGGTTCTAGAAGGTAAATATTTATGTTTCCCATGCTACGTGACCCATGCGCTTGGCAAAGCAGGTGAAGGTAAATAGCCTCAAGCATCAACATATTGGACAGCTCAGTTCTCTTCTTAGTGGAATAGGTTAGGCTTCAGGGTTTTTTTTGTTTTGTTTTTTGCAGTACGCGGGCCTCTCACTGCTGTGGCCTCTCCCGTTGCGGAGCACAGGCTCCGGACGCGCAGGCTCAGCGGCCACGGCTCACGGGCCCCGCCGCTCCGCGGCATGTGGGATCTTCCCGGACCGGGGCACGAACCCGTGTCCCCTGCATCGGCAGGCGGACTCTCAACCACTGCGCCACCAGGGAAGCCCTAGGCTTCAGTTTTTGCAGCCTCACCAAAGCTCAGCTGAGGTGGGAGGAGAGCCAGGCTCACAGGGCATACTCCTCACTGAATGAGGAGGCCATGGATCTTTATCTAGGAAATGTGCTGCAGCCCTAGACGAGGGTCAGCCCAGGCCACGTGAAGGGGGCAGAGTCCCCGCATGGAGGCCAGCCTTTGCCTAACAAGGGCCCCGCTGCTGCATCCTGTCCTGACCTTGGACTCAGTGCACTGGGGTGACATGGAGGCCCTTCAAGAAGCCTGAGAAGAGCTGACCCCCTGACAGAGGACAGGCCTCACGTTAGAATGACATGTAACTGCAGCTCGGAGTCGAGGGGCGCCTTAGGGTGTCTACCTTGGTGTCAGTAGCTCCAGCTGTGCCTCACTCAGCTTCTGCATGTTGTGTCCACCATGAGCGTTGGGTGTGGTCGGTCTTGGCCCCAAGAAAGGGGCCTTTCAGATAAACCACACTCAATAGTACCATAAGGGAAGAAAAGCAAGACCTTTCTCCCAGACCCCTTGGAAGGTTCTGGAAACGCTGGTGCAGTCCTGCTGGAGGTCAGGGGCGTCTAACCCTTTCACCGTGTCTCTTCATCCCCGGCCAGCGTGCACCTGCGGCCGGCGCCTTTGTGAGGAGACGATGGGGATGTGCCTTTGCCCGCCCCGCACGGTCAGGCCCCAGTGTGATGCGTGTGAGACACATTCCTTCAGCTTCCACCCGCTGGCCGGCTGCGAAGGCTGCAACTGTTCCAGGATGGGCACCGACGGGGCTGCCACCCCGGAGTGCGACAGGGACCATGGACAGTGCAGGTGAGGCCTGGAGGACTAACCTATGGCATCCTACGGTGGGAAGGGAAGACGCTGTCCGTCCCCACACAGGTCCCCATTACTTCCCGCTTCGCATGGGCCCCGACACTGCTTGAGTTGACCTCAGGGTGGTGCTCCCACCCGGGATGGGCGTGGCGTGTGGAGTGTCTGGTCCCCTCGGGCTCGGGTGGCCTGGCAGAGCCTGGGTGGGCAGACGGCTGTCTCCCAAGGCCCAAGCAGCCTCGCCGTCCACTCCAGCCTCGTTCCGCGTGTGCATGCGATAAGTGCGTGATTACGTGATCAGTTCCATCTCCTTGGTCACCGGGTGGTGAGCAGCTGTTTGTTTGTACTGAGGTCTGGGCTCCAAACCTTCACTCTCGTAAGCTGGTAGTTTTGTTAAGGACGTTGCTTGATGAAGTCTAAAATCCCGAGCCTGCTGCCCTGACTCAGATGGGGGAGCCGGAGACGGTGCAGAGGACTCCACAGGGGGCCTCCATTTGGGTAGGGCGGCAGGGTGGGCAGTACCCGCTGGAGAGCCTGACCTGAGAGGCGGGGCTGCCTCTGGGGCCACCGAGGTCCAGCACACAGCTGCTGAGAGACAAGAGGCAAACGGCGGCTCAAACAGATGCCAGGGGGCCAAGAGGTTCGCTCAGCAGGTCAGCTCCGCATTGGAAACCAGAGGGTGTTGTCACGTGACTCCAGGTCATCAGCCTGATCTCGGCAGGACCAGAGAGTGGCCACAGGGGGTGAAGAACAGTCTCCTAGAAGAAAAGGCTGGAAAGAATCTGATAGGGGTTTTGTGGCAGGAAAGCTGAAGCAGAGCTTCTGCCATCCAGGCCGGTGTGACCTGTGCAGGAGAAAGCGTGAGGCTTGCCCCCGCCCTGCACTCCCCCCTCCCCCCCACCCAGGCACGAGGACGTAGACGTCGGTGCCTGTGATCCCGGCGTGAGAGCCAGGAGGGGCCGTAGCTGCGAGTGGCAGGCGTCTGCTTCTCCAGCTCCAGGGCAGCTGTGTTCGTTTCCCGTGGCTGCTGACAAATGGCCACAAACTGGGTGTCTTCAAACAACAGAAATTTATTCTTTCATGGTTCGAAAGGCTAAACGTCTGAAATCAAGATGTTGCTCTTTCTAAAAGCTCTAGGAGAGACTGTTCCCTGCCTGCCTCTTACCTTCCCGTGTTGCCAGCAGTCCTTGGAATTCCTTGCTTCTGCCTCTGTCGTCTCATGGATTCTCCTTGTGTGTCTCTGTCTTCACATGGCTTTCTCCTCTCTGTGTGTGTCTGTGTCTTTCTTTTCTTTTTTTTTTTTTTTAGCCTTTGAATTTTTAAAAACTTTAATTAAAAAAAAATTGACGTATCATTGATGTGCAATACATATTGTCTAAGTTTCAGGTGTACCACATAGGGATACACAATTTTTAAAAGTTATACTCCGTTTATAATTATTATAAAATATTGCCTATATTCACTGCGCTGTACAATATGTCCTTGTAGCTTATTTATTTTATCTTTTTTCCTATTTTTCTTTTTTGAAGTATAATTAATTTACAATGTTGTGTTAGTTTCAGGTGTACAGGGAAGTGATTCGGTTTACACATATATGTGTATATCTGTATTTTTTCTATTTTTTCCATTATAGTTTATCACAAGATATTGAATATAGTTCCCTGCGCTATACAGTAGGACCTTGTTATTTATCTATTTTATATATGGTAGTGTGCATCTGTTAATCCCATACTCTCAACTTATCCCTCTCTCCTTCCCCAGTGGTAACCATAAGTGTGTTTTTTATGTCTGTGAATCTGTTTCTGTTTCGTAAATAAGTACTATTTTTTTTAGATTCTACATATAAGTGATGTCATATAATATTTGTCTTTCTCTGTCTGACTTTACTTAGTATGATACGCTCTAGGTCCATCCATGTTGTGGCAAAAGGCATTGTTTCATTCTTTTTTATGGCTGAGTAATATTCCATTGCATATATTATATACACCACATCTTCTCTATCCATTCATCTGTTGATGGACGCTTAGGTTGCTTCCATGTCCTGGCTATTGTAAATAGTGCTGCTATGAACATTAGGGTGCATGTATCTTTTCGAATTAGAGTTTTCGTCTTTTCCAGATATATGTCCAGGCGTGGGATTGCTGGATCATATGATAACTCTATTTTTAGTTTTTTGAGAAACCTCCATACTGTTTTCCATAGTGGCTGCACCAATCTACTTTCCCACCAACAGTGTAGGAGGGTTCCCTTATTTATTTTGTATATAGTACTTTGTACCTCTTAATCCCCTACTCCTATCTTGCCCCTGCTTTCCTCTCCCCACTGGTAGCCTCTAGTTTGTTCTCTGTATCTGTGAGTCTGTTTCTGTTTTGTCATATTCACTAATTTGTTCTACTTTTTAGACTCCACGTATAAGTGATATACAGTATTTGTCTTTCTCTTTCTGACTTATTTCACTCAGCGTAATACCCTCCAAGTCCATCCATGCTGTTGCAAATGCAAAATTTCATTCTTTTTTATGGCTGAGTAGTATTCCATTGTATATATACCTGTGTCTTTCTTTTTTTATAAGGACACCAGTCCTATTGGACTAGGGCCCGCCTTACTCCGGTATGACCTCATCTTAACTTGATTATGTCTGCAAAACCCCTATTTCCAAATAAGGTCACAATCTAGGTACTGGGGATTAGAACTTGAACGTACCTTTTGGGGACAAAATTCAACTCTCTATAGCAGCGACATTTACTTTTCCTGAGGAAGGACCTTTAACCACACTTCTGATTGTTGCCCAACGTCTAACAGTTCCTTTGTCCTCTGGGAAGGAAGCTGAGTGAGAATTTGAGTCATGGAAGATTCCAAGTCTTTAAAACCACAGGTTGTGAGTCCTCCGTGAGTCAAGTCGGTTGCCTGTCCTTCTCCAACTATGAGCCTAAATGGAATGTGACCGGTACAAAGAATTTTGAGGTGTTATCAGAGAGCTTTCATCACGTACATTTGGTTCTGGTCCCTCCAGTGCTTACGCAATTCTCTGGAAGGAAGTCAGGCGCTTAGTTCATTACTAAAGACTTTGCATTGGGTTCCGAATGCACCAATAGGCCTGTGAAGATGTCTGACCTATTTCCAATAAACTCCTGCTTCATGGGCACTTAGTGTGGAAGCACAGGCTTCTACCAGGACCTGCAGGGATGCTACAGAACAAAAAGGTGCACTGTGCCCAGGAGTTGCTTGCTGTCTTGTGGCTGGAGAAGATGGATGAGTGGGAAGCTCAAAGGCCCTAGATGTGCCAGCCATGACCCAATCAACTTTGTAGAAGAAGTGAGAGACCAGACCTAAAGAAACTGTAGAATTAGAACTGGCTTCAGAAAAGGAAATCCAGGGTGTTATAAAAAGGGAAACAGATTGAACTAGGAATAATATTCCTTTTCGTATATTTGAAAAACAAGTCTAAGGAAAGAATCCAACGTCTTTATGTGGAATGGGTTTGCATGAATCCTTCAGAGGAAAGAATAGTCTGACAAATAAGGGGGGTAAGCAGAGAGGGAGGTCTTCGCATTAAAATCCTTTGCTGACTCAAGGGGCTAGGAATCTGGATATAAGAAAGGTTGAAAGAACAAGGTTCCGTTTGAACAGCAGAATGCGCAATGCATAACCTTGGGAAAAATAAAGAAAAAAACTAGACGGAGGAACAGGAGAGGAGATAAACAGGGGGACGTGGAACAGTTATTGGGGGATGGAATCCTGGCAGAGGACGAAGCCCAAGACTCTGTAGTGGCTCCAATCACAGCTGCATGAAGACACTCAGAGCCCTAAATACTGAAAACATTCCAGTGCCTCCATATTTAATTAAAAATAAAAACTTACTAAGCCGCAAAATAAGTGCCAACAAGTCCAAGAAAGTTCTGTTTTTCCATAGTGGCTACTTCAGATTTTCTTTTGAAAACAGATCACCCACGTGAAGAGTTTGGGGCTGGGGGTAGAGGTTGGGGAACCATGTACATGGGTTAGAGTGAGAGAGGACCCCAAGGAGAAGGTGTGAACACACAGGAGGGAAAACAGGTGTGGGTCCTGGAGGGGGTCCCTATGTTTAATCATAGGGGGCAAAGGAGCCAAGGAGGTGGAGAAGCAGTTTTCAGGCAGGAAGAGAAGCAGGAGAATTCACTGTCTGAGGACCAGTGGGAGAGTTTTAAAAGGACGTGGATAGCCAGCAGAAGAAGTTGCTGCAAACAGGACCTCACACACAGTCTCTCAATGCTGCCATCACAGAGAAAGGAAACTGAGAACGCATTAAAAACTGTAAAAGTCAGTTAAGGCACCATCTACGAGAGAGAGATTTACCACAGGATGTTAGGTACAAATTCTAAGGAGAATTTAACAAACCTTCACTAGCCAAAGACAGTTTAGTAGACTAGAAAATTCCTAACTCAGGACTGAGGACATGTTGTGTAGTAGTTTTGCCCACACCCGAGGGAACATCAACAGGAATGGAATCTCATTGACCAAACCAAGACGTGAAATTATTTATCCTGACATTACCAAAAAGGCTGTAATCGCCTAATGGGATGACACATCTTTCCATGATCAAAGTGGATTTGTCATGAAAGGGCCTTGGCAGATAATGTAAGAAAAACTTCAGTTTATTACATGACTGTAAATTGCACAAATTACCCATGATAATTCCAGTGTTGATGCCAAAAAAGCTTTCGATTGCCTAAAGGATTATTTCTTTAGAAAATATTAGAGGAAAGAATGCTCCCCGCTGCCCCTGAAAATATCCTAATGAAAATGAAGAATGTGTTTAGAGGAACCTAACATTCAAGTAAAAGAAGTAATCAAAGAAACCTGGAACTTGCAATAAAAAGAAGAACATACCCTTTCTCAGTGATACAACAGACCCTCTTACAGTTGTACAAGTTATCACCAATCACAAAGCTGAGAAATTTGAATTTTCAAATTTTATTTGACTGTTTAGAGGTGTTAACGTTTATCATACTAAAGGGAAATCGAACAGTTATAAATATTAATCTCCTTTAAAATGAATTACAGAAATAATTGCAGCAATCCACAATACTCAATTTGTTCTTAATTGAAACTAGTGCTGTAATTTTAGACACAATTGGAAATACATTCAATTGGAGCCATAAGATTGAGTTCTTGCTTATCTTTTTTTTTTTTTTTTTTTTTTTTGCGATGCGTGGGCCTCTCACTATTGTGGCCTCTCCCGTTGCGGAGCACAGGCTCCGGACGCGCAGGCTCAGCGGCCATGGCTCACGGGCCCAGCCGCTCCGCGGCATGTGGGATCTTCCCGGACTGGGGCACGAACCCGTGTCCCCTGCATCGGCAGGCGGACTCTCAACCACTGCGCCCCCAGGGAAGCCCCTTGCTTATCTTTGTCATGAACTAGCCAGGAGACTCTGGGCAAGTTGCTTTGCCTTCCTTGGTCTCAGCTTCCTAATCTATAAAATGAAGCTTGGTACAATCATCTCCAACTTCCCACCTAAATTTAAAACTCTGATTCTATTTCTTCTCCAATCTCTGATTGTATCATGGAAAATATTACAAAAGTATATTGTATAATATACAATATGTATATTGTATAAGTGTCCATTGTTTGGGACAACTCTGTCGGGATTGTGGTCTTAAAGATGCTTACATTGATCAAAATTTCATTTTTTTATAGCATCACAGTAATTGAATCAGATATAATAGCAATGAAGAAGTACATTTGCATCTGCTTTTAATAGTGGATGACTGTGCCATCAGATTCTTTGAACAAACAAAAGAGCTAGACTAGCCTCAGAAGATTTTATCAATCAGATACACAGATGCTGGGAATCACTGCTTTAAAAGACTATCGTCACGTCGATGACTTTCAAGACATTTTAAGATCGGTTATAGGAGATGGCAGTTCACCTGGACGTCCAGTGAAACCACATGTGCAAACGTGCCTTTTCAGAAGAGCAGCAGCAAAAGGAAAGCCATTTGGGGGGACCCTGATCTCAGCCAGTCTCACAGATTTACTAAATGTGTTAGATGGAGAAACAAAATACCAGAAAATGTCGTAGACTTGGCATTCTGGGAACAGAAGTACTTCCAGGTCGGCAGAAATCCACAAGCCCTAACAACCTGGAGAAGCAATCCCTTTGAGGCAGCTCATCAAATAATAGGAATGGTAAATTCCAGATGGCATGCAGGCAGGTGCTGGGACACAGCGGTGAGCAGGGCGGATGGGGACGGACAGAGCTCAGAGTTCTCACTTACGTTTCCTCTGTCCCAGAGGCACCTACCTTTTAAAGTTCTCTAGAGGGTTAAATATCCTGTGTGAAAACCCTTAGAATAGTACCTGACACACACTTGCACCCAGTATTAGCTGTTGTTATTATTTGCGAGGCGCTTGGCTGTCTGCCTTCTGCCCTTTATACTTTGTCCTCCTGAAGCCCCACCCATTCTCCTGGCTTCAACCACCCGACCCTTGATGATTCCCAGATCCAGAGCTCCAGTTCTGATCCCTGATGGCTGTCTTATCCCACATTCGTTGAAAATCAGTTCTACCTGGGTTCCCCTATTGGTTTTCCTTAGGGGGGGCCTTGGCGGACAAGTCCCCTGACCTCTGAGCTCCTGTCCCCTCACATGTATAATGAAGTGTTAGATTAGATGATCTTTAAGGGCCCTCTCAGCTCCTAAATTCTACACTGATTCCATATCTGAAACCCTTGCCATTGTCTTGCCTTTCAGGCCATTCCTCTCTTTGAATGTTTTTTAAAAAATTCTACATATTGGTGACAGCCTCCTCCCGGTCCCCAAAGCCTGAAATCTGAGCATCACCTTAGAGTCAATTCCTTTTTCCTACAGTCAATCAGGTGTCAACTTCTAACAAAGTGTGTATTATCCCCCTTCCTTCGATGGCCCCCTGCAGGTACTTCCGCCTGGTGAGGTCCTTTGTGACCACTTCCTGTGTGAGTGATCCTGACAGTCTCCGGATTGACCTTCCTTTTCCTGGCTTCCTCTCTTCCTTCCTTCCTCCCTTCACCTTTCCTTCCTTCCTTCCTTCCTTCCTTCTTTTCTTCCTAATTGAAGGGGAATATGCTAGTACACAATTATACTGGGATTTAAAAATCGATTTTCTCCGTCATTTTTTTATTAGTGCATAGAGAATGTTGATACATGCACGTGTCTATGATTTCCTCTTCTTGGTGGGGGGTTTTTTTTAAAAACTAGGATGAAACATTTTCTTCAGTCCCTGTGATGTTTTGGTTTTGTTTTTGGCTTTAAATTCTGTTTCGTCAGTTAGTAGGTTTTATGACTCAAACCATATCCAGCGCCTACTCCAGTCTGGGTGCTGGGCTTCGTGCCAAAGGCACACATACCTGCTAACGAGGGGCCATGGTCCGGTAGGGGACCCTCTACTCATCAATAATGACAGCGCAGCATAATGAGCGCCATATTGTGTGCAGGCCGCTGGGGGGCGGAAGTGGCTCTGACCGGTACCGCGTCCATCACATGACTCTTTGCGTAAGAACCTTGCTCAAGTCTCCATCGTCTGAGAAAATAAAGACCAGCTTTCCGTGGTGATCTGGCCCCCACTCACCTAACTTAAGCCTTTTTTCAGCTTCTCTGGGTTTTCTCGCTTTCTCTAAACACTCTTTGCCTCAGTTCAGTTATCAGCTCTCCTTTCCCCTCTTCTGTTACCCCCAAATTATCCACATCCTTCAAGGATTCTGTATGAAAGGTACAAATGCAAAGAAGGCATGAAGCCACTGCAAGCCCACAGAGGTACCCTTGTCATCTCATTGCCGAAAGCTAGTTCTGAGCTTAGCCATCCCATCTCTCACGTGATTACCTTACTTTCTGCATCTCTATGTCCCATGTCCTCAGTGAAAATGCGCGAAGGTCAAGACAGGCTCATTCTACTTTTTCCCCTCCCTCCCATGTCCCCTAAACTGAGGATGTGTATATATCAATAGAAGGCAGTCAGTAATTATAGGATGAATAAATGAATGAATGTAAGGTAGACTTTGGATTCTAGTTTAAAACTGGACTTGAATGGAATGCAATATTAAGGGATCCGTGGTATTTAATGAGCAAAGGGTAGAGTTCACCCTAATGCCCGACTTTCCGGTGACCTGTGAGACACACGAGCACCCACACACTTGCAGGTGTCATTTCATAGTGTTTGGCCCTGAGCTCGTTGCCGTGGAGATGACTTCACTTGACCCGCATCCTCAGTGCTGCCACTCTGCACCTCCTGGCAGCAGCAACTGGAACCTTCCTGCCGTTGCAGGAAGGGCAGCTCCTCCGGTAGCACAGCGTCTCCCTGGAGGAGTGTGCAAAGTCAGGCTGACTTTAGGTCGTTTTTAAGAGACATTCAGCCAGACTTCGAGGAGGAAGTTTCCTTTTTATTCCCTGTCGTCTTGGCACCACACAGAGCTCCTTCGGTTGCCTGCTTTTGCGCGGGATTCACGTGTTCATTGCTCTCGGCGTGGCATTACACAGAATCCAGACATCGTATTTTCCATGTTGTGGTGAGCCCTTGCCCATCAGTCCCACCCGGGGTCCTGGGGTTCAGCTCCCAGGCCACTGCTGCTATCACTCTGTTCAGCTTTTTTCTTTTTTCTATCCACTCTCCTGTGCTCGGCTGCTACCTACGTGCTGAGTGAGGCTCAGCGCTTCATCCCACGTTACCGACGGGGTTACACCCTCTCTGCCCAGCTCTCCCTCCCACCACGTCATCCCATGGACGCCCTGAAGTAAACAGGCAGACGTTTCTCCTGGTCTCGACAAGCGGCTTGCGCAGCTGTCCACCCTGCAAAATACTCCCCTTCCTTTCTTTTCCAGTGAAGTAAAAATATGAGAAAGAGGCTCCCGTCTGCCTGTCCTCACCTTCAAGGCCCGGGTCCAGGTCAACGCTCAGGGTCACTTGTCCCCCGGAGGCACTCAGGGTGTGAGAGGCTCGTGGGCACCAGCCTTCCGTGAATGCACCTGTTGGCCAGCAGACCTGAGTGTTTGCTAAAAGAAGCGTCCTGGACCTCAGGACGACAAGCTGCCTGGATGGGACTTTGTGACGAGAGCCCTGAGCACAGCATCCTTTTCCTCACTGCCGGTGGGAGGAGCAGGGAACGCCCAGGCTGAGTCGGGTCATTGCCAAAGTTCCTCCTCTGATCTAGGTTTCTTCTTCCAGACAATTTTATTTGGAGGGGTTCTATGTACTCTCCCTTCCCATCTCTCACCCACCAGAGTTCTTGTGCTCCAGAAATAGGGAGTCATCTGGGAACAGTCAATTTTCTGCTGGCCCGTGATTGCATTTAGTTTGGGATTCACAAGAAGAGAGTAGATTGTTATTAACCTGGGCCTAGGAACAAAATTGTGTGTGCTAGAGAGAGAGAGAGAGAAAGAGAGAGAGAGAGAGGTGATGTAACCTGTGAGTGGGTGGAAGTACTTTTCTGAGATGGCCCATAGTTCCTCCAGCTTCCCAGAGGGTCCCTGACCTCTTCCAGAGTTTGCAGTCCCGAGTCTGCAGCAATCGCTCCAAGCAGACTGCTTCCACCTACAACCTAAAGCAGTAGAGGTGTGATTTGGAGAATACTTTTCTTCCTCACGGAAATAGTCCCTGCAGGTATCAGGTAGGGAGGGAGATGAGGGGGTGGGGCTGTGCTGAATGACATTTGACCTGTCAGCAGGCCTTGCAGGTAAAAGTGATTTTGTCTTTTTAGCTGTGGTGAGCGGGATAAAGGGAAACACATCTGCTCCCCTTAGCTGATACCGTAACAGGAGTAATGATAGCAAATACTTACATGTGCACGGCACTCTTCAAGGTTTTTAGATGTTTATTAAATTCTCACGGTAATCCTATGAAGTGGGTATTATGAGCTACTCTTACAGATGAGGAACGTCAGTTGTAAAGAGATTAATTGCTCGAGCTTCTTGTAAGTAGCAGAGTTGGGATTCGAACCTAGGCCACCTGGTCCCAAGTTTGTGTACTTAAACACGTACAGAATGCTTTACTTAATTATAAGCAGATATTTGCCAAAGGCAAACTTACTGGGATATAAAGTTATATTTGTCTTTTTTGGGGATGGTCCCTGGGGTGAGATTATTTTTTTAATTGAAGTATAGTTGCTGCACGATATTATATAAACTACAGGTGTACAATATAGTGATTCCCAATTTTTAAAGGTTATACTCCACTCACAGTTACTATAAAATATTGGTGTTGTACGATATATCCTTACAGCTTATTTTATACATAATAGTTTGTACCACTCCCTCCCCCACTTCCCTCTCCCCACTGATAGCCACCAGTTTGTTCTCTATATCTGGGAGTCTGCTGCTTTTTTGTTATATTCACTAGTTTGTTGTATTTTTTAGATTCCATATATAAGTGAGATGACACAGTATTTGCATTTCTCTCTCTGACTTATTTCACTTAGCAGAACGCTCTCCAAGTCCATCCATGTTGCTGCAGATGACAAGATTTCATTCCTTTTTATGGCTGAGTAGTATTCCATTGTATATAGATACCATATCTTCATTATCCTCGAGTGAGATAGGTGATAGCTTACATTTGGTAGCAAGTTAACGATAAAATGTTTCAAATCAGATTGTGCTCCTAACAGTCTAATAGAAAGCAGATTTCCAAATACTTTCTTCGGACCCACAAGAAAAAATCAGTATGCAGATCCATCAGGCTTCAGCTGTGGAGCTCAGTGACCAAGCTGCCTCTTCCTCTCCTCACGTCTCGGGTGTTGGGCTTCTCAGCCCTGAGAAGCCTCTAGTGTTTTCTCAGCCACTCTTGTGCTCAGAGCTCCCTGGAGCCTCCTTGGAGCCCAGCCCCACACAGGCCGTTGCCCGCCTCCCTCCCTGCTCCACTGTCCAGCCAGACCACTGGGGGTCCTCCTTGCCTTCTGTCGCCTCGCCCAGACCACGATGAGCCCCAGCATCCTCCCCCTAAGATAGTTTGGAACCCATCCCCCCATCCATACTGAGAACCTCTGCCCTCGTTCGGTCCCCTCATCTACCTGCTGTGGAACCGATCTCAGCTCAGTCCTTCACACACAGCCAGCTGCCCTCCTTCCTCTCTGAAAGCTTTCCAAGATGACGGTGGTCCTGGGAGGCAGCGGCTACTGCTTCCCGTCTCCCTCAGATGAGAAAGCAAGGCCTTGAGAAGTTGGATAACTTGCTGAGACGCTGTCTCTAATACACGTGAGAGCTGGGGTGAAACTCCAGCCAGTCCGCCTTCAGTGTGCAGAGCTCAGCCCCGCGCTCCAGGGCCCCGGACAGTGTCACAGTGGCCAGCACCTCCGTCCACATGAGCCGGCCCCCTCCCGCCTCTCCAGGCTCGTGGTTCAGCATCCCTGCTCATACCCCTGCTCCAGGAGCACCCCCTGTGTTCTCTGCACGTGCCAAGCTGTGTCCTCCTGTTCCTGCTGTCTGCAATGCCTGCCCCACCTCCTAACCCGGGACACTTGGACTTTTACACCCAGCTCAGGCATCACCTCCGCCAGGGATGCTGGGTCCGAGCTGGCCCTCTAACCCCTGTTTAGATCCTGTGTGTATATCGTTCACATTTCCACCTCAACACTTAAGAGCTCTCAGGCCCAGGGACTATGTCCTTCTGTGCACCCCAGAGCCTAGTACCAAGCCTGGCCCTTGGAATCACATCAATGATGGTCATTGTTCTTTTTTTAATTAAGGTATAACTGACATGTAACATTATATTAGTTTCAGGTGTATACATAATAATTCGCTATTTGCGTACATCGTGAAATGATCACCACGGTAAGTCTAGTTAGCACCCGTCACGGTACATAGTTACAAATTTTTTTTTCTCATGAGAAGTATTTTTAAGATTTACTCTTACCAACTTTCAAATATGCAATGCAGTGTTATTAACTGTAGTCACCATGCTGTACATGACATCCCAGGACCTCTTCATTTTATAACTGGAAGTGTGTATCTTTTGACCCCTTTCATCATCAGGATGACAGTCACCTTGAGATATTTTGTGTGAGTGCCTTGTATCCGCTTCTCTCCATTCTGCCTTGGACGCTAGCACCCCGTGGACAGGCCCTGTGTCTATTTAACTGGCTTCATACAGCAACTGCCTTGCGGCAGTGCAAGTCGGCTTTAGAAGCGTGTGTAGAAAGATGACGAGGACGTTTGCTTCCTTTGCTTAAGTACAGATGCAAGCCCAGAATCACAGGGCGGCAGTGTGACCGGTGTGCTTCCGGCTTCTACCGCTTCCCTGAGTGCCTCCCCTGCCAATGCAACAGAGATGGAACTGAGCCAGCAGGCTGTGACCTGGGGACAGGGTCTTGTCTCTGCAAGGTAAGACGGAATGTGCAACGCTGGGGACGTTGGCCATTGACCATTGTGGAGGGTCTTCATGCTGAGTCATTGTATAAAAATAGGTGGGAAATGGGATTGACCCAAGATAGATTTCCATAATGACTATAGCACTTTCTAGTCATTCTCATTGGATAGAAATAGTTAGAAACGAAGACCTCCCCCCCCCACCCCCTCACTGCTCTTGTCCTTTGAAGAGGCCACAGACCTCCTTAAGAATCTGATGACAGATATATACTGTCTTCAGAAAAATCGACACACACGTTTGTCTATAGTTTCAAGAGGTATATGGGTTCCCCTGAAGCCTATTCCTGCCCCATGCACCCCAGGTTAATCATCTCTGCTCCAAGGCATTCTGCAGGGTGTAGGAGAGCCCCCGAGTCCCAGTGGATGTTCTAAAGCGGTAGTAAGTGGGATGAACCCCTTCCCCCATATCGTGAATCCTTCTGGTGCTCTTTCTCTACCTCCAGGTTGCCAAAGGGCATCTTATGAAATTTAGGAAATCCTCTCTTCCATTTGTACATGGTATAAAAGTTTAAATAATTAATGTGAGGGGCTTCCCTGCTGGCGCAGTGGTTGAGAGTCCGTCTGCCGATGCAGGGGACACGGGTTCGTGCCCCGGTCCGGGAAGATCCCACCTGCCGTGGAGCGGCTGGGCCTGTGAGCCATGGCCGCTGAGCCTGCGCGTCCGGAGCCTGTGCTCCGCAACGGGAGAGGCCACAGCAGTGAGAGGCCTGCGTACCGCCAAAAAAAAAAAAAAAAAAAAGTGTAAATCATTAATGTGGTAAAAAGCTGAACAGCCATGTAACTTTGGATGCTTTGTTAGCATCCATGTTCTGTCATCTTAGGTTGATACTTAATTTGTGCACTTAGATCTCTTCAATCAGAGAACCTTTAGAAGGAATGACCTCTTGTTTCATGTTTTTCTTCAATAGGAAAATGTGGAAGGTACAGAATGTAACGTGTGTCAGGAAGGGTCATTCTACCTGGACCCAGCGAACCCCAAAGGTTGTACCAGCTGCTTTTGTTTCGGAGTCAGTCATCGTTGTCACAGCTCACATAAGAGGAGAGCTAAGGTGGGCAGGGCATTAGACTCCTTTTGTTTTTATTTAGTACTTCCAAATGAGGAAGTAATGCACTGGCATGAAACGCGAAGGGTGATGGAGTTTTCTAGCATCTTGCTTGGTTAGAATGTTAAGCGTTGTGCTCGCTGGTCCTCAGCCTGCAGTGTTCTGTCCCCAGATGTCCTCATGTCCCTCAGTTCATCAGCTCTCTGCTCAAGTGCTTAGAGACGCCATCCCTCACTCTGTGGTTTCACCCTTCTCTGTGTACTTCATAGCGTGTATCACAGTTCTAAAGGTTGTCTATTACGTATCTATTTTCTCCACCACTCACACGTAAGCTCCTTGATACAATCCCAGTGCCTTGAGCAGGATCTGGAACGTAGTAGATGCTCAATAAAAACTCATTAAATAAATGGAGTTAGTTGTTCCTGCCCCTCATTTCTTCTTATCTGCTTATCTTCCTGTTTTACTTTACTTCTCACCTGTTTTAAAACTAACTCCAGGAGGGGCTTCCCTAGTGGCGCGGTGGTTGGGAATCTGCCTGCCAATGCAGGGGACATGGGTTCGAGCCCTGGTCCGGGAAGATCCCACATGCTGCAGAGCAATGAGTAGCCCCTGGCTCGCTGCAACTATAGAAAGCCAGCGCGCAGCAATGAAGACCCAAAGCAGCCAAAAATAAATGAATAAATAAATTAATTAAAAAAAAATTAACTCCAGGAAACTAAAACTTTTGTTGCCTTCATGATTCCATGAACCATTAGTCTCATGCTTGCTTTCTTGTGTGACATGTCTTAATGTCCAGCAAGTATTCAAAGAAAGATTATTTTCTCTATTTTACTGCCTGCCTCCTGAAAGGAATGCAGGCTTGTAATGGGGGAAAAAAAAATTAGTTTGTAAATCCACCCTGAAGTCTCCTCTTCTTACCCTCAGGGGAACCCAGAAGCATTATTCTGACTCTGTGTCTTGTCAGTTCCTTCTTTTTCTTCCCCTCATAATTTAACTCCTGGCTTCCTTTGTGATCTGGGGAGTATTTAATTTTGATGCTCCTTGGGAGTTCCCTGGTGGTCCAGTGGCTAAGACTCCGTGCTCCCAATGCCGGGGGCCTGGGTTCAATCCCTGGTCAGGGGACTAGATCCCACATGCCACAACTAAGAGTTCTCATGCTGCAACTAAAGATCCTGCCTGCCGCAACTTAAGACCCAACACAGCCCAATAAGTAAATAAATGTTTTAAGATAATAATAATTTTGACGCTCCATTTAGAGAAAAATAATGACAGCAGTCCACTGTATTCCACATCACATTTTCTAAGGAGCTCACCATTAAAATGTGCCCACAGTCCTAGTTATTATTCACACCCTTATTTGTGTATTATTTGAATATTTTTTGAACACCTACTAAATGTCAGGAACCAGGATGCGTGCTGGGCTACAAGGATAAGTCCCACGTGCGTCTGGTCGCTACCCTTTGAGAATTCCTAGTTGTGATAGGTCAGGTGGGGGCTGAGTGGGAGTGGGCTCCCTCACTGGAGTCAGACACGAGAGGAGATACCGGAGGGAAGCCTTTGAAGTAAGGTGGCTGCCCCACAGCTCTTTCTACTCTGCATAATTCAGCCATCGTCAAAGATGCCATGGGCACACGTTTCCATCCATTGCCTCTGTGTTTCAGTTTGTGGATATGATGGGCTGGCGCCTGGAGACGGCGGACGGAGTGGACATCCCCATCTCCTTCAACCCGGGCAGCAGCAGCGTGGTGGCTGACCTCCAGGAGCTGCCCTCAACGGTTCACAGTGCGTCGTGGGTCGCCCCTGCTTCCTACTTGGGGGACAAGGTAACCAAGTCCTGCTGTTCTCCCACGCTCTTGCTGGACCTCCTCCATCACTGCACGGGCACCATCTACTGGATGTCTGGAAGGAAAGTTCTGGAAGTTCAGGTTACTAAAACTGAAGAACTTCGGTTAATCACAAATGCAGAAGATGGAGAGGCTGAGGGTGTATGGGCCTCAGGGGCCCACATAGTTGCTGACCAACAAAGGAAATCCTGCACCAGGTTCTTCCTGATTTTCACTTAATGCCAAAGAAATTTCCTCTGGGGAAGTAACCATTTAAATAATATCTGCCGCGAATGGCACACGTATGCTTTTAAATGCCAATGCTGAGAATGCTTTGTTTTAAAGCAGAAGAAGGGCCCCTTGTCAGGAAAACAAAAGCTGAGAAGTGACTCATGAGTTTATTAAAAGAGGCACAGGATCCAGTGACAGCACGGCTTTCATTAGTAGAGTCACGTGTGGTCATGAATACATTTTATTTCTTTTTTTAAAGTTTTTATTGGAGTATAGTTGATTGACAGTGTTGTGTTAGTTTCAGGTGTACAGCAGAGTGGATCAGTCATACATTTACATATACCACTCTTTCTTTAGATCCTTTTCCCATAAAGGTCATTACAGAGTATTGAGTAGAGTTCCCTGTGCTGTACAGTAAGTCCTTATTCGTTATCTATTTTATACGTAGTAGTGTGTATATGTCACAGATGTAAAAAACAAACTTATGGTTACCAAGGGGGGAAGGGGGAGAAGAGGGATAAACTGGGAGACTGGGAGTCACGTGTGGTTAGACGCTCCTTGGGGAGCTTATAAAGGAGTTGCTTTTCCTGTGCTGCGTAAGTTATTATTCCAGGACCTGACCACCTACACTCATTTATATGGACAGAAGTAGAAACATCCTCAGGTGATATATGCGCCTGGTGGCCCAGGATAGAGCTTTGGAGAAAGGGTGGATTTCACAGAGCCCAGCCCAGGCGATGCCGCAGTCTCACATCTACAATGACTAAATACTCGTCCCTTGTCAGCCTGAGCTCTCTGATTCTGTCTTCAGGTTGAAGGACTATGGATTTTGACCTCTGAGTATGGGGAATGTTGCTCCTCTCCTATGACCCCACTTCTCCCTCGTGTGATATACCTCTTCACGTCTATATGGCGAGCCCTGTACTTACTGGTCATCTAGTCCTGGCTAACAAATGACCCACAAACTTGGAAGCTTAAAGCAACAGACCGTCATTTTCTTGCCCAGTTTCCATGGATCAGGAATCCAGGAGTGGATGGCTCAGGGTCCTTCCTGCGGTTGTGGTCAAGATGTCAGCCAGGGCTGCAGGCATCTGGGACTGGAGGATCCACTGCCAAGCTCACTGGCGTGGTTGTCAGCAGGCCAGTGTTCCTGGCTGGCTGGTGGTCAGAGGCTTCAGTTCCTATTCACGTGAGGCCCACCGTAGGCTGCCTGAGGGTCCTCATGACATGGCAGCTGGCTTCCTCCAAAGCAAATGAGGGAAAGAGAAAGAGGTGGGTGGGAGGGGAGAGGAGAGAGAAAGAGAGAAAGAGAGAAAGAGACAGGGAGGGAGAACAACGTTTTTGTCACCTGATTTCAGAAATGACACACCGTCACTTCTAACATATTTTGTTCGTTAGAACCCAGTCACAAAGCCCAGCTCACACTCCGGGAGGAGAATTAAGCTCCACCTCTTGAAAGCAAGAATATCAAAGGATACGTAGACATATTTTTAACCTCCTCAGTCCATCAAAAAGGCAAAACTTCATCTCAATAAGATGATTCAAGATGTGACCTTGGAATACTTCCAGATTCTAAGGTCATAACTCTGTGAAGCTGTGTAGGCTGTAGCTTCTAGGGAAGCACTTCAGTGGATTGGGGGCCCTGCAGGGCTGCCCCTCCTCCCTGCACCAGCTTATGTGCATCTCCAGTAAGGGTATTTTGTCTGCCTTCCCTGAGATGATGTTGCCTCTCATTTCCATCCTTCGGTCACTCCTTCCTTCTTGATCAGTTTTTACTGTAAGGGTGGGAGATATCAGGACCAGAGGTGAAGTCGCTGTCTAAAAAAACCCATGATCGTTCACCTCCATGTTTCCACCACCGTCATGCTGCGGAGGCAGCACTGAGAGGAGGCCCGTATACCTGGTGGTACAGGCGGACGTGGCTTATGCATCTAGGAGAATGCAGAATCGCTTAGGAAATATGCACCATGTGCCCTCAGGGGAAGTTGTTTTTTTGTTTTGTTTTGTTTTGCGGTACGCGGGCCTCTCACTGTTGTGGCCTCTCCCGTTGCGGAGCACAGGCTCCGGACGCGCAGCCTCAGCGGCCATGGCTCACGGGCCCAGCCGCTCTGCGGCATGTGGGATCTTCCCAGACCGGGGCACGAACCCGCGTCCCCTGCATCGGCAGGCGGACTCTCAACCACTGCGCCACCAGGGAAGCCCGGGAAGGTTTTTTTTTTGACAATTTATTTATAGAGGTTCATTTTGTAACTGATAGATGTTAACCAAGTCTCTCCATTAAATAGGAAAGCAACGGCCTAGATTTCTTAGAATAGCCGTGGATTAAATAGACATTTTGGTTTAGTCATCATCTAGAATAAAAGGATCTTATTTGTTTCTGCATGACTATTTTTCTTTTTAACAGAAGTATCTTCTTGCTTGTAAAACTCAATCATGTTCACGTTAAACATTTTAATTGATATAAAATGGCAGAAAGTAGAAAGTTAAAATGTCATCTTAAATTCCACTCAGTAGAAATGACCACTGTTAACAGGCTGATTGTGTATCTTTCCAGATCTATGTGCCAGTGTACTTCGTAGATGAGTTAATGTTGCCATGTTCTCTTTTAATGCTTGTGCTATTAATCCTACTATTTCAATTTCAGGTTTCCTCGTATGGTGGCTACCTCACCTACCAAATGAAGTCCTTTGGACTGCCTGGTGACATGGTTCTTCTGGAAAAGAAGCCAGATGTGCAGCTCACCGTAGGTGTCAGAACACGACCCAATGAGCAGAAAGTGGCAGTTGCAATTGGTGCCAATCCAGTTTTAGGACATCTTGATAAGTGGCGTACAGAAAGCTTGGATTCAGTCATTTCCAGTATTTTGTAGAAACTCAAAGGGAAGTTTAGAGCACGTAGCACCTCCTCAGGATCCTTGGTCCCTGGCCATCCCAGCCCCAAATGGTTTCTCTTTTCTTCCCTTCAAAGAACTTACCCATCTCTCACTTGGCGTCTCACAATCACTGCCTCATCATAAACTTGTTTTATGTTTCTATCTTTCAATTTTGTCTCACATTTTTGAGACCTCCCTGTTTGCAAAGTCACATTGCTGGGCTCGTAAAGGACAGGTAATCCCTGTCCTCAAAAAAAAAAGTGTAACTAGGGGCTTTCCTGGTGGCGCAGTGGTTGAGATTCCGCCTGCCGATGCAGGGGACACGGGTTCGTGCCCCGGTCCGGGAGGATCCCACGTCCCGCGGAGCGGCTGGGCCCGTGAGCCATGGCCGCTGAGCCTGCACGTCCAGAGCCTGTGCTCCGCAACAGGAGAGGCCACAGCAGTGAGAGGCCCGTGTACCAAAAAAAAAATAAAGTGTAACCAGGAGGGGAGATGAGAGAAATGACCAAAGACCTACAGTCCACTGAACAGTAAGCCTTTGAGACAAAGTCCAGACAAGACTCTGGGAGCTGGAGTCCAAGTGGGGGCTTATGTAGTCGGTGCCCTCAGAAGACTTCATGGAAAAGGTTAGTTTTGAGCCACGCCTTTAAGAATGAGCGTGAGAGGAGAAACACACTTCCCCTTCCCTGGCAGAGAGTAAGCTGAACCTAGGCAGAGGAGCAGCGCGCCAGGCGTGAGCAGTCCAAGTTGGCTGTGTTATCAGCACGTGCTGGGCCATTGAAAACAAGCCCGGAAGTGTAGGAAGGGGGGTGTTTAATGCCATGATGAGAAATTTGGCCTGAGGTAGACGGTGGGGAGCCCCTTTGGTTTTCTGAGAAGAGAAGTGACACCCACATGCTATGTGCCGGGCACACAGTCCAGAACTGCAGTCTGGAAAATCTTGAGGTAAGGGGTGATATCGCATCCTGCATTGAATCGCCTACAGCATACAGAACCTCGCACATGGGGTGAGGTGCCGTAGCCTGAACTTGTGCTATAATTAATGCGCTGCAATTCCAGCTTCCTGAAGGGTTTTCTTGTGTCATTCACGGTATAAGAGGGGACTGGAAAATCCCACATGCCTCATCCCAGATGAGGGCCTCGCATTCTGGTAGCTTTTTGTGTTCAGGCGCGGCCGTGTTGTGTTTTGTTTCTACTGGCACCCAAGTGTATTGAACTGTTGTTTTAAAAGGTTCTCAAAGGAACCTTTGCAAAACAACTTGAAAAGGAAGCACTCAAGATTTCAGAGTTATAGTCTACGGAAAAATAGTTCCATGGTAAGAATACTGTTATGACATGTTGTATTTCAGCTTCATTATTTTTGCAGAGCATCTCAAATTCAGGCCATTAGTATGCCTATATTTTAATGCAGACTGTTGGAATTCATGGAGAAGTAATGACCAAAATTTCTTCTTAATTTATCTTCAAACATGGAAAGTAATTTAGGCTCATGAAACATTTACTCCGCTGCTTTGCTCCAAACCACTGAAGTTAAAAGCCTATGGGCACGTTTCTTAGATTAAGGTTTTCAATTAGTGATCGCAGATAATGCTTTTCTTTCTGAAAACTGGCTCTAATGAATGAAACGCTTTGGGGTTTGGTGCTACAACAGAAAAGCTGTACTTGTGTGTGTGGGTGTGGGGTGAGCGTGCTGCTTGTGGGTGCTGACCCTCCCATTGGACCCTCGAGAGCCACCGTAATGGGGACGGGCGTGCGGAGGCTAAGTGAGCAGGGCTGGGTCCTGCAGGGTATGGGCTGCAGGGCTAATTCCTCCCCCATATGCCAGCTCTGCTGCTCCCTATCTATGCAGGCTGCACAGGCAGCCTCGCCAACCTTCTACCCTCCCCGCCCTCCCCACTAACCCACCCCGCAAAGCACTTTCTCGCTACCCATGCGGTCCTGTAGGCAGTAAGGAAACCAGCACCTCATGCATTGACTACAAAGCATCATTTTTTTTAAAAAACTGTTTCCATCTTTTTAAGCCACTCCCAGTCAAGAGAATTCTCCTCGTTTCCTATTTGTGAAAATGAACCGTGTTAGGGCTTATTATTCCGTTCCCACGTCACTGCTCCTTTTGCCAGTCAGTTCATTTTGCAGCTACTCGTTTAGAATCAGGCACCTCATGTAATGCAGATCCATAGACGTTTGTTCCTAGATCAGTCAGAAACCTCAAAATATCCCAACCAAGCCACTGACACATGCACGTGTTTCTTTAAACAGGGTCAGCACATGTCCGTCATCCATGAGGGGCCGAATGACCCCCGGCCAGACCGGCTGCATCATGGGCGAGTGCAGGTGGTAGAGGTAATGGAAAAGCAAACATGAAATTCTGCTTGATGAGCCTTTTTGTCCCACGGTTTAGTTCTTTCAGAGAGTTGTTTTTCTGACTTATTTTATGAATTTAAAATATTAACTATATTTATATAAATGTAATTTAGATATCTAAATTAAAAATATAAATTGTGTAAAATATACAGGGCTCCATCCTCACAGGGCTTTGTTGCACCATCTTTATGGGACTTACCACTGTCTCTCCTGTGTTACACCTAAGTATCCTTGTTTTGTAAACTCTGTGAGTCTGTAAATGCTACCATGTAGCTCCCCGTCATCCTCAGGCCTCCCTCAGTGCCTGGGACCTGGTGACTGTCCAACAAATGCTTGGGGTGAATAAAAAGAAAAGTCACAAAAACATCTAACACCAGAAGAAGTAAGAATAATATAGCTAAATGAAGGAAAAAGCTCATCAAATTATAAAGCATTGTATTAAACCTACATGGTTACAATTATTCCTTTAGAGTGTTCCAATTATATTATTAAATACGTCCAGTGAGGATTAGTAAATATATCCTCAAGGTGATACTTTTTCAAGTACCTTGAACTCCCAGACACATTGTAACATTTCTGTACTTGTCCACCCATACAATGGAATACTATTTGGCAATAAATGGAACAAAGTATGGATACTTTCCACACTGTGGACGAACCTCAAAAACATTATACTGAAGGAAAGAAACAAGACACAAAAGCCCATCTATTATGTGATTCTTTTTATATGAGAGAGGTGATGCCAGCAAAAATGGTGAAGAACCTGTTTTTCCTCCATAAAAGCAATGTGGCAGAAATGGTCAAAATCAACTATTTTAGAACTCTGACAGTTAACCAAAGGCTTGTGGAATCTGAAAAGCATTTATTCAAGAAAAATGGCTGAATCTTTTTCCAGTAAATGCACACTACTCCATGATCTGCAGTTGGTTGAATTTGCGAATTTGCAACCACAGGTGTGGAGAGCCAACTGTGAAGTTATACGCAGAATTTTGACTGCTCATAAGGTTGGCACCTGCATTATTCAAGGGTCAACTCTATGTTCCAAAGAACTGAAAAGAGGATTTTGAAGATATTTGCACACCCATGTTCACTGCAGCACTATTCGCGATAGCCAAAAGGTGGAAGCAACTGAAATGTCTATTGACAGGTGAATGGATGAAGAAAATGTGGCATGTACATACACTGGAATATAATCCAGCCTTCAAAAAGAAGAAAGTCTTGTCACATGCTAGAACATGAATGAAACTTCAGGACAGTACACTAACTGAAATAAGCAAGTCACAAAAAGACAAATACTGTGCGATTCCACTTGTATGAGGTATTTAAAGTACTCAGATTCAGGGCTTCCCTTGTGGCACGGTGGTTAAGAATCCGCCTGCCAATGCAGGGGACACGGGTTAAAGCCCTGGTCTGGGAAGATCCCACATGCCGCAGAGCAACTAAGCCCATGCGCCACAACTACTGAGCCCGCGCTCTAGAGCCCGAGAGCCACAACTACTGAAGCCCGCGCGCCTAGAGCCCATGCTCTGCAACAAGAGAAGCCACCCAATGAGAGGCCTGTGCAACGGAACGAAGAGTAGCCCCCGCTCGCCGCAACTAGAGAAAGCCCGCGCGCAGCAACGAAGACCCAACACAGCCAAAAATAAAAATAAATAAATTTATATTTAAAAAAAAAGTACTCAGGGGCTTCCCTGGTGGCACAGTGGTTGAGAGTCCGCCTGCCAATGCAGGGAACACGGGTTCGTGCCCCGGTTCGGGAAGATCCCACATGCCGCGGAGCGGCTGTGCCCGTGAGCCATGGCCACTGAGCCTGCGCATCCGGAGCCTGTTGCCCCGCAACGGGAAAGGCCACAACAGTGAGAGGCCCGCGTACCGCAAAAAAAAAAAAAAAAAAAAAAGTACTCAAATTCATAGAAACAGAAAAGAGAATGGTGGTTGCCAGGGGCTGCGGGAGGAGGAAACGGGAGTTATTGCTTAATAGGTGCAGAGTTTCAGTTTTGCAAGATGATAAACTTCTAAAGATCTGTTGCACAATGATGTAAATATAATTAACACTCTTGTACCCTACTGTTAAAAATGGTTAAGATGGTAAATTTTATGTTACATGTTATTTACCATCATAAAAATAAAATAATATGCATGTGTATGTGCAAGAAAAGATTGTACTGTCACAATTATGAACATTTAATGAATGATCTGAGCTGTGTGACTTATTCAGTTTCCATGTCTCTCTCCTGTATCTTTCTCACTCTCACTGCTTGCGCAAATAAAAGTGCATTTTAGGGCGTCCCTGGTGGCGCAGTGGTTGAGAGTCCGCCTGCCGATGCAGGGGACACGGGCTCGTGCCCTGGTCCGGGAAGATCCCACATGCCGCGGAGCGGCTGGGCCCGTGAGCCATGGCCGCTGAGCCTGCGCGTCCGGGGCCTGTGCTCCGCAGCGGGAGGGGCCACAACAGTGAGAGGCCCGCGTACCGCAAAAAAAAAAAAAAAAAAAAAGTGCCTTTTACAATAAGCCTAACACTGGGAAATCTGATCTCACTTTATTGCTCCTTATTTCCTGCCTTCATTTTTTCCCCCTTCCTCGTGGCCTTCTCCCTTCTTGGAAATAACCCAGGACATGTGATTTCTGAATATAAATCCACTGTGTCTACTTACCTATCTTATTTTAGTATTTTTCCTGATGCATTTTATTTATCTTTCCCCTGATGCATTTTAAATGGCTTTATTGGATTCCTTCTGGCTGGCTGGCTCTGAAGGCCCTGGGAGTGAGCTTACCACAGGGAGACCTTGCCTCTCTGCTTTCACATGTAGGGAAACTTCAGACACGCCAGCAGCGGTGCCCCCGTGACTCGGGAAGAGTTGATGATGGTGCTGTCTAGACTGCAAGGTGTGCATCTCCGGGGCCTCTACTTCACCGAGACACAGCGGCTCACCCTGAGCGGGGTGGGGCTGGAGGAGGCCTCGGAAACAGGAAGTGGACGTCAAGCACAGAATGTAGAGATGTGTGCCTGCCCCCCTGACTACACAGGTGACTCATGTCAGGTAGGAAACGCTCCTAAACCGTAAAATCCCCCCAGGGTCTCCTGTGGCTGCTGTTCCTGTCTGCTGTCCAGCATTGCTGGACGATTTGGGGCCCTCTGACCATCAAACAGATTTCTGCTGGGCTCTAGCTTCTATCTTACCTGGACCACTTGCAGGTATTAAATATGAAAAAGAAATCACACGTGTCTCAAAATCCATCGGAAAGCCACAGAAGCTCGGTGGATCCTGGGGGTTGCAGAAATCTGGACTTTCTGGGAAGCAGAAAGGACCCCGCCCATGGGCATCCCAGTATGTGGGCCACTGCTTTCCCAGTAGCTGACCCAGGGTTCTCAAGCCTTTCTCTAATCCAGAGCCTCCCTCCACCACCCACCCCAACAGTTACAGCCCAGTGAATATGCTGATTATTCAAAGGAAATTGCAGTCCAAGTTTCCAGCTCACAGCAGATCCTCATTGGAGGCCCAGTCAACCTGACTGTCCTCAGGTGATTAAAAGGTGCCGCAAAATGAAACCATTTCATGTCTCAAACTGCAGATAATGTTCTCTTCCTGAAGAGAGGGAAAAAACCCACAGCAGTTAGTGCAATTAACAGGAAATAGCAAGCATTGTCATTCTGAGAATTCCAGGCATGCCTCGGATGTGGAATTAGCCACATCCTTCACTTTCCATCCTGACCCCTGGATTGCAGAAAACCCCAAGGTGATCTGCACGTCAGTTTCTGTTTTAACCTGCAAATACAATATATTTGCAGGTTAAAATTATATTTTGCTGGTTAAAATATAATATAGCCACCGTGGTTTTCTCAGGACTCCTGCCATGTAACTTTTAGTCCCCAGGTGCTTCCATTCTTCTTCCCCCTGCCTTCTCCCTTTTTTCTAGCCCGATTTAAAGAAATTCAGAGCCCAAGGGAGAGAGAGGGACCTCTGGATTACCACCCTCCGGCCAGGGCGTGTCCTTGGCGTCTGACTCAGCCTGTGATTTACAGCGGCCTGTGCTGTCTGGGGGGTGAGGTGGGTAGAAGGTGGCGCCTGCCCCACCTGGCAGGAATTACAGAGCGGCGCGCTTCCCCACGGGACTGTTATGTGCGCTCTCTCACAGGCTGACTCATGGGTGAAGTTTACAGGTGGGGCCTCCTGCCGCAGACAGCCTGCCTTACCTGAGTCAGCCGGGCCTGGGCACTGAGCAGGAAGGGCAGGTATAAGAGGAAGAGGCAGAGGTCTGCGTGCAGCCAGCAGGACACCCAGAGACCAGGATGCCCCCGGCAGTGAGGGGGTCCACCCGGAGCGCGGGATGGCTGTGGATCTTTGGGGCAGCCCTGGGGCAGTGTCTGGGATACAGTTCACAGCAGCAAAGGGTAGTGCTTCCTCAGCTGCCCGGTCAAAGCCAACAGCAAGCAAGTTATGTGGAGTTTAAACCCAGCCAGGTAACGTCCCTTTTACATTTTGGGTTGGGGTGGGGAAGGGTTCCCAGCTCCGTGAGATTTTAAGTTAGGGTGATGAGTGAGGAGTGGGTGGGCTGGAGGAAGGACTGATGGCCCCCCATCCCGTTGACAGGCAGTGTTTATGACGGTGCCTGACAGATTGCTCTCCTGAGCTGTTAACCACAAATCCTATAAATATCAGCCCACCTGGAAGTGCTGAGACAGCTAGAGTTTGAATGCCTGTGGGATGTTAATATCTAGGAAACTCTGTGCCCTTTTGAGAGTAACCCAAGCCTCAGGACAAAAGAGTCTGTTGCCTATAGGCTTCCGAATTCTGTTTGGGAGAGAAATTACCCACAAAGTTAACCATGAGAATCAGTGAAATCCCTTTTTAAGAAAGTGATGAGATCAATTTTCTATAATACCTAACAGACGTGCTTCAATTTGCCAGACATTAAACACTCAAAAATTCTGCTTTCACTGTCTTTAAACGTCCTGGATGGTACATGTATATTCACAGAGAAATAGATTCAATGGCCGCTGAAGTAGCCCTGGAAACTTGATAGAGACAGAATTGTATCATTTGTACTACAAAAGTTTATTGGAAAAGTTATCCTGAAAAATTATCACTTAAAATGATTAGTTGCAAAGCCTCTTTACTGAAATAATATATTAGGATACATTCATTTTCACTTAGAATAAGTCTTCAGTACAATCTACTTAGTTGAACCGGCATTTTATGTTAAATCTGGAGTTTGTTTGCCTTATAGAGGTGAGAAAATGATTATATTTCGGTAACTGACAAATGTTCTGAGTCACATGATGTGTAACTCTTGCAGAGTACTTTTCTGTTTCTAATCAAGAGCACATTAAGATGGGTGATTCACTTTAACCAGCATAGACCATCCTACCCCCCAAAGCATATTTAATTAAGGCTTTTACTGGACATGTTGTCATAATCAAACCAGATATATTTTTTTATTTGGATAATTTGTTCTTTACCAAATTGGATTATTTTACAAGCATGTAATGTGATATATGGTGATAATTATAAGGCACTTGTCCCTTGTTAGTAGAGATTGCAGATACGATCACACCACCACTGGCTGAATTTCATTCAAATGTATCTCTCAGTCGTGCTTTCAGCTCAAGAACATTCCTTTCATATTTGGATTCTCCTTTAGACAAGCCTATTCATAGAACACATAAAGTAGTCTAAGTTTTTGCAATGCATTCTTTTGCCTAAACGTGGTTCTTAATAGCTGAAGGGAAAATTATATTGTAAGTTATAGTATTGTTATTGTGTACGATTTGGCATCATTGTGTCATTTTTGGAAGGAGCTTCTAGCCAAAACTGGAATATTCCACTCTAGGGAAGATGTGAGCTTCTTTCTCCCCCAGCACATTGGCTTCTTCCTTTCCCCAACCTGGCCAGCTAGAGACCTTTAAGGCCATGGATGAATGAGAGCAGATTTCCCTTGACTGTAACCGCAGAGTCTCATAGACGTACGTGCTGTTTAAAGAGATTAGATAAAAGATGATCTTTTATGTTGAAGTATTAATTTTTCCTGATGCTTTAAAAGAAAAGCTGTATAGGCGATCACTGAAAGAAACTAGGGATAACACCTGACTTTAATCAGTGCACTGATTGGCTCTGGCAAAATAAAGAAAATGCCCATCATTCTCTTTAAAGACAGAAATCTAAATAATTTTTAATGGCTGGTACGCTGATACTTGCTTTTCTTCTTTTGGGGACATTCTTCACTAGAATCTTTTTAAAAAAATATCCGTTCATCAAAAGAAAACCGTAATTCTTTTCATCCACATGAAAAATAATCACGTGTGTTACACTGGAAAGAGACAATTAGTGGAGACAGAATTAATCGAAGCAGTATTGAACAAGAGGAGACCACACTCCAGAGCTTTCCTCAGGCTGGGTCTTGGTGTTCAATCGGAACCAAACAACCCTGCCAAGTTCTGTACTAGGATGCAAGCTGGTTGTTTTCCCTGGGGTTCCCTGTAGCCCATAGACCAGTGAGTGGCAGTGAAAGGGTCCCACCAGTTCTGCCATTGTTGTATAGATCCCAGTGAAAACCCCGTCTTTCCTCTTCCTCCCATACTGCTCCCCACCAGCCCAAACCCACACTTGGAGAGGGACTGGCTACCCAAAGAGAACTTGAACTTGAAGGGATTTGCTCAGAGGTCCTCCCCCCGAAGGACTGAGGTCCTGATCCTCTGCTTTTTCAGCACTCCACCCCTCCACTGGCCCTCAAAACCACTGGTGGGAGGAGAGAGGCATCCTACTTCCATACTCCCCCCCCACCCTTCCCCCTGCTCTGATTTCCCCACCACACGTCTCCAACGCGGGCACCAACACACACACCTACCATGGTGTGAAGACAAGAGAAGCTGACCAAAATAGCAAGTGGACCTGGCTCACATTTGAAAGTAGAAATCCACATACCAACTAAAGGAGCAAAGATAGAAAGGGGATCCTTGACAGTCAGAATGGTCACCTGCTTTGGATGATAATTTCTTTCTCTGTATTGACCAAGTGCTCTGTTTGAAAAATAGGGTTGTAGCCCTGGATACTATCGGGATAACAAAGGCTTATATACCGGACGGTGTGTTCCCTGCAATTGCAACGGACATTCAAATCGCTGCCAGGATGGCTCGGGAATATGCATGGTGAGTAAATTGATGCTCTGATGCTACCAGCAGACAATCTATGTCTCCCCATCCCCCTCTGCTAGGCCCTGAGATATCAAATGTCGCATCTCCTACCAAACCCTAGATACAGGTTGCCGTGTGAACCCAGGGGTCTCCAGGTAACCAAGCTGAATTATTTCCCACTCACTTTTCCCTCCATTTTAACGTGTGCCGTCAGAGAACACCTGTCTGAGCAATTAAATTATACCTTAGATTCTAAATCTCTCTTAGATGATAGTAGTGGGTAGATCCTGGGGCTTAACCCTTGCCAGGGTATAATAAGCCAGAGCTACTACTTTGGACCCCAGTTTTGTTGGGGTGACAGGAGGTCGCGAGAGGAGACCTCATTGCTGTCAGGTAGCTCCAGAAAGCGACGACAGGAGGAGGAGATGCTAAGAAGGGCGGGGGGCACACGCTCGCCGCCACGGCTGCCAAGGCAGTGGGTTTATGGGGGAAGACAGGCAAGGGGAGTCCCAGCGGTTTACGACTTAGCCACCGGAAAGCTATCCTGTTTTGGAATATGTTAGAAAATTCTCGCCCAGAAAATTAGATTCTCAGGAGATCTTTCTCATGCATCCTGACGCAGAAGAGGTTTTATTCTGCTGGCTTCCTCCCTGTCCTCAGAGGTCCTCTCCCTGGTAGCCAGGGCCTCCCCAATTAGAGGGAGGACGGACAGTTCCAAGGAAAGGAGCGCTCACCAGTGCCCCCAGGAAACCAGAGCCCCCGCTTCCGTTGTGCTGTTTGGAAATACATTGTCCTGACGCAGGTTTCCTCTGCATTGTGTAAGGCAACTAGAGTGTGTTTCAGCTCTTTGAGTTCCTAGGCTATTTTATGCGCGTTCGGCATGTCCCGGGGAGCTGCTTCCTCTGCAAGACGGGACAGGCCAGGACAGGAAATTGTTGTAAAGAGCCTGATGGAATATTCTGTAGGATTTTAACCTTATAAGTTCAAAAGGAATAAAAGATGTTGGGTAATGTTGTCTTCCAGCTCTTAGGTATCTCAAATAATAGTTTGTGTTTCATACTGTATGGTGTGTGGATCACAGGTAGACAATTTCATGAAAAATACTTATCTTGTCATTAAACTGTTGCTAGATGTCGAGTCCACTTTATAAAAACTGCCAAAGAAAAAAGGGAGTTTTCTCTGTGGTTCAGCCACCGGTGAAAAGATCACTCGTGAGAGTCGTAATTCATGTTTTCATCAAACCACAAGATTTTCTTTCCCACTTTTCTTTGTACCTCCGTCTACACTTGTCCCTAATGGCCATGGAGCCTCTAGAAACAATTCATTCAGGGAACGCTTCCTGAGTATTTGCTCTTGTGGGAGGGACTGAGCAAAGTGCTGGGGGTTAAAACCATCGGACGTAATCCCTGGTCTCAGGAGGCTTGCTGTCTCGTGGGGGGATGTACCTGGGTGCACACATGCACGTATGCACCTGCACACACGTACACACACGTGTACAGGCACACAGGTGCTGCTCAATGGCAGGCAGTGAGTGCTGGCCCTGCTCTCCGTCATGGCCATCGTGTGGGAGCTGAGGATGCAGCCCTCATCCTCAAAGAACAGAAACGAGGAAACCAAGCACCTTCCACTAGCAGATGGGACGATCTGCAGATTGGCCTCTGCCTCTCGAGGTCCAGAGTCAATTTTAAAATCTGGGACCTTCACACGTGTGCACATCTCCCTGTCGTTTCAAGAATGAGCTTTGACGTGTGCAAAGAAACCAGCCCAATCCCTGGCCAGTACAGCAGTGTGTGTCCAGTGGGGAGGGAGCTGGAGGTGGTGATGCATCCCGTGGGTGCGGTGGGCTGGAGGGAGCTCTGATGACGGGCTCCCTTCTCTCCACCAAGGCCCTGCCTCTCCCTCTTCTCCTGGCCTGCTTTCTCCCCACTTCCCCTGCCCTCTGTGCCCAGTCACCGCTCATCTTCTCCTCCGTTCCCAGTCCCTTCCCCTTTCTCTTCTCATCCTCTCTCTTCAGTTTTCCTCCTTTTTATTCCCTGTTGCTGGAGCCTGTCTCCCCCTGCCCCCAGGATGATTTATCTGAAACTCAGAGCTGCCTCGGGGCTCCCCTGAGGCTCACAGCCAGATGTCCACACTCCTCGGGCGGCCTCAGGGCCCCCTTGATCTGCGCTGCTGCCTCTCCAGCCACATCCCGCCCCCTTGCACTTCACCCTGGGGAATACCAACTGCTTCGCGTTGCCCACGCACGCCGCTGTGCTCCTGCAAGACAGAGGTTCTGTGCACACTGATCCGTGTGCCCAGAATGCCCTTCCACACTTCTCCACCCAGCTCAGTCCTCTCCTTCTGTCCCCCACGCAGGCATCATCACCTCCCCTGAGGTTCCTCCTGCCCTTATGACATGCTGCCACACGTTTGTCATCATCTTTCCCACATTATATTGAAGATGTCTATTCACAGGCTTCTGTCTACCCGAGTCAGGGTACTGATCCATCTTTGCATCCCTGGTACCTACCATAGTTGGGTATCTAGTTCGTGCCCAGTAGATGTTTGGTGTCCCGTGGAGTTCGGAGAGCACGTGCTGTGGGGGTGGATATGGATTCATTCATTCATTCACTCATTTACTTATTCACAGTAAAACAAGGAAACCTGATAGGCAGATGCCTCAAATCTGCAGGACTGATGAAGACAGATTCCGGGGCAGATACTGTCCCCTGAGGTTGAGGGGCATTTCAGACATTCTTATGGGACTTTATCAAGCAACTTATGTTCTAGCCCCTTTCTTCACTCCTCTCCCTGTGCCCCCATAAAGGACCAGAGTTCAGAGGGATTTTTCGTAGGATACAGGTGGCCTCACTGCAATTCTTGTTTCTCCACGTTCTTGTTTCCTCGGTGTTTTCAGCTCAGAACTAAGTAGAGACAGGACTAAAATAGCCCTCTCCAGGAAGTTCTTCTTTAAAATTGTCATTTGGAGTTATAAAAGAGAGGAAACTAATGTGGAAAGGTAAACACTTAGATCAAAAGAACAGATGTTTCTGAGAGAGTCAGGGCAGCCGAGCAAAGTGAAGCTGGCAGCCCCCTCATCCGGTGCCCCTGAGAGACTCCTCCGTGGGTCCCCCAAGTCCTCCCAACAACCTTGGAAAGTGGGTGTTATTTTAACTGTACATTTTAAGAAAATTAGAATTGTATGTAAATCACACACCAGTAATTTTTTTTTTTTTTTTTTTTTTTGCGGTACGCGGGCCTCTCACTGTTGTGGCCTCTCCCGTTGCGGAGCACAGGCTCCAGACGCGCAGGCTCAGCGGCCATGGCTCACGGGCCCAGCCGCTCTGCGGCATGTGGGATCCTCCCGGACCGGGGCACGAACCCGCGTCCCCTGCCTCGGCAGGCGGACTCTCAACCACTGCGCCACCAGGGAAGCCCCCACCAGTAATATTGATTTATAAAAAAAACACTTGAGGCCCAGAGAGGTGAAGGGACTTGCCCAAGATCCCACAGCTACTAAATGTTAGCGTGGGATTTGAACCCAGCTGGTCTCACTTCATTTCATCCTGCCTCCCGATGGTGACACCAAATAGCTAACAGAAGGGCGCTTCCTTTTTTTTAGCACCAACAATCATTGGCTAGATAGGAAAAGCATGTGGTTAGCAAAACCAATAGCACTCTGTAGTGTCAGCAGATTTGAGCTACAATTGTGTGAGTAATTAAGACAATGATCTCAATAGCAGTAAAGGTAATAGGGTGTTATTAATTTTACTCTTTATCTGTCCCAAGAACTGCCGTCATAACACTGCCGGGGAACACTGTGAGCGCTGCAAAGAGGGTTACTATGGGAACGCTGTCCACGGATCCTGTAGGGTCTGCCCGTGTCCTCATTCAAACAGGTACTGTGGAAGTTTGAAAATAATCTATTAGAGACAGGAGGGAGTTTGGTGGGTGCCTAGGACTGGGGAGGGGCTGGTGGGAGGGAAATGGGAAGTGACTATTGAAGGGTATGAGGTTTCTTTTAGGGGTGATGAAAACGCTCAAAAATTGCAGTCACGATTGTACAATTGTGTGAGCATACTAAAAGCCATTGAATTGAACATATGAGATGAGTGAATTTTATGGTATGTGAATGCTATCTTAATAAAACAGTTCTATTAAAAAAAAGAATAAACAAGAAATGCAAACCAGAACCAAGACAAAAACAGACTTTCCAAGTTGTATGCTTCTGGGTTTTGCCTTTTCCTCTTTTCTTTTGCTGTTCATTCAGCCCCATCATGAGGCTGCCCTTCTCTAGATGCTGGGGAAACTGCTGTAAAGAAGGCTGGCAAAGACTCCGACCTCATGAGGCTTTACCTGGAGAGTATGGGGAGAGGGGTGGGGGTAATCATCACACTCCGTAAATACATGCACAAATCATTCTGAAGTATAATTTCAGATAGAGATAGGTTATGCCATTGATAAAAGGGTTACGTTATGGGTAGTAAGTAGATTCTTTACAGAGGGTGGTAGGAGGGCTTTCTGGAGTTGTTGGACAGGGACCAACGAACAATGAGATGGAGTAAGCTGTGGCATTATGCTGAGGGTCCAAGGCAAGGAAGAAAAAAAAAACAAAACAGACGAGAACGCTCCTGTGATGATGGGTTTGTGGACAGTAAGAAAGCAAGAGTGGCTGGATGGCAGTGAGAGAGAGACGGCCAGGAGATGAGGTTGGCGGGGCAACCAGGATTCAGAGCCTGTACCTTGCAGGCTAGAGTAAGGCACTTGGATTTTATGGATTTTATCCTCAGTGTGATGGAAGCCACAGGAGAGTTCTGAGCTGCAGAGAGATGTGATGTGCATTGTCATCCGGGCTCCAGTAAGGCCAGTAGACTCTGGGGGTAGAAAGCCACCATTTTCCTTTCACGATAATCCAGGTTCTGCTTGGCCTTGGCACTTCGTCATCGTCTCGCTCATCATGACATGTTCACTGTGGGTCCAAACAAAATATAACAGGTAACTAAGTGAAGCAAGATTTGGTTTGAAAATCAGAATGATGCTGATGAAGTACCAATAGTGCACAGGCTCTGGGACGGTCATGGACCACACGGCTGCTTGGTATTAGCCGAGTTAGCAGGGAAATGGGCCAAGTCAAAGTGATCAGAGGTCACCTGCCCAACGTGGCTTTCTGGAGATGCATATTTGAAATGTGCATCCTGGTTTGCTCTCTGTGTATTTGATACTCGTTAAACCTGCCCAGTCCTGTGGCTTTATTTGTAAAGGGATCTATCACTTGACAATTGCCCAGGCTTGTTAGAACAGAAGCTAGAGAGAATAAAAAGAAGCAAGATTTTCACGGGGTGAAATTTTGGGGGGAAAGCTGTTCATCTTTAGTTGCAAAGCATATTATCATCAAGGTCAGCTTCTAGCATCTGTGCAATTTAATTAAGTAACATTCAGTTCCTAAGATTTATCAGTAAAACCCTATTTTTTCTAATTCTCCTTCTGGCGATATTAATACTGCTGACAAATTTCTAACTGTCCCTTTAGAGGTGTAACTGTATCTAATTGGCCAAGAGAAGCTCCCCAAATAAGAATTCTTTTACCAGCCAAAGATAAATGGAGTTATTTCCTCTCAGATTTATGTCAGTGGAATGTTCAGTAGTCACAGACGTTTCATAAGGAACAAGACTTTTTCATGGTCTCTTCGTTTAATTTTTTTTTTGTTTGTTTGTTTGTTTTTGCGGTACGCGGGCCTCTCACTGTTCTGGCCTCTCCCGTTGCGGAGCACAGGCTCCGGACGCGCAGGCTCAGCGGCCATGGCTCACGGGCCCAGCCGCTCCGCGGCATGTGGGATCTTCCCGGACCGGGGCACGAACCCGTGTCCCCTGCATCGGCAGGCGGACTCTCAACCAGTGCGCCACCAAGGAAGCCCTAATTTTTTTTTAAAAGAAGCTTCTCAAAATACACCAGTTAAGAACTAAAAGGGAATTGAAATTCCAACAGCCTGATTGGAAAAGTGTGGAAATCACCAACAGCTGTGCCCACAGAAATACCTGGGCATTGAGCATGCTCTGTGCTTTAGTCGCCTCTGAGGGCCTGGCCCACCTACCACTGTTTCTTCCCAGAAGAGATTGTGCCCAATATAAAAGAACTAGAATAAACAAGGAGAAGAAATTTTTTCTTTAAAGAATCAGAACTCTCTGTTCTTTTTTTTCTGCCTAGACTTGTTTTACTCCTTCCTTGTTAGTTCTGGAAAAATGCTGTCTAATCATCTCTTCCAAAGTGTGTTACTTTATTCTGTCTTAAGGGAAGGAATGTATTTCTCCAAGCCAAAAAATGAAACAAAGTAAATGCCTTCAGTCCTTATTCAGCCAAATTTGCCTGATGTCAGCTGAAGGCATTCATCATTATCTCTACAAGTCTTGATGGGCAAAATTTTCTTCACACAAAAGGTAGCCAGACACTTGGTTTCCAATTTCACTTAAGGCAAGTCAGGTTCTTTGTGGCAAAAAATAATGAGCGTAAAGTCCATCAGCTTATGTTTTTACTGGGGCTTTTCTCTGTCGTTCTTCAAGTTTTGCCACCGGCTGTGTTGTTATTGGGGGAAACGTGAAGTGCTCCTGCAAAGCTGGATACACAGGAACACAATGCGAAAGGTGGGTGCCGCCCCTCCCCCGCCCCCTTCTCTCCTCCCCCGTCTTGCAGGTAGGGGTGGGCTCTTCCGGCAGGCTGCTGCAGGCACCCTGGCTGTAAGTGGGGCTCTGCTGGATTGAGGCTCAGAGCTAGGGCTGGGGCTGCTGGTTTCATTGAGGCTGGAAAAAAGTCTCTTGGGAAAAATACAAGTGTGCTCACTCAGTAAATCATTAACTTCCTTCTCTTTCTTGCTTTGTACCTGTTTCAGCCATTTGAGAATGAGGTCCAATATGTCATAGTCCTATACGCTCCAGCAAACACCCCTCTACATACCTATGTATACCCCTACATACCCCTACTCCTGGGCGCACCCCTACATACCCCCCCAACATGTATCTGTATACTCGTACCGCCATATAAACTCATCCCTACATACTCCTATCCCCACATATACACATCCCTACTTGCCTGTACACAAACGTACAACTCTGCGTCTCCTACACATGCACACATATCAGCAGCCCTAGATATTTCTACACACACACCCCTCTTAATGCCCACACGACATTATGGACACTTGCAGGACAGCCTGTGTCTCACTCATTTCTGAACCCCTAGTGCCTAGTGTGGTACTATTCATATAATAGGTGTTTGTGAAACAAAAGAATACATGTTACAAAATGGAAAGTACATACTTGATCATAAAGGGCCACAGAGCCAAGCTTTAGTTTTTCCTGAACAGTATTTCATGATTAGCTACTATGCCCAGGGCACCGCCAAGTATTGTGAAGGCTATAGAAGGTACTTGTCATCTAGAGGGGAAGAGAGCACACATGTATCTGGAAAAGTAGCAGTATAACAAATGAATCATATGGATAACATTTTAAAATTTAAAATAACTGTAATATAAGATCAATACATAATTATTACAGAAATGATATAATACAGGTGAGCAGAGAACTAATATGTACCATACCCCTGCAATTGCCCTATGCTCACACCTGCCCACCTACAGTGCTTGTTGTATGTTCTTACAAATCAGTTCTATATGCATAGATTTTTCTTAAAAGAAAAAGGTAGATTCCTATTTTGCTTTCTGTTTTGTTTTCTCATCTAATAATATGTTAGTAGTATATTTCCATATCAATAAGTGTTCATTGATAACATCACGTCAGGACCAGGAAGTTCCCCTGAAGTTCCATAATCCCCCACTATTGGCCTTTGAAATAGATTTACTGTTTTCCATTCAAAGCAGCACTAAAAGTGAATCCTGTTAGCTAAATATTTGTGTACATAAATACTCGAGATGTAATTATAGAACTGATCCCTTGGGCCAAAGCATAGGGACATTTTTCAGGCTTTCGATACATGTTGCAAAATTGCCCTCCAGAAAGATTGTATCTGTTTACCATCCTACTAGCAGCAAAGGAGCAACTGCCTGCCTCCAGCAGATACTAAGACTGTTCACTTTTTACAAACATTGCCAGTTTGATAGAGAAACATTGTATGTCATTTTATTTTACATTTTTTGGTAATAATTAGATTTGATTTTTTCATGTGCTTATTGACCATTTATAAATCTTTTTTTTGAATTGCTTTCCAGGTCTTTTACCCATTTTTTTCTAGTGGAATGTTCTTTTATTTTTTTGTTGATTTGTACAAATCTTTTAGAGGAAACGAATGCTTCATACTATATATTGCAAATATACTTCTCTGTTTTGTTTTTCATTTGTATATTTTTTGGTTTGGTTTTGTCAGTTCTAGATCTGCAATAGTTAAGTTCTATTATATTTGTACCTACTCTTTTATTCTTTAGGGTTTCAGCCATTAGTGTCATGCTTAGAGAGGTTTATGCATATGCAAATGTTTATGCATATTTTGTTTTAGTACTTTTCTGGTTTTATTTCTTGCATTCAAATCTTGATGGTGAAAATTTGGAACCTCAACTTTTTTGTGGTATTGCATCTCACAGGGCAGATAGATTTAGGGTCTACATGTCAGGCAAAAATTGACCGGAGCTGGCATAACCTTGAGTATCCCAGTGTCCCATGTCTCAGTAATACAGGGGCCATGTTGCATGAAATACACATGTCATTTGGTTACACCCAGAATCACACTCTGTAGGGTGAAACAGTCACTCTAGGAGAGGCACAGGGAAACTAGACCAGCTGAGCGAATAGCAGGTTCACATCTCTCATGTCATGCTCACTGCAGGACGCGTGCTCACTGAGTGATGGGGACAGTCACTTCGGCTGTTTTTCCCTTACACTCATGCCCTCATCCTCTCATCCCTCTTTGGCTAAGTACCTTTAGTTGAATTCACTAAAGCTAAATGTGTACAAAATTTCTTTTTTTTAATTAGGGGTTTGATTTCAGATTTTATTTTATATTTTAGTTTTTATTTATTTTTTGGGTGTGTTGAATCTTTGTTGCTGAGCGCAGGCTTTTTCTAGTTGTGATGAGTGTGGGCTACTCTTCGCTGCGGTGCGCGGGTTTCTCATTGCGGTGGCTTCTCTTGTTGCAGAGCATGGGCTCCAGGTGGCTCAGTAGTTGTGGCACGTGGGCTCAGCAGTTGTGGCTCATGGGCTGTAGAGTTGTGGTGCACGAGCTTAGTTGCTCCATGGCATGTGGGATTTTCCCGGACCAGGGCTTGAACCCCTGTCCCCTGCATTGGCAGGTGGATTCTTAACCACTGTGCCACCGGGGAAGTCCTGTAAATGTGTACGAAATTTCTACACGAACTTGGATTTGTTTTGTACATTTTATTTGGTTTTTGTGTCATTATCACTTCTGTATCATTTCTGAAACTATCAAATGACTTTGACTATTTGGTTAAGCAAGTCTCCCCTCGTAACCCTTATTTAAATTTTTTCCTGGACCATTCTGGCATATTATTTTTCTGGATAACTTTAGAAGAATTTTACTTAAAAAAAAACAGAAAATTAATTCAACTGGATTTCATAGTAAGGGAGGGCTACTCTAGACTGGGGTTATCTGAAACATTTTATGGACAAGGTGGGACTTAGGTACGTCAAAGGGATGACTGGAACCCAGTGGAGCTGGGAGGTGGAGGGGGAAGGCAGCTCAGGTCAGGGAAGTAATGCAAGAAAGTCCAAGGGCCTAGAGTGTAGCTGCCATGGGCAGAAGGAGGCAGTGCCTTGTTATGGGCATCAGCTGAGGGTCTGGACACTATCCTATGGTAAAAAGGAGCAATTCAAAGTTCTTCTGTTTATCATTTCTGCAGGAGGAACATTGCCCACACTTATTCATTCTTTCCTTCGATGAAAAATGGATGGAGATCCTAGTATAAGCCTGGCCCTGTGCTAAGCATTAGAAACACATCAGCAACCAGACCACAGATTCTGCCCTCAAGGGTTTTCCAGTCTAGTGGTGGACAGATGTACAAATAAGCTGCTAAAATAGAGAGAGAACATAACCGGGCTAAGTCAGGCTGCAGCAGGAGGGGCATCAACCAGCCCTGAAGGGTGAGGGATGGAAGGGGCAGCTACCCTGAGACAGAAAGGACAGGTGGGGTGGGGAATGGGCTTGGGAGGGTCTTCCAGGCTTCGTGATTTAAAAGCTATGCGACTCCTACCTGGGAGAGGCTTCCTAATTTAATCCTCCTTATGGTTCTGCACAAACGGTGAAGTGGAAAACGGCACCAGGCTGGAGGAGACATCCATTTGACAGGCAACTGATTTGAAAAGGGAAATTCTTAATTAACAGTTTTCTCAGCTTAGGTTTTTTAAGTTTGATGTCTCAGGAAAGCAAGCTGTTGTTTTTTTGTGTGTTTTTTTAACTTTTCCACAGCTTAATGCCATTTTAATGTCATATTTTTTCATTTGTTAACACTTACTGAGCCTCCACTGTGTGCCAGGCTGCCAGGCATCATCTGGCACTAGTGGTTAACTACGCAATGATAAATACAAGCACAGAGTAAGGTGAAAAGTAAGCATATATGCAGGAGCTCGCTGGGCAGAGGTGGGGAGGGAATAGGAAAGGCTTCCCTCCTCAGCCCGTGCTCTGGGACACATTTCTCCCTTGGCCACTCGGAGCCGCAGATGACAGACGTGCTGTCTGCTCTTTATTTGCTGTACCGATGTCATCTGTGAAATCAGGAAGTTTTAGTTTAGTCCATTGTGTTTAGCACTACCATAAAATGAGAATAAAAGAACCAGTTATTCCTCATAATCGATAACTAATGCTTTGCAAGATTAAGGAAGAAGCAGAATCAAACTTCCTGAATATTTATGTCACTTTAAATAAGGTAGTTTTTAAATATGTATCTTTTACATAGAGAGTTTAGATGTAGGTGAGACATCTAAAGGAAAAGTATTTTAAACTGAGATCTTTTGCGTAGCATGGCTTGTTAGGCAGACTATGGGGCTGGTCACCCCAAATAAAGCCCTATTATTAGGACAACCTGCTGAGTAGACTTGGGTAAGCCACCTCAGCTTAGTTACCTTCTTGATAATTAGGGAATACATGGATTTTCTGCTTCCTATCCATTTTCCGAAACGTAGAATTCCAAATGACACCAATTACACATACATACGTATATATGAATATTTTATCATGTCTTAAAGTAGCAGTAGCTACCTTTTACTGAATGTCTGCTATGTGCAGGCATTGTACTAGATTCTTTACTATATTATCTTTTATATCCACCCACCAAAATAGGTATTGTTAGTACCATTGTTCATTCATTCATTCAGCATATACTTATATCTGACACCTAATATGGGTCCAGGCATTATCCCAGGGCTAGGGATGCATCAGGGAGCAAAACAGCCCACTCAAAACAATTCACATCCTCATGGAGCTTAACATTTTTGTAAGAGGAATAGATGAAGAAATGGAAGCTTGAGGGATTAAGATAACAGCCCAAGATGACATGGACTGTGGTAGAGACGGAGGTCTAGCCAGATCTTCCTGATTCAAAACCCGTGTCCTGACTTCCCTGGTGGTCCAGTCAGTAAGACTCTGCGCTCCCAGTGCAGGGGGCCCAGGTTCGATCCCTGGTCGGGGAACTAGATCCCACATGCCAGCCACAACTAAGAAATCCGCCACCCTGCGTGCTGCAACTAAGACCCGGTGCAGCCAAAATAAATTAAAAAAAAAAAGATCTCCCATTCACTTTGTTATACAGCAGAAACTAACACACCATTGTAAAACAATTATACTCCAATAAAGATGTTAAAAAAAGAACCCATAAAAACAAAACAAAACAAAAAATCTGTGTCCTCTGCACTATATCACCAGTTTATCCATTGGTAAAGCATATTTAAATTGCCTCAAAGTTCTTTGATGAAAAGCTTAAATTTGAGAAAGTCAAATGCCATATTTCCTTGATTCTATCAATTCCATTGATGATAAAACACCACACACATCAATTTAATGACAATTTAGGGGGGATAGAGTGGGAGTGGAATTTTGCTAATGAACAGAAATATTTTAATTTACATCCCAGTTCCAGAAACATTAACATGTGTTTGTGTTATTTTTTGAAGAAAACAGACACAATCAAGGAAATATGATCTTTTACCTTATAAATAAGGAACTGAGTTCTCATCACTAAATCATCTAGAATAGTAAAGGCTCAGGCTAAGGTGGCAGTTGTAACTGCTCAGTTGTTTAAGCCCCTTATGTACATCACTGCAGCAGTTAGTGCAAATAAATGTGAATTATGCAGACTTGAAATAGTACAATAGGAAATATTAATAAAACCCCCTTTATGCAAAATATTGAAACTATATGAATTTTACTTTAAGTTTTTTCTTCGAGGAAATGAGCCATAAATTAAGCAGTGTGTATTTGTGTGATATCTTCAGGAACACAACTCTTGCGTAAAATTCACCCACCCCTGATTTCGGTACTGGTCAAACCACTGGCTCCTGTATGCATTTTGTTCATCTGCCATTTGGCTGTCGGGATGATTGAGGACCTTGTCATCTGGGGTGTCAAGGAGCAAGGGAGCAATCTGTGCCTGCCTTCCCCTCCTCACCATTCTCATTCAAGTCATAAATGGCTCTGTACTGAGACACATTCCCTCTTGCAAATCTATGTCAGCCCTTCCTCTCATAGGGTTACAAGATCCCAAACAGGGAGCTAGAAGTTGAGACATTGGGTGGAATAAATGATGAGCCCTTTGGGTGTCTCCCCTCTTTTTCTGTATTCTGTGTAGGTGTGCACCAGGATATTTTGGAAATCCCCAGAAATTTGGAGGTAGCTGCCAACCATGCAGCTGTAACGGCAACGGCCATTTGGGCAGTTGTGACCCCCTGACGGGAGGTAAGATCGACTCACACGTCTGTTACGACTCACACGTCTGTTAACCTACCTTTATCAAACTGGTATAAAATAGCTGGCAAAGAAGCCAAGCAAACATGTTCAGCAACCACATACACAATTCCAGCTAACAAGTTGTCCCCTTGTTTTGACAAAGCCGGGAATGCTTAGGTAGTATTCACAGGTTTGGTGAATAACTTACTTCAAGTAGGTTTCTTTTTTTAGGTAAATTGTTTTTAAAACATCACTAATTATAGCCAAAATAATTTCAGACCCTATTTTGGTGGTTTTTGCTGAGATCTCCCTTTGACATTATAAGGGAATCATCTCATCAGCTTCCTTCGTGTATGTATCTGAAGGAGTCAGAGTGCTGTTTCTATTAAAGCAGTAACTGTTCTAGGATGTGGGTGTATAATTGAGATGGATTTTACATACCAAGAAAAAAAACATTAACTGGGAGTTAGTATAGGTTCATTAGGAAAAAACAAAGTTGGAAAAACAGGAAGACTCTCTACGTCCTTCTTTGATGGAGAATATTAATGTGGTTTATCAGGAAAATGCCATTGATGCAGTGCAATGCCAAATCCTTAGATAAAATCTCTCATCTTATAGACAAGATGAAGAACTAAACCCTGGATGTACGGATTAGATCCAGTCAAGTGACTGTTTCCAAAGGAACGCAGAGTAAATGGAGCCTTATCAGTCTAGAACGAGGTGTCTGTTGTCATGTTTGGGGCTTCATCTGGGCTCCATCTTGTTCAACATCGTAGACTTGAATGGAAATATAGAAGACCTGCCCACCCAGTTATCAGGTGACACAAAGTTGGAGGAGCTAGCAAATGCCTCCTATGACACATTTAGAATAAAATAGGGCCTCAACAGCCTGGAATGAGGAGCCAGTTCTAACCAGACAAAATTATGTTGGGGTAAGCGTGGAGTCGGTCCTATAGTTGAATGGAAAAAAAGATAAGTTTGTGATAAATGAGACGTGACTAAGGTTTCAGTCAGCGGTGAGTTCAATATGAATCAAGAGGGTAACGTGGCCCCTTAGACACCTTGTACTATCTCCACTGAGTTCTAGTGTCCAAAACCAGGTGCCCTGCCATTATTCCCTGGTCCGCCGCCCATGCAAGTCCCCGCAAGGGGCCCGTGTCTTTACAAGGCAATAGACAAGCTACAAGTTTGTTCAGAAAGAAGAGGCTGTGAAGGGACTTAGAGCCCTGTGACATGAGGAAGGACGGACAGACCAGGATGGTGGACGGGAGACTTGGAAAGGACGGATCTGAAAGGCACATGTGTGGGAGAAGGGTGGGTCTTGTTCTGTGTGGCTTAAGGTATGGAGAACTCACATCCAGGAGTGGAAGCTAGAGGGAGATCTATTTTAGATCATTCTGAGGAAGAAGTGTCAAATGTTTAAAGACGAGAAGGACTGGTTTAAAAGGAGATGAGTTCTACTGTCACTGGAGGTGTTCAGGAGAAGTTTCGGCATCAGACACGTCGTTACTCGTGAGATGAATGCTTTTGCTAATAGCAAAAGTAACCAACCTAGAATGAGGATGGGAACTCTTTGTTCCAGAAATGGAAGAAAATGCTCACCTGTGAGACACGTTTGTTCCTGTGAGCTTTTTTCCCTCTTTTTCATTCTCTCTTTCAATTAATAACGTACAGATTCCTTGGTGGTCAAAACTCAAACTTGTTGAGAAAATTGCACTGATAAATCAGTCCTCTTCCTAAGCCAAGTCCCCCATATACTGTGTTTGCAGGAGTTTGTGAAGGAAATAAAACCATGTTTCCTGCCTGTAAGGCATTTACGGTCTAATTGAGGAAATTAAAGTGACACAGCTATATGTCCATATAAGAGTGAGTAAAAGATTTTTTTAAAAAGGATGAGTAAGAGAAACCTATGATTACATATAATAAAATGTCTACAAAGATACTGTGAGGAGACACTTATCGTCTTTGAGTGGTAGGATCAAGGATAATGTTTTATCTCATTTTGCTGATTTTCCCAAATTTTCCATAGTGAACTTATATATATTTTTTTACAGTTAAATGTGGTTCAAAACGTATGTGTATACACACAAGGTGTGGCTGCTGAGAACACACCTGAAAGCCTCCCTGTAGCATGTCTAGGAAAGTTTCAGGCTTAGAGTTTTCCTTTAATAAAGTCAGATGATTTTTCACAGGAAAATGAGAGGGCATTTCAGCGTAAGAATGCATGGTATGGGGAAAGGAGTAGAAGTGGGAGGAGTAAAGACTGTCCAGGGGTGACCATTAGGCTTTCCCGTCTATAGCTGAGAACCTCAATATTTAGCATATGTGAGCAGTAGGTGGTGGAGTACGTCCACTACTTCGTGTGCATATCTCACAGCATCTGTCACACTGTTGTGAAATGTGCCTGTCTCCCCCATAGGACCATTAAACTACAGGACACCAGAGACTTGCTATCTTTGTATTCCTGCCCCTAGCACAGGGCCATGGCACACTGGGAATGCTCAAAGGTGCTCAGTGTTTATTGAATGTTCTTGAATGATATTAGAAGAGACATCAGCAGTTGTATAGGAGGCTACCAAATGAGGACAACACCAGCGATTAGGAGATTTCATTTCATAAGAATGGTGTGACCCTTTGTAGAGAAGAAACTGAATATATAATCAGAGAGGCCACACGAGAAGTTCCTGTAGCAAGATTGTTGGGAGATGAGACAGCTCCCCAAGCAGTGGCACCGAGGAGGGAGGGAAAAGGGAAGAGCCGGCCATGCTGTGTGGCTGGGTGACTGAACACAAAACTAGCTTTCCCCAAAGCCAAGTTAAAAAGCACGTGAAGGGGCTTCCCTGGTGGCGCAGTGGTTGAGAGTCCGCCTGCCGATGCAGGGAACACGGGTTCGTGCCCCGGTCCGGGAAGATCCCGCATGCCGCAGAGCGGCTGGGCCCGTGAGCCATGGCCGCTGAGCCTGCGTGTCCGGAGCCTGTGCTCCGCAACGGGAGAGGCCACAGCGGTGAGAGGCCCACATACTGCAAAAAAAAAAAAAGCATGTGAAGAGTAAGTTTAATAACGCTGTCTTCTCTGGTTACTCCTCATTTCAGACTGCATAAACCAAGAACCCAAAGATGGTGGCCCTGGAGAAGAATGTGACGGTGAGAAGAGAAATGGCCCCTCCTTTCCAAGTTGTGGGGTTCAGCTTAAAATCCATGAGCCCTACACTGGGACACGCAGTTTCGAGTCTGGGAAAGCAGTGGTGGGAGGTGGTGGAAGGAGGGCTACTTAGAGTCACCTCCAGCCTCTGTCAACTAAAATCTGTGTGACCTCGTGCAAATGACCTTACTTCTTCACGCCTCGGTTTCATCATTTGTCAGATGGTAAAACTGAGGTTGGTAATAACTATGCGAACCTCATAGAGCTGTTGGAAAAATGCTTATAAATCCCTTATCATGATTCTTGGTAAATAGCAAGCACTCCATAAATAAAAACTATTTATTACCCTTTTCCCACATACAAAATAAGCAACAAGTTGAATAGATTCACCATTTCTTTTTCATTTCAGTTTTATTGAGATATAATTGACATGCAACATTGTATTAAAGTATATAACATAATGATTTGATATATGTGTATGTTGTGAAATGATCACCACAATTAACTTAGTTACCATCCATCACCTCACACAGTTACAAATTTTCTGTCTTGCATTAGGAATTTTTAAGATCTACTCTTCTAGCAACTTTTAAATATATAATACAGTGTCGTTAACTATAGTCACTGTGCTGTACGTTACATCCCAAGAACTTACTTATCATATAACTGGAATTTTGTACCTTTTGACCACCCTCACCCTTTTTCCCCATTCCACCATTTCTTTGTCAAATACCCCCTGTCTAGAGATCTCCCTTTTTCAGAATCTGCATCTTTCCCGGAGAAGTCCAGGATTGTGATTTTTGCCTGTGATGGGCTATGTGTGTATTAACTGGGCAGCACAGCTCTGGGGCTCTGTTTGCATTCCTGTGGCTCCAGCCCACAGCACTTGTGCCTTTGATTGCGGCCCCCACAGATTGTGACAGCTGTGTGATGACGCTCTTGAACGACCTGGCCACCATGGAGGACGAGCTCCTCCTGGTCAAGTCTCAGCTGCAGGGCCTGAGTGCCAGCGTGGGGACCCTGGAGCAGATGAGGCACTTGGAGACCCAGACCAAGGACCTGAGGGTAAGTACTCTGTGGGTCCAGCATGATGCCTGACCCAGAGCAGATACTTGGTGAAGAGAGATGCTATGTGAACGAATACTCCTCATGTGAGAAAGGGGAGAACTTGACTCCACTTAAGGCTCAGGGAGGCTGTCCTCCTTCCTCTGATCTAAATGAAGGTTAGATTTTTACTGGTGAAAAGTACCGGTGAACACACAAAACTAACACTTCTAAGTGAACGTTCCTTACATACTGAATGTTTCTGGGCTCATTCTTCTCATAACTTTAGCTCACTGTTTTGCATTTGGAAGACTCGTACGAATTTGAGTACAGTTGTTATTAATTCTTCTTTAAATGTTTGATGGAATTTTCCAGTGAAGCCATGCGGGCCTGGGATTTTCTTTGTTGAAAGTTTTTTTTTTAATTGAACTGTAAGTTCAATTAAAAAATAGATATGGGACAATTAGGCTTTATCTGTTTCTTCTTGAGTGATATTTAGTAATTTGTGCCTTTTGAACAATTTTTCTATTTCGTCTAAATTACCAAATGTATTGCAATACAGTTGTTCATAATTTTTCCTTATCCTTTTAATATCTGCAAAATCTGTAGTGATGCTTTCTCATTCATTCTGGTTATTGGTCATTTGTGTCTTATCTCTTTTTTTGATTATTCTGGCTAGAGGTTTATCAATTTTATTGATCTTTTTATTTCATTGATTTCTCTCTGCTTTTCTTCAGTTTTCAATTTCATTGACTTCTGTTCTTATCCATATCTTTTCTTCCTTCTGCTTGCTTTGGGTTTAGTTTGCCATTCATTTTCTAGTTTCTTAAGATAAAAGCTTATTTACTGATCCAAAACCTTTCTTAACATAAGCATTTAGTGCTATAAGTTTACCCCTAAACACTGCTTTAGCTGTATTCCACACATTTTAAAATATTGTGTTTTCATTTTCATTCAATTCAAAAAGATTTTCTAGGGAGCTCCCTAGTGGCCTAGCGGTTAGGATTCTGGGCCTTCACTGCTGTGGCCTGGGTTCAATCCCTGGTGGAAACTGAGATCCCACAAGCCACGCAGCGTGGCCAAAGAAAAAAGAAAAATTTTCTAATTCCTCTTGTGACTAGAACTGTATTGTTTAATTTCTGAATTGGGGATTTTCCAGATAACTCTCTGTTATTGATTTCTAGTTTAACTCTTTTGGCGTCAGAGAACATACTTTATGATTCCAGTTCTCTTAAATGTGTTGATGTCTGTTTCATAGCTCAGAACATGTACTATGTACAGTTGGAAAGAAGGTGGTCAAGAGGGTATCCTAAGAAGTACTAGGGCCGAAAGTGCCCCACGGGCCAGAGTCAGGCTCCCTGGGGGGAAAACGGGGGCTCTTCTGCCTATAAATGGAGGCTGAAAAAGCAACCTCAAAACTTTCCAATTCCCATTGTTGGACAATGGCTGTATGAGAACCTAAGAAAGGACAACCTTGCAGCCAGGATGTGGACAAGACTCACAAACCAGGATCTGTGCTGAAATGTGACATTCTCACTATCACCATAATGTACAAGTCCTAAGCTGTCACTATAACACCTGGTCCTGGACTGGGGGGTCTGGGGTGGGAGTAATGATGACCACAAGATCACCGGACAGGGCACAGAGAGTGCAGGGAGAAGAAGAAATCTCCCTCTTGGAAGGAGCCTGCAAACACTGTAACAGACAGATAATAAGAAAGACATGCAGCAGAAGCAACAGTCAAGTGATGAGTTCCCTTTAGAGAAAATGAAAATCATAGGACAATCTGAAAATTACTTTAAGGAATAACATCCAGGGCTTCCCTGGTGGTGCAGTGGTTGGGAGTCCGCCTGCTGATGCAGGGGACACGGGTTTGTGTCCCGGTCCGGGAAGATCCCACGTGCCGCGGAGTGGCTGGGCCCGTGAGCCGTGGCCGCTGAGCCTGCGTGTCCGGAGCCTGTGCTCTGCAACGGGAGAGGCCACAACAGTGAGAGGCCCGCGTACCAGAAAAAAAAAAAAGAGAATAACATCCAGTAGAAGGAACAAGAAATTAGAAAAAAATTTTAAACACCAGAAACCAAACAAGAAGAGGTAAATATGAAAAGATCTAAGTAAAACTCGTGGAAATGAAGAAATATACTCAAAGTAAAATAAATCAGTAGATGAGATAAACCCTAAGCTAGACATAGTGAAAGAGGGTTTGGGGAAAGTTTAATAAGTGCTTTTGGAATGAGGGCTGATTGTAAACCATTAGTGGCTATGGTTGAGTACATACAGCAAAAACTAATGCTAGAAAACTGGTTCTTTTCCATCCCATTAGGGTAATTTTAGAGCATGGTTTGCAGGCTTAACATGGAGAGGAGGGGGGGAAGTCTTTATGTTTTCAGAGAAAAAGAAAAGCCACTTGGGTTACTTTGATGTCATCAGTACAACCCTGCATTTTTTCAATGAAGGGAAGGAAACCAACATTTTGGTATCCATCCTATGTGCCAGGCTCTGTGCTAAGTGCTTTCCTTACGTCTCACAACATCCTGTGAGGAAAATAGTGTTATTTTTATTTACCAGGCCTGGAAAAGCTAAGTAACTTGCCCTCAGTCACACAGCTAGTATGTGGTGGGTCCAGAAGGATTCAGGCCAAGGTGAAATTCCTTTTTTTTTTTTTTTTTTTTTGGCAGCTTTATTTGCAATAAGCAAAAATCAGAAACATCCCAAAAGTCTGTCAGCAGGTGAAGGCATAAATAAATGACTGTACATCTACAAAGTAGAATACTAGTTTGCAATACATTGTAATGAACTACTGATGCATGGGTGAATCTCAGAATAAGTACTCTGACTGAAAGAAGCCAGCCCAGGGAAAGTTCATATCCTAATGAGTGTGTGCGTGTTTATGTGTGACAATCATAAGTTGTGCACAGTTCTAGAAAACGAAAAGTAATCTAATAGTGTGTGTTCCTGGTGATGGGGAAGGAAGTGTCAGGGAGAATCGGGGGGAGGGCTTACAAGGGGCATGAGGAAATGTTTCTTATCTTAATTGTGGAGACAATTTCATGGGTCATGTGTCAAAGCATATCAAATTGTGTACTTTAAACACGTGCCTTTTGTTGTATGTCAGTTATACCTCAGTAAAGCTTTTAAAAAATCAAACGAACAAAAACAGAAAGAGCCTCATTGACCTGTGGGACAACATCAAGTCACCAAACCTATATTTAATTGTTGTCACTGAAGAAAAATGAAGTGAGTAAGGGGCAGAAAAATATTTGTGCATTTAACGGTAGAAAATGTTCCAATTTTGAGGCAAAACTATTAACTCACAGCTCTAAGAAGTCCTGAATTCCAAGCAGGATACAGAATAAAAGTCTTACTGAATCCCACCATTAATTAATTGCTTTAAAAACAAAAATAAATTGACATACTTAAAAGCAGGCTGAAAATAAAAAGATGCATTACAGAAAGGGGAGCAAAGGTAAGAATGACTTTTGTCTTCCTGTCTGCAAAAATTAAAAATAAAACATCTGAAACAATCAGGGCACTGTTGCACAAATTCCAGTTTGTCCCCTAGTGCAGATTATAATAAAACAGAATTAGTAAAATCTACATGTGTTAACCTGCTCTGTGAATGTAGAAAGTCACAGAAAGTTGTAACCTTTTTTTGACAAAATAAAAGAATATCTACTCAGGAAAATGTCAGTCTGTTTTTATAGATTTGTATGAACTTGAGAAAAGTGTAAAAAAGGTCCAACAGATAATTTTGTTCTCTGTAACCTCTGATGTCTGGGATTGGTGAGGGTTTTGAAAGTAGGGTGATTGATTGTCAACCATTATTCATACACAAGATGAAATTCTAAAGACCACGCTTTACCCACTATACTTCTTACTTCTTATACTTCTACTAACACTCTTTAGAATGATGTGCCTTATTTGCCTACAACAAAAATAAAATAGAACTATCTTCTTGCAATGTCACACAAACACTATGAAAATTCAGTAGGAATATGTATGAGAAAGCAACTAATTTTTTGGACGGTCGTATGTATGTGGCATTTTATAATACATTAGCCCACTTACCACTGAAAACAACCCAGCAGCTTAATATTATAATCACCAATATACAGATGAAGGAGATAAAGTCCAGTGAGCTTATCTATTAAGTGGTGAACCTAGGGTGTGGACCTGAGCTGGAAAGCCTGTGTTCTTTTACCCAACGCTGTTCTCGTGTGCAAATAGAGATAATAATTTTGCTTTTTCTTGTAAACATTCTCAAGGTATTAACATATTTTTTCCCCAAAATTGAAAATATTTACTCTTCTAGATATTATATGAGGCAATGTCACCCTCTAAAAGTAATGAGGCTGTTGAGTTCCTCAAAAAGGACAGGGGACCAGGATTTGAGTCCTGAAGCAATCAGTAATCACCTGTACTGCTGTGGCATGGATGGGTCACCCAACTTCTTTGGGCTTCTGTTCTCTCATTTTTTTTCATATTGAATAAGGGTATTCAATTAAATGAGCTACAAATTTCCCTCCTGCTCTGTAATTCTTTGAATCTAGTGAGTCCCTGAATAGAGTAGCCATAGGCACTTCTTTTTAGTATTATCAGGTAACATATAGGTTAAAAATAACTGAACAATTCTTTATAATAGAATCTAAACCTTAATACGTCAAGTAAGTGACATCACCCTCATTTCTATAAGGTTAGATCGTTAATTCAAGTAAAGTATCTCTTGTCTCTTCATGTTTTTAAATTTTACTACTTTATTTTAGAGCCATATCGCAACTTACATCAGAAATTTATTCTTCATGTGGCCTATTTCAAAGAACCGTATTTTTTTTCTAAGGATCAGCATTGGTCTTGCTAAATGAAGCTTTTCACATCATCACCAGGTTTACCAACTTGGTAAGACTTCCCTCCAAATTTCTACTCTAAAGTGAGATTAACTTTGTATGTTACTTTCAGAGCCAGTTGCTCAGCTACAGTTCCACCGTTTCAAATCATAAATCAAAACTGGATGGCCTGGAAAAAGAACTGAGTAACTTGAATCGTGAATTTGAAACTTTGCAAGAAAAGGTAATGTGTTAGGTCAATAACATTAACTTTTTTTTTTTTTTGCTTTCAGAATACTGTTAGTTTTTTCCTCCCATCAACTTACTTTTTGCTCATCAATTTGTTTTTCATATAGGTTCAAATAAATTCCAGAAAAGCTCAAACATTATTTAGCAATGTTGATCGGACAACCCAAGGCGCCAAAGAGCTGGACACAAAGATTAAAAATGTCATCCGGAATGTGCACGGTAAGAAGAGTTACTCAGCCCAATTAAACATCTTTTATATTACTTTGTAGCCTTTGTTGTACAAAGAAAAAGTTCAACATTATGAAAAAGAACCTGTAGTGATACTAAAAAACCAATATGAACCCTCCATAAAAATCTCGGCCTTTTTTTTTTTTTAGTAGTCTGCTGGAGTCCAGAATTCCCAGTTCAATAAACTGCTTGATGTTTTCCAGTTCTTGTGAAGCAGATCTCTGGGACAGAAGGAGAAGGAAACAACTTGCCTTTGGACGATTTTTCCAGAAAGCTGGCTGAAGCGGAGCGCATGTTGAGGGAACTGAGGAACCGCAACTTTGGGAAGAACCTGAGGGAAGCAGAAGCTGAAAAAAGAGAGGCTCAGCTTCGTAAGGACCCTCCCAAATTCTTGCATACAATCCGTTCTAATTGGTTTGAAATACGGTGTGCAGAGTGTCTAGTCACCGGTGCCAGGTGGAGGGGCTCATCCTTTCAGCGTATATTACTGGTAGAGGATCACGTGGTGAAAGTAGGTAGCCCCTTCAGATTACTGAGAAGCCGTAGGACAGAACAACACTTTTTTAATTTATTGAAGTATAGTTGATTTACAATGTTGTGTTAATTTCTGCTGTACGGCAAAGTGATTTCAGTTATACATATATACATACTTTCTTTTTCACGTTACTTTCCATTATGGTTTATCACAGGATATTGAATATAGTTACCTGTACTTTGCAGTAGAAGCTTGTTGTTTATCCATCCTATGTATAAGAGTTTACATCTACCAATCCCAGACTCTCAATCCTTCCCTCCCTCCCCACTCCTTGGCAATCACAAGTCTCCTCTATGTCTGTGAGTCTGTTTCTTTTTCATAGATATGTTCATTTGTGTCATATTTTAGATTCCACATATAAGTGATATCGTATGGTTTTTGTCTTTGTTTGGCTTACTTCACTTACTTAGTAAGATAATTTCTAGGTCCATCCATATTGCTGCAAATGGCATTATTTCATTCTTTTTAAAGGCTGAGTAATATTCCATTGTACATATATACCACATCTTCTTTATCCATAGAATAGAATATCTTACCATCATGCAAAAAAAAAAAGTTTCTTCTTAGATATTAGACACTGATACCTCTTGTTCCTTTTTAACTGCATTTTCGTTCTTCTTTCATTCATCTCCACTCAGCTCTCTCATATCATTTTTAATGGTCACCTGATCACCATTGAGCTTTTGAATCATACATTGATATTAGCACTACTGTTACCTCCAAAAATGAATATACTAGAAATTAACTGAATATATCTAAAGGTTTGGGTTAGGGGAAAAGCCTCATTAGCTCAAAACTGTAAGAAATAATAATTTGGTGTATGTTTTCCCAAATACTGACCTTTATTCTCTAGTAAAATGATGTATCAGTGGTTACAGATAGTAGCAGTTCTCTTTTAGCATTTGTATTGTTTAAATTTAATATTAGCCTTGGCTTTTAGCTGCAAGGAGACAGTGTTAGTAGTAGAAGGAGCATGTACTTTGTGCTCTGCAGGTCAAGTTCAAGTCCCAAGGCTAAAACCGTGTCACCCAATTTCTCAGGCCATCCATTTTCCTATCTGAAACATGAGGATGATAATTACTGTTTTCATGTGGTTGTCGCGAAAGTTAAATGAGACAGTGTGTGTATAACATAACATAAATGCTAGTTTCCTTTCCTGTTCCCTTGCAAGTTCGAGGAAAACCATGAAGTGAGTAGAAACTCAACTCTCCTTCTGTAGTCTTTATAAGTTAGCTTCCAATGTACTCATCTCTCAAGTGGAAAACAAAAAGGTGATGTATTACAGTGCTGACTCGGATAAGGAGCTGGCTGGAAAACCACCAGGTGGAGAACAATGGGCTTGTTAAGAATATACGAGATTCTTTAAATGAATACGAAGCCGAACTCAGTGACCTCCGTGCCGCGCTACAGGAGGCCACTACCCAAGCAAAGCAGGCCACCGGCCTCAACCGAGAAAACGAGAGGGCTTTGGAATCCATCAAGGTGAGGTCACGGTCAGAATCTGCATGGTTTGGTTAATGACGAGGATGAGGGAACAGGAATCTTCATCGTTAATAAAGTGGCAGAGCCAGGCAGCTGTCTGTTCACGAAACCCTAATCAAATAGGAGCGAGGCATTAAAGGCAAAATCAAAGTAGTTGCTACTCCTCAGCGGCCAGAAAAGTTTCTGACCTTAAACCACAGAGAAAGCAGAGCAAATCGCTTCACCCCCACCCCTGGCTGATAGAGTGCTGGACCAATAATGTGGCCAGATAGGTGAGAAATTAATATTGTTATAATTAATTCAAAGTGTACAGTGTATGCTCTAAATAACTGACTTTTTGCGTCATATATGTAAACATCATTATCAGAATCACCAGCAAAGGCATTTTAAGCCATTACTTGCTTCATAGGAAATAAGTCAAAATACCGGCCACATGCAGGAGTTGCAATGAGGATTTAAAGCTCGAATTCTATAGTGTGTATTTCAGTGGTGAACACTGTAGGCTAAAACAACAACAAAAGTGTGAGGGGCTATGAAATGACAGTAAGATCAAAGTGGAATAACATAGGACTGAACACCGCCCCCCCCCAAAAAAAAAAAACACAAGAATTTCGTAAAAGACAATGACTAATATCTTCACTGATGGTGATAGGGTTAGCTCCCAAAGCCTCTTCAGGTAGTAACACCTCTGTTGGAAGTCACTGATTTTGCCAAGGGGAAGGGAGCAGGGTCCAATTTTACGGGTCCCTGAACTCGGTCCGCCTCCACCCTGGCATCCTAAAGTCCTGTGTGTTTCCTTATTGAAGTGTCCCAACATCTTCGCTGGGACCGGCATGTAGAGTGTGCTGATGGTTGGTGCTGATTCCCTTAGTTAAAATCCCTCGTTCTGATCCCCTAGCCAGAGCTTAATTATATATCCACCTCATGGGCCTGGTTGAGCCCAGTGTAGAAACCTTCTCCAATGTGACAGCGATTGTTTCATTGGCATGTTGTCTGTGGAAACTATGACAACACACCTACACAACAAATTGAGCTGATGTCTCATGGCTTTGGAGTTTCCTAGATGACCTTTAAGTGCAAGAAGACATTCTGACTCTGAAACTACTTCTATGCTGTTGTCCAATAAATGTGCCTGTGCCTTCTGACGATACATCATGAAGCTCACAGATATTCTTTTTATTCTCTCCAGAGACAAGTTAAAGAAATGAATTCCCTCCAGAGTGACTTCACCAAGCATCTAGCCACCGCAGACTCTTCCTTACTGCAAACTAATGTTGCCTTGGAGCTGATGAGTAAAAGCCATGAGGTAGAGGCAAAACTGGTTCTCTGGAAAATCAAAAAGCATTTAAATTATGTTTTGAGGAAACTATGAGATCGGCTAACCAATTTTTTCTCCAATATATGTCTTTTAGGTGGAAGAAAATATACCAGATGGTTAAGAGTGGTTGTCCCTTGCGGGGGGGGGGGGGAGGGGTGAATGATGTATCTTCTCTAGATCTATCTCTATTATCTAATTTGCCTGCAGTGAGTGAATGTTACTTTTGTGATAACGAAAAAAAATGTGGTGCTATTTTTAAAATATCATTTTCATCTCTAAGATGAATAAGGTCTGAGGATCTAATGTAAAGCAATATGACTCTAGTCATATACATATACGTACATATACATAGGTACATATACATATACATACATATACATATGACTCTAGTCATATACATATTCATATACAGCACTATATTGTATAATTGAAATTCGCTAAAAGAGAATTTAAATGTTCTCACCCCCACTCCCAAAAAAGTTAAGAGGATAAAATATGAGCTGATTGATGTGTTAACTCACTGGGGGAATCCTTTCACAATGTATGCGTATATCAAATCATCACTTCGTGCACTTTAAATAGCTTACAATCGTATGTCAGTTATACCTCAGTAAAGCTAAAAAACAATTAAAAAATAAAATAAAATATCAGGCATACATTATTAACAGAAGACATTTAGGACTGGTAAAAGATGGACAACATTTCTTAGCAGCCCATTGGTCATTTTGAAAATATCTTTTATTATCGCTATTTCTAAATCAGAAAAAAGGTATTTTGGTTTAGTGCAGCTATACACAAATGATAATAATGAGCTTTTATAAAATCTATCAAAGTGGGTACCCACCATATGGAAAATGTTCAAAATGGTGGTATAACTTGGGAGAATATTATCAGTGTCAATATCTCAAGTAACCAAGGAATAATTGGTGTGCTGAGCGGGCTCAGAAAACAGTTTCTCATTGTTGCTTCCTGGAAACGTCATTTACAACAGAGGTCAAGAAAATGGCATATACGTGCTTTGCTTAAGTTGACACTACCTCTTGTTTACTTGGAAAATATAGGAATATGAAAAACTAGCTGTCACCTTAAATGAAGCAAGACACGAACTAAGTGACAAAGTGAGAGAACTTTCCAAATCGTCCAGTAAAGCATCCCTGGTGGGGGAGGCAGAGAAGCATGCGCAGTCTTTACAGGAGCTGGCGAGGCAGCTGGAGGAGTGAGTGGCTGGCCTGACGGGTCTAACTGAAGGGGCCGCTGGAGCCTGGTGGGAAGGCCTCTCAGGGGGAGTGGGGTCTCCAGACCAGGGTGGAGGGCGGCACCCAGGGCCCAGTTCCGAACCCGACCAGCTGCAGGGGCCTGATTCCCAGCTGCATCTTTGGGGCAGAGCTGCAGAGCTTGCAGCCCCAAGTCTCCATCTGTCAAATGAATCGGGAGGTTAGGGGGCTCAGCTGCAGGCAGGGGGGCCGCTGGAGCCCTCTCCTGTACCATTTTCTAGGATCAAGAGGAACACCAGTGGGGATGAGCTGGTACGCTGTGCCGTGGACGCTGCCACCGCCTATGAGAACATCCTCAATGCCATCAAAGCAGCTGAGGACGCAGCGGACAAGGCCACCAGCGCGTCTGAGGCTGCCCTCCAGGTGAGCACCTGCACTGGTACCTTCTCTCCAGGCACTCTGGAGACGACTCGTTTTCCTATCTTCTTTCTGCGTGCACCAAGGAATAGAAAAAAGCATTATTTTAGACCAGAATTTGTTATATAGAATAGACTCGAGCTTGCTCTAGATATGTCATTTCTGTATATACTTGACTGTTTGATAAATGTAGCCCACTTTTAAAAATCATTTGTAAAACCAGATAGAAATCACACTGATTATTGATTTTGAACCATGAAAGTATTATACCCTGCTTCTTACCAGGTATGTTTTTATGCTGTGACTGAGTATTGAGCATTAACATTTACCAAAGAAGAGAAATTTTTGTACACAATTTTATAACCATTTATTTCCTGTCATTTGTCTTACACCTGGGCATGTCTGTGGAGTCCTATGGTATCTTAAATGCATCATATAATATTCCTATGTCTAAAAATAAAGAACAAATTATTAACTATGAGAGAATTAGGGGACAGACCTCAGAAGGTTGAAGATTTTTATCTCCCGAAGATTAAAAGCCTAAAAACATTTTAGCTCTGTCCTCCATTATTGCAGAGGGTATTGTACAAGTGACAGTGAGAAAATGAGAAGGTGTCACACAATTTGTCATTATATCAGCAGAGATGGGTCCGCCTCCCTAAGCCACAGATGTCTTCTTAGAGCCCTGACTGTATCTTTTAAGGAACAGTCTTTTTAAACCTCCTCCTTACCTTCTAACCTCACTCTTTAAAGATTAAAGATAAGGGCTTTGGGGTAGGATGAAAACTCTTACACTATATTTCCTAAGGTGTATCACATTTAAAGCTGATAAACACTTTGCTTTCAGACAGTGATAAAGGAAGATGTTCCAAGAAAAGCTAAAACCCTGAGTTCCAACAGTGATAAACTGTTAAATGAAGCCAAGATAACCCAGAAGAAGCTACAGCAAGGTACTGAGGGTTAGGGTGGAGGCTGGGATAGTCAAAGACTTGGAAACAACCTATGAGACCAGGAGAGGCAGCCCTAGAAGCAAACGCACTTCTTGAATCTCAGTGTCCCTGCAAATGATACTTTGCAAACTCATAGCTGGGATGTGTCTACCCAATATTCTAACATATACCAAATTAACTAGAACCTCATAAATCTAAGTAAATCTTGAGGCTGATAGGCCTGTTTCGGCCTGGCCTTGGGTTTGGGGAGGGGATTCTTAGTTTTATCCCGTGTGGACCCACATAGCATCGAGGTATGTACAGTGCTGCTTTCTTACTTAAGGCCCAGGTAATTAGTTTCAGGTCATTAGAGCAACTGCTTCAAAATTTCTTAAGCCCTAAAATCTTAGCAACTGAAAGTACCAAAAATCACTACCACTATGGGGCATGAAGATTTTTAAATTTTTGTCTTTGAACTTTTTCTACTTATTTAATTTGATTTTTTTAAAAAAATAATTAAACCGTCTCGATCTCACCAAATTCCTGTGTTCAGAAAATGCTGTGTCTTGATTTTCTCTGGTCTCCTGTGGTCATTCATAGCTGAGCAGCCATCCAAGCTCATAGCCCTCACTTACCTTCTTAATCCTTTCAAAGCAGTTAGATGCCTTCTACCAGTAAATAAATATATTTATTTATTTATCTTTTTTCATTTTTTAAAATTAAAATGAGTTATTACACCTCTCCCTTTCCTCATGTGCATTTCCAAGGAGCCTGGTAACACAGGCTCTGTATGCTCCTGGCCTCTGTAACTGGAGGACCTGTGGGTCTAGGTGCGTGCAGTGGGCATCTCGGGGATGACTGCTAAGATGCAGGTCTGCTCAATGCTGTGCAGACCTTGGCTACTTCAGGGGTCACCAATACCCACAGATGATCAAGATCTTTAGGGTAATTGCCTCTTGCTGCTTTATTTTATTTTAGAAATCAGTCCGGCTCTCAGCAACCTGCAGCAAACTCTGAAAATTATGACCGTTCAGAAAGGGCTGGTAGACACCAATCTCACGACCATCCGCGATGATCTTCGTGGGATACAGAGAGGTCAGCAGCTCCTTAACCCACTGGACTTGGCTTCTTTTGTCAAGCATTTTAGATACTTACCCCTCCCTGTTTGTGTGTGCATTAGGTGACATTGATGGTATAATCAACAGTGCAAAGAGCATGGTCAGAAATGCCAACGACATCACAAATGATGTTCTAGATGGGCTCAACCCCATTCAGACAGACGTGGAAAGAATTAAGGATACCTATGGGAGCACCGGGAGTGAAGACTTCAACAAGGCTCTCACCGATGCAGATAATTCAGGTAGCAGGCAGTCTCTGCCCAGGACATATTATCCATTTTCTCCATCAGTATGTGCTTTGGTCAGTTTTAATTTTTCCCTGGTAAAGTCTGATCTTAGAAATTAAAATATTAAAAACAACTTCACATAATCCATTCAGAGAGTGTGGCTATTCTGTTAGTGAAAAGGACCAAGTAGGATTTTTGAAAAAAATCCATGAACATTACTCTTGATTTTCCCTTTTATAGAGTGGAGATATAGGTCCCTGAATTATGAGGAATTGAATTATTATTAATATTAAAGATCAAAAAGCAAAGATTTATTTTTTATAGTGGTCAAGAAAGATGATTTGATATCTAGATTGCAGAATAAGATCCATGATGTATTTATATAGAAATACGTATAATATATATTTCTATAATATAGAAACTGTATTACCTGATTCTGAGTCATCCTGTCCAACATTTGGGACCCAGACATACCACTTGACAAGTACTATCAATGAGAACATTTGTATTTAACCTTTTCTCAACTCACAATGATAAATTTCTGTTTTGTAATCTCACCAACAGTAAAGAAATTAACCAGCAAACTGCCTGATCTTTTGAGCAAGATTGAAAGTATCAACCAACAGCTGTTGCCACTGGGCAACATCTCTGACAACATGGACCGCATACGGGAGCTAATTCAGCAGGCCAGAGATGCTGCGAATAAGGTGGGTGTGACCCCACACTGCCAGGCACCAAGGCTCATTCTTTGATAAGTTACTCCATTCATTAGGAAAGGAAAGGTATCTATGTGCTCAAGAACTGGTTGTCTGTCTTTTTATTTATTTTTTGGCTGCATTGCGTCTTTGTTGCTGTGCACAAGCTTTCTCTAGTTGAGGCGAGCGGGGGCCACTCTTTGTTGTGGTGCGTGAGCTTCTTATTGTGGTGGCTTCTCTCATTGCGGAGCATGGGCTCTAGGCGCGTGGGCTTCAGTAGCTGTGGTGCGTGGGCTCGGTAGTTGCGGCTCACCGGCTCTAGAGCACATGCTCAGTAGTTGTGGTGTACGGGCTTAGTTGCTCCGCAGCATGTGAGATCTTCCTGGACCCGGAATCAAACCTGTGTCTCCTCCATTGGCAGGCAGATTCTCAACCACTGCGCCCAAGTCCCCTGGTTGTCTTTCTTGCCATAATTCTTTGGTTGCTCCCAATGTGCAAGTTCATTTCCTCCTGTCATCTTCATCCCTTAGATGATCTGGTACATCAAGGACCTGGAGCAGTTTCCTTCTCACTGACTCATGCAGACAGGAAGCAGGATTCTCCCCCAGGCTCCAGTTGGTAAAGTGTTATTGCAAGTTCGAGTAAGGGTTCTGTGATTGGAACGTGCAGATGTGATACTGAACAAGACCTACCTTCTCATTTTAACTTGGAAGTTGTAGAATCCACTTTTATTGAGGATGGAGGAATGGTTCCTACCAGCATGAGCAGTGTTCTGAATAGGAGATTACAGCAATTTTCCTTCATTGGAAAATTCCATCAGCCTTTCTAATTTTAATCTAACATTATTTACTTGAATTCCTTACGCTTCTCCCTCACAATTTGTTTTATCCTAAAATAATGTAAATGAAATATCTTGTATTTTTCAGCCACCTCCCTGTGAGATATTTGGAGATAGAGAGTTGGAAAGCCAAGTCAGAATATCACTGCCCTGGAGGCACCATGGTTGATTTCCAGGCTCAATATTACGTCTTTTGAGCCTCAAAAGCTGCCTTTTCTTTTAGGAAGGAGAATGACTCCCAACACAAAATTTTTAGCAGAAAATCAAAGAGCCTAAGGCACAGTTTGGCAGAAACTACCCTCTTCATACCCATACGCATCTTATAAAAAGCAAATGAAAAAGCATGTTTCTAGCTTTTGCCCTTCTGTGTTCATTCACTGATTTACTGAACATAATCTGAAGTGTATGAATAGCACAGTGGCTTAGAACTGGTTAACCGAGGCAGACGGCCTTGTTCTGATCTCTGCTCTGTCACTTACGAAAATAAGACTAGTTACAGTTTATAGGTAAATGATATTTAGTAAAAATATTAAAACACACATGAGAAGCAGGGCATGGGAGTCCAAATCCAGCGTAGTGGTGACCTCTGAGAAGGGAGAGCAGACTGGGAACAGGGTGGGATACATGATGGGATTCAGTCATAGCAGTAATGCTTAATTTCTTAAGAAGGTCATGCATATGCAGGTATAGTCTCTTTTTTTGTGTTCATAAAATTTTTTTTTGAAATTTATTTATTTTTTTATACAGCAGGTTCTTATTAGTTATCAATTTAATACATATTAGTGTATATATGTCAATCCTAATCTCCCAATTCATCACACCCCACCACCGCTTTCTCCCCTTGGTGTCCATAGTTTGTTCTCTACATCTGTGTCTCACTTTCTGCCCTGCAAACCGGTTCATCTGTACCATTTTTCTAGGTTGCACATATATGCATTAATATACGATATTTGTTTTTCTCTTTCTGACTTACTTCACTCTGTATGACAGTCTCTAGATCCAGCCACATCTCTACAAATAACCCAATTTCGTTCCTTTTTATGGCTGAGTAATATTCCATTGTACACATGTACCACAACTTCTTTATCCATTCGTCTGTCGATGGGCATTTAGGTTGCTTCCATGACCTGGCTATTGTAAATAGTGCTGCAGTGAACATTGGGGTGCATCTGTCTTTTTGAATTATGGTTTTCTCTGGGTGTATGCCCAGTAGTGGGATTGCTGGGTCATACGGTAATTCTATTTTTAGTTTTTTAAGGAACCTCCGTACTGTTCTCCATAGTGGCTGTATCAATTTACATTCCCACCAACAGCACAAGAGTGTTCCCGTTTCTCCACACCCTCTCCAGCATTTGTTGTTTGTAGATTTTCTGATGATGCCCATTCTAACTGGTGTGAGGTGATACCTCATTGTAGTTTTGATTTGCATTTCTCTAATAATTAGTGATGTTGAGCAGCTTTTCAAGTGCTTCTTGGCCATCTGTATGGCTTCTTTGGAGAAATGTCTATTTAGGTCTTCTGTCCATTTTTTGATTGGGTTGTTTGATTTTGTAATATTGAGCTGCATGGGCTGTTTATATATTTTGGAGATTAATCCTTTGTCTGTTGATTCATTTGCAAATATTTTCTCCCATTCTAAAGGTTGTCTTTATGTCTTGTTTATGATTTCCTTTGCTGTGCAAAAGCTTTTACGTTTCATTAGGTCCCATTTGTTTATTTTTGTTTTTATTTCCATTACTCTAGGAAGTAGATCATAAAAGATCTTGCTGTGATTTATGTCAAAGAGTGTCCTTCCTATGTTTTCCTCTAAGAGTTTTATAGTGTCCGGTCTTATATTTAGGTCTCTAATCCATTTTGAGTTTATTTTTGTGTATGGTGTTAGGGAGTGTTCTAATTCTTTTACATGTAGCTGTCCAGTTTTCCCAGCACCAGTTATTGAAGAGATTGTCTTTTCTCCATTGTATATCCTTGCCTCCTTTGTCATAGATTAGTTGACCATAGGTGCGTGGGTTTATCTCTGGGATTTCTATCCTGTTCCATTGATCTACATTTCTGTTTTTGTGCCAGTACCATACTGTCTTGATTACAATAGGTTTGTAGTATAGTCTGAAGTCAGGGAGTCTGAGTCCTCCAGCTCCATTTTTTTCCCTCAAGACTACTTTGGCTGTTTGGGATCTTTTGTGTCTCCATACAAATTTTAAGATTTTTTTGTTCTAGTTCTGTAAAAAATGCCGTTGGTAACTTGATAGGGATTGCATTGAATCTGTAGATTGCTTTGGGTAGTATAGTCAGTTTCACAATATTTATTCTTCCAATCCAAGAATATGGTATATCTCTCCATCTGTTGGTATCATCTTTAATTTCTTTCATCAGTGTCTTATAGTTTTCTGCATACAGGTCTTTTGTCTCCTTAGGTAGGTTTATTCCTAGGTATTTTATTCTTTTTGTTGCAATGGTAAATGGGAGTGTTTCCTTAATTTCTCTTTCAGATTTTTCATCATTAGTGTATAGGAATGCAAGAGTTTTCTGTGCTTTAATTTTGTATCCTGCAACTTTACCAAATTCATTGATTAGCTCTAGTAGTTTTCTGGTGGCATCTTTATGATTCTCTATGTATAGTATCATGTCACCTGCAAACAGTGACAGTTTTACTTCTTCTTTTCCAATTTGTATTCCTTTTATTTCTTTTTCTTCTCTGATTGCCGTGGCTAGGACTTCCAAAACTATGTTGAATAATAGTGGTCAGAGTGGACATCCTTATCTTGCTCCTGATCTTAGAGGAAATGCTTTCAGTTTTTCACCATTGAGAATGATGTTTGCTGTGGGTTTGTCATATATGGCCTTTATTAAGTTGAGGTAGGTTCCCTTTGTGCCCACTTCCTGGAGAGTTTTTATCATAAATGGGTGTTGAATTTTGTCAAAAGCTTTTCTGCATCTATTGAGATGATCATATGGTTTTTATTTGTTAATATGGTGTATCACATTGATTGATTTGCATATACTGAAGAATCCTTGCATCCCTGGGATAAATCCCACTTGATCATGGTGTATGATCCTTTTAATGTGTTGCTGGATTCTGTTTGCTGGTATTTTGTTGAGGATTTTTGCATCTATGTTCATGAGTGCTATTGGTCTGTAATTTTCTTTTTTTGTAGTGTCTTTTCTGGTTTTGGTATCAGGGTGATGGTGGCCTCATAGAATGAGTTTGGGAGTGTTCTTTCCTCTGCAATTCTTTGGAAGAGTTTGAGAAGGATGGTTGTTATCTCTTCTCTATATGTTTGATAGAATTCACCTGTGAAGCCATCTTTTCCTGGACTTTTGTTTGTTGGAAGATTTTTAAAGACAGTTTCAATTTCAGTGCTTGTGATTGGTCTGTTCATATTTTCTATTTCTTCCTGGTTCAGTCTTGAAGTTTATACCTTTCTAAGAATTTGTCCATTTCTTCTAGGTTGTCCATTTTATTGGCATAAAATTGCTTGTAGTAGTCTCTTAGGATGCTTTGTATTTCTGCTGTAACTTCTCCTTTTTCATTTCTAATTTTATTGATTTGAGTCCTCTCCCTCTTTTTCTTGATGAGTCTGGCTCATGGTTTATCAATTTTGTTTATCTTCTCAAAGAACCAGCTTTTAGTTTTATTGATCTTTGCTATTGTTTTCTTTGTTTCTATTTCATTTATTTCTGCTCTGGTCTTTATGATTTCCCTCCTTCTACTAACTTTAGGTTTTGTTTGTTCTTCTTTCCCTAGTTCCTTTAGGTGTAAGGTTAGATTGTTTATTTGAGATTTTTCTTGTTTCTTGAGGTAGGCTTGTATTGCTATAAACTTCCCTCTTAGAACTGCTTCTGCTGCATCCCATAGGCTTTGGATCATCGTGTTTTCATTGTAATTTGTCTCTAGGTATTTTTTGATTCCCTCTTTGATTTCCTCAGTGATCTCTTGGTTATTTAGTAATGTATTGTTTAGCTTCCATGTGTTTGTACTTTTTACATATTTTTCCCTGTAATTGATTTCTAATCTCATAGTGTTGTGGTCAGAAAAGATGCTTGATATGATTTCAATTTTCTTAAATTTACTGAGGCTTGATTTGTGACCCAAGATGTGAACTATCCTGGAGAATGGTCCATGCGCACTTGAGAAGAAAGTGTAATCTGCTGTTTTTGGATGGAATATCCTATAAATATCAATTAAATCTATCTGGTCTGTTGTGTCATTTAAAGCTTGTGTTTCCTTATTAATTTTCTGTTTGGATGATCTGTCCATTGGTGTAATGAGATGTTAAAGTCCCCCACTATTATTCTGTTACTGTCGATTTCCTCTTTTAGAGCTGTTAGCAGTTGTCTTATGTATTGAGGTGTTCCTATGTTGGGTGCGTATATATTCATAATTGTTATATCTTCTTCTTGGATTGATCCCTTGATCATTATGTAGTGTCCTTCCTTGTCTCTTATAACATTCTTTATTTTAAGGTCTATTTTATCTGATATGAGTACTGCTACTCCAGCTTTCTTTTGATTTCCATTTGCACGGAATATCTTTTTCCATACCCTCATTTTCAGTATGTATGTGTCCCTAGGTCTGAAGTGGGTCTCTTGTAGACAGCATATATATGGGTCTTGTCTTTGTATCCATTCAGTGTCTTTTGGTTGGAGCATTTAATCGATTCATGTTTAAGGTAATTATTGATATGTATGTTCCTATTACCATTTTCTTAATTGTTATGGGTTTGTTTTTGTAGGTCCTTTTCTTCTCTTGTGTTTCCCACTTAGAGAAGTTCCTTTAGCATTAGTTGTAGAGCTGGTTTGGTGGTGCTGAATTCTCTTAGCTTTTGCTTGTCTGTAAAGCTTTTTATTTCTCTGTCAAATCTGAATGAGATCCTTGCCTGGTAGAGTAATCTTGGTTGTAGCTTCTTCCCTTTCATCACTTTAAATATACCATGCCACTCCCTTCTGGCTTGTAGAGTTTCTGCTGAGAAATCAGCTGTTAACCTTATGCGAGTTCCCTTGTATGTTATTTGTCATTTTTCCCTTGTTGCTTTCAATAATTTTTCTTTGTCTTTAATTTTTGTCAGTTTGCTTACTATGTGTCTCGGTGTGTTTCTCCTTGGGTTTATTCTGCATGGGACTCTCTGAGCTTCCTGGACTTGGGTGGCTATTTCCTTGCCCATGTTAGGGAAGTTTTCAATTATACTCTCTTCAAATATTTTCTCGGGTCCTTTCTCTCTCTCTCCTCCTTCTGGGACCCATATAATGCAAATGTTGTTGTGTTTAATGTTGTCCCAGAAGTCTCTTAGGCCATCTTCATTTCTTTTCATTCTTTTTTCTTTATTCTGTTCCATGGCAGTGAATTTCACCATTCTGCCTTCCAGGTTACTTATCCGTTCTTCTGCCTCAGTTATTCTGCTATTGATTCCTTCTAGTGTATTTTTCATTTCAGTGATTGTATTGTTCATCTCTGTTTGTTTCTTCTTTAATTATTCTAGGTATTTATTCTTTAATTCTTCCAGGTCTTTGTTAAACATTTCTTGCATCTTCTCGATCTTTGCCTGCATTGTTTTTCCGAGGTCCTGGATCATCTTCACTCTCATTATTCTGAATTCTTTTTCTGGAAGGTTGCCTATCTCCACTTCATTTAGTTGTTTTTCTGGGGTTTTATCTTGTTCCTTCATCTGGTACATAGCCCTCTGCCTTTTCATCTTGTCTATCTTTCTGTGAATGTGGTTTTTGCTCCACAGGCTGCAGGATTGTAGTTCTTCTTGCTTCTGCTGTCTGCCCTCTGGTGGATGAGGCTATCTAAGAGGCTTGTCCATAAAATGTTTTCTTAATTAAAAAAATTTTTTAATGAGTAGGAGTTTTCCAGGTGACAAAAAGCAGAAGGTCATGGATAGACTCAGGATGTGTGGGGTATATGGAGGGTAGAGGGCTAGTAGAAGAGAAGGGCATAAAATGAGCCTGTGAGTGTAGGGGAGGGGAGCTCCATCGGTCATGGGCACCTTGGAGAGACTACAGCTCATGCATCACTAAGCCTCCCTGCCTGATGCCTTGCGTATACAAGGTCCTCCATAAATACTTAAATGCTTGGGAGATAAAATGTAGAGTTGGTGTAAGTATCATTCCTAGAGTTATTCTTTAGATCGTTAGAGAATATTTATTTTCTGTGTTTTTAATGCAGAGCTACCCAAGGGGGTCCAAAGACCAGAGCTAGTCAGAGAACTTTTATTACTGCTCCGTTATATATAAGTACAAAATTAAGAGTAAATGTTTAGAAACTTTCAATAATTTGAATTGCTTCAACATCCAAGCACTGGATCAGTGGATGTGTATTTTGCATACCTCCTTTATTTCATGTTTTAGTAATTTAATTTCTCATATATTTTATAAAAGTATTGATCCAGAGAAGAGTAGAGGGAAAAAATAGTCCTTCACCCTGAGTTTAAGACACATATTCTAGAGAACCGTGATGCACATATTTTTAAGGACTGAATGCCTGTAATAAGTGCAGATATAACAGGTAATATGTTAATGGCAAAAGATTCCTTAAAGAGTTCTTTTTAAAAAAAAATATTTTTGATGTATTGTACATCTACTGTATGCCAGGTATCATGCTAAGTGCTTCCATATATGTTAGCTCATTTGCACAAAAACCTTCTAGGCTTGAATAATAATAATTATTATTATATTTATATAATATTAATCTTATATATTAATAGGGCTATAATACCTATTAGTAAGGCTAATATAATATTAATATCATAACCCTATTAATATTTTGCATATAATGTAGTTTTATATTATACTATAATATATAATAATATTAATAGGATTATGATATTAATATTATATTAACCCTATTAGTATGTATTATAAACCTATAAATATAATACCCTATATTATAATATATTATCTAAAGCCCATATTATTCTGTATATTAATATATTATATTATTATGATAGAAATGTTTTAACAATAGGGTTAATACAAATTAATATTATAGCCATCATAGTGACAATAATAGTAATAATTTATTATGATGATTACTGTTGCTGCCACAGAGGACTAAACGCGCTTCCCAAAGCCCCTCGCCTGAGGCAGGAAGAACACAAATGCTTTATTCCGCATGCAGCTGAGTGTAGCCTCCAGGCCTAGGAGGCACCCACACTCCTTTGCTCCCTATCATAGCAACTTGGGAGCAGCTACGCAGTCACAAGCCACCACCTTGAGCACCCTCACCTTCCTCATCTGGAACAGCTAACACCCTGGATCTTGTCCCTCGCAGGTCGCCATCCCCATGAGGTTCAACGGTAAATCTGGAGTGGAAGTGCGGCTGCCACATGACCTGGAGGATTTGAAAGGATACACTTCTCTTTCTTTGTTTCTCCAAAGACCTGAATCAACAGAAAGTGGGGGGACCGAGAATATGTTTGTGATGTACCTCGGAAATAAAGATGTAAGTATTGCTTTGACGTTCCTCTTGTTCTTAAAACAGAATATGGTTTTTGAGATGCGTGACACGACTGTGTCACTGCCAACGACACAGCAGGAGGAAATGCCGTCGCCTCTGGTGGCTCCACAGGGGGAATCTCCCGTCAATTACCGATTGTCCTTGGCTGGGGGATCGAGAGGCCTGGCCTGATGGGCCCGGCATGTAGGCACACATGTGTGTACACGTGAGCACGTCCACACCTGGGGTTGAAGATCAGTACCCCTCCCCTTACAACGAGGGCTGCAGTACCAAGGCTTCATGGAGATCAGAGTAGTTCTTCCTCATAGCGCTGGACTCTGTCCTCTTCTCAGGGCGCCCAGCCGCAGACCCTTCCACGTGTCTGGGGTGGTGACCATCTGTGAATGAGGCCTAGAGTGAAATGCAGCCTCTCCTGCCTCATTAGTAAGAAATACAGTTGCCCCATCTCTATAATTCTAAATTCTTTAAACCACCACTGTTACAGGCATTTCAAATAGTTTATTTTAGCTTTTAATCCCTCCTCTTAAAATACATCTCTTCTACCTAAGTGTCAGAGGAAAAGGTAATCACTGACTAGGTTATTCTACATGATTGGAAAAGAAATTCCTGAAACATGGTTCTCAGAAATTCTGGGAAATTAGGAAATGGTTGGCTGTCACTGTGGGCTTTGTATTTAAGGATTCCTAAAATCAGCACTATTCCTGGTCACCCGTTCATGCTTCAAGGTATTGGGACTTTATTTGTAACTTTCTTATGACATGGCTTTTTGCTTTGTATTACGGCAAAATGCCCATGACTGCTCCCTCAGCAAATGTACACCATATACCTACTAGGTACCATACCCTGTATTTATGATAAACAAAAATTTGTTTCCTGAATGTACTTAATGTACCCTTAAAACAGGTTAAAATGGTCAATTTCATGTTGTTATATATTTTACCACAGTTTTCAAAAATTTGTTTTTACCTAAGGTGCTCACATTCTAACAGGGAAGTAAGGTACATACGTCGCTGACCGTGATAACACAGGGTGAACAGGCATGCCCAGAGTGTTGAGGGGACCTTGTATGGGGCTGGAATAACGTAAATGGTTTATCTCCTTTACCAGAACAAAATCGCATGGAGGCCTGAACCCGGTTCATCTTTACGTCAGGTGCTTGGCAAATATTTGCAGATTGAGAGAATGGAGGAGTGGATAAATGAGTGCCCTCATGATAACGAGAGCAAAAACAGTGCAGACATTGTCAATGAACTGTGCTGTCTGTATTATCTTATACCAGGGTGCCCCTCATGCATTCTGTCTGCCCAGGGTGAACTGAATGAAAGCTGTTAGTTATTAGAAATGCGCTCTTTTGGGATGGGAAGTTGAGAGAATTCAGTATGTGAAGTGCTCTGAGGTGGCCTTTTTGTCTCCAGGCCTCCAGGGACTACATAGGCATGGCAGTCGTAGATGGCCAGCTCACGAGTGTCTACAACCTGGGAGAACGCGAGGCTGAACTCCAAGTAGGCCAGACCTTGACCAGGAGCGAAACTCAGGAGGCAGTTATGGACCGGGTGAAATTCCAGAGGTGCGAGTCTGATTGATTACTGCTCTTTGTTAATCTGACCTACACTCGCCAAACTTTCATTGTATGCATTGCTGAACCCCATTTTTAGTATTTTGGCTTTGATTTCTTTCATCTTCTCATAAATTTTTATATAACTTTATTATCTAATTTATTTTTAAACAGAATTTATCAGTTTGCAAGGCTTAATTACACCCGAAAAGCCACATCCAGTAAGCCAGAAGCACCTCAATTCCATGACATGGATAGTGGGGATAGCAACACGCTCCTCGATTTGGACCCTGAAAATGTTGTATTTTACGTTGGAGGTTACCCATCTGATTTTAGAGTAAGTGTGAATGTTTTTTCACGGAATGAAAATATTTAAAATTTAATTTGGCATAATGATGTTTTAATCGGTTATATACAAAATGGATTTAACTGTGTATTCTTACAGGATATCCAGTGACAATGGCTAACACTCACTGAGTTCTTTTATGTGCAGTGATCTAGGCTTAAGTATATTAATTTAAACAAGCATCACTATCTTTCCTATTTCACAGATGAGGAAACTGAAACAGAGAGGTTGAATAACCTGCCCAAGATCAGACAGCTAGAAAATAGCAAAGCCAGAGTATCTGGCTCTAGGGTCCCCATGCTTACCCGCTATGTTATGTTGATGGTTAAAAGTGATAGAGTTATACTGTTTCCTCGTCAGCCTGTTCATTGTCCTTTGTTCAATTAGTGGAAGATTTTTTGGTTTTGTTTTTTTTAGCTTCCTAGTAGACTGAGATTCCCTCCATACAAAGGTTGTATTGAATTAGATGACCTCAATGAAAATGTTCTGAGCTTGTACAACTTCAAAAAGACTTTCAATCTCAACACGACAAAAGTGGAGCCTTGTAGAAGGTAAATAAAACCTATAAGCTGGTGTCTCTTTGTGATTTCGGTAGCTTGCAGTTATATTACATAAAATATGTGTAATTGTTATTTAAGGAATATAAATTAAATAAGAAAAAGTCTTTTCCTTATTTGTATAAAATATTAGATTATAGAATTTTCTCGATTTTGAAAAAATAAATCTTTCTTCAATTTTTGGTGCCTCCTACCACAAAATATTCAGCATTCGTTGGTACCTGATTTAGGCACAGACTATTTATTTACTGTAAACTTCAAAAAAAAAAAATCGTGGTCCATAAAGTACACCATGACTTTGCCATATGAACCTATTTGAAAGTTGCTGCCTTGAGCGCCTGACCTACCCTATAGTTTAAAAGATTTGGAAGATTCTAATACGAGACAGACTATTTACTACTCAGAACAAAATTATATTTCAAGTTAATAATTTCTTATATTGCAAGATCTTCAGCTGCTGGGCCACATCTTCCTAAGTAGACATTTTCAAAAGGGAATCCTGAATAGTATCTCTAGGGTTGAGCTAGGGTTTGATCATCATAGAGTGTAAGGGCACATCCAGGAGAAATAGCGGGCTGTGGTGACCTAAATGGGAAGAAAATCCAAAAAAGAGGGAATATATGTATATGTATAGCTGATTCACTTTGCTGTACAGTAGAAACTAACACAACATTGTAAAGCAACTATACTCCAACAAAAATTTTTTTAAAAAAGATGTTTCCTCTTCTTTAACAAAATCATGACAACTCGATTGCATGGGCTTTGCTCCCTTTTTCCTCTCGTATTAATAAGAACACTTTCCTGGCAGTCCTTTGCTGCTGTGTTCTAACTTACGATGATTGGTGTTCACAGGAGAAAGGAAGAATCAGACAAAAATTATTTTGAAGGTACAGGCTATGCTCGAGTTCCAACTCAACCAAATGCTCCCTTCCCAACCTTTGGACAGACAATTCAGACCACCGTGGATAGAGGTTTGCTGTTCTTTGCAGAAAACCAGGTAATCTATAACAAGCATCCAGATACTACCAAATATGTCCATTCATTTGAGCAATTTGGGGGTAACTGGGTTATTACAAACAACCAACGGATCTGAAAAACAATGTGCAAATGTTAGCTGCATCCTTTCCCTTGACCCAATTCTACTTTCTTTGCCTGTGCGAGTGTGTGTTTTAGTAAGGCAAGTAATCCGTAACTTGAGAAGATGCCACCAAAATGTGGGAGAAATTGCCCCTTTCCCATTCTTTTGTGTTGTCAGTTTTATTCTTTGAAAACTACTATCTGCCTAGTAATCCACTTATTTTCTGCCTAAAAAACGTTAAGACCTCCTGGGGTCTCTGAAAGCTAGACTGTTTGACCTCCTGCTGTTTGATTCTTGGTCGGACTGTTTCCAGGCTGTATGGGATTTTGTCTCTGTCTGACCCTTGACTTGCCAGGTCTAGGAAGCTTCTCTGTTTTCAAGCAGCTGAGGTTCCTAGAGGCCATACTTAAGTCTCCTAGTTTAGAAAGGGCCAAAAGTGACCATCTATGAGTGATCGTCAGCGCCATCTGCTGGTAGATGGTGCTGGACTTAACCTCTCCTGAGAGCAGAGTGCTTCTGTAGCTGCTGCGTACATAGTATTTGTGGAGAAATGTGGATCAGCCCGTGGGATCTCCCATCTGAAAATGTAGGATTGGTGTGGAGCTTGGGATTTTACCAGACCCTTCTGTCTGGGGTAGGGACACAGACCTGGTCCAACTCTCCTCTCTGGGGTTGGTCTGGACCCCTCAGGAGATTCCAAGGCTGAACCAGTTCTGATGGTTTGGGGAGGTCCTGACTGCCTGAAGAATGCAGAGAGCTGAGCAGTCAGACAGCATCTTCAGAGCAAGGCAGTTGTTTTCCAGAACAAGGTCTTCTTTGTATTACATTTCGAAGTTCTGGGAGACTAAGAACCAGAAATACTACTTATAGTAGAAGAAAACTTATGAAATGCCATTAGTAACCAGATAAGAGAAAATTATCTCCAGTGCTGCTGTTAAGTAGGATGCTATTCTATTATTTATGAGTGTGATGAGCCCTCACTGGCTTCTAAGAGCAAGGTTTAGGATCCAGATAAGGACTGATTTTCCTTTCAGGTAAGGACTCTGGAAGTAGACTTCAAAGAGAGTTTCATCAGGAAACTGTGTAAGAGCCAACTTTCCAGTCCTATACCAGACATTCCTCAGCTTACCCTTCCACTAAGGAAATGGTTGGCTCAAGTATGTGCCTTACACCGTGATGGGGATGCAATTATGACCCCTAGTAGGTTTGTGGCTGGCTCAGCAAGGTGATTAGTGACGAGAGAGAGAGAGAAAGAAGAGAACAGGGTGAAGGGCAGAGAGACAGGCTTGGGAGTCATGTAGAACATAAGTTCTGTTAGAGATATTCTGATTTTGAGATATCTGTGAGGCATGCAAGCAATAGCAATTAGGCAATCAGATGTACAGACCTGGCCCTGAAAAGACAGGTCTAGGCTGGAGAAAAATATTTGGGCTCATGGGCACACCTGAATTGGAACCACAGAAGTGACTGTGATTGCCAAGGCAAAGAGAGTAGTGGGAGGGAAGAGGCCCTATTTGGGGTCCCCAAGCAACACTTAAGTGAAAGCTAGAGGAGACATAGGAGTATGTCAGAAAACACACGGTGGAAAATGTTTGGAGTTTGAGGAAGACCCTACCTCTCTCCAACAGGTAGCAGTCATATTTTCAAATGATATTAATGATCTGTAGCTTTTCGGTTTCCATTTTTACATGCTGGTTATAGATTGTTATAAAACAAAATCGTGACAATAGCTAGCATTTATTGTTTCCTTCCTGTGTGCCAACCACTGTATATGATGTGTAACATGATTTGCAAGATTTAACTGTCATACCCGTCCTCGGAGTTGGATATTACAGCACTATTGTTCCTTCGGACTAAAGAGGCAGCTGAAGCTGAGAGCAGTCTGGAATTTGAGAGCATCCCTGGTTCCAGCGTTCTAGCTCTTCCCCGAGTCTTATGGTAATCTACATTGTTTCCGTGCTCTAGGATCGCTTCATATCTCTAAATATAGAAGATGGCAGTCTCATGGTGCGATACAAACTGAATTCAGAGCAACCAAAAGAAAAAGGAATTAGAGGCATCATAAACGACGGGAAAGATCATTTGGTATATCCTTCGAGTCTGTTTATTTGGATTGTTAAATGTTCTCAGTCCTTTAAGTCAGTGCTCAGAACCCTTTTCTATTACCAGATGAACTTATAGTTATTAACTGAGAGACACGTCCTTTTAAAATCTGAACATTTGGGGCATGAAATATGTAACATCTGTGTGGCACAGACAAAACATGATTAATTTCAAATGCAAACATTTTGGGAATTCCCTGGTGGTCCAGTGGTTAGGACTCTGCGCTTTCACTGCCGAGGGCACAGTTTTGATCCCTGGTCAAAGGACTAAGATCCCGCAAGCCGCGTGGCACAGCCAAAAATAACAAAATTAAAAAAAAAAAAAAGCAAACGTTTCTATTTAAGTGTTTTAATAATTTTATGCAAATGAGCTACTGCTCAGAGCCCATGTATATATACCATGTGTATAAATGAACCTGAAGGAAGGCAAACACATAGTAGCTCTGAACCAGTGTGAACAGGGTTCTTTCATTTCTCATTGCTTGCTGATTCATCTCTCCTTTATTTCAGATTCTGATCAAAATTGGAAAAGCCCAAAAACTTATGCGGATAAACGTGGACTCTCAAAGCATTAAAATTGAAGGTGATATACTTGATTTCAGCACATATTATCTGGGAGGAATTCCAATTTCAATCAGGGAAAGGTAAGATGATTTTTTTCTTTTAAAGAAGCAGATCACCTCTCTTAAGAGTTATGATTGCTACTGATGAGTCTACCTTTTTTCTTTTAACGTAGATTTTATTTATTTATTTTTGGCCGCGTTGGGTCTTCGTTGCTGCGTGCGGGCTTTCTCTAGTTGCGGCGAGCGGGGGCTACTCTTTCTTGCGGTGCGCAGGGTTCTCATTGTGGTGGCTTCTCTTGCTGCAGAGCACAGGCTCTAGGTGCGCGGGCTTCAGTAGCTGCGGTGCGTGGGCTCAGTAGTTGTGGCTCACGGGCTCAGTAGTTGTGGCTCACGGGCTTAGTTACTCTGTGGCATGTGGGATCTTCCCTGGCTTGAACCCAAGTCCCCTGCACTGGCAGGTGGATTCTTAACCACAGCGCCACCAGGGAAGTGGTAGGGTCTACCTTTTTAAAATTCTAGCAAAAAGCAAACACAAAGAATTAACTTTTCAGTATTAACAGTGTTAGCCAACAGAGTAAAACAGGCTGTGAATACTGGATAACCGGACTGGCCATTTGAAAGAGGCTGGGTTGGGGGGGGCGGGGGGGGGGGAATTGTGTGCCACCCCCCCCCATTGTCATTCCTGGGAGGAGAGAATCCATGAGGAGTAGGCTTGGTGTTGACAACGCTGCCAGTAAGAACAGGGGCTGTGGCCTGGGGCCCTTGAAGACACAGAGGAGAGAGCAGGTAGCCCCTGGCCTGACAGGCAGCCCTGGACACTGAAAGCTGGGGCCACTCCTTCAGGAAGTACCTCCTAGGATGGAAGGCACATCTGTATCACCTGCCCCCTTACGTTTATTGAGCATGGACTAGGGGCCTAACTGTTTCTCGGATGAATGAATACATGAATGAATTAAATTAATTTGACTGGAAGTAAAGCTTAACCTGAATGAGAAAAACGAACACCGCTTTGAGGATACACTTAAAAATAACTTTTACATTTTATTAATATGTTTGCGTCCTACAAAAAAGGCTTTTAGATAGCTGACAATGATGTGTGTGGTACAGCCTCATGACTAAGCAAAGAGCACTCCCAAAACGTTTGGTGATGATTACTTTTATACAAGATCTGAGGCGAGTTAACTCTCTTGCTGTTATTAGTCTGTTGGAAGAGCACTGGGTGTGATGTATGAGGCCTTGTGCAAAGGCGGTCTTTCTTCTCAATTCCTTACATGTTTGAGCAGCTGTCCAGCCTCAGGATGGAGGCGCTAATCTTTGTGTTACAGTTGTTAGGGGTTGCCCCCCAAGACAGAAATATGGGTGAGAGAGTTCAGCACTTTGATAGAGTTTGGGAGTGAGTATCTTTACTCCCTAGATTCCTTGAAGTGGAAGGGACCGTGCAGATCGTGGTATGTAACCTCTGAACTTTAATGAAGAAATTGAAAGCCAAAGAGGTGATATTAATGTTTAATATTATCAGTGTTAAATAGCAATTCAACCGTGAACAGCTAGTTATGAGTGGCCAATAATCTTGGTTTTATTCAATTAAGTGTAATAAATAGAGTAACCTCAGGTAGCACCATGGCACGCATCTGAGGCTATCAGTTAGTTGTTCATTATACAAGCGCTCACTGGGTGTCTAGTGACACCCAGGCAGTGTGGTCGGTGTTGGGATGACAACAGCAAACAGGGCAAACAGGGCAGAGCCTCAAGTATAGCGGAAGGGAGACAGTAGAATGAGGCCAGTGCCATCAGAGGGGAAGCTCAGGGTGATAGAGGGCCCGGGGAGGGAATCCACCCAGTTGGGGTATCAGGAGAGTGGTCTCTGGCTAGACCTGAAAGACGCTGACATATGAAAGTCACCATATGTGAGGAGATAAGAACTGGAGAAAGTGTGAACTCTCAAGAGGACACCATGAAGCAGGCCAGGGTTGCCACACATGGCTGGTGTGGGAAGCAGGGACCAGACCACAGAGGATCTTGAAAGTCACAGTAAGGAGCCATTGGGGGCTTCAGCAGAGAAAGGACATGATCAGATTTGGGTTTTCAGTAGCTTGTTCTGGTGCAGGGAGGAGATTGGATTAAGAGGGGAAAGGCAGAGGCAGGTGGAAAGGTTGGAAGATGAGTGTAACGGAGGTGAGAGAGGCGGGTGGCCCGACCACAGAAATGACAGCGCAGATGGGGAAAAGGAAGTGGAGTCCCAATATACTTCGGGCAGTGTATGGGCCGTGCTAAATGGTTGCTTGGGTTCGGGGAGCACTCAAGAGGGACACCTGGGCTTTGATCTAGCGCTTGGACAGATGGCCAGCACCAGCAGAGAAACAGGGCAGTGAGTTCAGTCATAGGCTGAGTCCCAGGAGCCCAGGAGACAGCAGGTGGAGATGCCCAGAAGGGTTGGACAGAAGGCCTGGACCTTTGCAGAGAAGACCGGGCTGGAGAAAGGATGAACAAAGCTTGGGAACAGGTGGCCATTGAGATTAGACGGGCAGGTGGGCTCCCAGAGCCGTGAGGGATTCTCAGCGGCGATACGAGAGCCACTGGTTGGTGGTTTGCCTCCGTGCGGTGTCAGCAGAAGGTCCACAGACAGCAATGTGGGTGCCAACCAAGCAAGGTTTCCTAGAGAAAAGCAGTGGGTGAGGATCCAAAGAAAAGGTTCTAGTTTCGGCTCAGCCACCAAATAGCGGGGTGACCTTGGGTTAAGTCAACACTCAGCCTTTCTTTGACTTTTTATCTCTGTCCATTAAAGAAATACACGTGGATATCGTTATACATATATGTACAGATAGACATATAGAATCTTCCTAGTCATTTGTTTTAAGGTCTTCCAAACAGGGACTGTTTCCATTTTCTGGGCAAGTTTATACTTCGATTATTGATGCAAACCACAATGACATGGAACATACAGGAGACAGAGGCCAATTGAAAGATGTCACTGAGCTTTTACTCTCTCATAAGCAACACGCTGAACAGTATTCAGCTGTTTCTGGCCCTGCTTCATCCCTCTGGTGCTGTCCTTGACGGTTCAGAGTCCTGAGAACCCCCTCTGACATGGGTCACAGAGGATTTCTCCTGAGAACCCAGCAGTTCTTTCAAAGGAGGGAGACGCCCCGACCCCTGGCGTTAGTGGAAGACAGTCAGTGCTTGAACCTGATGTGGAGAGAAGCAAGCCTCGTGTCATCTCTAAATACAGTAGCTTTGACAAGAGAGCTTGTGGGTGTGGTGTTTTCTCCTCTCTCCCTGTAGTGTACCTTCTGGGAATGGGGACCCAGATCTTGGAATGACTTGTTCAGGATTACAGTCAGAAGTCACAATCTGTTAATCCCATCTGCTTCCCATGAGAAGAGGAAATCCTCCCTAATAATGCCAGAGGGCCTCAGACCAACAAATACTTCCTGCGGACCTACCTCATTGCATCACAGAGTATAATAATATAACAGTAAAATGAAAATGATTCAAAAAGTAAACATCAGGCAGGGATCTGTTGGGCATTTACTAATACCCGACATGGAGTTTGGGATTAGATTTCGCTCTTGTGCTCTCTGAGATCAGCCCACGGCAGGTTGGACCTGGCTAAGCCTTTGTGAACCGATTGGCCCATGGTGTGTACACATACCCCAGCGTACTAACCCATTCATACCACAACCTACACTCCTCCACAGTCATGGTCCTCTAGCAAGCGTGCTCAGACCCAGAATCCTGGAGCAAACGTGGAACTCCAGGCCCTCAGATGAGCCAGAGTAACAAGAACACCTCAAAAAATAGTGGAAGTAAATCTTTCCTCTTAACACCTCTGCTGTAGATAACTGTTCCTTAAAGCAAGAGTCAGGATCATTCCAGTGCTGTGGGTACACAACTGTATAAGCGGAGAGAGCAAGGGCTTCAGGTCACACAAGTTTGTGTGAGACGCTGACCACGCAGATCCCAGTGCTGCCCACTTCCTGCTGTATGACTTCGTGCAAGTCCCTTAACCTCTCCAAGCCTCCTTGTACATCTGTAATGTGGGCATAGTGATGGTCTAACTCTGAGAGTGGTTGTGAGATTCAGAGTAAAGGAGTTAGCACAGTGCCTGGCACATGGTAAGTGCTTAATAATGTCAGGTAAGAAAATATCTCCCTCGAAAGGTTGTTGTGAGGATCAGATAATAGTACCTTGCACAAAACAGGTGCTCCGTATCTGTCGGTGGCCTTTCTTTCCCCTTTACTCTTCTGCCACCTTATTCTTCCTCCAACCTATGCTTTACAGAAAAAAGGAATCAGGAGATGCTGATGAGTCTAAAACATGCTGAAACCCGAGAGAGAATGCATCTAAATATGTGTATAAATAGACAAGCTCCAGCAATGAACTTTTCTCCTTTCCTGAGGCAGGAAGCCAACTTTATAAAATAATCAAGCTCGTGCTGTAATGCCACTGAGGATTCATTTCTTCCTTTCCCTTTTAATGAAATTTAATTTTATGCATATTACCTGTAGCTCAGCTCTTTACAGTGAATTGAATAAAAATGAAGGCAGACCCCTTTCCATTTAGAAAAGTGAGCTGCTTTAGGGATTTATAATGCAGTCGGCTTTGTGTTTCTCTTAGTACATCATTTGCTTAAGAAACACAAATATTTGCCCGGACTTCAGTCATTTCACGTATGTGAATGTTTTTATGTGACGTCAGCTCCCAAAGTCAAATCAAAGGGGAAATGTCAAAGCAGCCACGTAGCAAGAGCTGCTTTAGAAATTGCTTTGTTATAACGATGCACTGACGTGGGGATAGTTACAGACTATGCCGTCTCACGCTGAGTTCTTTCTCTGTACCGGCTACCACTTGAGTGTGTTAACGCGTAATATCTCATTTAAACTCAGGACAACCCTGGGAAGCAGATTACCACATGCACATTGTATAAACGAGGAAACAGAAGCACAGAGAAGGCAGGAGGGACAGGCCTCGAACCCACGCAGCCTGGCTCCAGAGTCCGTGGCTCCAGAGCAGCCCCTCCTGAGTGCATGTTCATGACCACATGCCATGGAGGGTTCCAAGCACTTCCCGGATGTTAACTTGTTTAATCCTCACAATGACCTCTTGCCCAGCTTGCACAGTTAGGAGGTGGTGGGTACAGCATACGAGGCCAGACAGTGCTTTCCATTGTTCCAGCTTGGCACTGATTAAATACCAAGCCGCATTTTTCATAATTGACTAGGACCAAAAAGTAACAGTTTGTTTCTTCTGCGTTTACAGTGGCTGACTTCAACGTGGACAGGAAAAAAAGAGCAAAGAGTTTTCTACAGTATTTCTGGCTCTTATAAGTTACTTATTAGGTTATTAATATTGAATATATATTTATGGTATATTAAGTTATTAATATACTTTTAATTCATGATGCGTTACCATGACTCCGGGAGGGGATGGAGGAGCAATTCCAGATATTGTACATCTTCTATACCTTTTGGGGACGCTGGCCATTCTTCTGTCAACATTGTTGTGTTCACTTTTAAAGCTGAGAATGCAAATCACACAGAAAGGAAATAGATTTCCCTAGCATCACAAAATAAATAGCATTCTAGACATCCCATGAGAAGAGATAAGCGTAAAACATGTACTTGTTCGTGGGTGACAAGTGGTAGGGAATGAGTGCCGTGTTTCAGCTCCAGTTCCCCGTCAAGCCTGCTGTGGTCCATCTCTCCCGTTTTCTCAAATCCCACATCAGGTTTAACATTTCTACACCTGCTTTCCGAGGCTGCGTGAAAAACCTGAAGAAGACCACTGGTGTCGTTAGACTGAATGATACTGTGGGCGTAACAAAAAAGTGCTCGGAAGACTGGAAGGTAAGTGAAGAGTTCCAAACCTCGCAAAGGAATGCTCTCCAGCTAACCTGTGCTTGGCATTCGTTAACACACCAACTTTTGACGTTTTCTGGTAGCACACAGTGTTACTGTGAACTAGTTCATTTATTACACTCCCCACGTACTTGCAAAACCTCTTCAGGCTTGCATATTAACTTTGTAGGGAAGTAGGAATACCAGCTGTACACACAAAAACGCACAGATGATTGGTAAGTTATCATGCAGACAAGCAGACTATTTCTTCCCATGGGTCACATGGATTGGTTCAAGTGAGGCGACATAGGTTAAGATACTGTATTTCAGCCATGACATGATTACAGTGCCGGTAATTTATTCCGTGTTTTCGTTTCAGCTCGTGCGATCTGCCTCATTCTCCAGGGGAGGACAGTTGAGCTTCACCAATTTGGACTTCCCGTTGCCCAGCCACTTCCAGGCCTCCTTTGGGTTTCAGACTTTTCAACCCAGTGGCATCTTATTAAATCATCAGACAGGGGTATGAAATATTGTATGAATACTGAGCAAGATGTAAACCTGACTCAAGGTTTGATGTCAAAAACAATAGAGGGGTTTTGAAGGTAAATTTGTTAGGCATTTTATCTATCCTCACACAGTAAATGCTATTGTGGATTTCAAACATGGAAGCTGTTGCCCATCCTGGGGTAGGTCCTAAAAGAAATCAGGCTTAGAAAATACATTATAGTTCACAGAATTGAATTTGTGTGTATTCATGAACTCATTTTCATTCTTTTAGGTATATTTTGTGAGTGAAGGTGAATTAGAACTGTTATAAGTAATAACGTAGCTTTAATTTTTAGATCTAAGAAAAAAATCAGAATGTACCCCCATCATTCCTTTGTTATTCCACACAAGGTAGCTCTTCAGATTCCTTTTTTAGCAGCAGCAGCTAGTTGGACAATATTTACATCGGTGAATGGGAGAGAGTAAGGTCCTTTGCTCTTTGTTCCTGTACAACAAGCCACAGAGATTCTATAACCTAAGAGGATTTAGCCAGTGTGGTCATGTAGGCGTAAAAGTCAGCTAATACTCAGACATCGCCTAGCGGAACGAGTGGGATTTTAAAATAGAAGTAGAAGTAGGACACTGTTCTTCTTGGATTTGTTTCTTCAGGATTGCCAGCACAACGGACAACTAGTATATGTTGAAAGGAAGGATGTAGCTGCCTCTGTGGTTATGTCGTAGTAGAACGCTTCTCCTCTCTTGCTATCTTTGTTCATCAGCAGTTCGAGATCCTTTTTTAAAAACAAAACACATACCGTATGCTAACACATATATATGGAATTTAAGAAAAGAAAATGTCATGAAGAACCTAGGGGTAAGACAGGAATAAAGACACAGACCTACTAGAGAATGGACTTGAGGATGTGGGGAGGGGGAAGGGTAAGCTGTGACAAAGCGAGAGAGTGGCATGGACATATATACACTACCAAACGTAAAACAGATAGCTAGTGGGAAGCAGCCGCATGGCACATGGAGATCAGCTCGGTGCTTTGTGACCACCTAGAGGGGTGGGATAGGGAGGGTGGGAGGGAGGGAGACGCAAGAGGGAAGAGATATGGGAACATATGTATACGTATAACTGATTCACTTTGTTATAAAGCAGAAACTAACACACCATTGTAAAGCAATTATACTCCAATAAAGATGTAAAAAAAAAAAAATACCCCTGAAAAAGCACATGCCAACATTTAGATTGTGAGAGTGGCTTTTCCATCAGAGCAGGATGTTTGGACCCAGCTCTTTTGACACACACTCCTTGTTTCCTCTACCAAGAGTGGGGACACTTAGTACCCAATATACAAAATGGTCCAAAACAGGGGGAAGAATGGGCTTAACAAAAGATGAGATCACTCCTGGACAATGCAGGAACCCTTCAAATATCCTAGGAACACTGCCCTCAACTTCTTAATGGATTAGCTAAGGAATACATTTCAATTAGCCTTCTTTTATCCAGTTTATAATGAATATTGCCAATTGAAAAAAAATCAACATAAAGTGAAATTGACAATGGCTACGACCACACACTATAAAAATTGTTTTAGGCTAAAAGCTCGCTGACAAATCACATCTGGTTGAAAACTGCAAAAATTGTACCTGGTAGGAAAAAAAATTAACAAAATTAAAATGACAACTGCTAAAACTACACACATTTTTAAAAATTAAGAATTGACAGAAAGAATCAAATCATCTTGCCAAAATTTGGATCTTCAGAGTTTGACCTTGGAAAATTGAACCTCCTAGAAATTAGGATCTGAAAGTAAAAAATTCATGACTGAAGAGAAGCTATCGTTGTAATCATCTATGAAAATAAATTGATGAATCAAGTCTTCGTTGTAAAAATGTATTCAGAGGAACATCGATGCTGACGAAAATAACTTCAGCAAAATGATAGTGAAAATAGGAAAATTTAGAAATATTTTAACTGTTTTGTATAATTGATGGAGAAATTAAGGGACTTCCCTGGTGGTCCAGTGGTAAAGAATCTGCCTTCCAATGCAGGGGATGCGGGTTCAATCCCTGTCAGGGATCTAAGATCCCACGTGCCATGGAGCAACTAAGCCTGCCACGCCACAGCTACTGAGCTCACGCACCACAACTACAGAGCCCACATGCCCTGGAGGCTGTGTGTCACAACTAGAGAGAGAAAAACCCACAAGCCACAACGAGAGAAGCCCACGTGCCACAACAAAGAGCCCGTGTGCTGCAACTAAGACCCAACGCAGCCAATCAATCAATCAATCAATTAAATAAATAAAAATTTAAAAAAGGAATGCCTGGATCAATTTATTTAAAAAAATTTGATGGAGAGATTAAGGTGGTTTATGAATATAGGTCCATAAAATGCTTTTGACAGATTCATCAGTGTTGGAATAATTTGCTTAAGATTTTTATATTCATAAATGTGGAGTCCAAATATTCAAAAATAATCTTTAGATCAAAAGAGCAAAGTCAAAACATTGGGGTCAAAACATCCTGTGTACCTAGTTTTGATCATATATTCAGTATTAATACATTCATAATCATTAAATGCAGATGGACTGCACTGATGGGTATGTTCTGTGATGATTTTAGGCAAGCAGCCTACAGGTCATCCTGGAAGATGGCCACATTGAACTGAGCACCAGGGACAGCAGCAGCCCAATTTTCACATCTCCACAGACGTACATGGATGGTTTACTGCATTACGTGTCCATAATAAGCGACAACTCTGGGTGAGTGGAATGGCTCTTCTGCCAGAGCGCTAAGAATTTTACTTTATTTCGTTTAATGGAATCTTCTAGTATCTTTTCTGAGAAATATTTGGCCTTAGCATTGACACTATTTTACTAGTAAATCTTGGCCTTCTTCCTGGTTTTATATCAATTTTCTCATTTAAAAAATCAACAGTTGGGCTTCCCTGGTGGTGCAGTGGTTGAGGGTCCGCCTGCCGATGCAGGGGACACGGGTTCGTGCCCTGGTCCTGGAGGATCCCGCATGCCGCTAAAAAAAAAAAAAATAGTTTAGTGAGTTATTTCAGGTAGAAGATTTTGCGTCTGAATCAGACACTCGTTGCCCACCTGGCGAGAATCGTTTTCCCCAGCTGTTCTCACTCCTGTTTTGTTTTCCTCCTGTTTTTTTAGGCTCCGGCTCCTCATTGATGACCAGCCTCTGAAAAATAACCAAAGGCTGCTAGGCTTTTCAAATTCCCAGCAATCCCTGCGTCTGGGCGGGAGTTATTTTGAGGGCTGCATCAGCAACGTTTTCATCCAGAGGTGGGTGCCGTTTTCTGTGCGTGCACAGCTGATGAGAATGGCCTGTGACCCAGGGGACTTGTCATGGCAGGCTGCACGCCGCTCTCGTCCCGCTGACTTTCAAGATGACCTCTTTGGCACGATACACACATTAAAAGCAAACTAACTGAAAGCTTCTGGGCTCATCCTACCTTCGTAGGAGCAGCCTTGGAACACAACCTTGGAAAAGGTTTAATTAAAATTTACTTTCAGATTATGGCCTTTTTAGATAAGCGCAAAACTCTCCCCTGGGCAGAGGGAGAGCCCAGGACTGGTCATGAACCTTAGGCAGCCTGTTAGGAGCTTGTGAGCTGCCATCAGGGCTCAGGAAAAATCATCAGATAAAGCAGATTTACCCGTGAGATTTTCCTCCTGAAATGCAGTGAGATAAATGCTTCCACAGACTCACTTCTGAGGTTTCCTCTTGTTCACCGTCATTCTAGGTCATCCAGTGTCTGTGTTTGTCCTCTCTGCATATTTCATTTTCATATTTCTATGTGGCTCCCACTCCAAAGAACTATAATATTCTGGCTTTGCTGCAACGCTGGCTGTTCAAGGCAATAAAAGTTTCCCAAGGCCTTCTGCTGGCGAGGCATGGTGCTGGATATTGAAGGGAAGGCAGAGGTGGGTACAGCACATTCTCATCCACTATGAGCCTAGTGTTTCCTCTAGATATCCTGTACAGGGAGGAGATGAACGTTTACCCAGAAATCAGGACAGTAAGAACGTGTAGTTTTGAAACAAATCCTCCCCGCTAGTGTGTCTTCCTTGATATGTCAGCGTTCGTTTCTGCCCTCATTCCAGATTATCAGAGAGTCCCGAAGTCCTAGATTTGGCCAGTAAATCCACCAAGAGAGATGTGTCCCTGGGAGGCTGCAGTTTAAACGAATCACCTTTTCTAATGTTGCTTAACGGGTCTACGAGGTTTAACAAAACCAAGACTTTCAATATCCACCAGGTGAGTATCAAAAAACCTTACCCTGGGTTTTGCTTCCTTCCAGATGATTCTCGTAAGAGAGTCCTGCCTCACCGGAGATGTTGGGGAGGGAGGGATGTAGGTCACCTGATCCGGTGGTGCCCAGTGCCTCCAGGAATAATGGGTCATCAACAGGTGGATGACACCAAAAGGTCAAAGTGGTTTTTGTTTTAGCTTTTATTTTGTATTTTGAACGTCTGACAGTTTTTGCAGTCATAGAACAAATAGACCCTTGACTGCGGTTTCTCAGTGTCTGCAGCTGATGTCTTGCTCTTTTGACACTTCTGCTGTGTCTCCAGCAAGTACAATGATTGTCTCTGGGATACAGGGCTCATGACCCTTCTCCTGCCCACAGACACTCCTCTGCCTGCATCCTTTGACGAGATACACACACGCCCCCAGGCCTTGCCAAGACCAGCGTGGCTTGACCTTGACCGCACATTAGAGACACCTGGAGAGCTTTTACAATCCCAGTGCTTGGGTTGCATTCCACTCAATTAAGTCAGACGCTCTTGGGATAGGTCCAAGCGGCAGGAGTTTGTAAAGGAGTTTGTAAAGCTCCCGGGTGATTCTAGTGTGTAGAACTAAGAGAGGCTGAAAGGAAAGGAAATTCCTTGTTTGGAGGAGTGGAAGCTTTGTCATACATTGAACACAGGGTCAGAACTTAAACAAGTTCCTTGCTCTGCCTGGGGTCTACAGTGTGACCTCCCCATATCTGAGGTTACAATTAATGTGATTAATGGATAACACTGAACACCTCCAATGTGCCAGGTGCTACGCTGAGCTCTTCAAGTGGATTTTCTTACTAAATCCGCACGTAACCGTATAGGAGAAGTACTATTACCAGCCACATCTCACAGAAAAGGATGCCGTGGCTTAGAAAGGTGAGCAGTTTGCCCAGGCTCCCACAGATGGAAGGCAGAGTTGGAATTCAAACCCAGGTGACCTGACCCCAAAGCCCAGGCCCTCTCGAGAGCAATGCACTTCCATTCAACCCACTTTTCACTTAACATCAATCAGATGCTGCTTGTCTGCCAATATTTCTCCTGCTGCACAATGATTTGGGGAGATGGAGAGATAGTACATAAAAAGAAATTTTTTTTTTTTTGCTTTAAGAAGAAATATATTTCATAAATCCCAAAGGGTTGTCATTTTACTCTCAGGAAAAGAACACCTTTAGACCTGCCCCCTCAGGAATGAAGTCATAGATTCATTTATTTCCCTGTAATGCTGAGAGTTACTGAGAGATTAAATTAGCACGGTGATGGTGGAGATGGAGCGAAGGAATGGATTCAAAGCTATTTAGAAGATGGAATGTACCAGACTCATATAATCATTGAAGGTGGGCGGCAAGGGAGAGGTGGGAGTTAATATAATTCTGAGGCATCTGGATGGATGGAGAAGCCAGTTATGAAGAGATGAAAAGGACAAGCCTTTGGAGGGAACGAGAATGAGTGGAGTTTGTGGCCTATTGAGTGACAGGTGCCTCAACCAGGTGGAAAGCTGGTAGGAGACTGTCAGGTGTCTCTGGGGGCCTCAGCAGAGAGAGTGGGACTGGGGCTATTGATGGGGGATCCCCAGTGAATACACTGTATTTAATGTTCCCCCTGTTCCGTGCAAGCCCCCAGATTAGGTGGAATAAGACATTAATTCTGCCTCCGAAAGCCCAATGCAGAGACAAGGCGACCAAGCTTTGCGGTTAAGTACCGGATTTTGGTGTCAGACTTCCTGGCTTTATCCCTTACTACGTGTGTGATCTTGAACGATTATCTAACCTCCCCGTGGGTCTGTTTCCTGCAGCGTACAGGAGGATATAGAACAGTAATATCTCACGGTGTTGTGAGGGTCCACTGAGGTAATAAATATAAAACGCGTGGCACAGGGTAGGCATGCCATAACTGTTAGCTGTTATCGTTACTATACACACGAATAACCTACGGGACGGGGACAAAACGTGCTCCAGGAGTGGTACGCCAGGTACTTTCCTGCTACAGAGATCGGGGGGTTCCTCTGGAGGAGGTGATGCATAGACTGGGTCTGGAGCAGGGGTTGAGTTTAGATGAGTAAACGTTGTTGCTACGTGAGCAGAAGCCCAAAGCCGGGAGGCAGGGTGTGGTGGAACTCGCAGGTATAGATGCTTTGCGTGCATTCTCTCTGATCTGCACAAGCCTTCACTCTCTCTCTTTCAGTTCCCACCACACCCCTGTGAGAGCAGAATAGAATGCCAACTTTACACGTCAGGCAATTGAGTCTCAGAGAGGTTAAAAGAAAAATGTGCCCAAGAGCACCCAGTAAGTAAACTGTAGAGTCAGAATTGAAACTCAGGGCTACAGAATCCCGAAGAGTGTGCTCTTCATAGGCACTTGCTCAGGGGGAGGTAAGCTCAGAGTCACATGCTGCAGCCGGATCAGACAAGCCTCCGACGGCCTGATGTAATTTTGACATTTTTTCTGTAGTCAGCGTGAAGCCATTGAAAGGAGTGCTTTAAGCCATGTCTAAAGACGAATAAACTGGCAGCAGCCTATGGAATGGTTTGGCCTAGGAAAGTTCTACAGACGTGGCGTCAAACTGGCAAAGTACCGGAATGGTCCAGGCAAGACAGTCGGCAGCCTGACTTTCAGGTAGAGGGACTGGGAGTGAAAGGGAAGGAGTGGAAACAAAATATGTCCCGGAGATGAACAGTAGGACATGGAAACAGAGCACGTGCAAGAGGCCAGGTAGGAGGGTGTCCATGATGACCAAGGTGTGAGGCCTGGGTGCCTGGAAGGATGATGCTGCCGTTAAGAGAATTAAGGAAAAGTCGGTACCAAGAGTGTGTATGAAGACTGTTCCTCTTGATGTTACTGCTGCTGACACACAAGAGTCTTTCAGGGAGGGAGTGGGCCCCGCTGGTGTGAGCCCCCGGCAGGAAGCTCCTGGAGGATCCAGGCCTGGCTGTGATTTTCAACAACTCACTTAACTTTCTGGTGATGGAACATCTCCACTCAGCAGATAACTGGTATTAAGTCTGCATCCCAAGCATCCTCTCCAGGAATCTGGTCAGGTTGGAGAACCTGATCCTGAAGGAATCTGAACTGTTAGGAAGACTTCAGCTGCTAGGGCTTAACCCTCTGTGGGGATCTATAGTGTCACATTAAGGGACAGCTTGAGGATGAGTGTGCTGCAGGCCTGGCCCGCGGGACTGGGCTCTGCTTCCCCACAGCCATCCTGGCTCCATCCCGCACAGTTCTGGGCTACGGACAGGGCGTTCCCTCACCGGAAGCACAGATCTGTGGCTTTCTCTCTCCTCTGGAAGGAAACATTTCTCAGAGGCCCCGCTCCCTGACCACCTCTTAAGGCTCATTGGCCAGGAGGGTGTCACATGCTCGTTCCTGAAGCAATCCCCAGCAGGGAGAATTCCCATCACTGGCTTCCAGGAATGGAGAGCCCCACTGAGCCCTGAGCCCCATGGGAGGGACTGTGGACCCCTCATCAAAGTCTGGGCTTTGCAGCAGAGAAAAGAGGGGGAAGGGCTGGAGAGTCTCAGTTCCTTCCAACAACTTTTCTAGTCTCGTGTGATGTTTATGATGCTTGTTCTTCTGCATTAAAACTCATTCCTGTTAAAAAGTTCAAAGCATCGTCCAGGTCAGGAGAGACTTCTGTGTGGGGGTCAACTCTGAGGAAAGTGGGGACAGGCTGTGGTCCCCTCCTGTTCTCTGGGTTCTTTCACGGCCCTGCTGCTAAAGCCCAAGTGAATGGCCTGGAGGGGAGATGGCAGATTGGCGGCTCCAGGCCCACTGGCTGTCTGTGTGGGCCTCAGTGCTGCTGGCCACCTGCTGGCCTTCCTGAGGGACACTGTGGTTCTTCTGAAGCTCCATGGAGGTGAGGTGCTCTGGGTATCCACTGGTCCCATGTATAGCAGACCTGTGTAGGATGGGAATAACATGCATCCTCCCCAAGGATGAATTCATCTCTATTGAATTCAGCTCTTAGGATCACAAGTCAAAACTGAGCGAGGCACTTAGCAAGATGGGCATTTTCCAACTCTTGCCTCTGATAATCAGCTGTCCTGATTTTTTTTGTTTCTCTCCCACACAGCCATGGTGTGACACGCCAGCCGCCTCCCCAAGGAGCTTGAAGGTGAGGGGAGATACCCAGTCTTGCCCACCGCTTCCAGAGGCCCAGGCCAGCCACGGAGCCCTCAGGTTTGGGGACAGTCCCACCAGCCACCTGCTATTCATGCTTCCCCAGGAGTTGCTGAAACCCAGGTATCATTTCATTTTCCTGCCCCAAGCCAACTCAGAATCTGATTCTACCCTAGGGCAGGCTAGCCGGCACGACAGCAGGCACCTGTCACCAATGAAGGGGGCACTACCACGTTTGCGAAAAGAGGTGCTGGCCTACCTGAGACACACAGCCTGGGGGCCCGAGCCTGCTTCCTCCCAGCAACTGGGAGGCACACGTGACACGTGCTGCTCAGAGGCTGAAACAATCAGCTCGGCTCTGGTTTAGAATTGACGGTGTTCTAAAAATAAGGCTATTACTTTCCAAAGGTGCTATTTGTTGCTATGCTAAATCACCTTCTCCCGCATTCTACAGTTAGAGGAAAATCATTCTTTTAGGAAGACTTGGTGTCAGATCCATCATTTTTAGAGAATACATTTGGATTTTTTGTGCTAACAAGTTGCGTCTCTTTTGGGGAGGAGGGAATAAGCAGAGATAGTAATTCTGTCAGAAAAAAAAAAGTAGGAAAACAAGGCTTGTCATTTTCATGTGATTCGAAGGAGACATAAATAAAAAGGTGCCCAAAATTCCTTTACGACTTCTCTACAGAGGCAGAATGGCCCAGGGGTCCAAAAGGCCTGGCTTTAAGACCTTGGCTTTCAATCCACCCACTCAGCCACTTGCTGGCTGCGTGACCTCAGGCCACAGGCCAGTTCAGGTCCTGGGATGCAGAGGTCAAGATGGGATCAGACGTGCAAAGGAGTTGTTATTCCTGTGCAGAATAAAAGGGGGAGAGCAGGAGCTGGCAAGGAGAGCCTTCAGCTGAGACACAGGCCTGGGGCCTGTGAAAGGAGAGGGAAAGGCAGGCGTGGGTGGGACGAGCCTCAGACAGCAGGGAAGCTCCAAGGGAGTCAGGCAGGCCGGTGGGCCTCACAAGCGAAGATCACCCTGTAGAAGAGTCCAGTGTCGGGCACGACGGCCCGGCTCTAGTTCTTCCGCTGAGCTCGGTGCTTGGCAGGCGGTCACCTGTGTGCCACTGCGGTTCTGAGAGCGTGGCAGTTGCGGGCTGCCAGGCCGCCGTGCCCCCGCAGCAGGGTCTCCTGAAGGGAACTCTGAGTGGCAGCTCCACGGCCACCGCGGGCTGCTGTTCAACTTTTCTAAGCCTCAGCTTCCTCTCCATAAGCTTGGCATAATTATGCCTGTCTCACATGTTTTTGCAAATTGCCACACCTCTTCGAACCTCAATTTTCTCATCAGTTAGGTGGGGTTGATAACGTTTCCCTTGCAGGGAGGAGAGGTCATTGCTTGTAATGAGCTGGCCCTTGGAGGTGCACTCAGTAAGCAAGTGCATATTCACAGGCAGGTGTGAAGCCTGGAAAGGGGAGGGGCCGAGTTCTAAAGGAGACCCTTGGCCAGCTGCCGGCATCTCCAGTAGACCCGTGGAAATTCTGGGGATCCCTGAATCGCCAAAACTGTGCTAGTCGGAGACAGACAGATGGCAGAAGCAGTGACCCTCTCAGCCCCTCCCGGGGCTTTTCCACTCCGCATCTCTGCTCTGTTGGTCAAGCTGACCGTAATAACAGTCTCCCTGCAGATGCTGCCCACGCTGTCCTCTTCCCGGCCTCCCCACTCTCCAGCCCCCCTGCCTCTGCCCTCCCCCTCCCTCCGTGGCCCCTTTCTTACATCTTCTCTCTCAGCACATTCACTGTGGTGAGTTATCCGGCTTCTTCTGATGATTCGACCCCAGCATCTTCCTGTCCAACACTGAATTATATATAATAAATGGAAAAAGTAACATCCTTAAAGGAAAGCAGAAAAAAAATAATCCTTAGTAAATATAATTTAAAAATTATTTTAGTCCCCAGTATTGTAGCAATCAGAGTATATTTTCAGGATGTTGCAAGATTTGGACTATTCTATTATTCTCATTCTGGTTTCTATTCTAGAAACTTTTGGCCTCTCCTGTAAAACCCTGTACCACTATTTTAACCTCTGGGTGAATGTATAAAAACGCTACTTTGCTCTCTGTCTTTCCCTCCTATCCTCCAGCAATAAAGACTCATAGCTACAGTGTCATATGCCAGGATTTGAAGCTCCTGATGTCATTTTTGGGTGTGTGTTAGTCTTTTCTGAAAGAAAATTGCTTTAAGAAATAATTCTGGAAAGCAAATGTCAAGTCTAATAACCAAGCCCACACATGTAAAGTGCTTTCATTCCGTAGCAAGTTCTACCATCCTCCTTAGATTGGCTAACCCTCGTATTCCAAACCTCCGCACTAATACACAGCTACACCAAGAGAAATACTGAGCCGTGTCACCGTCGGCTTGGTTTAATTTCACAAATATAGATTTCTTTTGCCTTTTGAAGAACTATACCCTCAAGGAAACTTGCATAGCTGTAGAGTGAAAGTGCATGTCCATGTTTGCTCAGCCCCACAGTATTAAAAAGCAAAGAGATGTAACGGTGTAATCATTTCTTCCACTTCCTGATTCTGCCTCCGCATTTTCCATTTGCCATTTAATTCAATTCAGTAACTCTTTCTTGAGGGCCTCCTGTGTATCATGCACTGGGGATGCAGCTTTAATCAGGGTAGACCCCGTACCTGCCCTCTGTCTGGTGTGCACTTGGACACAGACCACAGGAATGGGTGATGACAGCCTTTTTTTTTTTCTTTTTTTGGCTGCGCCACGTGGCACGCGGAAACTTAGTTCCCCAACCAGGGATGGAACCCATGCCCCCTGCAGTGGTAGCGCAGAGTCTTAACCACCGGACCACCAGGGAAGTCCCTGATGATAGCCTATTGACACCCATATCTCCCATTACCTTTTCCCAGTACACTTTTAGGCACCCCCTCAGGGCACCTACACACCACAAACCACTCAAAGAATGAACCATCCATCGCTGGGTTCCCAGTGCCCACCATGGTGCCTTGTACATACGACCCACTCATTACATATTTGTTGAATGAACGAATAAATGGATGGATGGTTGGATGGATGTGAGTTTGCATAGAAAGCAAAGCTTGCTTAGCCACACGTACCTATGATATGTAACCATCATGCAAAGGAATATTAACTTTCACTCTCTGCTTTTACTGCGTGATGCTTGCGTAATTCCTCTTCCACCATAGAGGAGGTATTAAGGTCCGAGAAATGTTAAGGGTAGGTGGGAGAAGGTGGATCCGGACTCCTGTGCCACTGTGTTAAATATGTCTTACGGGAAGAAAATGCTTACCTGATGCTTAAATCAAATCCTTGTTATTCAGGTTGTCCCCCGACTTCTCCTCACAACCTTCCTCTCCCTGCATGTATACAAAGTAGAAAGCGTGTTCACTGGGTTTAACAATCGAGGCTGCTCGGTGAAATAAGCCAGTTGCAAAAAAGACAGATACTGTGTGATTCCACTTCTATGAAGCGCCTAGAATATTCAAATTGATAGAGGCAGAAAGCAGGATGGTGGTTACCAGGCGCTGAGGGGAGGAGAGGATGCAGAGTTGTTAATGTGTAGAGAGTTTCAGTTTTGCAAGATGCAAAGAGTTCCGGAGGTTGGCTGCACAGCAACGTGAAGGTGCTTAACACTACTGAACTGTACTCTTAAAAATGGTTAAGATGGTAAACTTTATGTTTGGTATATTTTACCATAACTTTCTAAAATGTAGATTTTTTTTTTAAAGTAAGGCATCTTCCTTCTTGCCATGTGCTGGGACTTAACGCCACTAGCTGAGTTTGTCATAAAACTTCCTCTTATTTCCCAATACGGTAAGGAAATTATACAACAAAACTTTTAGCAGCTGAAATACAATGGCTTTTAAAACTTCCCAGAGAGACGGTCGTTTAATCAAGAAGTACCTTAGTTTATTCATTTAAATAAGGAGGTTGTAGGGTTTTGTTCCTCACTGTCTCTCCCAGCTATGGAGATCTGAAGAAACACTAAAAGCCTCTTATTTTCCTCCTTCGCCTTTTGCTTTCTTTTCCCCACAGGTCACAGTTTGCCGTGGACTTGCAGACAACCGCGTCCAGAGGGCTCGTGTTTTACACAGGCACTAAGAACTCCTTTATGGCTCTTTATCTTTCGAAAGGACGCCTGGTCTTTGCACTGGGGGCAGGAGGGAAACAACTGAAGCTCAAAAGCAAAGAGAAGTGCAGTGACGGGAAGTGGCACACGGTGAGAGCTGGGGCTGCCCTAGAGCCTCCGCTGGGGCCAAGTTCACTGCTGAATAGCTGAAGACGGGAGTCTCAGCGTTCTTCCCGGCAAGAGGGCACAAGTACTGAGAGAGCTCATGTGGTCAGAGGCACTGAGCGCCCCAGCGCCTCGGCCCCAGAGACTCCTGAACGCGCCATGTGTGGATGTCATCCTACATGCCGAGACGGGCTTTCCTCCCTGCTTCTTTACCCGCCGCCCCCAGCCCCCCATGCACCTCCCTGGGCTGCACCACTCCCCTTGCCTATTCCCACCCTTTGCTCCCTGGACCATTTCTCTCCTTCAGGACAGTTTCCAGTCTCCAGGCCCCCTGTGAGTCTGGAATGCCTTCTCTGTAGCCAGCCCAGGTGTAATCACCCACATCCCTAGCATCTCAGCTCTTGCCTGAAGCCATCCCAGGGTTAAAGAAATACAGTTTAAGGCAAGAAGGGACCTATGTATTTTTGTTTTCTGACGAGGGAATTGGAACTCAGAAAACTTAAGTGACTTGACAAGTTACACTCACTCAGTCATTCAACAAATATGTAATAAGCTGCCATCCTGGAGCACATAAGCAAAAAAATCCCCAATATAATGTCAGCTACTGCTTTGAGAAAACACTAAAGCAAGGTAAGGAAGTGGCCGAGTAGGGAGACTGTTTCAAATAGGACAGTAAAAGAAGGCCTCTTCCAAGAGATGACAATCAATCATATAAAGTTATAGGAAGGATTTCCAGGCAGAGGGAACAGCAAGTACAAAGACCCTAAGTTAGGAGTTAGCTGAATGAACAGAACAGAAAGGATAAGAAGTGGGATTCAAGAGTGAGGCAGGGGGACTTCCCTGCTGGCACAGTGGTTAAGAATCCACCTGCCAATGCAGGGGACACGGGTTCGAGCCCTTGTCCAGGAAGATCCCACATGCCGCGGAGCAACTAAGCCCGTGCGCCACAACTACTGAGCCTGTGCTCTAGAGCCCGTGAGCCACAACTACTGAAGCTCATACGCCTAGAGCCCGTGCTGTGCAACAAGAGAAGCCACCGCAATGAGAAGCCAGCGCACCGCAATGAAGAGTAGCCCCCGCTCGCCACAACTAGAGAAAACCCATGCACAGCAATGAAGACCCAACGCAGCCAAAAATAAATAAATAAATTAATTTAAAAAAAGAGTGAGGTGCAGGCCCAGGTCATTTAAGCATTGAAGGCCAAGGTGAGGATTTGGGATTTTATTCTGAGTCTCTCTGAAGCTTTTAGAGAGTCTAAAACAAAAAGCATTACACAAACAGATTGATATTTTCAAAACCCTCTTTAGCTAAAGTGTCTAAAAGGGAGTAAAAATAGAAGTAAGTAGACCAGATGGATGCTATTGCCTTTGGTTCAAGAGGCTGAGGTAGAGGGGGAGAGAGTAGACCACCCAGGATGTGTTCTAAAGGCAGAGCCAAGAGGTTTGGCTGATGGAAAGAGAGGAGTCAACATCAAGTCCTGTGATTTTGGACCAGTGACTGGGTCAATAGTGGAAGCTTTGCTGAGAGGGAGAAGATGGGCAGGAGGTAGGTGTTGCTAGGCAAGAGTGGGAACTCTGTTGTCAACATCCTGCGGTTGAGCTGCCTATCAGACCTTTAAGCCCAGGTGTCAGTAGATGGTAGAGGCCAGAGGTCACAGCTGGGCATCTACACTGGGGAGTCATTTGTGAATAGTCTCGTAGCCATGAGGTGGCAGAGTCCACACCAGAGCCCAGGGATCCTGACTTTTAGCAAAGAGTTTAAAACACTTGATCCTCTTGTTGGGAAAGGAGTAGCCATTGGCCCCTTGCTCCAGGACCCCTGCTCAGAGGAGCATGTGGCTTTCTTCCGTCTCAGCTCTGCACACTCTCTTCCTTCCTCTCTGTTGCATGGATGTGTGTTTATTTATGATCCTTTGGTTCTTCAGTTATTTATCTTTTGTATAAGTTTCCAGTCATGTATATTTTTGTTTACTTTTGAGAAATCTTTTTTTAGTTCATGTTTTAAGCTCACTCTGTTTAATATCTGACATAATCTCACAAAATGATGATGATGATACTGTGGTGAAAACTCTTGATTTTTCAAAGCTACTTGAAGGGACAGAAAAACTTTAAAAAAAATTTCCTGTGACCACTAATAAACTACAATGCCAGTTGTCAAAGGTAAGAATACGATTAATGTATTTTCTTTATCCTTAAGGTGGCATTTGGGCAAGATGGAGAAAGGGGGCGCTTGGTTGTGGATGGTCTGAGGGCCCGGGAGGGAAGTTTGCCCGGAAATTCCACCGTCAGCCTCAGAGCACCAGTTTACCTGGGATCGTCTCCTTCAGGGAAACCAAAGGTAAATAGTTATGCTTCAGAGCCACAGATAAGAACAAGTCACCCTATAAACTTTATAATTATACCATATATTCAAGGATATCAAAATACTTTATTTTAATAACTGAATCTGTATTTTAATGTTATTTGGTGACTGAAATAAAATTATCTCAAGAACCAAACTTGGGGAAAATTTGGGTTAAGGAGAAAGTCACAAGTCTGTCTGTCCCCAAGAAGGAGGGGTACGTACCAGGATTTTTCAGGTTCAAAGGCTCCGATGGGACCGTGGCCCCAGGGTGGCGTTCTGTGGGTGCCCTCCCCCTGTCTTCTCCACATGGCCAGAGGGCTCACTGCCCCTGATTACTTGGGGTGGCTGAACCTGCCTGTCACTCTTCTCCCAGATCTGCCTTTTTTGCACACAAAGTGAAGATGGCCCGTCAACAGCTCCGGCCCAGGAACTGTCCTCCTCCAAATGTGCTGCCAGGCGCTGAGCCCCTCCTGCCCCTTCCCACTCCGCTGGTGCCCATTCTGGTGTGATGTGTGCTAGCAGCTGGGGGGAAGGGCCGAGACTCAAATCTGGGCCAGAAATGGACGTAATCAAAGCAGGTCACTTCTGCCAGCGTGGAGTCTAGGCGGTCAGGCTAACGTGGCCTTGACCTTGGTATCTCCACAGGACTCAGCCTGGCCCACTTGAGTTTTGCACTGTGGTTTGGGCAAAGCGCCAGCAAGTCAAAGTACTGTTTTACTTTGTTGTATGTAATAACTTTTATATATGTATCATAAATAATGTATAACATAATATAGTATATGTATTATGGTATCTAATACATATATAACATATAACATGTTAATAATTGCTAAAGAGGATACTCAGTGTTTGCTTTTCTGCAACCTCTGTACCTTTTTCCCTCTCAGAGAAATCACAGGATGGGGTAGTGACTCAGGGGCACAATTTGGGTGCTTTTTTTTTTTTTTCCTGTGGTACGCGGGCCTCTCACTGCTGTGGCCTCTCCCGTTGCGGAGCACAGGCTCCGGACGCGCAGGCTCAGCGGCCATGGCTCACGGGCCCAACCGCTCCGCGGCATGTGGGATCTTCCCGGACCGGGGCATGAACCCGCGTCCCCTGCATCGGCAGGCGGACTCTCAACCACTGCGCCACCAGGGAAGCCCTGGGTGCTCTTTTGACTTGGGTAAATCACACTCAACATCCTAAAATCTGAGACAATCAGTAGCACCCCATTTACAACATCCTTTACCAGCAAGGTCCTATTCGCAGCCTTCCTTCAACCTGAGGGTGCAAACCACCGAATACCCTCCTCCATATCCTTTCAAAGGGCAGGCAACATCCAATCAGCCAGTGGCTGCCTCCAAATACCAAAACCTGCAGCCAGTCTTTGGTGATTCCATGTTAGGTTATGGCCTGAACTGGAGAGCATGAGCGTGGTGTCAGATACAGACTCTTTGTTATACATGATGGCAAATCTGAAGAAAGTAACATTTCTTAGGGGCCCCAATCAGTACTTTGTTGTTGACACTGACACCACATGCATCTATAATACCACTAGATTCCCTTAAAATTATCATGTCTTACATCCGTCGTGTAGGATTCCAGAGTCCTAAAGGCATTTACTCCAGAAGAGAGTAGAGGGATTTTATTCAGTGATTTTATTAACTTTTTTGAGAATTTCATGAAAGTTATAGCCCCTTTCTCCAGGAAAATACACAGACATCTGGTATATAATTTAAGGGGTCAGAGAACCCCAGAAGCTCGTCCCTGAGCCGCAGGTGAGGAGCCCTTGTTTCAGGCCAGCTTTCGGCAGCCGTGGGGGCTCCACGCAAGCCCCCTGATCCCGCACCCTGTGTCTGACCTTGACCCTGTGGCATTCGTGATTTGTTGATGGCGCACTGGGCCCAACAGTGTCGGGAGCTTTCTTACCCTTCATTATTTTAGGAATGTTTTGGCCTCGTTTTTCAGCCGGCCGCCCTGCATTAAGCTATCACACGGGCTCATGAAACCCTAAGAAGTACTTTGTACCTGCAAAGAGACGGTGAGATCTGTGAACAGCAAGGTGGCAATTTCCCCTGTTGCAGCTCTGACTGTGGCCCAGGGTCAAGTCACCCTCTGAATTCTTGTTTCCACGCTAGGTTGCCATCTCCACTGCCCCTGCCCTTGGTTTGGTGGTACATTCCAACTTCGACCACCCACAAAACACCTGGTATCTGGGTTTTTTGGCACTGTGGAGGGAGCCAAAATGGAGCCAGTCAGGCCCACCTGACTCTTGGAAGCAGGATGGATGAATCCCCCTCCTTCCTCCTCTTTTGGACAACTGCCCCTGCCCTTAACCTTCGCTGTGCATGGATTTCTGGGAGTTGTGGGTAATACAGTTTGCTTTCTCTTCTGCTTGGTTGCAGACCCTCCCCCAAAACAGCTTTGTGGGATGCCTGAGGAACTTTCAGTTGGATTTGAAACCCCTGGACACCGCTTCTGCAAGCTTTGGGGTGTCTCCCTGCTTGGATGGCCCTTTGGAGAAAGGCATCTATTTTTCTCAAGAAGGAGGTCATGTCATCCTAGGTAAGGAGCAGTTTGGAAGGCTTTATATCTTTATAGCTTCGATTCTGAAGAACTCTTATCCTTTTTTTTGGAATTATGATGTTTAAACTATTATTTGTTTGTTTTTGTTTTGAAAGCCAACTCCGTGCTTTTGGGGCCAGAATTTAAGCTTGTTTTCAGCATGCGCCCGAGAAGTCTCACTGGAATTCTAATTCACGTCGGAAGTCAACCCGGGGAGCACTTATCTGTTTATATGGAGGCAGGAAAGGTGTGTATCTGTCGGATGACATGGGAAGGGTGTGTGAATTTATATTAGAACCAGATTCCACTTCTGGAGACCATGGTAGGTGGAGTTACGGTAGAGCGTGGAATCCAATCTTGTATTTAAGAGGCCTGACTTCAGGGCTGACTTACCCTTTTCCTTAAGTAATTTGGTCATCGTGTTTTCTGTTCTTCATCTTTTAAATTGGGCAAATTCAAACAAGCTGGGCTGAATTCCGGCTCCACCACTTAGTTATAGGGCCCTCGGGAAGTTACCTAACCCCTCTCTGACTCAATTTTTTTATCTTTAAAATGTGGAGAATGATGCTTATATTTAAGGGCTTTTGTCAGGAGAGGAGAAGCTGCCATATACTCAGTAAATGTTCATTTTTCTCACCTCCCCTTCACCCCTGTCACACCTCTACTTTTATTTATTTTATTTTATATGAACATTTATCAGTAAATGTTCATTTTTCTCACCTCCCCTTCACCCTTGTCACACCTCTACTTTTATTTATAAGGGCAGCACCAGAGTTCATGGGATGGATTTTCTCACCAGCCATCTACACCATGTCACACCCTTGCCCATGCCCCACATCCGCTGGGTCAGCTTCAGATTCCCTTTATCCTCTCTACACAGCTCACCAAGCCCTTCTGGTCTCTGCAGCCAAGCCGGCCACAGGGTCTCCACCCAGCCTTCCTTTAGCTTTTCATGGCTTCCTTCTTCAGCCATGTGCTTTTGCTGCTCCATCTTTCCCATTGCTCACAGGCCTATTCAATATCTTATGTTCACCACCCACGTTTAATCTCTTTCCTTTGCAAAACAATCTCTTTCAAACCAAATCCTTCCAGGAAGCCTCTCTTAGTTAAGGCCTTAAAGCAAAGATTGATAATATAGCATTTTCTTTTACCTTTATCCTTCCAGTTTACTGAATGTGAGGGAAGACTCTCAGAATAAAATACAGTAGTCAGAACTCTTGGACACTTTTTAGTTAAGTTACAGCTTTAAGTCTGAGCAGGCCTCTTGCGGGCCCAAGAAGCAAGGAACTATGCTTAACGGTGGTTCAGACAAAGCTGGCTTTTCAGGGGAGGGATTGGGGAGCATCTTTGGTGAGAGCTTCTGGATAGGAAATACTCCCCCCAACACGAAATCAAGACCTGATAACCTTCCTAACAGCTGTGACACTGCTTAGCTTGAAAATTGCCCCAGAAAAGGCTGCACTGTCTGCTTACATGCAAATTAGATGTAAATTACTTATCAACAGGCTGATTTTAGCCCTCTCGTTTCATTGACCTTGATTCAGCCCCTGGAGAATCCTGGGCCAGAGTGGGAATGCGGGATTCTGCACAACAGCACGTTGAGTGCCTGACCCCTGACACGTGCCCAGTGCAAACTCAGTCAGTTAGCGTGCTGAATTCCTTGGACGAGACCCCTCTTTAAGTCCTGCGTTCGTGGAATTATTATAATTGGCTGCCCCTTGCAGCCGGGTATAGGCCTCAGCCAACGTTTTTGCCTTCCAAATTGTACACGTCCTCCTAAACAGAGCTACTGTCACATGCTAATCACTAAGGCAGATCTTCGGTGCTAATCAGTAACCTTTGAGTCAGGCCTGATGGGACTGGGGTAGGGAGTCAGTGGGAAAGGCTCCTTACCTTTGGCAGTAACTTCAGGCCAGGCCCTGGATTTGCAGCTCACTTGCCTGGAAAGGGGTACAACAGAGAGATTCCTGCAAAGCCTTTGTCCCTCTATGGTCACCTGGTGCGGGAGGGTGTACCCATGTTTCAAGTGCTCCTGGGCGGTCAGGGTGCAAGGGCTGGGAAGGAAAGATGGCAGGAAGTGGGCCCCACCTGCCTTTCTGAAGGAAATAGGAAAATGCATGTGTGTTCCAGGTCACGGCCTCTGTGGGCAGCGAGGCAGGTGGGATCCTGACATCGGTCACACCAAAGCAATCTCTGTGTGATGGACAGTGGCACTCGGTGACAGGTATGACGTCCAGTAGCCTATTGTTCACAGACTGAAACAGTCTCCCTTTCCATCTGGACTCGAACATCCCAAACGCTCCCTCAGTTCATCCATCCATTAGCGTCTGACCAGGGTCAGCCCACCAGGTTAAGGTGCTGGGAACATGTCTATTCTCAACTCCAGTCGTATTTATGTAATTCACGGCTCCAGTTCTCCATAACACACTGAGTTTTTTTTGGGGGGGGGCGGTGTGGAACCCAGCAAACTGATAAGCTATGTTTGTTTTCAAGGTAGCATAACACTGTGATTGAGATTTTGCCTCTGAAGTCAAAGAGAACAGAGGTCAGGTCTCAGTTCCAGCCCTGTGAGACCTTGGGCAAGCTACTTAATTTCTCTTTATCTTCAGTTTTCTCATCTGTACAACGGAGGTAAAAATAGTGTACACCTCCCAAGGTTGTGAAAACTAATGGGATAATGCGTGTGAAGTGCTTAGCAGTGTCCAGCACGTCCTAAGTGCTCAGTAAATGTTTGCTCTTACTATAGGTAAAGTTCATTGTTGGGTTATTTTTTTCAACAACATTTAATACTAATGCCAAGGATTTAGACAAACCACTTGACGGGGAGCAGGCATAAACTCTCAAGTCGAATCTGCTATTTTAGGAATAACTTGCGCATACAAGTTTGGAGATATATTAACCTGTATTGGCTAAAATATCTTTTGTTAAAAGTAGCTGCCTCTTGGCTAATTTGAAAGCTAACTGCATTGCAGTTGGTTAAGATTGTTGACGCTGGAGGAGTTTTATTTGGGAGGGTCAAAAGCCACTGTCTTTGGAGTCCGTTTTCAGCAGTCAGTCAGTGTCTTCTTGGAAAGAACCAGAGATCACGTGAAATAAGCACTGGCCTCTGGAGACAGGAAACCAGGGCTTGAATCCCAACTTGTTTAATTTATAACCAAGCCATGCTGCCAAGCTCCTCAGTGATGGAGGGTCACAGTCTCTTATCTGAGAAACGAGAGTGATGATATCTTCCTCACAGATTCATTTTAAGGATTAAATTCTGTAATATAGGTGGAAGCACCTAAACAGCACCTGGTGGGGAGAAATTAGTTGAATTTGTGCTTAGGTTGATGGAATTCCTGCGAGCCGTGCTCCCTCAGGTCCAACAGGAGTGAGTGAGAAAGAAGCCGATGATGATGCCCGGTGTAGACATTATACAGTGGGCAGGGCTCTCAGGTGATAGACCTGACCTGCTTTCTTTCCCTGCAGTCACCATAAAACAGCACATCCTGCACCTGAAACTGGACGCAGACCATAGTTCCACCGCTGGACAGCACCCCGTCCCCACTGCCCGCACGCAGGAGCATCTGCACATTGGAAGTGTCCCAGGTAACTCCTGTGCTGACTTCTACACCCATGTTGTCCCACGTCAACTCTTAACATCTCCATCGTAACCCGTGGGTGGGGGCATCACATTTGTTGGGATATCAGCAGGGGCAGCCGTTGGCTGGACCGTGTAGACAGTGAGACTCTTTCTCCAGCTTGTGGGGAAACCGGACTGCCAGCAACAGAACGTTTCCCAGCAGCCCAGGCCACGTGGCTACTGCTTCCACTTGTCCCAAGCCTATAATTTTTTTTTTTTTTTTTTTTTTCCTGTGGTACGCGGGCCTCTCACTGCTGTGGCCTCTCCCGTTGCGGAGCACAGGCTCCGGACGCGCAGGCTCAGCGGCCATGGCTCACGGGCCCAGCCGCTCCGCGGCATGTGGGATCTTCCCGGACCGGGGCACGAACCCGCGTCCCCTGCATCGGCAGGCGGACTCTCAACCACTGCGCCACCAGGGAAGCCCCCCAAGCCTATAATTTATAAGCCTCTCCTAAGAGCCTGCATGAACCTAGAAGCCTGATATCATAAAGAATCAGAAAAGGGCCTGAGAAACTGGTCTCTCCCCTCCAGGCACTTAGTTATGGTGACTTATTAAGCTGTGTGGAGCCAGAATGGGGGAATCAGGCAGGGTGATCAGAGTCAGGTGAATCAGAGTCAAGTTCAGGACTGGAACTTTGCCTGGAAAGAGCCTTGTCAGCCTTCATTGATTTATGTGTCTCCAGATGGTCTGGTGGTTAATTTTATAGGTCTTCCATGACCCATGAAAAGCACTAGAGTTCAGAGTCATTATCTATTGATTTGGGCTGTGGAATCTCCTTCTCTGAAGGATGTGCAGAGTAGCCTTATAGCTGACCTTTCACAGCAGGGGCTGTGCTGGGTGCCTGCTTAAAGCAGGAGAGGACTGGGTGGACTGAGAGCCTGGGTCCCTTTAGCTCTAATAAGACCGTTTCTTAATGGAGTGCGTCCACTTGACAGTATGAGTGAGCCATCAAATGCCTCTCCTTTTGTCTTTCAGCTCATTTGAAAACCCTGAAGCTTCCCGTGTGGAGATCCTTTTTTGGCTGCCTGAAGAATATTCAAGTCAACCACATTCCTGTCCCTGTCACTGAAGCTGCAGAAGTTCGGGGGACTGTCAGTCTGAATGGCTGTCCTGACCACTAACTCAAACCCATCACAAGGCAGGGAAGTTCACCTCCGGAAGCACTGATTACCCAACACCCCTCCCTCTCCCCTCTCAAGGTCGTTCTGACTTAAGACACCATCCCGATGGGTTTATTAGCAAATCTCATTTTTAATTCCAACCACACATACCCATCATTTTGGCATTCAGTGCTACATATATATTTTACATAAAAATCCCATTTCTTGAAGAGGATGAACAAATCCTTACATGCTTCTGGTAATATCACTTTCCACTAAAAGTTTGATGTCTTTTAAAGAACACTGTTTTCCACTTGTTAAAAAAAATAAATATCTTGCAAAGCACTTTAAAAATACAAAAATTTTACATGTGTTAAGATGTTATAATTTATGGGGTTAAATAAATGCAGTGTACTCTTCAAATTATGATGTTTTATTAACATAAAACGATTGGCTTGCTGGTCATTTTTAATTGTATTCATTCTTCAGCACCTGTTCAATGTGCCATGTACAACGCAGTTTTCTACAAATAATCACCAAGCACATGCTGGTGAGGTACTGTGTGTGCTCAGTGTTGGATCTACAGTCAAGGAATATGCAATCCAATCGGGGAGACACATACTGTTCATAAAATAGTAAGTAACAAACTGAATAAATGAACCTGCAACTCCACTTGGCTTCCCACGTACAGTCTGCTGCCAACCAAGTCTAGATTATGATTATCAATTCCTTGAGGGCAAAAACTGTCTAGTAGAGGAGCTGAGATGAATGTACTGTATATACTATAATTAAAGCTTTGCATGAGAAGCTAACAGAAGTCAATGGGAAGTAGGAATCTAGTTTTATCTACAAAATAATGAACCATGTACTAGACCAATATTATTACCCAGCACCACTCTCACTAGCAAAGAAGGCTATGCAAGCACTTCTGTGTCTCCTACATAGTATTTGCTCATCAGGACTAAAACAATTCTAAAATTTGGATATAGTAATCCTATGTGGTATCCTTACAGCTACCTGCCCTCCACCTCTGAAACTGAGGCACGTTCCCTTCAAGCCAGTGCTCTTTTATGACCCTCACACTGCCGTCCCGTGGGCATGCTTTCTACCTGCCATACCTATGAAAACATGAACCGTTCTCCTGGAGAGGTAGCAAGGTCCCCATCGCAGGGGGTATTCAACAGAGGCTGGCTGGTGGGCTGTAGGGATGCTATGCTGGGTCAGAGGCTGAATTTCATGACCTTAAGTCATGTGCTTTCCAAAAACATTGATTTTCAAATGAAAATTCAACCAGGTGATGACCATCCAGACCCTGAGTCTGCGTGAGGAAGATCCATTTCACCTGCCTTTGGCAGGTCTGCACTAAATGGCTGATTCTCTCTTCTGGGTTCCTGGTGTTGACTTAAGTGAATCTACAAAGTTATTCATTAGTACTTCCCAGATGCATTTTAAAGGGGCAGTTAAGTCTTCGTTAATACCACTGCTCTTCCCTCCATTTTATGGTAGCTGAAAGAACAGCTGTCCATCTGCATTTGCTGAATATAATTCCAGCCACCAGAAAGCAGCAGAGGATGTCACAGATGGAGTTTGAGACCCAGAGCCCTCAGCGTGGCTCTTCTCAGATCGTAAATGTCTGTTCTCTGAAAGGAATGCTACAGCTCCTCACCTGGACCCTCACGGGAAATACGTGTAAACTGTGAAGTGCATATAAGAATCATCGCTATTATCTTCCTCCTGGCTCACAGCCTATCACAAATTGGGCTGACCTTGGGGTGAGAGGCCTAGGGGTCAGCAGGATCACCGGTGGTTGACCCTGACCCGTTCATGACGCCTCCACAGTTGGTGTCATTCTGGTCCAGGCGAGTAGGGCCTGGATTGTGAGAAAATCAACTCAATCTCCCGAGGTGACAATCACTTCAGGGGCACCCAGGGACTATGGAGCAATCGTGTGCCTTCGTGGGCTGCCTCCTTCACCTCTTGACCTCATTCCTCAGGATGTAGGGCGGTTGGGTTTTTGCCACACTCATGATAACCCCATGTCAGAGGATGGCGGCTCCGGGCAGGACACGCTGACCTTCCCATCCTCCCAGGAAGGAAGTCATCTCACTTCCCCACAGGGAACTTTGGGTCAGCGCCTTTCTCCTTCCCACCAACCCTGCCCAATGCTGCCCTGTAAAGAACCCCAAACCCCAACTTCTGCCATTCCCACCACATTCACTCCCCTCTCTTCCAGCTCCCCAGTTCTCTTTTTACTAATTCCAACTTTGGGTGGGTCCATGCTAGCCCCAGAAAGGCCAGGTTCTCTCTCAGGAATGAGAACTTAAAGCCAGCATATGAGTGGAACCATTTTCAAATAACATTATGATATTGAATACAAATGGTATAAATATGGGTTATAGAAAAATTATAAAATCACCCATAATCTCATCACTCAGAATTCTATTTGAATTTGGTTATATGTCTGTTATTCGATTCTAAATGCATGTATATTTCCTTACAAAATGACAATTATACTGTAATATTATTTTTATGTTTTTTAAAACTATATGGTGTTTCCCAAGTCTTTGTGGAACATTCCATCAGATGAATTTATTATAATAAATTTAACCTCCAATTATTAGGCAACTGGGTCGTTTCAAATTTTTGCAATTATAAGCAACACCAGAATGAATAAGTCCTGGAATGTAAACTTACTTATTTTCTTAGGATAAATTCTTAGAAATAAAACTACTAAGTCAAAATACATGAACCTTTTTGTTTGTTTTTGGGGTTTTTTTGCGGCACACGGGCCTTTCACCGCTGTGGCCTCTCCCGTTGCGGAGCACAGGCTCCGGACGCGCAGGCTCAGCGGCCATGGCTCACGGGCCCAGCCGCTCCGCGGCATGTGGGATCTTCCCGGACCGGGGCACGAACCCGTGTCCCCTGCCTCGGCAGGCTGACTCTCAACCACTGCGCCACCAGGGAAGCCCTACATGAACCTTTTTATATTTGTTGTTAGCTATTGTCAAATTGCTTCCTAAAAGGTTCTATCCCCTTACATTCAAATCTTTTTTTAACTGACTTTAGCCCCTGAGATCACTAAATATAAACTCACCAAGATCAGCTCATGGTCTTCAAAACAGGGAGCAGTGTTTGGATCATGTCAGCTCACAGGGATCCGCCATGCTCCAGGCCCATCTGAGCCAAATGCACACCACCTGGAAATGCAGGGGCAGCTGATGGGCTTTGACGGGTGATTCCGCAAAACGCCTTAAGGGAGGGAGCAGTTCAGTCCTTCCGGAAAGGAGCAAGGCACTCCTCGGAGGCTTGGAAGAGTGGACTGTGCTCCCTGATCAACCGCCAAGCCTCAGCCGTAGCAGCTTCTTCCTCCTTCATCTTGTAAGTTTGCTTTCTTTGTGATTGAAACGTTCATAAGGATTTGCTCAGGCAAAATTTCCAGGACAAAAGCTCGAGTCCCCATCCCTCCCATCACCGTGCCCCCCAATAGACATCCAAAACAGGAGCTTGTTGGGCTTCCCTGGTGGCGCAGTGGTTGAGAGTCCGCCTGCCGATGCAGGGGACACAGGTTCGTGCCCCAGTCCGGGAAGATCCCACATGCCGTGGAGTGGCTGGGCCTGTGAGCCATGGCCGCCGAGCCTGCGCGTCCGGAGCCTGTGCTCCGCAATGGGAGAGGCCACAACAGTGAGAGGCCCGTGTACCACACACACACACAAAAAAACCAAGAACTCGTTTTTCTTAACATGAATGATTATGGTAATAACAGTGGTGGTAGGTGACAGGTGTGTCATGTTTCCATTTTCTTAATTTGCCAAACAATATAACTTCTCAGCATAAAAATTCTAGCATAATGTCTGCATGCCTTTGTATGGAAGACAGAGACAGAATTGGAATATCCCTGTTAATCATTCTCAGAGTGAAAAACAATTATTCTCCCAGAGTAAAGGGCAGGGTCCTGAGATGATGAATACTATTTACTGAAAATGCTTTTTTTCTCCTTTGCTCATGAAGACTTCTATGACCCCAGAATATAAAGTGTACCTTTCCGTTGCCAGAAGGTTTTATTTCCCATAAATTTTGAATGTGTGGTTTATTCTGCTCTACATTGAGTCCTCGATAAAATGAGACTTGGGAGTTTCAGGGGGGAAAGGCTGGAACTTTCAGTCTTCATGAATGCACACGATAGCACAGCACACACTTACTGATTAAACCACCCCTGACTCAAAAGGCTTTTGCTAATTAATCAGTAATGAATCGTTCCATACTCAGGGAGCGTGCATTCCTGGACAATAATAATGGAGCTGGGTGTCTGGTGATGTAGCTTGGTGTGTTGTCCATTCCAAAGGCAAATCTCAGTAGGAATTTAGTATTCCTACAGGAAATATGCTTCCTCAGAAATAAAGTCTATATTCTGGAAAATAAGTGGCTGTGTTATCTAGCATTCAACTGCAGTGCTGTCAACAAAATGAGATCCTTAATGTCATGTTTTTACAATGTCCTTGGTGAGGGGGAGGCCCCTGACAGGGAAGAAAGTGTCTCATGGGACTTCAGGGCAGCTTCCTGGACCAAAAAGTCCAACTGCTGCTGTGATAGCTCCTGACAAGACCAGACCCCAGAAGGATTTGTCTCCTGCTGCACTGTTCCCTTGTCATCCATCTAGTCCCACTTCCCCTCCATAAGAGCAAAGCCCCTCAGGAAAGCCACCTCCACCTTCAGGAAAAACCTTTGCTCTTGGAAATCACTTGGCTCTGAGCTACTTTTCGTTCCCTTGGTCCTATAATTCCAGTTGTATTTCAAGCATGCAAGCTTTTTGTCATGTGGTTTCGAATATTCTAGAAGTTTGAGGGATAAAAAATTAAGTCTTTTACTTTAGAGGTCTTCTCTGAGAGTTAACTGAGATGATAGATGTAAGAATGTTGGGAGAATATCACTGTTAATTTTACCACTGTTAAGAACACTGTAAAACATGGAGCAGAGGTATCCAAAGTTGGTACTTCCTTATGGCTTTAGTTACTCTAGGAGAGGAATTCAAATGTCTAAAAGCATGAAAGCCAGAGTGCCTCTGAGAAAGCACTGACCCCAAGTGGCGTGATCGTACCTCACTGTGTCCAGGTCTTTCTGAAAACAGGTTACCATCTCCCATCTGCTCAACAGGCTACTGTCTTTACTCCAGTCCCATTTCTTGTCCCCCAACTTGGACAAGTGTCTCCCGCCTTTAACCTTTTTCTTAATCAGCTAAGTTTCCATAACAAAACACCACAGACTGGGTGGCTTAAACAACAAAAATTTATTTTCTTGCAATTCTGGAGGCTAGAATTCCAAGAGCAAGGTTCTGGCCTGTCTGGTTTCTGGTGAGAGCTCTTCCTGGCTTGTACCTGTTCACCTTCTCGCTGTGTCTTCACATGGACCTTCCTTGGTGTGTGTACACGGTGGGGAAGGCAGGGAGCCCTGCGGTGTCTCTTCTTATAAGGAGATTAATCCTCTTGGATCAGGGCTCCACTATTATGACCTCATTTAACCCTAATTACCTCCATAAAGACAATATTTCCAAATACAGTTACATTGGGGGTTAGGCCCTCAACATGGGGAAGTGGAAACAGGTGTGTGACAGGGCGAGCATAGAATGTGCTGAACGTGCCCTTTGCAATTATGTTTCAATTGAGGGAAACGAAGGGCCACTACATTGTCTCCTTGTCTCTGCTGAGGTTTGTGGTCTGGGAACTCCACAGCCATCTGAGTAAAATCAGCTGCTTCTGACCTTGTAGCAGTCACCTCCATGGCTGGCTGCCTAGCACAGGATTTACTTGAAGATTTTAGGATAACAACCATTCCAAGAGCCTGTCTCACGCGTTACCATTTACACCACCTTTTCACGTCTCTTCTCACCTTTGACCCTTACCACAGGCTGACCCTTACTCTGGTTCAGGGAAGGGGAAGATGACCCCTTGCCTTCCTCTGACCTTGACTATGTCTTGCCGCCCACTGTGGGCGCTCTTTGCAAAGTAGTTGCCCAGTTTCTACCGCTGTTGCCCGTTAAAGGCTCTGCTTTTACCTCAGGGACATTGAAAGGCTGCAGCCAGGGAGCTTATAGGAGCTGCCACCACGGGATCCCCTGAGAGCGGGAGGAATGGTGTTGGCTGTGGGTTGGAGACGTTTGGGGAGGGGGAGGCAGCTGAGCGGGCAACTTGCGTGCTTTCCCACCGCTGAACCTGCAGTCCCACAGGTGACCAGAGGGGACGCTGTGCGGCATCATTAAGCCCCGCCTCCCGGACGCCATCCCGATTTCACCAGGAGTCGCAGAGTGAGCAAGGTGCAGGCTGGATGCTGCCCTGTCCCACCATACTTGTCACTCATTTTGGCCACAGGAGGTTAGTGTCTGGTGAGGGAGGGGCCACAGGGCAGAGCTGCAGTGGGGACTGCAGTAGCTGAGGATCCAGCAAGTCCAGGAGCAGATGGGTCTGGATGGGCCGTCTGCCTTGATGATCTAAACCGAAGGGTTCGGAAGCATCTTCTCCAGCGTCAGTTGGAGCGTTCTCGTTTTGTTTGTTGTTGCTGTTTGTGTTTGTTCTGTTGTTGAGTTCTCACTAATATCTCAACCACTAAAGCGGGTCCCTTTGGGTTTCGTGCCCCCCCACAGGGATAAAATGGAAATACAGAGGAAAGAAGCTGGGTTGTGAACTCCGCAGAAGGGCTGGAGGCCTGGCCCTGGTTCTGATTGGAGCTATAATCTTGGGCAGGTTTTCTCACCTGGCCCACCTGTAGCTTTAAGATAAAAAAGGCAAAGGACTTTTTTTTTTTTTTTTTTTTTTTTTTTGCGGTACGCGGGCCTCACTGTCGTGGCCTCTCCCGTTGCGGAGCACAGGCTCCGGACGCGCAGGCTCAGCGGCCACGGCTCCAGCCACTCCGTGGCATGTGGGATTTTCCCGGACCGGGGCACGAACCCGTGTCCCTCGCATCGGCAGGCGGACTCTCAACCACTGCGCCACCAGGGAAGCCCGGCAAAGGTCTTTTTGAGACTCACACAGTGCGCTTTAGAAGGGCAGAAGTCAAAGCTCTGCCTGATACGGAAGAGAGTGCATTTGCCTAGGACGCCCTCTGTGCTCTGTACACGGAGGGACCCAACCACAGCCCAAGAGGAGGCTTGGCCAGAGTCCGGGGGACGGGGGCACCCTGACCTCATCTCTTTCAGGAGTACATCTGACTGTGGGTACGTTAGCCCCATCTTGCCCCAGGAAGCTCAGGCTCAGAATGCTTGAGCGATTGACCAAAGTTCAAAGCCAGGTCCTGGGTTATAGAACTGAGACAAAAACTGGAAAGAGCAAGTCGGAGGGTACATGAAGGGAAGTAGTAGTATGAAGTCTCTCTGCATCTGAACCTGACCTGCTGCTGACCTTGGATCAGGAGAAGATGGGGCGGCAGAGAAAGATGACTGGCTGCCAGGGTCAGCTGAGCGGGGACTGTTTCAAGTCCTAATTATCTGCTGTCGTTGAGCTTTCAACTGTTCCACAAATCCAAGAGCTAACATCCCTTTGTTCTGAAGACACTGCAGAATAATTACAAGCTGGATAAAGCCCTCAGGTGGAATGAAAGGGAAATTAAAACTAATTACTATTCAGGGCAGCCATTCTCTGGCCTCAGACTTTATTTTCTTCTTTTGGTATTTTCATTTACACACTCACAAAAATGGAGCTAAATCTAAAATAGAAGCAAACCCTGGTTACACAGCAAGAAAATGTGAGGCATCCTGAGCTTCGTTTGCCCTGCTTCCTTCCACAAAATTCTTTTATGTAAATTTCTTCCTCCCTGTGCCTCAGACATAATAAATACTCATCGAAGGAAGGAAAGAAATTGCACAAGTGGGAGATGAACTAACATGTAGAGATTCCCAAACCTCACTCTCTCTAGCATCATGGATTTTATTACTAAAGGTTAATGGGAAATTGATCCATTAATCAATCCATGGAAGACTTTTCAGAAATGACTTGGCTACTCATCTATTTGGTGAAAACTAAGGGAACCTCTTACCCTCCTGGGTCCAAAGTTTCTCTGGGGTAAACGGATTCATTTCAACCTATGGGTTCATGAAGGTGAGACCATCACCTATATGCAAAGCATCCCTTCAAGTATTTAAAATAGTTAAAAAGAAAAAAACTTCTGGGTACAGATGGGAGCTGCTTTCCAACTAGGAGAATCAGGTGTTGAAGGAACATATCCACCCTTCCTCATTCAGTGCCAAAACAACCCCAAACTTCTGTAACCAGAACAACTCAAACTCTACCCAGAGCTCACAGTCGCCCCACTAACAGACACGTGTGCCATTTATTAAGCACTTGGCACGTGCCACTGTGACAACCTCTCGCCCACACAGTCTCGTTCAATCTCAACAATTACAGTAGAGTCAGGTATTATTACTCCATTTAGCAGAGAAGTAAACTGAGACTCAGCGAGTAAGCCCCAAGGTTACACGTCCAGTCCTCACAGAATGCTGACCACATTATGTTCACCATGTATTTCTGATGCTTTGACCTAGGGGAGGTAGGGGCCTGCTGACTGACCCTGGAGGGGCTGCCCCTCCAATGGTTAGCTGATTCCTAGAGAGAGTGGAGGGCTCAGCTGAGAGCGCTTGCCTTTCGTATGCTAACCAACCAAGCCAGAGCCCACACCCTCACCACTTCCTCTGCGCCTCTCACACTCAGGGCCATTCCCTGCCCACCTCCCCGTGCCCCCCCACCATAATCACCTTGGGGCCAGGTACCAGACAACTAGGGACAGCTCCTGTGCCCCAGAGTCTACTGAAATTATTCAAGCTAGCCAATCCTAACCCTGTTTATCTGCCTCACCCATTCTTCCACAGAAACCACAGTGAAGGGTCCTTGCCCGCATTGTCCCCTTCTTCTTCTGCCTCCTGACAGACCCTGAATCTTCCTCCTGTGGCTCCCCCGTGTCACGGTGTGTCCCCTCCTATTGGGATCCGTGAGTATAACAAGCTGTTTTCAGTGGCATTTGTCTCCTGATCTCACCTGCATAATAATAAGACCTACTTTTCTTGTTTTTTGCTTTTGTTTTTTCCACTAAGTAATTTTTTTTTCTTTGAAGAATTAATAGTTGAATTAATATGTTGTGGCAGTCTCTGCTGTACAGCAAAGTGACTCAGTTATATATGTATACATTCTGTTTCATATTCTTTTCCCTTATGGTTTATCATAGGATATTGAATACAGTTCCCTGTGCTACACAGTAGGACCTCGTTGTTTATCCATTCTCTATATGCCAGTTTGCATCTGCTAATCCCAAACTCTCCATCCATCCCTCTCCCAACCCCCTCACCCTTGGCAATCACAAGTCTGTTCTCTATGTCCGTGTTTCTGTTTCATAGATAAGTTCATTTGTGTCATATTTTAGATTCCACATATAAGTGAAATCATATGGTATTTGTCTTTCTCTGACTTACTTCACTTAGTATGACAATCTCTAGTTGCATCCTGTTGCTGCAAATGGCATTGTTGTGTTCTTTTTTATGGCAGAGTAATATTCCATTGTATATATGTACATCTTTATCCAGTCATCTGTTGATGGACATTTAGGTTGTTTCCATGCCTTGGCTATTGCAAATAGTGCTGCTGTGAACATCAGGGTGTGTATATCTTTTTTTATTATAGTTTTGTCTGGATATATGCCCAGGAGTGGGATTGCTGGATCATATGGTGATTGTATTTTTAGTTTTCTGAGGAACCTCCATACTGTTTTCCACAGTGGCTCCACTAACTTACATTCCCACCAACAGGGTTCCCTTTTCTCCACACCCTCTCTAGCATTTGTTATTTGTAGACTTTTAATTTATGGCCATTCTGACCAGCACGAAATGGTACCTCATTGTAATTTTAATTTGCATTTCTCTAATAATTAATGAGGTTGAGTATCTTTTCATGTGCCTATTGGCCATCTGTATTTCTTCTTTGGAGAAATGTCTCTTTTGGTCTTCTGCCCATTTTTCGACTGGGTTGTTTGTTTTTTTGTTGTTGAGTTGTATAAGCTGTTTGTATATTTTGGAAATGAAGCCCTTGTTGGTCACATCATTTGCAGATATTTCCTCCCATTCTGTAGGTTGTCTTTTCATTTTGTTTATGGTTTCCTTTGCTGTGCAAAAGCTTGTAAGTTTGATTAGGTCCCATTGTTTATTTTTGTCTTTATTTCTGTTGCCTTGGGAGACTGACCTAAGCAAATATTGGTATGATTTATGTCAGAGGATGTTTTGCCTATGTTCTCTTCTAGGAGTTTTATGGTATCATATCTTATGTTTAAGTCTTTAAGCCATGTCGAGTTTGTTTTTCTGTATGGTGAGGGGGTGTATTCTAACTTCATTGAATTACATGTGGCTGTCCGGCTTTCCCAACACCACTTGCTGAAGAGACTAAGACCTACATTTTAGTACACACATCCAGGGTTATCCCTGCATTAACTTCACTCAAGAAAGCCGAACCACAAGAGAGAAACATCGTGTCTCATGTATTAGTGGTATGTTAGTAGTATTGCTGTGCCCGAAGACAGATGAAAGCCTTCAGGAGTATATTCCAAGGGCATGAAGAGCCGCTGCTAATCTCACCCACCAACCCTCTCAAGCCCCAGACAGTAGCCATCTGTTTCCCACTTTGTTTTGATGGCATTGTGGTGACGGGGAAGGGGCGTGTCAGAATATCTGGGGGACCCTGATTTGCACATTCATCCAAAGGGGGTTAGAAAAGACAGTGAACACTGCCCTGAAACAAAGTCATACTTCCCCTCTGGTGACGGGCGTTCTTCCTTCCTCCAGAAAGGCTTCTTCCATCCTGGATGGTAGCTTTTAAATGAAGGGTAAAGTTAGCTACCTAGAGACAGCTGACCGAATTAGCATACTCACAGCAGGTAATTAAGCCAAGACTCCCGTTGAAGATAGTAATTAATCACCAAAATAACTTTATTCACACCATTCTGGGCTGACACACAGGAGTGTGCACTTCCTGGAGCCCTTCTCACCCGACACCTCATCTACGCAAGAAAGCAGCTGACACACGAGTGATCTTAAGGCTTTGGCGTGGCTCTGATCTCTCTCCTCCTCTCCTGCTTGAAGTGACTTCTGTACACGAATAGAAAAATACCACATAATGCTCTCAAATCCAAGCACTAAATCACCACCCAGACCCCACATCTTCTATCAAAGGACACTTTTCAAAGGAGGCTTAGTCACCCGAGACAGAGCCAGCTTTCAGTGACATGAGTCACACCGTTAACATGGCCTTGCCGCCCGTGGTTTGACCCTGGGTGGTCGCTGTCATCGAGAGCTTCTATTATTTGTACCTAAGTAACTGATGGAGTGTCTTTTGGGGACTATGGAGTGGCAGTTTCTATAGTGGGGTACACCTGAACCAAATGTTGCATGTGCAGGGCTTCCAAGAGAAGCAGGCCAGACAAATTGGTGGGCATTATTCTTTTTGGTATCAGATGACTATTATCTGCAAATGAGGGTGGTGTTACTTCTGTAAACACTGGAGTGTCCTGGTGACCCACCTGAGCTCCTTTCTCTGTGCAGATGCTTCTTCTATGCTGAACCCCAGACTTACGTACATCCAGCTGCCTACTCTGTAGCTCCACTTGGATAGCAACTCGGTACCTTCAGCCGAATATGCCCGAATCTGAACTGTTGATTCACCCAGAGCTGTGCGCTTCCTGAATATCCCGATTTCAGGATCACTATCTAGCTCGTTGCTCAAGCCCAAACCCTCTGAGTCATCTTCAGTCATTTCTGGTTCCTCCAGCCAATCCTTTCAGTTGTAACTCCTGCAAACATCTCTAGTCTGTCCACAAGTGTGTATCTTCATTACCCGCCCTCCCCACATCTTCCTCCTATCACGGTAGCACCATCTCCGGCTCCCTTACAAATCATTGTTCACGTTGCGGCCGTTGATGATTTTTTTTTAATGCAACAGATCACATCTGTCAGAAGAATTCTTTATTAATAAATAAATGTTAGAGACACCTATTCCAATGAATGTGTTAGTCATTTATTTCAATCAAGATGGAAGGGAGAAAACGAAAGCCTTGATACTTTCTTAGAAAAAAAAAATTCAAGTCCAATAGGAATTATAAATAGTGGGCTGAGTACAGTTTTCTGTGCCGGTCAATTAACGTGTTGCTTTAGGATTGATGGCTTCCTTCTAAAGGAGGTAGGTTACACTTTTAAAGTCCTGATGTCTCTAGAATAGTTCTTAGAAACCAGACAGCACATTTTCATAAAACCAAATATGAAAACAAGTGAGTCTGACACAGTGGGGTTTAGGATTCACCCTGCTGAGTTAGGATTTATAGTCTAAGGCTGGCCAAGTCAGATGTCCTGTAAACACTGCTAGCCTTTCTCCTTAGCAATTGGCTGTTAAAGGCTTTACAGCTCAGAGCATCATCCCCCCGAAGACATCTGAGTCATCAGTCTCTACCTTTTCAACGTTCCTTGCTCACAGCTGCTTATTAGTGGCCTGCAGTTTCTGGCTTCAGCATAATTTTTAATAACTCCATTTTAAAATCCTTATCAGAATTATAGATCTTTATGGTTTCCCATTTCTACATCAAAGAATGTGGGATTTGAAACCTCCTGTGACCATATGTTCCTCCCCTGCTTAAAGCCATTATGTAGCTTCTCTTGGTTTCTGAAAGTCCTCATCCCGCAGTCAAGGCCATGGCAGGGTGCCCCCTGGCCACCTCACTGGCCCCTTCTCTCCTGACCCCAGGTCACCCACAAGTCTGCCCTGTCCTTGTCACATACTCCACTTCTCCCCTTGCCTGGCTCTTCTCATAGTTGACCCTTCCGGCCTCAAATTCAACATCCCTTCTGGACTACCTCCATCAGCTAAGAACGTGTTCAGCTGCAGGCAACAGCAAACCAGACTAGTCTTAGCATTATAAAAAATAGAGAAACAATAGAGGCTTATTCTTCCCATGTGAGCCGTCTTGGGAGGTAGTTTCTGGCTGTGGTTTAGCTGCTCCGTGACGTCATCAAGGACGCAGCCTTTCAGAGGCTTCTGCTCTGTCTGACTTTTATCTTCATCCTTGCTGGTTTGTGATCTCAGAAAGGCTGTTGCCAGTCCAGATGGCTCATTCATTTTGTCTGAGGAAGGAAAAATGGGGGGGGGGGGAGACAAAAGGCGTTCTCCTCACCGGGCAAGTCGTCACTCACCCCCAGACGCAGGCTGCTTCTTGAATCTTACAGGCTCTCGGGTCTGCTTTTATGCCAGTTACTCAGCCAGGGGAGTGAGATCACCAGTAACTGATTTAGACCAGGCACGATTCACCCCTGGGGTTGGAGTAGGGGCTACCCTCCCACAATCGAGGAATCCCTGTGTGCCACCTGAATGCCCTAGGTTCTGCTAGAAGGGAAAGAGGGGGACAGTGGAGGGGCACTGGACAGTGTCTGCCCCATCCCTGCCCCTTTACTTTCTATCGTGTCACCCTACTCATGTCCTTTATTGCAGCAACTGTAATCCATGAGGCCTTGTATATTTATTTATTAACTTGTCTGTTGCCTGTGTCCTCCACTGGAAGAGAAGCTCCATGAGGGCGGGGACCTTGTCAGTCTTGTTCACAACGCATCCCCAGTGTCTGGCAACCAGTAAGTGTTTCTTTGGATCGATAAGTAAAAATTCCTGCTGCCATTTTTATGACCACTCACTACACATCAGCAGCTCTGCACGTGTTAGTGCGTTTCATTCTCATCACAGCTCCCGGGGGTTCAGAGAAGCCTCTCCATCTAACAAACGGGGAAAACTGAAGCTTAGGAAAGGTCTGACGCTGGCGAAGACCTCACAGGGAGTGGTGGAGCCTGGTTTGAGCTAGTAGCCAAGCTCCAGGCGGAAGTGATCCTTAGGTCACTAAATGCCATCATTCCATGACGTAGCAGCCAGCTGCTCGATTCACATCCTCTTGGCTGTCTCTGTTTTCTGGGCCAAGACCCCTCCTTGGAAGCTCTTCTCACTTTGTGCTGATAGGGTCCAGTGCACTCCATGTCCCAACACACCAGAACCTACTTGCCCCATCCAGGTATATAGCCTGGAAGTGCTGGTGGGCTATCTTCAGGAGGAACCTGTAACCAACAGGGCTTGGGAGCTGGTAGACAGAGTCTCCAGCCTCTTACTTCAGGTGGACAGTTCTGACATTCTGTGTGCTCCTCAGAATTCCAGGGGAAGAGAGCCCTCCCCTCACTGCCTAGCGCCCCCTGCCCCGTCTTGCAGACAGAATAACGGCCCCAAGGATGTCCACTTCCAAAGCCCAGAACCTGTGAATGTTAACTTTACTGGCAAAAGGGACTTTGCAGATGGGATTAAATGAAGACCTTGATCTGGGAAGAGTATCCTGAATTATCCAGGTGGACTCAGTCTCATCACGTGAGTCCTTACAAGCAGAGAATTTTTCCCAGCTGTGGTCAGAAAGAGCCGTGATGACAGAAGTGTCAGAGAGATTTGATGTTGCCAACTGTGAAGATGGAGGAAAGGGCCGCCAGCCAAGGGATGTAGCCTGCCTCTGGGAAAGAGAGGGAGGGAAGCGGATCGTCCCCTGGAGCCTCCAGAAAGGAACGTAGCCTTGCTGAGACCTTGATTTGAGCCCAGTGAGCCCCGAGTTGGACTTCTGCTCTTCAGAGCTATAAGATAGTACAGTTTTATTGTGTTATACTGCACTGTGTTCCACCACTGTATCTATGGCCACTTATAGTTGACCACAAACTACAAGGATAACAAATGCACTCCATCCCCTTAATAACATGCACTTATATCAGTTTTTCTTTCTTCCCTGTCTCTCCCCGCTCCTTAACTCCTACTTCCCAGGATGGTAATTACCTACAGCCAAGAAGGTGTTGTTGTCTCAGGTGTTGTTTAATAAGGCACCCAAACCGAGACGCTGGATACACTGTTCACTGACCTTGTAGTTCTCATATCCTCACCCCACTGCAACCCTCTTCCTGGTCTTCAGTGATTCTGGAGTTGATTCAGAGGGCAGCTAAGATTCTTGAAACTCCAGGCTTCTAGGCAAATTTTTAAGTTGCAATAAACCTACAGCTTTCTCAAATGAATAATTAACATGCTCTTGGCTTCTGATAATTTAAGAATTATGTACTCTTTTCAAATTACACATATTATTATTTATTTATTTATTTTAGCGGCACACGGGCCTCTCACTGTTGTGGCCTCTCCCGTTGCGGAGCACAGGCTCCGGACGCTCAGGCTCAGCGGCCATGGCTCACGGGCCCAGCCGCTCCGCGGCATGTGGGATCTTCCCGGACCGGGGCACGAACCCGTGTCCCCCGCATCGGCAGGCGGACTCTCAACCACTGCGCCACCAGGGAAACCCCAAATTGCACATATTATTGATGGATTATTTCTAAATGCTGTCACCATGATTTATGCTATGTGGAAGGACTTCAATGCCCTAAAGAAACATTATTAAAATGAAGTGGAGCTCAGCTATTTTAATGAGCTAAGATCTTTTGAAAATGTGCTATATTACCTGATGATGGAATTGATACTGTAAAGGAAATAATATTACCTGTATGATCACCTGTAATAAATATCACCTGTATTAGAAAGAACATTATTATCAGAAGTTGTCCACATGGGGAGCTTTGCAGGCTCCGCTAAGTACATGTCTATGTGATACACAGTTGTGCACCGATTCACCTTCCTTCTATTTTCACAACCTCAAGAGTTTGTTAGTGTGTCTTTAAAGGAATTCTAACCCACATGAGGGAGTTGTGTGGTAATTCACAAGGCAGCATGAATTCTGAGATTGCAGCAGATCTGGTGGTGGAGACAGTACAAGAGCCTTAACTGCATAACTGAGTCCCTACCCCCTTTACATTTCTTATCCAGTAACTACTTGTTACCCTGCTAAAGTCTGAAAAGGTGCAGATCACGTTCTTCAGAAGGATTAGTAACAAAGGGCTATTGGAAGCCGTACATGTCAGAAAACCTAGCTCTGGCTCGGATCCTCTTGTGTACATACATCTGCCATAAGAGAGAGATTTCTATAAACAGCAGGCCGGGCAGGAGCTGGCGGGGCTCTGCCCTAGTGCTTCTGTGACGCGGGACTTCTGCAGTTGATTCCCTGAGTGGCGGCAGCGGCGGGCAGCTGTCTGCAGGGCTCATTTGGACTGACAGCTGGGCAGTGGGGATGCAAGATGTGGGGAGCCCCTGACCTGGAGGAGCTGCCTCACTGCAGCGACCCAGCGCTTCTCACGACTTGACACAGTGTGTCTTTGGACAGTGTGGGCTCTAAAAGCAAAGGTTATTCAAAGGAGACTTAGGTCTCCCCGGAATTAGATGACAAATAAGTAAGCATATAAATCCCCCATCCACAGTCACCAGGCAGCTAAAGTCCGTGTCTGTCTCACTGTCAGCTTCAGGAAACTGAAGAACTAAAGCTGGCAGTCCATCCAACAGGAATAAGAGAAGCAGGGGGACGCCGAGCCTATGAAATGCTCTGCTCCGAGACACCACGTGGGCCGGTGGTGAGACAGTGCTGTGAACAGGCTGGGATTTCTACAGGTTTGTGGGCCCAAGGGAAAGTCAGGGAAGGAGAAGTGGACGGCGGGAGGCAGAAGGAAAAGGAGGGCGGCTCTGCTTCAGAATCTGCAGTGAAATTTTGAAACGTATGAAGTTCGTCTTCGTTGCCTTCCCACCTCACCGTGTTGAGTTTTGCAGCCCTCCCGGGGCCCACAGCTGTGGCAACCTTATTTGAGTCAGATCGCGTCCCACTTCCAGCCTTTCCTCCTTACCCAGATCAGCCTGTCCTGCGTCCCTAGATCTGTTTGTCTGCCTGCTGACAGCGGAGTAGTGATGGGCAGATAAAGGCACGGTGGCAACAGGCCAAGATGGTACGTCTCTTCGAGAAGACAGTTTGTTTTCAGGCAAGGCTACACAAAACGTGTTACGCTGCTCCCCACAGCTTGTGCAGTGAGGGGCCCACACCAAGCACGGCTCTGCCTCCGGCCTGTCCTGACTCTTTCCTCTCGCCCCACGTCTTGGCAATGGCTTTGCTCTTTTACCTTATGTGGGGCTCTGCTTAAATGTCTCCCCCTCAGAAGGTACTCTCCTGTCTACACCACCTAAAATTGCATCCCATCCATCTGTATTCCCTCCCCCTTGATGTGTAAGGTTATTATTTGTTGTAATATTTATTAACATGCTTTGTTTTCCTTCCTTATACTAACGCCTGCTTAACTTCATATCAAATAGTTAGATGCTAATAAAGGCCTGTTTGTATCCTCTCTAGAATATAAAGAATATAAGCTCCAGGCAACAATCCACATGCTCTCCTTAGCTAAGAGAGAAAACCATCTTTCTCATCCTCTCTCAGAAGAGAGGGATCACACACATTATTCGGGCAGAAGACTCCCTGTGTTGGCATCCCTCTCATCAGAAAGCAATGATTTTTTGTGGCAGCCTAAGTTCCCAACCCATGGACAGCTTGGAGTTATATACCAACGATTTCTTGAGTAACTTCTGCCTTTTTACAGTTAGAACTCTGAAAATAATCTCTGATTTCAAAGGGATGATCATCTCCCCAAAACACAGTATTAAAAAGGACTTTTAAACAAGTCCATACAGATTTAAAAGAGTGGGTTTCTCCATCAGGGACTGACAATTTGACCAAGAATAAAGAGCAAGGGACATAGTCACTCTGGCCATTCTCTGGGCAGGCAAGCCTGGGTGGATCCACACAGCTTTGGGTCCCTGGAGGACCATTTGGAGAAGGGGTTAGAAATGGGATATTGAGGAGCAAGAGAAGTCTCTTCCGGAAGTTTCTGCCTGCCCTTCTCCACCCAGCAGGACCCGTCTCACTGGCCCCAGCTGCCAACGCCAATAACGTCTCTTTCTCATCTACTGCTCACCCGTCCTCTTCGCCCTCTGCTGTCCGGGAAAGAATGCATCGCCACAGTTGTAGAATGACTGACCCAACTTAAAATGTCAAGTCTAGGGCTTCCCTGGTGGCGCAGTGGTTGAGAGTCCGCCTGCCGATGCAGGGGACACAGGTTCGTGCCCCGGTCCGGGAAGATCCCACATGCTGCGGAGCGGCTGGGCCCGTGAGCCATGGCCGCTGAGCCTGTGCGACCGGAGCCTGTGCTCCGCAACGGGAGAGGCCAGAACAGTGAGAGGCCCACGTACCGCAAAAAAAAAAAAAAAAAAAAAAGTCAAGTCTCCCAGGAGTTGTGTTTTAAACAGGAGATATAAAGTCCATCCTTAGAAGTGAAGCTCAAATAATCACATTCTGTAGGAAGCCCTCCATACTCCCCCCAGCACCTTATTAATTGCTCCCAGTTGAGGCTCCCGTAACACTCCGTACATGTCTCCATCTTGCATGTGCCACGTTGTGTAGTAGGTTGTGTGCCTGTGAGTTCCACAGGGGCAGAGAGTATGACAAGCTTCAAGAGATATAGTTCTCAATATGGAGCAGGTGCTTAATAAACACTGAGGAAGGAAGGAACAAATGCATGGATGACCGCATCTGTTTCCCCTGCTGCACTAGGACCACCTCAGGGGCAGAAGTGGTATCTTATTTACCTTTCAGTTTGAAAGGCAGCGTTGTCTAGTCGAGGTAAAACTCAGCAGCTAGCCTGCCTGGGTAAAATCCAAATTCCACCACTTAGAAGCGAACCTTGCCTCGGTTTGCTGCGAAATGAAGATGATAATAGTACCTAACTCATTGGTGTAGTGATGAGTAAGAGGGCTAACATATGTAAAGTACTTAGACTGGTACCTACCACGTAGTACGTACCCCGTGAGTATTTTGGCTACTGTTATTCCTGTTACCTGAATTCCCAGTATCTGCAAAGCAGAGATTGAGTAAATGGGCACATTGAGTGTCAGTCACAGATGGCAGCCAGGTACAAAGTTACAAATGCCCCTTTCCCCTGCAGTCACAATACAGGTGCCCACTCGTTTCATGGGTGCAGACAGCAGGGCGTGGGCATGGAGGAAGAGGGATGCGGAGGAGAGTCCTGAAAACAAACTCCACCAACCGCTGACTTCCCTCTTGGGTTCCCTCCTCTGCCCGGTAGTGGATGCTTCGTTATCTACATCATTTTCTGAAACAGTACAAGTATCAGTGGAATTTTTACCAAATTTCTTTGGATAACTACCTCAAGTTTCTGATTCCCTTTAGCCAAGAAGACTTCGTCTTTCTTTCCTTCCTTCCTTCCTTCCTTCCTTCCTTCGTTTCTCTAGTTGCGGCAAGCGGGGGCTACTCTTCATTGCGGTGTGCAGGCTTCTCACTGTGGTGGCTTCTCTTGTTGCAGAGCAAGGGCTCTAGGCACATGGGCTCAGTAGTTGTGGCGCACGGGCTTAGTTGCTCTGCGGCACGTGGGATCTTCCCGGACCAGGGCTCGAACCTGTGTCCCCTGCATTGGCAGGAGGATTCTTAACCATTGCACCACCAGGGAAGTCCTAAGACTTTGAGTAGACAAAGTAGAAGGTTGTATACACTTACGTTTACAACCCTTTTATTTACCTAGTCTAGATCTTAATCTCCAAGAAGGAACATACTCAAAGTAAGCATTTGTCTACCCTCAACGGAATTACTACTTGAACAATAATACCATTCAAGAGACTCATCCAACATAGGCAAAAATATCCCAGAGATAAAGTGATCCAGGACATTTTTGTCTTCAATTATATTTCTAAGGCAAATACTGAGTTTCAGGCTGATTGCAGAAACTCAGTAAAAAGAGTCTAAATGGTTTACAACAAAATATTTCAAGGCAAGTGAAAATACAGAGGTAAATAAAATATAAAACATCAATGAAAGCAATTTTCTCAACTTTTCTTGTGGGATCACCTGACCTAGATCTGAGATCAGGAAAAACCCCAATTAATTTATGCCTGTTTGTTGCAGTGAAATAATTATAGGCAGATATGAAGATGCTATACACACAAACACACTGAATTCTGCTTTGTTCTTTGTTTTTCAGACTTTTCATTTAGCTTACTATATGTTAATTATTTATTCATAGTCTACACACCCTCCCCCCCCACACACACACTAGAATGTCAGCTCCTGGTGGGCATGATTTATTTTTTGCTTTGTGCACTGCTGTATTATTAGAGCCTGGAACATAGAAAGCACTTGAAAACCTATAGCATGAATGAGGAGATCACGAGTCCTTTGAAACAAATTGCATTCTCCAGGTGAAATTCAAGCACCTAAAAAAAATTCTGGAGGTTTGTAAAATCTCCCATTCTCTAAAACTTAGACTAGCATTTTCTACAGCAGAGCCAGGGCCAGAAGGGAAAATTCTGAGGGGAAAGAAGCCGGTGGTTATTCTAACAAGATAGCCAGAGAAAGGGATCAGAGGACCGAGTACTCAGTGAAAGTGAAGGGTAACCTTTGTTTTACCACAGAGAAGAGGAAACTGGAATAAAAATAGAAACATCTATGAGGATTTATCTTCTTCCAGAAGATGCTCTAGGAAGAAAAAAGATCGCAGACTGTTTTCAGGAACAGATCATTTGGTTTGCCTTCTACATAGTATGTGGCAAATTCTTTCAAAAGGAATAGTCTGCTGCTGACGAATATGCTACTAACTACCATAAAAAGAAATATGGTGATTGAATGTGTGGTCAAAGTATGAACTTCAATGACTTTGCCCTTTAACCAGAGCAAGGAGTATGGCCTTGGGCTTATTACTTGACTGCTCAGTGTCTCAGTTTCCTCATCTATAAAAAGGAGACAAAGACCATATTTACCCCTCAGTTGCTTGTCAGGAATTAGGACTGGAGGTGGCAAGAAGTGAGGGTGCTTGTTAAGCAAGGATTGGTCGGGGTCTGAAGTGGCTGCACTGTTGTAAGGGGAGACCTTGAGACCATCAGGTTACAGCCGGCAGCCGCTAGTGGATATTGTTTCAAGAATTGCCGGTGGTGTACTTGAATTTGATGCAGTTCATGAAATTCAAGTTCCCAGTGGTGCAGGAATGGGTACAGAACCACATCCTCAATGGCCACCCAGCTCCATTTTGGATGCCTGAACCACAGTTACTCCATTGTGATTTTTTAAATGCATTCTTTTCTTCAATTAAAGCAGATTGTACAACGCATGTTTGACAGGCCACAAAACAGGCTGTTCTAGTTAGCATAAAGTTTAAGTTAAATCATGTATACACCAGAATGACCTCAATATGTGAACATTTCTTCTAGCACTGTACATAATGTACAAAAATTAACTCAAAATGGGTCATAGATCTAAATGTAAAACTTAAAAGTAGACAACTTCTATAAGAAAACATAAAAAGCATTTTAACCTTGGGTTAGACAAAGATTCCATAGATAACAATACTAAAAGTACAGTCCAAAAAAGAACAAATTGGTAAGTTGGACTTCATCAGAATTAAAAACTTCTGTTCTTCCAAAGAATAAAAAGACAGGCCAAGGACTGGGAGAAGATGTTTGCAAGTCATATACCTGATGAAGGAATTGTATCCAGAACATATAAAGAACTCTCAAAACTCTATTATAAGAAAACAAACAACTCAGTAGAAACTGGGGCAAAGGACTTGAACAGACACTTCACCAAAGAAGACTGATAATAAGTACATGAAAAGATGCTCGACATCATGATCCGTTAGGAAAATACAAACTACAACCACAATGAGATACCACTACATAGCTATTAGAATGACTAAAATTAAAAAGATTAACCATGCCAAGTACAGGTGAGGATGGAATTCTTATATACTACTGTTGGGAATGGAAAAGGATACAGACACTTTGGAAGACAACTGACAGATTCTTTAAAAGTTAAACATACACCTACCATACTATCCAGCCATCCTGCTTCTAGGTGTTTAACCAAGAGGAAAGGAAATATGTGTCTGTCCAAAAACATGTACATGAATGTTCACAGCAGCTTTATTTGTAAGAGAAAAACTAGAAAGAACGGAAATTCCATCCAAGAGCTAAAGCCCTTCGCCTTAACCAAGATGACTTCTACATAATTCTCTGCAGAGGAGGCAATGTCTCCTTCACTTCTGGTATTGAGCCAAGTGGTGAGCAAACACTTTAATCATAATAATAGCTGTAGTTCTAGTCCCTGGCTCTTAGGAGTGCTTAACATGTGTGTAACAGTAATACTTCATGCTTAGTAGTTATATGGGTTTAAAAGTTCATTAACCAAAGATGTATAGAAATGTGATTTTCCAATAAGTTTTATTTAAGAGGTGATATCTGTGAAACACTGCACATGGCAAGAGTATGTATTTCTTCCAAATACAAAGAAGAAAACGGAGGAACCACTTATCAAGGCCTCTCCTGCAAAAGGTCCTGGACCAATGGTCCAGCCAGTGACTCAGAATTTGACTTAATGCTGGGAGCCATCTACCTCAAAGTGCTGAGCAGGGCAAAATCAAAATGGTTGGGAGAATGCTTGCCTCTGGTAAAAAGCTGCATAGAAATTGGTTACTAGAAGGAAAGCAGTTTAACTCATGCAAACACAACTGAACTAAAAACAGAGATTAAAGAGAGTGGCTGTAACTCACACCATGTATTTAGCAGCTGTAATTTACGTTTTCCACTGCAGAGTTCAATTCACAAAAACAACAATATTTATTTACCGTCTGTTACGTGCCAACAGTGTGGCAGTCATCTGTAAGACTTTTATGTACTAGAGTAAATTACGGAGGCAATGAAATCTCTTTTCCAAGAAGTCTTTATTATTTGGATATGGAATATGCCCAATCAGACTGAGATAAGTGTAGAACGTTCGAGAGACAAAGAAATGGAAACAATTACCAGCTAGGGTGCTTCCTTGTCTATGACTTTTTAAATGCAAGCTTTTTTTGCCATCATGCCTTACCTGAAACATTAATAGCCACTATGTCATTTCCCCCACGTCTGGCCCAGTAAGTCAACAGGAACAATGTAGAGGTTATACTGAGTATCCAGTTAACTTGGTTGAATAAGGTCCCAGTGAATGGGGAAAATATATTTGGAAGTTCTTTCCTACAAATGAAACACTGTGGTCATCCATTCATTAAACAGATAGTTCCTGAGTTCATACATTGTCCTGGGTGTGTGCAATGGTAAACAAAACAGACACATGGTCTTTACCCTCGTGAGGCCTATGGGGAGAGGGTAGATCCAAAAATAAATATATAATCGCACGTTGTAATAAGTTAAAAAGTGTGTATACAAGTGGCCGAGAAAACTCAATACACTGCCTCGCTGTCATTTTATTTCTCTCCAGAAGCAAGAAGGGCATTGCTCCACTGCCCCCTAATTGTAGCAGCTTTTCTGTGTTTTCGAATTAGTAGTAGTTTGAAATGTCAATGTGCAGTTGACATTTCTGTGTTTGGAGTGCAGCAGCCTGCTCAACAGGTTGCCTGCTTCTCCCGAGGCTAACTCTTGAGTGCCTGTCAGGTGGGCCAGACCGATGTGCAGCGCACAGAGGTGGAGCCCGCAGCCGACCTCTTCAACCACTGTGCTCGTGGGCACACAGCACAGAATAGACTCGTAGCCTTCTCAATCCCACTAACACATCTAGGTGAACCACAATGATGTGAGCAGGTTCTGAGCAAAACTGAGGAATAGAAAGGAGAGTTTTGTCAAGAGAGTGGCAGATATCTGAATTTATTTTCAGGTTCTTTCCTTGTCCTTCCTGAATACCTGGCTCCCCCTGAGCTGCATTCACTGTGTCGTTTGGAGGAGCAATCCAGCTCAGAAAGGTTGAGTCCTAAGAATTCTCCTGTCTTGCTCCTAAGAAATCCCAAGTTTCTTTTGTGATAGTGGCTTAGTGAGAAAGCATGGCTGTTAAGAAAAATCAAACTGTTATCTCATTTTACGTTTTTATCACGCATCTCATTGCACTAGTTACGTTCATCTTTGATGTTAAAATACTACTGCATGATAAAAGGACACGAGGACATGATAAAAGGCCTTTCAATATGAAATGGACAAGATGTGTAGTTGAAAGAAATGCTTCCAGAATGGATTTCACAGAATGTGACGAGACTTTCTCAGTGCCATTCTTAAAAACCTCTGCTAATATCTGAACAAATACCAGACCTTACAGGATTCCATGGGTTCTCATGCAGGGTTGCATTAACCATGCTTTCACATCAGATTAGCAGAAACTATCTACTATAATATAATGTCTGCACATGTTAAATGTGTATCCATCAAATGCCCACTGCATTTGTAATGCGTCTGATTATTATGAATTATGTTGACATCAAATAATTTAGTAGAACCCCACTTATAGTTCTTGACCCTTTACTTGATTGAGAACATATAAAAATGACCTGAATGTTCACTGTGAATGCCAGTTAAAGCTTATATAAAGAGCAAAATGTATCCCTCCAGCTGTGAGGTTTGGAATCTAATCTTCCACTCTCCTTGAACTATTGTGAGTGAAATGGCAGATCAAAGTTCACTTTTCATAAATGTTTAAATAATGTCACAATTAGCAACACCAATCTGGATAATTATTTAAAGGCACTTCATATTATAAACCAGAAATCCACTTTTTTTGTTTGTTTTTTTTTTTGCGGTACGTGGGCCTCTCACTGCTGTGGCCTCTCCCGTTGCGGAGCACAGGCTCCGGACGCGCAGGCTCAGCGACCATGGCTCACGGACCCAGCTGCTCCATGGTATGTGGGATCTTCCCGGACCGGGGCACGAACCCGTGTCCCCTGCATCGGCAGGCGGACTCTCAACCACTGCGCCACCAGGGATGCCCCAGAAATCCACTTTTTAAAAATGATACACCAGTTTAATTATACGGGGAAACGTAGTGGGAAAGGAACACAGTTTGACCTCAGAGGTTTTGGTAACTCGTATGACTTCACCAAGACTCAGCCAGAAAGCTTCATTTTAATCTTAAATGAAACATTACACTTAACAAAGCTTTCGTATCTGAGATTCAGCTGGAGAAGTTCATTTTGGAAAGCATTTACAACTATTAGGTACATGAATCTCTGAACCAATATGAAGCTGTGGCAATAAAACAGCAAGAAGTAAATGGAGGCTAAAATCGGGAAGACAGTCAGTGCCAAAAGTGTTCTTTGTTTTCATGATCAGTCCTTAGATATTTTGGCTGAAGATACAAAAAGAAAAATAAATATGTTTCCCTCAAGAACTGTCAGTTTGTTTTGTGCAGTGGCTTTCATTTATTTACAGTACGATGATAGAGAAAAAGTTACAGAGATGGAACCAATTATAGTAACAAAAGGAAACCCGTCTGTAGCTCTGAAATCTTGTGCCAGAGTCCATCCGTGTGGTCGGCAGATGTTTTACCAACACTTAGGGAATCTGTTGTGAAGTTCAAATAGAAAACCAAGAGAGCATTTTGTATTTGTCCAGAAATCTGGGGGAACAAAGGGAAATGAAACCCAGGGTCTTCTGTAGCCTAGTTTAATACCATTTGCCACTCAGCCCCCATCTGCCCTGCACTTCCCATTGCCGGGTTGGAAATATCATCAACTGGCCAGATTCAGGGCTTTCAGAAAGCCTCATCATTATGTAACCAGTGTTGGCCCGCATTGCACTGCTGTACGTTGGGTGACTGTTTGTACCGAGCACAGTGCTTAGCAGATGTCAAATTAGTGGCAGCAGAAGCTACGAGATGCCTTGTTACAGTCGGCCTCAACCTTGGCCGCACTGGGTCATCACCCGGGAGCTTTGCCGTGTGCTGGCACCTGGACTTGTCCCACCCCATCTGTCACTAGAGATTCTGATTTCACTGGTCTGGGGAGCATCCAGGGCCTCGGGATTTTTTTTCCTTATTCTTTTAAAATAATTTTAGACTCACAGGAGGTTGCCAAGGTTTCCCTAATGGTTACATCTTACATAACTATAGTCACAATATCAAAACCAGGAAATTGGCATTAGTGTAACGTGTGTGCATAATTCCATGACGTTTTGTCACACGTGTAGATTGTGTAGACACCACTGTAATTAAGATGCAGAACTATTCCATCCTCACAGAGATCACCCTGTACTACCCCTGTGTAGTATCACCTACCCCTGTTTTTCCCTACCATTCCGACAAACACTAATCTGTTCTCCATCTCTTTTGTCATTTCAGGAATGTTATCTTAATGGAATTCTGCAGTATGTAGCCTTTGAGATTGGCTTTTTCACTCAGCATGATGTTCTTGAGACCCATCCAAGTTGTGTGCATCAATAGTTCGTTACTTTTTATCGCTAGGTAGTACTTCATCATATGGATGTAATCTGTTTAATATTCATCTATTGTAAGACATTTTGGTGGTTTACAGTTTGGGGCTATTACAAATAAAGCAGCCAAGAACATTTGTATAAAGGTTTTTGTGTGAACATAAGATTTCATTTCTCTGGGGTAAATGCCAGGGGCACAACTGCTAGGTCATGTGTTCATTATCTGTTCAGTTTTTTAGAAGCTGCCTAACTTTTCCAGAGTCACTGTACCATTTTACATTCCCACCAGTAACGTATGAGAGATCCAGTTTCTCTACATTCTTGCCAGCATTTGGTATTATCACTGTTTTATTTTAGCCGTTCAGATAGGTGTATAGTGATATCTCACTGTGGCTTAATTTTCATTTCCTTTACGGCTAGTGATGTTGAATATCTTTGCATGTGCTTATCTGCCGTCTGTTTATCCCCTGCAGTGAAATGTCTCTTTAGGTCTTTGCCCCATTTTTCAGCTGGGTTTGGACGTGGGAGGTGGGAGGCAGGTTTAGAAGTTCTCCAGGTATTTCTAATATGCAGCTCAGTCTGGGAGGCACTGTCTCATAGTGTCTCTGCGTGGTGTAAACGCTAAACTTAAGCTGTTGCACCTGTGGTAACCTTAAAATAAGGCATGTGTGGTCAGGATGGGACGATTAAATATGCCTGCAGTCCCCGGGAAGGGAGCTGGAAGTGTTTTCCGGGAGCTCAGGTTCTTTGCATGTGCTCACCACAGGGCTGGAAGGGTGTCTGAGAGCACCAAAGGATAATTCTGGAAATATGGACAAAGTATAATACCTTCTGCCTCAGAATCATGGTGTGCGTGTACTGTGCATGCCTGCACATGTGCACATGTGTGTCAAATGGTAATTCCCAGGTCTCAAACCCTGGACCTACAGAATCAGAACTTTTAAGAATGGGGCCTGGGACTCTGCATATATAGAACAGGTGGTTCCTGTGCTATCAAAAGTTTGAGACCTGCATTTTGCTCAGGGAAGATTAGGGGCCCCACTTTCCACTGAGGGCACCTCAGGGCACGGGTGGATGCCCTTCTACTAAGAAATTGGTTTCAAGAGGAATTCCCTTGAGCCAGTTTGGGCATAGAAACTTGTGTTCTCCATCAGAAACCTCGGGAACCGAGAGAGCTAGGATGGTGTTTGCATACTTCCATGCTGGTATTCCAGAAGCAGTTCTCACCTGTAATCTCACTCTGTGTTGAGAAGTAATCATTTGTAGTAATCAATGACGTTAATAACAATAATTAACATTTACGGAGCGCTAATTATGTGCTAGACTTCTCCCACACACTAGCTCTCTTAATTCTTATAACAACTTACAGACAGGTTATCATATTCTCCATTTTGTAGAAGAGGAAACTGAGGTTCAGAGAGGTCAGGTCATTTGCCCAAGGTCGCAAAGCTAGTAGATGACAGAACTGTTTTTCCTTCTGGAATTCCCTCTTATTTTTGTCCTTGGTTGTCCCAAACTCCAGTTTTTATTAATTTTTTCAGACCTACTTAAACCTCATTGGAAAAAAAGAAGCACTAAGAATTTATAAATAGATCTACAGAGCTCTGAATAGCCTAACGGGCCACCATTTGTGTAGCCAGAATAAATGCTTCACGGAAGTTGCATTGCTAAGGATCTCTCTGGGGCAGCACTGCAATGTGTACTGTCAACATCAAGCTGGTTCTAAGTGGAGGGAGTGAAGCTCTCAGGGGCACTGAGGCGGTAACTACCGTACAGAGTAAGAAATTATTTCTATCCTGCTCCTCAGGAACCTGTAGTTAGGGGAGAATAAGCCACACCCTTTAAATACACACGTGTGGCCCTGGCCCCATTTTCACAGCCACCTGCGCATGGCTGGTTCAGGTGAAAGCTCTTTTGTTTTCCAGCTGACATCCTGCATCATCTTGCATGATGGCCTCAGTTCTCTGAGTGGCTTTGACATAATTGGTGTTTTCATAATATACCCAGGGTCATTGTGCGTAATCCCCGGTTGCCTGCCTTCGAGCATGCCGTGTCCCTGAGCCTCGGGTAAGTTGAGAGCTATGGGCGTACGGGTGTGAGGAAATGGTTTCCTCCTCTGCCTCCCCAGGTCCCAAACCAAAGGCTTCCTGCAAGGTCGCTACTGGTCTTTGGGAATCAAAGTGGACAGAAAGCAGAGCCTGGAGCAAAGCTTAAGGTGCATGGCTCTGTTCCAGAAGGGAAGAGTGACGGGGGAAGGAGAGCGCGGAAGCAAATGCAGGTGGGGGCCAGACCACGCTGGCCACGTGCCATGAAAACCATGCCTGATGCTCAGCCGGCAGGACTCCGTGCGGAGGTCAGATGGAACCACCACATCTTGGAATTGTTGGTCACGGGGAGGAAGGGCATGGAGTTTATCTGCCGGTTCCCTCTGTCTCTTGACTCTCACTGGTCAAAGCTGGTGCCACAGGGATTCAGCGCTCCCTCACTTCCGGTTGTCCCCCCTCCTCCCCAGGTAGCTGTGGGACAGCCGTCCTCTGTGCCCTCAGCGAGGTGGCAGGGGTAAGCCTTCAAGTGGCAGGAAGAGCCAGCTTCTCTGCAGGCTCCTCAGAGGCCTGGGTGGGCTGCAGGGCTGCGGCCGCTCCCGTGGTGGGCAAGGGACCAGCTGTGCCAGAGCCAGCCCTTGGCCCTCGCCCTCGGGGAGGCTGCCTGTGCCGATGGTGGCAGAGATGAGGCCACAGTGGGAAGCTAGCAGCCAGGGCCCAGCCAGCAGAAGGGGCCAAGCAAATCTGGGGGACGGGGCACAGAACTCGGGTCCCATACAATACCATTTCCAATTTTAATGCAGTGTTTGAGTATCGGGTTTCTTGGTTGCAAGCCACAGGAACATACTCCAGCTTTCTTGAGTCAGAAGGGAATTTATTGGGTGCACATTTAAGAGCTTTCAGAGACTGGAGAGTGGGTCATAGAACAGGCAGTGGGACCTGTTGCACCAGTTAGCTGAAACAGTGGCCCGCGCACCCCTGTCACGGTGGCAGAACTGTCCCCCTACCATGGCCCAACATCACTGCCTCCTCATGAGACTATAAACCACTAGACATGTCTCCAAAGTAGTAGAGAAGGGGTGATGCTTGTAATGGCTTGAATTGTATCCCCCTCCCAAATTCATATGTTGAAGTCCTAACCTCCCGGTACCTCACCATGTGACCTTATTTGGCGATAGGGTGTTTGCAGAGCTCATCAAATTGAAATGAGGTCATTAGCATGGGCCCTAGTGCAATATGACTGGTGTCCTCGTAAGAATGGGAAATTTGGACACAGAGACATGCACAGAGGGAAGACAAGTTAAAGAGATAGCCATCTGCAAGCCAAGGAGAGGGGCCTAGAATAGAGCCATCCCTCACGGCCCTCAGAAGGAGCAAACCCTGCTGACACCTTGATTTTCGATTTCTGGCTTCCAGATCTGAGAGACAATAAATTTCCTTGTTAGCCCTAGCAAATTAATATAATGCTGGAGCATCAAGAAAAGGAGAAAAAAAAAAAAAAAAAGAAAGAAAATCCTCACCACTCCGCTGAACTCTTTGTAGATTGCTAAGGCACTTTGATGTACATTATCCCACCTGGCAGGGCTGGGACATGTACAGTCACGCAGGGCTCTGCTCTCAGAAGCCTGGTTTAATGCTCTGCTGTTGTCATCTTGAAATTCTTCATGCTTTTTAAACAAGGAACCCCACATTTTCATTTTGCAGTGGGCCCCACAAGTTATGTAGCTGTTCCTGTCCCCTGGATATCACGGCAGCCTGTGTTAACCTATGAGATAAAAAGGGACTTTATCGTGATTTGTGTTTATTGATGATGAAACTGAAGCTGAAAGAGGTTAAGCAGCTTGATCACGGTCAACAGAACTGCCCAGAGTTGGATCAGGAACTGAGGTTTCTGGTGCAACGACCTCTGTGTTCCTCCAGTCTGAGAATCTGTTAACTCTAGAACTCGCCTGAAAAACAAGAAAATTTGGAGATAAAACCTTTACAGAGTTTCCTTGTCTTCACTCAGTTATCTTGACTAAGGTTCAACACACGAAACCAGGCTCAGTGTCTTCTGGATGACCCTTGATGGTCTCCTAGTTGGGAAGTTCCTCTACCAGCCTCAACTGGTGATACTGTCTTTTTTGCTGGTCCCCTTTAGTCTACCTTTATCTGTTTTTCTATTAGATTCTGAATCTCTGAAGAAGCAGGTTCTTGTCTGCCTGGGGCCCCAGGTCGACCTAGTTTGGGTTTAGATAGAAACTGTTGACCTCAGGCCACTGGATCTGTGCCCTTGGTCGTGGATATTGAGAAATACCTTCAAGAATCAATATGATTGACTTCTTGCTTGGTTCTAGATATTCAGCCTCTTGGCTTTCCCAGGATAAACCAGCCCTTCTAAACTGTGTATCATGGAGTTCCACCATCTCTCCTTGTCTACCTGCTCTTTCTCCTCTCTTTCCTCTATTCTCTCCTTGCTTTACTGATGCTCTGCTCTCAGTAAAGTCCTTAGACTCTCCTTTGATTTCCTTACCTTTTCCCCCAGCCCCTTTTCTACCACAGTTTTCTCATTGTCCCTCAGTTCTTCACAGCTCTGCCCCCAGCATCACCAACACACTCTGGAGATTTCCAAATCAGTTACATCATCAGTGTCCCAAAGAAACACTGAATAAAGTTGTGCTTAATTTACTCTTGGGTTCCACTCAAGTAGATCATTATTCCAAATCCATCAAAATTTTTGGAAGAAGTAGGAGGAGGTTTTAGGGTTTTAAAATGTTTCTTTTTTTTTTTTTCTTTATTATGGAATGGAACATTGGAGGGTGAGGTGTGCAGTAATATATTGTGTTGTTTAGTCATTCTCTGAGGTAGACATAAGTTGCCGGCCTACACTTCTCTCTTTGGAAACAACTTCTCATTGTTTGTGGGGCTATTAACCAGGATGCTCTACCCTCCTGGCTGCTCCCCACATGACCAAGGCTGGCCAATCAGAGTATTCTGTCCTCCAATGACTGGGTCAGGGATTGCCATGTGACTCAAGCAACAGAACCATCCTTGACAATGGCTATATAGAAACTGGACAGGGAGGTCTCTCTTCCTCTGGGAATGGGCAAGTGTGGAGACCAATGCTGACAGAAGAAAGCTAAAAGTGGGGAGTGGGATCTAGATTTAAAGACAACTTGAGAAGATCTCTTATGTTGGTTACTAGCTCAAAGTCAATAGAGATTGAATTGGCCAGCGTCTGTTTAGTTATAAAGGCTGGTGGTGGTAGAGAAAACTCAAATCTGGCAAACAGGGACCTTGAGTTGCTTATACCTCAGAGCCATGGTTCAAGACAGGGGACAGTACCACTCTCAGCACTTTTTTTTTTAATGTCTGAGGAATCCTGGGTTGTTACAATGCTTGGGAGGTGCTTTTGGCATTGGGAGACGGGAATCCTAGACTCTAGCGATGTACAGGACAGTCCTACAGAATGAAGAATTGCCCTGCTACCCTCTGTCGCACTGCAGGAGAGACAAAGGTCAACTTGTATAGAGAAGCAGAGTCCCGGTGTCCCTGAGCGAGCACCTGTATCCAGCTGCACCCTCTCCTTCGAAGGTGGCTGGCACACACTGTTGAACTGAATGGGCCCTTGTTCTAAGAAAAATACGGTAGTCTTTGTGAAGTACCCGGTAATTAATTCATCTTAGACAACATCTGGGATAACCTGCAATTTATGTAGTGTCCTTCTTGGAGTGAATCACTAGTGGACCTGTGACCATTGGTATGACATGTGTGAAAAAGAGCTCTTCACAGGCAAATAGTCTTTAGAATTGCTTGAATGACTGAATTGAACAAAGAAAAACAATAGAATTGTTATCTTAAGTCTGGAGGAATGAAAGCGTTTTTTTATTTACACAAGGCCATTTTTGTTCCCCAGGCAAGTCTAGTGGGGCAGGGGCGTGGAAACCATAACTTTGCTATTGGGCAGAGGTGAAGGGCCTCCCACTAGAGGTGGTTTCCTTTCAGAAAGGTGGAGAAAAGAAGATTGATCCTGAGCCCAGAAAGCTGTTGTTCTTTGGCCCGATTTGGGGAATGAGGAAACTAGTCCCTGTGGTATCTCGGCATCCAGTTCCCTATCGGTGGATATAAACTGGTTCTCATTTTCCCTTTTCCATCTCACAGTCATCCCCCTGTTTTCGCTGTTTTTGTCTCAGAGGAGATGGCAGGGTGAAGAAGGTGAGGCGAAGTGAAGAAATGTGTATTTTTAGCCATGACACAGCTGAATGTTCTGAGTCTTCTCTTACAACCACATTTAAAAATAAATGTCAAGAGTTAGGATGTAAGTGATTTCTCGGTGCCCACATCCTCCTTTTCTCCTTAATGAGGGCCTGTCTTCTTCTGATTGGTCAACTCCAGATGTATCGACCCCTAGCTGATGAAGTGCACAGAATTTCTTAAGGTATTACATGACACGCTTTTGTTTTCAAACTCTAAGTATATACCTTTATCCTCAGGTTAATAACACAACTGTTCATATCCAAGGATATAAAGATGATTTACCATCAAATGATTTACCATCAAAATCATACATTAAGCTACACTTTCACTTATTCATGCAATATTTCTGAAACATATACTACGGGTAAGAAATGTACACAAAGATGAGCAGTAGCTTCTCTGCTTTCCAGAGTTGTCACTCAGATGACTCTTTCACTTAGGGCTGTTCCCTGACATTAGACTCACCTGGGGTTTTCAATAAAATGCAGACTCACCTGGGGTTTTCAATAAAATGTAAAACCGGGCTCCACCCCAGTTTTACTGACTCAGATCACATATGAGATCATATATTTGCCTGTATTCAAAATACCTTCTAAATGTAAGTCACATTCTTACTTTCAGGAAGAGATGATAATAATGGCCATATGAAACTCACAATGGTGTGTGTGTGTGTGCGTGTGTGTGTGTGTGTGCGCGTGTACTCCCTCACTCAGGCCTTCAGCGGGTACTAGGTTTTACTTTAACAACTAAGACTTACCCACTCTATGCAATAAGACCCATGTTTACGCCTCACTTGAACTCTTACGGGTTTCATGGGCTTGAGAAAATTATCCGACTTGTTTGTACTTGTTTTCACATCCGTAAACCTGGGATAAAGCCCACCTCACAGGGTTACTTTGAGAATTAAGTGGAACAACATATGTAAAGTCTTAACCCAGCACCAGGTGTGTTGTGATGGTAGCCAGCATCCGTTCCTGATTTATGGACACTCTTCGAGAGATTTCTTCTTTTTTAATAATAAACTTTTTTCCTGCCCCAGACATATGAAATCGAAGATTCAAAACATGAACTCCCTTCTCCTACTGTTTTTCACTTTGTCACTGAGAATGATTTTACATTTTTTTAAATTAACAGCTTTATTGAGGTATGATTTACATACTGTAAAATTCACCATTCACAATGTACAGTTCAATAGTTTTTAGTATATCTGCAGAGTTGTGCAGCCATCACTGTTTTCTAATTATAGGATATTTTCAAAATAGATTTTTTAGCGTGTGTGTGTATGTGTACTCTTCATAGGGAAGCGAGCTTGTTTAATAGAATCTTTTAAAACAAATATCCAATGTTATATACTGTAGTGGATGTTTTCTCCTTTACATACGAAGCTTTTCTTAAAAGATATTATTTTTTCATCTAATTCCTTTTCTGGAATTGTCTTCAAAATTGTATTCAGGTTCTTTTTTTTTAATATTTATTTATTTGGTTGCACTGGGTCTTAGTTGTGGCAGGTGAACTCTTTAGTTGTGGCATGCATGTGGGATCTAGTTCCCTGACCAGGGAACGAACCCGGGCCCCCTGCAATGGGAGCATGGTGTCTTAACCACTACGCCACCAGGGAAGTCCCTTTTCAGGTTCTTAAAAATATCTTCAGTTGTGGTGGATCTTCTTTTGAAGAAAGATGTGAACGTAATCAGAAATAGTGATTAGCTTCCTTTGATAACTGATGGGGGAACCCAAACTGGGTAATACTATTTGGGGGCTCAAAAATCAAGGACTGGCTATAAATTAGTGATAGAGGTATTCCAATGTGGCCCATATGCTAACTCTGAAGGGGTAAAGAATCAACAAATTAATAGAAAATCAGTGAATATCAGTTCATAAGGTAAACATCTGTTATAACCATTTAAGGAGCAAATCCAGGAATTAAATGGATTCTGAGAAACTTTATAGTGAGGTCTACTATGATACTTACCATATTGTACTGTGGATGTGTCTCTGGCTATATGTTTTATCCTCAGTGTTGAGAAGCCTTGTAATATTTGTCTAAATATTGCCAGCACTTCCCCCTGTTCTGACACTCTGAGAACACGCAGCGAGTGCCCTGTGAAAACCAGAATGTCAGGGCACCCTACTCAGTGGTGTCCATACATTGCACAAGTAAAACCTGTGTGGATTACCCACATTGATAAAAAACTTTTTTCAACTAGTTCCTTAATTAACCACAGGGAATTCAGTGGTGCTGAGTTCTCGGTTGGGGCACCCAGATTGCTAACTTAACCCCAGAGCAAAACACAAGTGATTAAATGAATAAGGCATTATTTTATATTAACAACGTGTCTCTTCTTGCAAAGATAAACCAACCATAGCTGACTGCAAAACATGTTACACACACAGGATATATAGAAGATGCATTTTTTAAATGTTCATACTAAATATTATAGATTTCCTTGTCCAGCCATTCAGGCAGTGTCAAAAACATACTAATGGATTATTAAAGCAAACACAATTCAGACCCAAATGAAGAACTCTAAGACCTAGATATTTTTACTTTATACTTTTTATACCCTCTGAAGAAAATTGGCACTTCTGCCTCAGGCTGCATTAAAATAGCAAACATATGCTGTTTATATTAGAAATGGTTTAAATTAATCATCTCCGTATGACGTATTTGGTTATTTAATTGCACAGGTTTTCTTGTAGCTGGATATTTCAAGCTAATGTTGTTGGGAAAAAAAGATAATGCCATTGACAATATAAGAACAGAAGGCTCCACTAGCTTTCATTAATATTAGAAAACTAATTGTGTGGATTCAGATAATATCTTGCTATTGCAGCTTATTCATGTGCCCACTCTTGCAGCTACTTGCCTTGAAGCTACTGATTGTCTTCATATCATAAATGGGGAAACTGAGGCTGAAAGAGTTTAAGTAAAATTGCCCCACGTCAACAAGGTAATGCTTTGCAGAACCCAAATCATAGTCTATGATTTAAGCCCAATCTCCATCTCCCTACACTTCCAACTCACCATACAATTGACAAACAGGGACTGAGCACCTACTGCGTGCTCTAGACAGTCCAAGTGAATCTGACTACACTTTATGATTTGGAACAAATCCACTCTGGGAAGCCAGTGAGGAGCCGCTGCTGCTTCCACTTAAACAGATTCATATACGTGGTTCTGTGAGTGGAAAGGAGTCCCCTCCCTCCTCTAGTCAGGGGAGAAGCATAGAGGTTAGAGAGAACTGAGCCATGCCATGTGTTGTCAGTTAGTGTAGGAAAGGCTTAATGTTAGCATAATAAGGCCAGGATTGTTAGTAAGGAATGGGTAACGTTAAATCAAGTGAAGGCAAATAATTTCCTTATTTAGATAAAAATGGGGATTCCAGATAGAAATTAATCACAGTGGAAGGTATATTTGGTTTTAGGTACTCCAGGAGGAAACCCACCAGGGCACTCCCGGACCTTTTGGCACCTTTCCCCTCCCTCATCCACGGGACCAGAGCTCTTCTGCCTCCCACCCCCAACCCCCCTGCAGGACTCAACAGACCCACAGACCTTGAAATCAGAGACAACCTCTCCCTCTATAGAGCAACAGTCAGCAGACAGAGAAGAGAAGCCGTGGACGTTCACCAGAGGCTGCAGAATGCTCGAGTCATGAGAGGGACTAAGGGACAGGGAGGCTTGATTACTTCTGTAAGGAGGAGAGAGGGACGGTAGATTAGGGAACAGCAAGAACCAGTGACTAGCAAGCAGAGAGGTTAAAGGGAAGGGACGCAGGAAGAAAGGCAAAAGGACTGGGGGAGGGAGGGAGAGGGAGAGCCTCTGAAGACCAGGAGAGGACCTGAATTTCCACTCAAAGACACATCCCAATCGAGAGCTTGGACAGGAGGCCTCACTGCTTGAGCCAGCCAGGGGAGGAATCTAGACAGCAGCAGAACAATGATCTAAGCTCTAGTAAACACCTGTTTAAGCCCTCACTGTGGTCCATTGGGTATTTGATTTGGGGAAAGACAGATGAGAAGGTATACAGTGAGAAGGGAATGGTTTCCTGCTCCGTGGTCACTGCTGTAGTTTCCAGGGCAGCATGAGTATCTTGTCGGAGACATCCATCCTGCTGGAGAAACAGCCAGGTGGGCCCCCATGGGTGCTCCCCTCCTTAGAGACCAGCTGGTGATCCACCTGTGAGCAGAAAAGAAAGGAACCTGCCACAAAGTTTTGCATATCAACCCTTGACCTGATTTGCCTTCTAATTAAAAGCAGTTAACTAGATCTACCCTCACAAAGCTACCCGACTAAACCTTCAGTAGAGTTAAAGACTGAGTTTGATATCAAAGCTAGAGTAATATGAAAACGTAGTGACATTAATTTCCCAGCTCTCCTCCTTTTTGGAGTTCCAAGACATTCGGAAACCTGTCTTTATTTCAATTGGTAGTGCAGATTTACAAAGATACGTTAAGGCATGGTTATTAGCATTACTAAATAATTTGAATTCCAAAATCCCAAAACATGTTTAGGAAGGACAAGGTTAAGGGATGTTTGCTGGTTGTCTTTCTGACATCCATTTCCTGACTTCCTTTTCCTAATAGATGTGGAATTTCCCAGCCAAGGAGTTTGGATGGAATTGGTCCCACCTCCCAGATGCTGGAGAAGGCTCTGATTGGCTAAATTCAATTATAATGCCATTCCCTCTCCCCCTACACACATACACACACTGATTGGTTTAAGAATGAGAACCTGACCACAGTCAGGCCAATCAAAGCCAATGTGGTTCAATTAGGGGATTTTTGTTGTAGTTAAGCATTCAAGAAGCAATGCCTTCCTACTGGATGTGAAGAGGCAAGCAGGCAGCCATGGGAGCTTCCAGCTGTTTGGGGACCAGGAGAGGAGGGTCTGTCTGAGAATAGAACCACCAAGCACCAAAATGGTAGAGCTGAGAGGTGGACAGGGGGAGAAACTGGGTCCTAGTCATAGTGTTTCAGCCCTGGACAGCCTCATTTTGGAAAATTCCATTCATGAATCAATACATTTGCTATTCTGAGCCAATTTGGGTCAGGTTTTTCTGTTACTTGCAACCAAGACATCTTATTAAAAAAAATCTACCGTGTTGGGCTTCCCTGGTGGCACAGTGGTTGAGAGTCCACCTGCCGATGCAGGGGACACGGGTTCGTGCCCCAGTCTGGGAAGATCCCACATGCCGCGGAGGGGCTAGGCCCGTGAGCCATGGCCGCTGAGCCTGCGCGTCTGGAGCCTGTGCTCCGCAACGGGGGAGGCCACAAAAGTGAGAGGCCCGCGTGCCGCAAAAAAAAAAAAAATCTACCGTGTAAAGGATAATACACATGTCTACAACTTTTCAGTGATCATTTGAACTTGGAGTTTCATTTTCATAATGAAATCTCATGAGGAGACACAAAGTACTGACAATGCCCACAAGAGGTCTATGGAAGGAAAATAGGTTCTTTCCTCCCCTTGAGAGGAAAACGCACTGAAGACTGTGTTAGTTCTGCAGAGGGTGCTGAAAATCTCGCAATTTCAAGTGCATCATGCCCTAACGTGTTCGTAATCTAGATTTCTTTTCCTTTTGTAGATAATATACACCATGACCCCGTAAATATCCATCATTAGCTGCCATTATTATCCAGTGAAGAAAGCACAATCAGCCTTAATTCCCCACCTGCAAGGTGAACCTTGGGCAGGTGTCATTGCCAGCTACAGCTGCAAGCATAATTACTGGTCCGTGTGTTGTCTCCCTTCAGGATCATGGGGCCCGTTTTGAATCCTCTTTGTGTCCCTCATTACAGGGCAAATATTTGAAAACGTCCATTCATGCTGCTGCTGCTAATCTCATTGTTTTGGTATGTGGTTAAATCCAGCGTGACACATATCTGGTGTATATTACCTGGCAGAGTTATCCTCTATCCATATTGCCCCTCCCTTGCCTATTATGGGGTGCTGGGAAGTTGCACTGGACCTTGCCTCAGTCTTTCAACAGTTTAATTTCACTAAGTCTGCGTCACTGATTGTGCTAGGTTCTTGAGATGGAACTAGCCCCACAAACATGGCTTTGATTTTGCTCACTCCTCCCCCCATCCTCAGCTGCAGGGTCCCAGGAACAACTTGTTAACAACACCCATGGTGCCGTCAACGCCTTGACTGTTCCCCCCCCCCCCCCCCGCCCTCAAGTAACAGGGACATAGAGAACTGTGTGAGGCGCCCTTCTCCAGTTGGGGGAGTACAGGCTATCTGCTAAGTTTGGTATTGCTCTCCTGGTTTCCCTCCCTTGTTGACTAGATTGTTACAGGGATTTGGGGGTGGATGGTTCCACAGATCCAAAGTTCAGGCAGCTTGTAAGCACTGGTCATGTTGTCAGCTCCTGTAACCACTGGCAGTATGTTCCAGTGGGGTTCCTTTCTGTGCCAGAGGCCCATGTGAGCCCCATGGATGGTATAGTACCTAAGACCCATGTTAGAGGGCCCTGCTCATCACAACATAAACACACACACACACACACATTTATTAAGGAACACATAGGCACCTCTATCACTGGGGATCTGGCACTCAGTGCTGGCTCAATGGAACCTATAACCTGTGGCAGTGCTGATGTTTGAAACTAACACTATTTTAAATCCAGTAGTGCTTGGATTAAAAAAAAAATTGGTCAACTTGTCATATCCTTCTCAGAGCACATGAAGGCAATGATTCCTCCCTTACAAAGTATTATTTCCCAGGGCTGAGACTCATGCATCGTCTTGCTTCTTTTGGTGTTCTAATTTGTGGCTCCAGATGCAACAGTTATACACAACAGCTAAGGAGCGACAAGAATTCACATTACTCTTAAATTTGTATAGATGAATGTTGGGAATATAGTATGGATTGAGATATTCGTGTAAGGAATGGCACAAATCACAAAACAAGTGATAGCTACTTACAGGATGAAATTATATTATTTTGTAATATTTTCTGGGATCATTTATCTTATTGATCCCACTAGAATGCTGGACATGATATTTACAATTCATGGGTTATCTCGAAACCTGAACATCGTTTTAATTTTTAAAGACAATTTCGATTGTAATTTACAATTGTAAATGTTTTGGCAGAGCAAAGTTTCTCCAAATTGAATTTAATAAACTACACTTTAAGAACTACGACGATTTAAGAAAGGTGGTTTAATTTGACATGAATAACATAATCTTCATTGTAACAACATACATAGTGATTTTGCTAAGACAAAGGTGAGAAAAATTAATTTATGGAAAAATGACAAAAATCAATTTATGGGTTCTTTGCCTCCCTAATATTACGCAGACAGACACACATCACCAGCCCATCATCAGAATTTAGTCAATAATGGCTAAATTCGGTTATCTTTGGCGTTTTACTGACATTCGGTCCTACGGAAACCACAGCTTTACACTTATTTTTCTCTTCCATTGGTAAGAAAGCATAATTGTCAGGGTGAGAGTAGAACGCACAACAGCGTAATTTATAACTCCTGAATATTTAGGTATGTGCCATCTGGGCCACCATTTGCCTTCTTGCCCCATCGCGCAAATGCTGGTGGCGGGCCGGAGAGGGTGGGTGCCGCACACCCAGGACCTCGCCGCTCCAGTTCTTCAACGCTGGGCTCGGGGCAGCTGTCGGGCAGGTGCCCGGAGGCCCCGTCCCCGCCGCCCACCTCCTCGAGGATTGGCTGCCGCGAGCTAGTAGGCGGTCCAAGGGTGCGGATAAAGTTGCGGGTCGCGCGCGCCGCCTGCGTGGGGTTTCAGTCACTCGGGGCAAAAGCGAGGCGCGCTCTCGCTGCGGCCCGGGCGGAGTTCACTGTGCGCTCTCCGAACCCGTCTGCCCTTTCCAGCTTCCCTGCAACTCCCGGGTCCGGCCCTTTTGGAGGAGGGGGTCAAGGGCCGGGCCTAGGGGCCTCGCGCGTGTCCGGGCAGGCTCGGCGCGCTGGCCCCGGGCTGCCGCGCGAGGGGCGCGGTGTGAGGGCCCGGGGCGGCGCGCGAGGGCTGCAGGAAGCGGGGGCGGCAGCGGCTCGGCCCTGGCTCCGTTGGGGTAGAGACACCCGGAAACGGATTCCGTTTTGGTGGCGGCGCGAGCCGCGCGCCTCGGAGGGGACGGGCGGGCGGCTGCTGAGTAATCCCCGCGGCGGCTGGAGGCGGCGGCCTGGGCGCCCACATCCCCCGCCGCGCTGCAGCTGGACCCGGGCTCCTCCCTCCGCGCCCCGCCCGCCGCGCCCCTCCCCCGCGCCCGCTCCGGCGCGCTCCGGGCAGGTAGAGCCGGGCTCCGGGCGCGAGCGGGGGCCGCAGCAGCTGCTACCCCACCTCGCCTCGGCCCTGCGCAGAGCCTCGCGCGCCCATGGCTGGCTCGGAGCAGCAGCGGCCGCGGCGGCGGGACGACGGAGACTCGGCGGCGGCGCCCCTGCAGGACGCGGAGCTGGCCCTCGCCGGCATCAACATGCTGCTCAACAACGGCTTTAGGGAGTCGGACCAGCTTTTCAAACAATACAGGTGACTGACGCGCCTCGCTCCCCCGCCCGGCACGCGCCCCTCGGGGCCGGCTCGCGCGCTTCCCTTTGCGGCCTGTCCCAGAAGCCCCCTCCCCCTCCCGTCGGTCAGTGATCCTTGGCCCTGTCGCCTTTCCCCGTGTCTTGTCCCTCTGCCTGAGCTGCAGCCGGCGCCTCTGCCACATCTCCCCTTCCGCCTCCACCCCTGCTCCGTGGTCCTTTCCCTCCGCGGGACTCGCCGCGTGTCTTCCCGGCTCCTGCTCTGTTCCCTCACTTTCTCTCGGCCTCGCCCTCCAAGAGGGGCGTCCGGTGTTTGTCCGATTCTCTCTCATGGGTCGCCTCCCCCGCTGCCGGGTCTGGAGCCCGTTGGCTTTGAGACTTGAGACCGGATGCGATTTGAGGCAGCCGCGAGCCCGGGACTTGCAGGGTTGTGACTCCGGCTAGCGTGCTGCCTTTGTGACACGGACCACACCAGCCATCGTGCCCGTTTCTTGTGCCTCGCGTTACTTTGCATCGTTGTGCATTGCAAACGCTTTCCTTGTTTGAAAACAGATATGTATAACTGCCTGGCCGTGCAGGAATTAAAAAGAATCAGCCGAACTCTGCTTACTCACCTCTCTCTGCCTTTCTTCTAAAACTCAGTCCCCAAAATGAGTTGCTAATGCCTTTCAAGAGAGCGAATTTATGATGGATTTTTCTAACTTAAAGGTAGAAGAAAATGGAGGGATTCTAAATATACGGGAGAGTGGGAGGAAGCACACGTGTGTTCAGTTAATTTTTTATTCCTCTTTTTAAAAATGAAGAAAAACTAAAACCTGGTTGCTTTCTCGTGGGTGTGGGAGGAGCCTTCAATTTCTTTGGGGAGCAGAAGCATCCGCTTTCTGGTTTAGGAAGCAAGTTTGTAATTTGACCTTCTAGTGTTGACAAGACTCAAGGATGTTGATTAGCAGCTTCCCTGTAAATGTTTAAGGGCCAATTGCTGCATTTCTTTAGAGCTGGTGGTTTGGTAGGAATTAGAGGACCAAACCAAATGTGCAGCTGTGATTGAGAGCCACAGTCTGTAAGCAAATGAGGGACGGTGGGATACAGACGCCTGAAGTTTTCAGACTTAAAAGAATGGTGGTTTCTTCCGGTGGGAGCTTACACATGCTTAATGGCAAAGCAAGTATCTCACAACTATAAACTTTTCACTGAGACATTTTACTTTTAAATCAGTTTTTTAAAAAAATCTGCAAATAGAAACTTCTTAGCTTTATTCAGAACATTTTATTTTTAAAGCATTCAGTCTGATTTCAAGCCAGAGTTTCATCAAGGATTTCCAGAGGATAGATTTAAAAGACTCGTCTCACAGTGTCTCCTGTGGCTTATTTTAGCCATCTGAGAATGTATTTCATGAAAAAAAGTTTCACTTACTGTGCTTTCACTCTTTAAAGACATGGGAATTTATGTTGTATCAGAGAGGAGTGGAGAAAGTCTGAGTCAAGTTTACTTTCTTCAGTTGCTGATCAAGACACTGTGCTTGCATATTTCAACATTTCTTGCCTTGAAATGTTCTGTTACTTATTTTAATGATCTTCTTTTCCCTCTAAACTGCTCTAACATACTTAAATTACTACGTCATGGTTCCCATATATTGAAAGGCATGAACTAAGTCATTTTGCCTCATCTAGACACCTCTGTATGCACTGTTGCTAGAGGGCAAATTTTGAGCGTTAGGAAAGCTCTTCTCACAGCAAGGGCGGAAAGATACACCTTGAAAGTGTTTCTCTGTGGGTGTTGGGGCTGAGGGGAGGGGGGGGGGTCTGGGGTGGGGGGCTTACGCTGGAGAGCTAGGAGTTGTAGCTGTCTGCTTATATTTTGAAATGGGAACCGAGGATAAAAGAACAAGATACTGTAGTATGTCTTCTCTGCTAAGCACAGTGCCAGGCACATTCCCTTATATTCTCACTATTCCACTGACAACAAAAGAGAGAGGTGTATTTTATCATGACAGTGTTGTAACGAGGCACTCAAGTCTCCGTGTTTAGCGTGGCCCAGGACACAAGCCCTGGTTCTAAATCCAGGGCTCTTTCCTTTAAACCATTCCTGCCTGTCCTGCCTAACTGATTATATTTTGTAATTTGCCCTGTGACCTCGTTTTCCAGCAACTTAAACTCTTTTTTAGGAGTGGATAGTGGTAGCATTAATCCTATCAGCTGTCCGGCAACAAGGGTGGCCATCCTGGTTGCCCACTTTTCGTAGCTGCTGACTTTGGTTTCTCAGTTTGCTTACTTGCCTATAAAATGGGAATCGCGCACACCTGTAGGGTGGTGGTTAGTATTAAAAGAATTCACGGTAGCTGGCGTAAGCGCTCAATAAACACTAACTAGCTTTTGTGCCTGGTGTCTTCCTCACTACTCTTGTTCTTTCTTCTTGACGGCATAGTTTGAACAGAAGACACAATGTCCCGAATGCAGGTAGCCTTTCTATTTAAAGTTAGCCTCACATAATGCGTTTGATGAGACTTGGGTCCTGTCCTGCACTGGGATACTTCTCTTGCAGTTCCAGAGTCGAATGGCCAGCTGGAAAACCCAGCAGTGATTTCGTGTTTGAGGAACACCTCTAGCTCAGTTTCTCTACAGAAGATAGAACAATTAGATGATCTCTTTTCTTAGGATTCTTTTGTCACCACCCTTCCCATTGTAGTAAAAATTCCAGAATCCTATCGTTAGTTTAACAGTAGAAACGTTTTGTGCCTAGTGTAAGAATAACACGTTAAGAAACTTAAAGCAAGAAGGTCACTTTCTCTTGCCACCTTACTAGGATTATAAAAGTTTCCCCAACAGCTACCTAATGAGAAATGGTTACTTGGCCATTCTGAATTCGTGGAAAGCCGGGATTGTATAATTCAGATATTGTACATATAGGAGTTCAAAATATATGCACAGTAGGGGCTTTCTTTTGAGATATGAGACTCCGTAGTTGGGATTTCAAAATGTAGCTGCCACTTCTGTTGTAACTATAGTAGTAGTGTAACTACTGCTACCTGTTGATGCTCAGCCCCCATCATGCACTTGGAGATGTGTTCCCAGAGGTTGGGGTACAGTGGTGCTGCTTTAAGCCCAAGGATATACCTTTGTAAGTTCGTGATCCTGACCATCTGAAATCACATTCCTCGTGTTGGTTGGGGGGCTCAGTGCTCTCATTCAGCAGTGTTCACTCCATCTCCCACACACATACACACTCTCACTGTTAACGACTTTCATGTGTGTGACACACACTCAGACCTGTAGGTACTCAGGCTCGTGATGAAAGATAGGCTGTGGTTATGTGCACGATACAGGCACTAGGTTTTTAGGTGTTGAGGTGCAGGTTAAGATTGGCCGGTGGGGAGGCTGGGAGACGTAGCCTGTAGGACTGGAGAGAAGGAATGTGTAGCCCAGCTTGAAGGAAAATTTTCCAGAGGCACTGTTGCTGAGCGCCATGATGGGGTGAAAGTGAGTAAGTTGAAGGAGGAAGAGTTGGGGTGGGGGAGGGGAGGAGGGAGGAGAACGTGAGCGGAGGTGGGTGGAAATGGAACTCTAGGAGAGATGTGAAATGGCTTCTGGAGAAGGGGGGTGAGAGCTGCCAGCTTATTAGTGTTATTTGATTGTCACGTTGGATGGTTTTTCTACGCTTGATTTTTCTCAGATCCGCTGGTTGGTCCATGTTTGCTGGGAGTCAGCTCTGCCTTTCAGGGTGTTTAGTTAACTCATGCTCTCCGATGACCGTCATCCTTCACAGTGTGGCCGTCGCATCTGTAATTAACACCTGGCTCCTTGGGCCTCAGGATCCTAATGTGTCACCATCTTTTTCTCTTTTTGGCTTGAGATACTACTTTTTTAATCGAAGGACTAGTAGAGGTGAAACACACTGAACTCTGAGGAGAACAGAAGACATTTGGAGTTCCTGGCCTGAAGAGCTTTGTGGTTCTTATTTCATAGGTGTGGCATTTCCTGTCTCTCCTCCCCTTCAGGTCACCATCTCCATCTGCTTTAACTGACCCTAAAACATCTGCCTTGTTTACCCCTGCCAACATGACTACGACTTTCTGGCTGTAGATATTCTTAAAAAGCCCTGTTTGGTCATTGTCAACTCAAAAAGCATGTAATGGTTAAAGTGAATGATCACTGATGACAAATATACATAAATGAGGCCTTGATATAGAATTAGTGCATAGTCGGTATTAGGAATTGTGATACTTTTCTTTTCCACTTTATTTTAAAGTATAAAAATGGCAAAAATGTATTAAAAACAAAAAGCAAGAAAAATTCACGGTAACGTGTATGTTTAAAATGAATGTATGGATCCTAAATTGTTTAACACAGTTTATGGTACATATGACCAAGCAGTATGACACGTGGCCTTATTTGTGAGCGTGTCGATCATGGAGCCAGTCTTACCATAGAGATGGCTCAGTATAATCCAGGGATTGCAGGCTAGGCCCCATGGGCCAAATCTGGCTGGCTGCTTTTGTAAATAAAGTTTTATTGGGACACAGCCAGACTTGCTTATTTATGTATCTTCTCTTTGAATAGCTATGCAGAGCCTACAGCCTGCAAAGCCTAAAATATCTACTCTCCAGCCCCTTACAGAAAGAGTTTCATGACCCCTGGTACAAACCGTAGTTCTCCCTGGAAAAACTCAAAAGGCTTGTGTAACTGAGCCAGTAGGCGTCGGAGCCTCTTGTGTGCCCAGCACTGTGTCAGATGCTCTGGACGCCAGGGAGAGCTTGCTGGCTGCCCTTGTTTCCTGCATGATCTGGCTGCTCCCAGAGCCCGGGTGCCTGGGCCTCGCTGCCAGAGTCCCTGGAGAGTCCATAGGTGCAGAAATGCAGGAAGAGGAGAAGCGCGGGAAAGCGGGAAATGGTGTAGGGAACTGGCGGCAGGGAGGAAACTCAGCTGCTGCCCTTTTCCATCCTCCTCAACTCAGCAGTGTGTTTGGAAAAAGGCTGATTTTTCCCCCCCAATGATTGCACCGTCTGAGAAGATCCCAATTAAAGATTCATTTGGCTTAATTGGAATTTTTTTTTAAAAATGCAGCCGCCTGTAGGATAACGGGAGAGTTTATATAGGAAATTGTCAGAAAAAAGTGACCACCTGTACCGTGGGGGTGGGATGGCTTGAGGTGCTCTTTCCTCTCGTTACACGGAACACCCTGTGGACCCCCAAACACACCATTGTGTTTCAGGGCTTAGACAGTTTGCACAGACTTTTTTAGCTCCTGAAATCCCATTTTTCACACCCCAGTCTCCTTTGCCAGGGTCACCCTCCTACTTACCCAGCAACAGCAGGGGGGGAATTTGAAGAGGCCCATGCTGAGGACTCCAGGAGAGGAGAGAGGATAAGAGAAGCACAGAAAGTAGACGGCTGTTATTTCAAAACTTGGTTTACCACCGCCTCTGCCCTGTGCAAGGGGCTGGGGTTACTTGGGGAGGAATTCATCTCCGTCTTAGACTTTTTCCTCCACCTACTCCGTCCCTTACATTTGTAGTACGCTGTTCAGCTGGTAACAGAGGTCCGGTTTGGTATTGAATAGGTCTTTGTGGGCTAACCTGGGGATCTAGTCACCACTTGAAGCCTTGTTATTCGGAGAAATGCATCCCAGTTTCTGAACAAGTGACTTTGCATGCATGTTTTTTGAGGTATAGTTGTCATGCAACACCCTAGTTTCAGGTGTGCAACATGGTGATGTGATGTTTGTATATATTGTGCAGTGATCAGCACAATAAGTCTAGTTAGCATTTGTCACCACACATAGTTACAGACACATGTTCTAGAAAGCTGTTCGTAAATTTGCTGTCTAGATGTGCGTGAATGACTTCTGACGTCTGAGTTGAAGACGGGGACTGGGTTCTTCTTCGTGTGTAAAGGTGGTTGCTGGTTGACCGTCTCCGCCCTTTTCCCCCTAAGCTAAGGTTGCTTTCTCCATCTCTTCCTTCTTGCTCAAGAATTTCAGAACACAAGAAATAGATATACAACAGGGAGTTACTCTTGTCTTACAGGAAAACGGGCTGTTATGATGGAGAAAGCCCTTAGAGAAGGTCCACCGTGTGCAGGACACAAAGGTGAGAAGTGTGTCCCTGCTTCGGGCAGGCATTGCTCGCTTAATACCTTTAAATCTGCTGCAGAAAGAGTCACTTTAACACTCAGTCTTATCCGAGCCGTAATATCTGTGAAATCACTGGTTTAGGTAACTTATTTTTCCTAATGGTGCATCAAAAATAAACACGTAATGGTAAATACTAGGTGGTACTTTCTCTGTGCCAGGCCACACATCAGCACTCCCCGTGTGTTCATCCTCACTCTATCCTCCCCACAGCTCTGTGAGGGGTGCTCTTGTCACTTCCCTCTTACGGGGGGCTGGGGGGGAAGCACAGTGACATTGGATGACCTGCCCAAGGTTTCATAGTAAGTGGGAGAGCTGGCTTTGAACCCAGGGTGTCTGGCTGCAGAGCCTGAGTGTTTAACCACAGCACGACACTACCTCGCTTCTGTAGCTCGTACACTATGAGAAGTTTACCTGTGTGCTGCTAATGTCATTTGGGGTTAGTTTCCCCAGAAATCTGCAAACCACACTCTGATACCCACAGGCGATCTGATAAACCACGGAGAGGCCTGTCCGCGGGGAGTGTGTCACCCGAGCTTTAGATGCTCTGTGGCTCCCAGCTGGCCTCAGGATGAAGTCCGAGGTCTTGGCTTGGTGTAGGATGTGCTCTCATCTGTCCTGTCTGCTTCCCTGCCTCCCTCCTGCCTCTTTCTAGGTTCCTTCCAGGTTAGTCATGCTGGAGACTTTTGTGTTATCTAACTAGTTCTGACTGGTCACTCAAGACACAGCTCAGATTTCCACGAGAAGGTGGCGCTTCTGCAGCATCCTTCCGCCTCTTTATCCAGCACTGTGATGTATGGGCATCGTTCACACGGCTGCCTGTCTGGGCGAGAGGGCCGAGATGGGTAGACTTCTCATCGGGTGGTCCTGACCTTCCCGAGGTCGCTGCGGTCATGTGGGGTCCAAGAGGTTTTATAGGCATGTCAGCTCCCCGTTATCTGCACGTGCAGCCCAGGGGTAGTGCCCTTCAGGAGCCTCGATTCCCCAAAGCCCTCCTGCATTCTCGTGTGCAGTGGCCATGTCTGGACCCAGTGGAGGGGCTCCAAGCACCCCCGAACTGATGCTCAGCTTCTCATACGCAGGTGGCAGGACTCCTCTCTGGCTCCTCAGTCTCTTCCCTTTGGTGCATCCAGGCTGCCCAGTGCATAGTGTGGGGTGATGGGGAGCAGAGCTGCCGCCAAGCACATGCCAGTCTTGACAGGCACCATCAAAGGGAAATCGGAGGCTCTGATGAGGTCTCCTGCTTCTGAAGTGGCCCTGGGTCTCAGCTGCACCTGGCCTTCCTCCACCCCATGTTGTTTCTGGTCAGGCAGAGGCCTACCCTCACTGGCCAGCCCTTCCACTGCTCCCATCAGCCTCCCCCAGCGCTCTGCATTACCCCGGGTGGTGGCGGCATGACATGCTGGTGTTACTTGCCTCTCTGGCAGGAGAAGGCAGGAGTCTAGCTTCTCGACTCCACGATCCCTGTCCTGAATTTCAGGAAGAACTGGTCTCTGGAAGAACTTGGAGGTTGGGAGGGGAAGCTTTCCAGATGGATGGCTCTCGACTCTCTCAAATCTAATGCCCTTTCTTTATAACAGATAGAATATTGTGTAATTCCCTTTCTGTGATCCTAAAATGAAACTGACAGATGAAATGACCTGCCCACACTTATAATGTCTAAAAGTCAGTAAAATGCCCAAATAGTATCATAAAGGAGAAGTAAAAAGAAATTCATAACACAAAATTACATGTATTTCACAATGTAAATGCTCAGCACACCTTCATCAGAAGATGGACTAGTTAGGTGCTTGCACCTGTGTACAGTGCATAAATTTGGATTTAAGAGACGATCAGAAGCCATTCCATAGGAGAAAAATGAGAGAGTAGATACACTTGACATAAAAGAGGTAACAGACGACAGTTCTTTGTTAAGAGAAAGCCGGGAAACAGCCTAAAGCGAAGTGGCATGATATGCCAAGGCAAACCACGGACTGTTGACGTGGAGAAAACGAGGAAGCATTTTTTGCAATGAACCTGGCTGCCTGTGTCAGGTTATTGTCAGCATCATTAATTCACAGCGTTAGGACCTGGGATGTGTGCTGACAAAGTGTCTCAGAAAACAGATCTCCCATCTTTAAATCCCTCCCCAAACCCGGTACTTTGGAGACCAAAGCCCTTAATAGATTTCTAGGATTAAAGATGAATTGGAAAAAGTTTATAGGGAAGTTAGGGTGGGGTGGGAGGTGTGTCACCCTGAGGACAGTATCAGAGTAAGGTAGAAAAATAAGAAACCCCCAATAAATAAATTCTCTGTGCAGTTCTCCTGATATAAATTTCAGTGTGCTACCGATTCTTAATAGATGGCAAAAATGAAATTTATTAATGAAAATCCTTGGTATCCAGTATTTCATGGATCTTTAATAACTTGGCTTTAAATATACGTAAAGGAGTTTTCAACATCCCTTTGAAATTCTGGCATGTGATAGCGGTAGGCGCGGGCTGGTGTAGCTGTGGTGTGTTGGCAGCTCAGATGCCGCAAGCAGTGTGGCTGTTACATGGTTTTCTACAGTTGTGAACAGATCTTGAGAAAGGGTATATTTAAACAAGGACAGAATGATTTTGTGCTTGTAAGTCAATGGCGGTGGATTTCAGAAGTAAATAATGGAAAGACCTTCAGAGGTTGTGTGGGACATGGGGTGATACTTGGGACTCTCTTGCACATTGAGGATGTCTCGGGTCCTTGGCCCATTCTGCTGCCGTCATCGTGTTACCCCAAAATGGCCGCCACAGATTTCCAGAACACCTCCATTGAGAGGTACTAGGCTTGGGGTGTAGGGCTCAAGACCAGGTTCAGTCTCTGCAGCTGAAATCCTGGGCCCGCTGGGAGCAGCAGGAAGGGGAGGCAAGCCGCGGCTGGCAGGGCTGCTGCAGAGGGTACGTGCTGGAGGAGGCAGTGCCCCCAGTATGTCTGTGACCCTGGGTGCGAGGGCAGAGCGCACCGCGGGGTTCCTCCAGTGTTGGCCTCACCGGTTGCTGCCTCTGAACGCCAGCATTTCCAGGTCACACACGGCTGCTTCTAGGGCTCTTAGAGCTCCAGGAAGGGATGTCAGTGCAGGTTCTTCTGCTCCTCCAGGGGGATGGAGAACCACTGGGGTCCCTTCCCTTCTTTATTCTCATTGCGGAGCCAGCATGCAGGACCTGTGTCTTTCCAGCCACAGCCACGCCATCCACTGCATCCCACAGTACGTGTTAGCTCAATCTGTTTTTTACATGCTTGATTCCACCATTGTATTCCTTCCAGGTGGAGCTCTTCTAGGACGTGAATCTGAGCATGATGCGTCTCTTTCTGGGTTCCCATGGTTAATAAGCATTATTTGCTGTTCTTCCCACTTTGGCCTCCTTATCTAGATAGACGCCTTTTGCTTTGGAATTCACTTCCTCGCCTCATGGCTACAGCAGCCCTCCTTCAGGTTTTACTTCCATGGTGTAAGTCATTCACCAGATAAACAGATTTTTAAATGTTTGTATCACTTTATCTCTGTCAAGTAAAATTTTTGGTCCTATTCTAAGTGGACAGAAAATGAGGGAAAATGATATTTTGTATTCAAATCCAAGTTGAATTTACTAAATGACAGAAATTTGGGGTTTGAGGGGCAATTGGATTACATGGAAATCCATGCTGCATGGCCGCTTTGGGACCGCTTCCAGGATAATGAGTCACTGTCAAGGCTTCAAGTGCTTTTACCCCCTTCATTTTGAATAGGGAATTGCAAAATCTCTAGTTATGTGTTGTCAGCTCATCTCTGGAGCAAAAAGGAACTTGATATCTTTGTGTCTTGTAAATCATGCTCACCCTCAACTTTATTGGGGTCTAAAATAAAGAATCACGTTGCGGGTTTCCCTGGTGGCGCAGTGGTTGAGAGTCCACCTGCCGATGCAGGGGACATGGGTTCGTGCCCCGGTCCGGGAAGATCCCACATGCCGCGGAGCGGCTGGGCCTGTGAGCCATGGCCACTGAGCCTGCGCGTCCGGAGCCTGTGCTCCGCAACGGGAGAAGCCACAACAGTGAGAGGTCTGCGTACCGCAAAAAAAAAAAAGAATCACGTTGCATCCATCAGTTGCATACTTGTCTGATGTTGTGACTCTCGAACTACCCAAGGCGAAATGGGGCTGGCTTTTGTAGGACTGCAGTTGTTGGAGAAATTGGTTAGCTCCTGGACAATAGCAAGGTTTGCAACAACTTAATTGCTCAGAAAAGAACAAGAGTTTATATCTGGAATGCCATTTGCTTCAGCTCTCAACCACGGGCATCCACAAGCTTTTCGGGCTTTGTGTATTGATGATGGGTGAGACACTCATTACCTTGAATTACTAAAATTACACATTGAGCTGGAAATTACTCCTCTTGAAATATCACAGGGAAAAAAGGAGGGAAGGGCCATGGGAGAGTGGAAACAGCTGTCTGAAGTAGTTTAGCCAAGTGTCAGGACCTGCTGTGGTGAAATTCCAATGTATTCTTGTTCTGGAGCAATTACCAATGTAAAAATAGCAACAAATGACAGAATGGTTTGAGTGGTTTTTGTATCCCTTCTGTGGCATCTTGGATCAGAGCTGGGCTCATGAGAGAGGGTAGTTGAGGCTAACTTGAAATTGTGAGCTTTTCTCTTGATAGAAGAATGTTGTTTTATCTCAAAGTAAAACAAAACCTCATCAAGGAGCTATTCAGTTCAAGTCTAAGTTTATAGTTAAGGAAGCTTATGAATAATGAACTAAACCCAAATGAAGTTTTCCTGCCCTGTGCTCCGCTGAAAACTATAGGAAAAAGTAGGTGCTTTGGTGAGAGACGTTTTCTTATGAAGTTCAGAGTTGTTTACTGAGCACTAGTTTACTAAAATTTTATTATGAAGAATAAGTTTCTAGTTTCACTTTGAAAATGCCTTTTTAACAGAAAAATAGAGAAATCTCCTAAAATTTCTAAGTGATTATCTAAGATAACTTAGTGTTTGAATTGCTTGTCTAGACAGCCGAGTGTGTTTAATCCTCAAAGTGTTCATGCGGTTTGTGGATTATTGCCACACGTAATAAAAGGACCCTGTGATAATTTAAAGATGAGAAAATTAATGAAAACACAATTTTGTTACTTAAAAAATAAGCCTTTTTGAACAGGTGATTGGAAAGGCTTTTTAGCTAGTTGATAATATTTAGTTTGGATGATCTCTTTTTAAGTTGTTTATCGATGCTGGTTCCATCTGCTGTTAATGTAGAAGGGAGATGATTGAGTTGATTATCTATTTGTATGATTTAAGATAGAGAAGGAACTAAATACTGATGAGTTAGGAAGATATTTGATACACGTTAATGACACAATTAGAAAAACTGTAGAAAAAATTGACGTTATTTAGCCTGATGATTTATTTTCAGAATACATCAGTAACTCTAAATGAGCATCAGGCTTTAGCAATAAACGAATACGAATTAGCAAAGCTAGAGAGGAATCAGAATAAAGTAAGAAGTGTTACAGTCATATAATCACACAGCGGACTTGGTCTTTGCTTGCATTACTGATCAGGCAGAGAACGGCAGTGAATGGTAATCAAGTGGGTGATCAGTGCTTACCATCAATACACGCTGGGATTCGTGAATTTTACCCTTAATCCCAGTTCTCTCAGCAGCCCTGAGGATAAGTATTACCACTGTCACTTTGCTTGGGACAAAATGAAGTCTTACTGGACCCGAGTTAAAAAGATTTTGAGTGGGAGATCTGGCCCCAACCCCAGAGCGTATGCTGTTTCTCCTGCTTCCTCTGCAAAGAACCCTATTGTTGTGCTGCTTGGCATCCCCCAGCAGTCTTGCAGGTCACTTGTTTAGCCTCATGGTCTCCTGCACATCTGCTCTTCTGATGTTCCCAAGCTCCATGGGTGGCACCACGTGCAACAAGGTTATAGACTCCAGAAGTCTTGAAGGTCCTCTAGGCACCTCTCTTCCTCACCTTCTGTGTCTGCCAGTTTTCCTTCCTATCTCTTGAGTCCATTCACTTCTCTTCACCACCACCTCGTCCAAGCCACCGCTCCTTGGACAATTGCAGAGCCCAGCTGGCTTCCTCTTTTCCTCTCTGTCCCTCCTCCACCCCCACCAGAGTGATCTTTTTGTGTCTAATTATATTGCCTCTGCTAAGAACCCTTTCATGGCCTCAGTGGTAGGCTGAAAAACGGTCCTCCCAAAGATATCCATATCTTAATCCCTGGAACTCCCCTGAGTGTTAACTTAGATGGCCACAAAAAGGGTCTTTGCAGGCGTGATGAAGTGAAAGATTTTGAGATGGGAAGATTATCCTTGATTATTTGGGTGGATAGCCAATCCTCCTGGATCGGATAGATGCAATCACACATATCCTTGTAAGAGGGAGGCAGAGGGAGATTTCACACGCATAGAGAAGACTGCTCTGAAAACGCGAAAACAGAGCAGAGAGAAGAAATTTGAAGACATTCGCCATGAAGATTGGAGTGATGGCAGCCACAAGCCCAGGAATGCAGGCAGTCCCCGGAAGCTGGAGTAGTCAAGGCATGGATTCTCCCTAAAGCCTCGAGAGGGAGCCCAGCCCTGCCCACACCTTGATTTCAGCCCAGGGAAACTGTTTTTGGACTTCTGGCCTCCAGAACTGGGAGAGAAAAGATTTCTATTGTTTTAAGGCACTAAGTTTGTGACAATTTATTACAGCAGTCCCAGGAAATTAGAATAACCTCCTCCTCCTCTCAGGATCAGGACAGCATCTCTGTGGTATGGCTTCGCCCTGCCTCGTTTGGCCCTTGACCATTTACTGCTTAATCCTTTTTTTCTTATATTTTAAAATAATTTCACTGTGTTGCTTCTAGGCTCGGGCTGTACAAAGCCAAAGAAGCTCATGCTACAAAATAGCTTATAGCTCCTCTTTTCATATGGTGGTTTATGTAAAAATGGAAAAGTAAAATAGCTTTAAATTGACAGTGATTTTCATTTTAACAAGCTTTAGAATCGATATTAACCTTCATTTAAAACATCAACACTTTGATCAGTCATGTCACTCTGTAGCCTTATGTTGCACGGCTGTGCCCTTCCCTTACTCTGACTTCTAGTCACTCTGACTTCTTTCAGATTCGTGAAGATTCGCTAAGAATCACGTTCCTTTCCTCTGGGCTTCTTACCTAAGTTTGTAATTATACACATACAGCACTTGCTTTGCTTGGTTCTAATATGCATGGATTTCAGTTACCAGGGGTTAGTTAAATAACCAGTACCCCCCAAAACACGGTTCCCATTTCAGTTTCACCTGTGTGTGTGCTGTGAGTAACTATGCACAAGCTGCTGGCTCTTCAGCCCACAGATCACCACGGATGTAACAGACGCACATCATGATCAGTGGCCAGTCACATCACTTGTTTCAGAGTCTGCCTGTCATTGAGCACTGCACATCCTTTATTCAGTTCCCACACAGACAGCAGAGTATATTGGTGTTGCCTCTTTGTCTCATAGTGATAAACCCACATGACATTTTACAAAAACGGCTGTTTGAAAGAGGGATTTGACCAACGAAGATGAAAGTGCAGCAGAGAAAAAGGTGATCATGCTGGAAATGAAGTTTGAATCAAATATGAATGGAGTTATAGAAGGAATAGCTAACCTGGGATTGTTGTCTCTGCCATCGAGACTCCCACGGGTGCCCAGTGGAGGCGAGCTTATCAACACAAAGGAGGAGAGTGGTTGTAAGGGAAAAGATGAGGATGTCCCAGAGGAGGTGATGAATGTAAAACTTCACATTAAAGGAATCTCAGAAATACTTCACAACGTTGAAGGCACAGAGGCTACAATGTTGGAAGCTGATCCAGACTTGGTAAGAAAGAGGACAGTTCACCGAGGCGTAGTAGCAAAAATGCTCCCCCTGCATCATGAGTTATATGACAAAAAGAAAGCAAGTGCTGTTCAAACACTCTGGATACATATTTTACAGAGAAGTAAAACACTTTAATGCTCAGTGTTTCTGAGCATTAAATGTTTTCAATTACAGGCTACTAAGTGAATGTAAATTTTACTATTTTTAATTTTCCTATACATTTATAACTGATAGTAAGTTTTTAAGGTTTAAAAAATTTTAAATTGTGAAATATACATAAGATAAAATTACCATTTTCACCATTTTTAAGAGTATAGTTCAGTGGCATTAAGTACAATTACATTGTTGTACAGCTGTCACCATCATCCGTCTCCAGAACTTTATCTTTCCAACCTGAAATTTGTACCCATTAAACTCTTCACTTCCTCCTCTCCTCAGTCCCTGGCAATCACCCTTCCATTTTATTTCCCTGGATTTGATGGTTCTAGGAACCTCATATATGTGGAATCATAAGTATTTGTCCTTGCGTGGCTGGGGTATTCACTTAGCATGTCTTTAAAGTTTCATCCATGATATAAAATGTGTTAGAATTTCCTTCCTTTTTAAGGCAGAATAGTGTGTGTGTGTGTATGTATCACATTTTGTTTATCCATCCATTGTCAAAGGACATCTGGGTTGCTTCCATGTTTTAGCTATTGTGAATAATGCTACTATGAACATGGGTATACGTGTCTCTTTGAGACCTTGTGTTCAACTTTGGGAGGTATATACCCAGAGTGGAATTGCTGGATCATAGGACAATTCTACTTTTAATTTTTTGAGCAACTATCATACTGTTTTCCATAGTGGCGACACCATTTTGCATTCTCATCAACAGTGCACAAGGGTTCCAATTTCTCCACATCCTTGCCAACACTTACTATTTTTTTCTAACTTTTTTTTCATTAGCCATCCTAATGGGTGTAAAGTGATATCTCATTGTGGTTTTGATTTTTATTTCCCTAATGATTAGTGATGTTGAGCATCTTTTCATGTGATTATTGGCCATTTGTATATCTTTTTTGGAGCAGTCTCTATTCATGTCTTCTGCCATTTAAAAAAAATTAAAAAATTTTTTTTTATATCGGAGCATAGTTGATTAACAATGTTGTGTTAGTTTCAGGTGTACAGCAAAGTGATTCAGTTATACATATACATGTACCTATTCTTTTTCAAATTCTTTTCCCATTTAGGTTATTACGGAATATTGAGCAGAGTTCCGCATGCTATACAGTAGGTGCTTGTTGGTTATCTTTTTTTTTTTTTTTTTTTTTGCCGTATGCGGGCCTCCCACCGCTGTGGCCTCTCCTGCTGCAGAGCACAGGCTCCGGAAGCACAGGCTCAGCAGCCATGGCTCACGGGCCCAGCCGCCCTCAGTGGCATGTGGGATCCTCCCGGACCGGGGCACGAACCCGCATCCCCTGCATTGGCAGGCAGACTCCCAACCACTGCGCCACCAGGGAAGCCCCTGGTTATCTTTTTTAAATATAGTAGTGTGTACGTGTCAATCCCAAACTCCCAGTCTATCCCTCCCGCCACTCATCCCTCCTAGTAACCATAAGTTCGTTCTCTAAGTCTGTGAGTCTGTTTTGTAAATAAGTTCATTTGTATAATTTTTTTTTAGATTCCACATATAAGCGATACCATATGATATTCGTCTTCCTCTGTCTGACTTCACTTAGTATGATAATCTCCAGGTCCATCTGTGTTGCTGCAAATGGCATTATTTCATTCTTTTTTATGGCTGATTAATATTCCATTGTATATATGTACCACATCATCTTTATCCATTCCTCTGTTGATGGGTATTTAGGTTGCTTCCATGTCTTGGCTATTGTAAACAGTGCTTCAATGAACATTGGAGTGCATGTATCCTTTTGAACCATGTTTTTCTCTGGCTATATGCCCAGGAGTGAGATTACTTGATCATATGGTAGCTCTGTTTTTATTTTCTTAAGGAACCTCCATACTGTTCTCCATATGGCTGTTAGCAGTTTACATTCCCACAACAGTCTAGGAGGGTTCCCTTTTCTCCACACCCTCTCCAGCGTTTATTGTTTGTAGACTTTTTGTGTGTGTGTGTGTGTGGTATGCGGGCCTCTCACTGTTGTGGCCTCTCCCGTTGTGGAGCACAGGCTCCAGACATGCAGGCTCAGCGGCCATGGCTCATGGGCCCCGCCGCTCCACGGCATGTGGGATCTTCCCAGACCGGGGCACGAACCTGTGTCCCCTGCATTGGCAGGCGGACTCTCAACCACTGCGCCACCAGGGAAGCCCTGTTTGTAGACTTTTTGATGATGGCCCTTCTGACTGGTGTGAGATGATATCTCATTGTAGTTTTGACTTGCATTTCTCTAATAATTAGCAATGTTGAGCATCTTTTCATCTGCCTCTTGGCCATCTGTATGTCTTCTTTGGAGAAAGGTCTGTTTAGATCTTCCCCCCATTTTTTGATTGGGTTTTTTTTTCGATACTGAGCTACATGAGCTGTTTGTAAATTTTGTAGACTAATCTCAGTCTCATCATTTGCAAATATTTTCTCCCATTCTGTGGGTTGTCGTTTTGTTTGGTTTCCTTTGTTGTGCAAAAGCTTTTGAGTTTAATTAGGTCCCATTTGTTTATTTTTGTTTTTATTTCCATTACTCTAGGAGACAGCTTGAAAAAGATATTACTGTGATGTCTTTTATGTCATAGAGTATTCTGCCTATGTTTTCCTCTAAGAGTTTTATATTATCTGTTCTTACATTTAGGCCTTTAATCCATTTTGAGTTTATTTTTGTGTATGGTGTTAGGGAGTGTTCTAATTTCATGTTTTTTACATGTGGCTGTCCAGTTTTCTCAGCACCACTTATTGAAGAGACTGTCTTTCCTCCATTGTATAGTTTTGGCCTCTGTTGTCGTAGACTTATTGACCATAGGTGCATGGGTTTATTTCTGGGCTTTGTGTCCTGTTCCACTGATTTATATTTCTGTTTTTGTGCCAGGACCATACTATCTTGATTACTGTAGCTTTGTAGTATAGTCTGAAGTCAGGGAGCCTGATTCCTCCGGCTCTGTTTTTCTTTCTCAAGATTGCTTTGGCTATTCATGGTCTTTTGTGTCTCCATACAAGTTTTAAGAGTTTTTGTTCTAGTTCTGTGAAAAATGCCATTGGTAGTTTGATAGGGATTGCATTGAATCTGTAGATTGCCTTGGGTAGTATAGTTATTTTGACAATATTGATTCTTCCAATCCAAGAGCATGGTATATCTTTTCATCTGTTTCTGTCATCTGTGATTTCTTTCATCAGTGTCTTATAATAAATTTTCTGAACATAGGTCTTTTGTTCCTTCGGTAGGTTTATTCCTAGGTATTTTATTCTTTTTGATGTGATGGTAAATGAGATTGTTTCTTTAATTTCTCTTTCTGATCTTTCATTGTTAGTGTATAGAAGTGAAACGGATTTCTGTGTATTAATTATGTATCTTGCAACTTTACCAAATTCATTGATGAGCTCTAGTAGTTTTCTGTTAGCATCTTTAGGATTTTCTGTGTATAGTATCATGTCATCTGCAAACAGTGGCAGTTTTACTTCTTCTTTTCCTATTTGGATTCCTTTTATTTCTTTTTTGTCTCTGATTGCCATGGCTAGGACTTCCAAAACTATGTTGAATAAAAGTGGTAAGAGTGGACATCCTTGTCTTTTTCCTGATCTTAGAGGAAATGCTTTCAACTTTTCACTATTGTTTGTTCTTTCTCCGGTTGATGTTAGCTGTAGGCTTGTCATATATGGGCTTTATTATGTTGAAGCATGTTCCCTCTATGCCCATTTTCTGGTGAATTTTTATCATAAATGGGTGTTGAGTTTTGTCAAAAGCTTTTTCTGCATCTATTGAGATGATCAAATGGTTTTTATTCAGTTTGTTGATGTGGTGTATCGCTCTGATTGATTTGTGGATATTGAAAAATCCTAGCATCCCTGGGATAAATACCACTTGATCATGGTGTATGATCCTTTTAATGTATTGTTGGATTCATATTGCTAGTATTTTGTTGAGGATTTTTGCATCTGTGTTCATCAGTGATACTGGTCTGTAATTTTCTTTTTTTGTGGTATCTTTGTCTGGTTTTGGTATGAGGGTGATGGTGGCCGCATAGAATGAGTTTGGGGGTATTCCTTCCCCTGCAGTTTTTTGCAATAATTTCAGAAGGATAGGTGTTAACTCTTCTCTAAATGTTTGATAGAATTTGCCTGTGAAGCCATCTTGTCCTGGACTTCGTTTGTTGGAAGTTTTTAATCACATTTTCAATTTCAGTACTTGTGATTGGTCATTCATATTTTCTGTTTCTTCCTGGTTCATTCTTGGGAAATTGTACCTTTCTAAGAATTTGTCCATCTCCTCCAGGTTGTCCATTTTATTAGCATAGAGTTGCTTGAGATAGTCATAGTTATGTGTTGCTCATCACAGTCTCTTATGATGCTTTGTATTTCTGTGGTGTCTGTTGAAACTTCTCCTTTTTCATTTCTAGTTTTATTGATATGAGCCCTCTCCCTTGTTTTCTTGATGAGTCTCGCTAAAGGTTTATCAATTTTGTTCATCTTTTCAAAGAAACACCTTTTCGTTTCATTGGTCTTTTCTATTTTCTTCATTTCTGTTTCATGTATTTCTGGTCTGATCTTTATGATTTATTTCTTTCTACTAACTTTGGGTTTTGTTTGTTCTTTCTCTGGTTGCTTTAGATGTAAGGTTAAGTTGTTTATTTGAGATTTTTATTTCCTGAGGTAAGATTGTATTGCTATATACTTCCCTCTTAGAACTGCTTTTGCCGCATCCCATAGGTTTTGGATAGTCGTGCTTTTGTTTTCATTTGTCTCTATGTATTTTTTGATTTCCTCTTTGATTTCTTCAGTGATCTGTTGGTCGTTTAGTAGCATATTGTTTAGCCTCCACGTGTTTGTGTTTTTTACAGTTTTTTTTCTTGTAGTTGATTTCTGGTCTCATAGTATTGTGGTTGGAAAAGATGACTGATAGGATTTCAGTTTTCTTAAATTTACCAGGGCTCACTTTGTGGCCCAGCATGTGTTCAGCCCTGGAGAATGTTCCACGTGCACCTGAGAAGAATGTATTCTGCTGCTTTTGGATGGAATGCTCTATAAGTACCAGTTAAGTCCATTTAGTCTCATGTGTCATTTAAGGCCTGTGTTTCCTTATTGATCCTCTGTCTGGATGATCTGTCCATTGGTGAAAGTGGGGTGTTAAAGTCCCCCACTATCATTGTGTTACTGTCAGTTTCTCTTTTTATGGTTGTTAGTATTTGCTTTATATATTGGGGTACTCCTATGTTGGGTGCATATATATTTACAATTGTTATTATCTTCTTCTTGGATTGATCCCTTGATCATCATGTAGTGTCCTTCTTTGTCTCTTGTAATAGTCTATTTTAAAGTCTATTTTACCTGAGTATTGCTACTCCAGCTTTTTTTTTTCCTTGCGTTACGCGAGCCTCTTACTGTTGTGGCCTCTCCCGTTGCGGAGCACAGGCTCCGGACGCGCACACTCAGTGGCCATGGCTCACGGGCCTAGCCGCTCACATGTGGGATCTTCCTGGACTGGGGCACGAACCCATGTCCCCTGCATCGGCAGGCGGACTCTCAACCACTGAGCCACCAGGGAAGCCCCAGCTTTCTTTTGATTTCTATTTGCATGGAATACCTTTTTCCATCCCCTCACTTTCAGTCTGTATGTGTCCTTAGATATGAAGTGGGTCTCTTCTAGACAGCATATATATGGGTCTTGTTTTTGTATCCATCCAGTCTGTGTCTTTTGGTTGGAGCTTTTAATACATTTACCTTTAAAGTAATTATTGATATGTATGTTCCTATTGCCATTTTCTTAATGTTTTGGATTTGTTTTTGTAGGTCTTTTTTCTTCCCTTCCTCTTTTGTTCTCTTGTGATTTGATGACTAACTTTAGTGTTGTGTTTGGATTCCTTTTTCTTTTTTGTATGTATCTGTTGTAGATTTTCAGTTTGTTGTTACCATGAGGGTTTGATATAGCAGTCTGCATATAAACAAGGTTGTTTTAAGTTGCTGGTCTTTTAATTTCAAATGCATTTTTAATATTCTGCATCTGTGCTCTCCTCTTCTCACAATTGCTAGTTTCAATATCATATTTGTGTGCAGATGATTTCCTACCTTTATTTATGTTTGTCTTTACTGGTGAGCTTTTCCATTTGTAATTTTCTTTTTTTAGTAGTGGGCTTTTCTTTTCTGCTTAGAGAAGTCCCTTTAGCATTTGTTGCAAAGGTTGTCTGGTGGTGCTGAATTCTCTTAGCTTTTGCTTGTCTGTAAAGCTTTTGATTTCTCTGTCAAATCTGAACGAGAGCCTTGCTGGCTAGAGCATTCTTGGTTGTAGGTTCTTCCCTTTCATCACTTTAAATACATCATGCCACTCCCTCTGGCCTGCAGAGTTTCTGCTGAGAAATCAGCTGATAACCTTATGGGAATTCCCTCGTATTGGGAATTCTCTCGTATGCTATTTGTTGCTTTTCCCTGGTTGGCTTTTAATATTTTTTCTTTGTTTTTAGTTTTTGTCACTTTGATTGCTATGTGTCTTGGTATGTTTCTCCTTGGGTTTATCCTGCCTGGGACTCTGTATTTCCTGGACTTGGGTGACTGTTTCCTTTCCCATGTTAGGGAAGTTTGCAGCTATTGTCTCTTCCAATATTTTCTCAGGTCCTTACACGCTCTCTTCTCCTTCTGGTTCCCTGTATAATGCGAATGTTGGTGCATTTAATGTTGTCTCAGAGGTTTAGACTGTCTTCATTTCTTTTCATTCTTTTTTGTTCGGTTCCACAGCAGTGATTTCCACCATTCTGTCTTCCAGCTCATTTATCTCTTCTTCTGCTTCAGTTACTCTGCTACTGATTCCTTCTAGTGTAGTTTTCATTTCAGTTATTATTTATCTCTATTTGTTCTTTAGTTCTTCTAGGCCTTTGTTAAACATTTCTTGTGTCTTCTCAATCTGTGCCTCCATTCTTTTTCCGAGATCTTGGATCATCTTCACTATCATTACTCTGAATTCTTATTCTGGTAGTTTGCCTATCTCTTTTTCACTTAGTTGTTCTTCTGGGGTTTTATCTTGTTCCTTCATCTGGGACATACTCCTCTGCCATCTCATCTTGTCTAACTTTCTGTAACTGCCGTTTCCGCTCTGCAGGCTGCAGCGTTGTAGTTCTTCTTGTTTCTGCTGTCTGCCCTCTCGTGGATGAGGCTGTCTAAGAGGGTTGTGCAGGCTTCCTGGTGGGAGGGCCTGGTTCCTGCCCACTGGTGGGTGGAGCTGGGTCTTGTCCCTCTGGTGGTAGGGCCATGCACAGAAAGACTTTAGGCAGCCTATCTGCTGATGGGTGGGGCTGTGTTCCCGCTCTGTTTGTTGTTTGGCCTGAGGCATCCCAACACTTGAGCCTACAAGCTATTGGATGGGGCTAGGTCTTGGGGGGAAATGGTGGACTCCAGGAGGGCTCATGCCAATGAGTACTCGCCAGAGCTGCCACTGCCAGTGTCTTTGTCCCTGCAGTGAGCCACAGCCACTCCTGCCTCTGCAGGAGACCCTCCAGGACTAGCAGGTAGGTCTGGCCCAGTCTCTGATGAGGTCACTGCTTTTTTCCCTGGGTCCTGGTGCACACTAGACCTTGTGTGCTCTCTCCGGGAGTGGAGTTTCTGTTTTCCCCAGTCCTGTGGAGTTCCTGCCATCAAACCCCACTGGCCTTCAAAGCCAGATGCTCTGGGGGGTCCTCCTCCCTTTGCTGGACCCCCAGGCTGGAAAGCCTGATGTGGAGCTCAGGACTTTCACTCCTGTGACAGAACTTCTGTGGTATAATTATTTTCTAGATTATGAGTTGACCACGTGCTGGGTATGGGATTTAATTTTATAGCTGTTGCGCCCCTCCTACCATCTTGTTGTGGCTTCTTCTTTGTCTTTGAGTGTAGGGTATCTTTTTTGGTAGGTTCCAGTGTGTTGTTTTTTTGTTTTTGTTTGTTTTTTTGTCTGTGGTTTTTTTTTTCTATGGTTGTTCAGCAGTTAGTTGTGATTTTGGTGTTTCGTAAGAAGGGGTGAGCTCATCTTCTACTCTGCCATCTTGCTGGCATCATCTCTTTTGCCATTTTAATTGTGTTGTTTCTTGTTGTTGTGTTGTAGGCATTCTTGATACAGTCTGGATGTTAACCTCTTATAAAATATATGATTCACACACATTTTCTCTCATGTCACGGATTGCCTTTTCTGTTGATAATGTCCTTTAATGCAGAAAAGTTTTAATTTTGATATAATCCAATTTATCTATTATTGGTTTTGTTGCCTGAGCTTTTGGTGTCACAACCAGGAAATCATTGTCAAATCTACTGTCATGAAGCTTTCCTCCTATGCTTTATTCTAAGAGTTTTGTAGTTTCCACTCTTATATTTGGTTGGCCAAAAAGTTTGTTCAGTTTTAAGTAAAAATTAAAGACATTTTTCATTTTCATGAAGAACTTTATTGAGCAACATATTCACTAACTGAACGAATTTTTTTGCCAACCCAATATTTAAGATTTTTGGTCCATTTTGAGTCAATTTTGTATATGGCTTAAGGTAAAAATCCAACTTCAGTCTTTTGCATGTGGATGTCCAGTTTTTCCCAGTACCATTTATTGAAAAAAATCTGTGCTTTTCCATATATGTGAGGTTTTATTTCTGAATATTCTATTCTGTTCCATTGGTCTTTGTCTGTCTTTATGCCAGTACCACACTGTTTTGATTACTGAAGCTTTGTAGTAAGTTTTGAAATCAGGAAGTGTGGAACCTCCAACTTTGTATTCAAAATTATTTTGATCTTTTTGGGGTCCATTGAGATTTCATATGATTTTTAAGATGGATTTTTTTATTTTTTCAAAAAATGTCATTGGGATTTTGATAAGGATTGCATTCAATCTGTAGATAGCTTCAGGTAGTATTGACATTTTAACACTAATAAGTCGTCTGATTTCATGAATACAGGATGTCTTTCCATTTATCAGTGTCTTTAATTTCTTGCAGCAACATTTTGTGCTTTTCAGCACATGTCTTTTGCCTCCTTGGTTAAATTTATTCCTAAGTATTTTATTCTTCCTGATGCTATTGGAAATGGAATTGTTTTCTTAATTTCCTTTTTGCATCATTGATTGTTGGTGTGTAGAAGTGCAGCTGATTTTTATATGTTGATTTTGTATCCTGCGACTTTGCTGAAGTTTATTAGGTTTTTTTTTTTGCGGTACGCGGGCCTGTCACTGTTGTGGCCTCTCCCGTTGCGGAGCACAGGCTCCGGATGCACAGGCTTAGCAGCCATGGCTCACGGGCCTAGCCGCTCCACGGCATGTGGGATCTTCCCGGACCAGGGCACGAACCCATGTCCCCTGCATCGGCAGGCGGACTCTCAACCACTGCACCACCAGGGAAGCCTTGAATTTTATTAGTTTTAACAGTTTTTAAATGGTGTTTTAAAGAATTTATATATGTAAGGTCATGTCATTTGCAAATAGAGAATTTTACTTTTTTCTTTCTATTTTGAATGCCTTCAAGTACTATGTTGAATAGAAGTGATGAGTGAGCTCCCTTGTCTTGTGCCTGATCTTAGAGGAAAAGCTTTTAGTCTTTCACCATTGAGTATGATGTTCACTGTGGGTTTAATGTTTTGATAAAAAAATTTTAAAGGTCACAGGACAATTGTAATTTTTCCCATTTATTATTAAGATGATTTTGCATGTTTCAGCGTGCATGGTCCTTTTTGGGGTCTTGCACTGCTGTTAAAGTGAGCACTGCCTGCATCCTCTAATGTAATACTTCCCTCCACTAGACTAGGCTCCTTGAGATTAAGAACATTGATTGGGTCACTGTTGTATCCCCAGCACCTAGCCTAATGTCTGGCATGTGGTAGGTGCTCAGCCAGTAAATGATGCATGAATAGTCCTTCCTTTCAAGCATGAGTTTTACTGGGGGTCCTGCTCTATGTGTCATGCATCCCTCACTCTTCAGGTGTGTGGATCCCTTGTGATAGGAGATTTGTCTGGGGTATTGCAAAGTAGTGTTGCCTGGTCTCGGATAAACTGTCTCCCTGGGAAGATTAGGTAAGACTACGAGTTGGTATTTCTGACGTGTTTTAAGGGTTGCATATGTTGGACATTCTGTGCGGTGTTCACTGGTTATTGTAACATTTAGCACTTAGACACTGGATACAATCCCTTTTCAAATACAAAATTAAGTACAAATGTATGATGGTAGTAGAGTGTAGCTGGTGGCACAGTTGCTTTTGTGAACTCAGCGCTTCAAGGAGCTCACAAAGGGCTGTGGCATTTTGCATTGATGTGCACCTGTGGGAGGCAGGTGCCTGAGATCAGGTCAAGAGAAAAGACATTTGATCTCTTTTCCTTCTACTGGCCACATATTGAGATTTCCCTGTGGGTGGGGCCTCAGCTTGGGGTCAGTACAAATAGAACAAAGAAGTGACCATTGCTATACTACACATCCACGTTCTCTGAGTGGTCAAATGCAAGTCTAGTGATGACATTTAGCTCTTACAGTTCAGCACCAGAAGGGTAATGTTTGCTTAAAATCGAACTCCTGTTATTTTCATTTATAAATTAAACATTTATGGACTACCTACTGTGTTCAAATCACTGTGGCCGGTCTTAGAGGAAGAGACCCTTTCCCTGCCCTCAAAGAAGTACCAGTCTGGCGAGGAAGATCACACAGTATCTAATTTAAATGGAGTCACATCCTGAGAAGGGAAATAAGAACAGGTGTATTAGTCTGCTAGGGCTGCATAACAAAATACCATGGATTAGGGGGCTTAAACAACAGAAATTTATTTTCTTACAGTTCTGGAGGCTGAAGTCCAAGATCAGGGTGCCAGCATGATCAGGTTCTGGTGAGAGCTCTTCCTGGCTTGCAGATGGTCCCCTTCTCACTATGTCCTTGTGTGGCCTATCCTCTGAATACAAGGAGAGAGGAGAGAGGAATCTCTTTAAGGTCATCAGTCCTTTCAGATTGGACACCCATCCTCATGACCTCATTTCACCTTAATTACTTCCTGAAAGCCCCGTCTCCAAATCCATCACACTGGATGTTAGGACTTCAACACGTGAATTGGTGGCAGGTGGAGGAAGATACCATTGAGTCCATAACGACAAGGATCCCAAACCTTGATGAGGACTTACAGTGTGCCAGGCGCTTGCCTCATGTTATTACTCGGTCCTCCCTCTGACCCTGTGAGGTAGGAACTATCATTTCCTTCTGTTTTACAGATGAGGAAACTGATGCTTGGCAGAATTAAATTGTTTTTCAAGATCACTCACTTCACAGAGCTGGGACTTGAACCGAGGCCTCTGGGAATTGGGGGAGTGTCAGAGGAGGTGCCCTGAGGATGAGTAGGGAGGTGGCTTAGGGGCACTCGGGCGGGTGGAGCAGCCTCTGGCTCTGCTTGTGCTGTATTCAGCTCCTCCCTGGCTGCACATAGAGGGTGTATTAGAAGCAATGATGGAGGCTGATGTCGTTGAAGTAGGTGGGTCCGTGTTCTATACAGAACCCCAGATTATTAGTCTTGCCCATTGGGCAGTAGGAAGCCATTGGTGGTTTTTGAGCAGAGGTGTGACGAAAGATTTTTGTTTCAGAAAGCCAACGCTGAGCGCGGTATACACAGTTAATCTGGAGCTAGAGAAGTTACACAGCAGTTGTCATAACCCACACGGGGGCTGCGAGGGCAGAGGCAATCCGTGAGAAAGGGGAGGTAGAATCAGCAGGACTGTTTGGTTTTCATTTGAATTTTGGTTGTTGGGGGAGGAATTATAAATGTTCCAGGTCACTAACTAGATGTTGCTGCCATTGAGAGAGAGATAAGAAATACAGAAAAAGGAACACATTTGAAGGATTAAGTAAGGCAACAATTTCTTCACCAGTTTGTCATCAACTGGGAAATGTTATAACAAGTGTTTTAACCCTCTTGGGAAAGAAATGTATGTAGTACCGAGTATCAGAAAAGGACTTGAAGTAGCTAAATCGGTGTATTGGAGAGGCCTCTTACGGACCTGGATGCAACACCAGTGATTATTTAATTTAGAAAGTCAGTTAAAGCAAGGGGTTATAAACTGAAAGAACATCTAGTAAACATTATGTTCTGACCTTTGATGTAAGGCCAACGCCTTGCCTTTCGTGAGTTTGCTGATGGATTCTCCATGGGCTTTCTTGCATAAGCCTCGCCTATAAAGCACTCCTGTGATTTTGAGCATCAGGGTCTTTAAGGAGGAGCCAGAGAGTGAAGTCACTGGCAGAGCACTCTGAGGGGAAGCTCTTGGTCTTACAATTATCTCATGCTCGCTAATCCTAAAGGAGCTTTTAAAGTTCATATGCCTGTACCAATTTTTCAAAGCATTTAATTATTTTTCATATATATGACACTTTTTGTACTCTTATTTCATCTATTTACACAGTAAGCAATGAATTTGATAATTGCAATAATAAAATGAACAGGCACAAACATGTTTGGGTACAATTACTGCCCTTCTCTCAATAAACACCAGAGAAGAGCCAACTAGCTGGAGTGTTTGGTAGTTGAGGAGCATCTATTTCTCTCCCTCTAATATTGGGTAATCTGGAGATGTAGGTGAGTAGAGATCGGTTGAGTTGCTACTGTGTGTGTATTTTGTGTGTGTGCACATATATAAACAAGACAATTGTAGGCATCAGTTTCAGAGGGTAGTACCATATTTTCCTGGGCTACAGTCTAAATTTCTGATTCTGTTTATAGCAGTCACAAAAAAATGTAGCTTGTAGGACACGTTCTACAATGAGAGTTTAAAATGAAACTGGTGTTAGTGGAATTTCTCATTAGATACAGTAGTGAAATGAAATGGATCGAATTCAAGAAAAGAAGTGGGGGGATCCAAGGGACTGTTGGATTCTTAGAGACGAGTAGAAGTGTTTCCTTTTGAAATTCAGATTTATATATGTCATTTCATAATTTATAACTTCTTAGATTACTAATGCTGTCAGTAAAAATGATCACTGCTTCAAAATGAGCCCACCTACTTTCTGGCAATGCTAAAAGCACAGCTAATTGTAGCTTCTAAAACAACCTGCACATGTAGTCCATTATAGCAGAAGCTCAGTTATTTTCCCTTGGTGACAGGATTAGCATTGATTAGCTAGCACAGGAAGAGAACGTGCTTGGCTTTGGAGAACACTTGGCTCCCCTTGCAGAGAGCCTGCATTTGATGGAGCTCCGGTGGATGGCTGGGCAGTGGCAGAGCACCCAGCCAGTGGCTCAGTGGTAGGTTAACAGTGCAGGGGGCGGCCCAGGAGTACTGTTTGCCCGCTCAAAAGAGACCTAGCAAACATAAGATGTAGCAAGGTCTCTGATGCATGTATGGTCCAGCAGCAATATTGACCTTCATCATTAAGATAGGAATAGCTAGTAATTGGGAAATATCCTAGTGACCTCTTCCCTCTCATCTGTTTTCCTGGTTTGCTTTAGTTGTTTTAACGATGGAGAGATCAAAGCTTTTAATAATTTGAATGGGGACACGCTCTCATTTTTTCTTCTTAAATTATTAAATATTTTAAACACACAGAAAGTACAGTATTATTATAAACATTAGCGCTGTCCTTCATACTCAGAATTAACAAATGCTAACATTTGTCATATTCACTCACCACTCCAGATTTTTTTTTTAGAGAAATGAGACGTTACAGTTATAGTTAAGATCCCCTTTGTGTTCCAACGCACTGCCAGTTTCCCTGGTTCCCTTCCCACTGTCCTCAGCTTGGCATGTCTTTTCCATTCATATTTACACATTTTGTTGCACGTTTCTCTCCATAAACAACATATATGTCTGTGTTTTTAAATGTACATAATGAGGATCCTTTGCAGGTTGTATTTTTTCACCCAGTTTTTTATTTTTGAAGTCTACCCATGTTGATATATATGTCAAATGTAATCTTTTTAACTGTTCAGCATAATGTTTATATCATATAAGTAGATGATGTACTTGTTCATTACCAGTAACATATTTAGGTGAGTTCCATTTCTTTAGGGTCCCTAACAGTGCTTAATGAACATCTTTATACATGTCTGACGTGAAAAACATTATCTGGGTATTTTATGTGTCTAGATGTGGAATTATTTGTTGGAAGAATCAGTGTTAATATATATTGCCAAATCTCTCTCGCAGGGCCACATATATATATATGTGATGTAATTTTAGTTTTAAGACATAAAAAGACTAAAACAAAAATACACTCTCTATACTGAAACAGCATAAGTAAGGGGTGTGCCTAATGGCATTTAAGGTCGCAGGGATTTTCCAGTTAGCCAGTTGTGTACTGACCATACCTGTGTACTAAGGCGTTGTGGGAGAGTCTGTGAGCAGTTGAGAGCAGGGACCGTGCCTCTCATAAAACTTCCTGTGTGCAGTTCCTGCAGAGCAGCACTTGTTGATGATAAAATAAATGAAATTATATGGGGGAAATAAGACATGGTTTCTGTCCTCAGGAAATTTCGTGTCTCGCTGGGGTTATACAGCATTACATGTATGAAAGATAAGACACTTATGAAGCGAACTAAGAGTAGTAGAAAGTAAAATTTATAGAAATAGCTTAAATTCAACGGAAGCAGCATATGTTGAAAGAAGGAGTGGAATCAGAAACTACTCAGTGATACCCTTTTTTTCCTTCCTCCCCATCTTAGACCTGAAGATTTAGAGAAGCAAGTTATAGAGCACTTAGTCCACACACTGAAAAATGAAAGAGAATGGAGGAAAAACCCGAGCCTTCTGAGCATGTACTGGGCGGGAGACACCGAGGCCCCGTGCTGGGGTGGGAGGCCAGGTGCTCTGGAGTGTCCCGGACACCTGCCAGGCTCTGCTGGGGCTGTGCCACTTTACACAAAGCCCCAGACATGAGGAGCCTTCCGTGCTGTCCCATATTCGGCATTTCCATGCGCGTTTCATGCCATCTCATTCTCGGAGCTTACTGATGATTTCTGGTCCTGCACCATAACCCCTAGGCTCATAGATGTCCTGAGCAAGGGTACACGGAGGGATGCAGGTGTGCACCTGCGGGGAGCTCTTGCGATGGGAGGAAGATCTGAGGTGTGTGGCATTAAGTTGATCACAGCAGGCTCAGGATTGAAGAAGTGGTTTTGCACCTGCAAAGTGTTTCAAGGAATTCCTCACAGGCTTATTTACCTCTGACGTCCAGGATCTCAAGTCAGGACAGCATGTTAACTTCTTGCCAAAAGTCTCTTTACCTCCACCTGTTGGATTTTTCACCTGTGGGAATGAAACGGCTGTAATGGAGGTTGACGGGAAAAAAAGTTTTGCATGTGTGCGTGTTTTATAACCAAGTCTGCTGCAGCCATGGCGTAAACTAGGAATTCTGATTTCTTTTTGTGGACATGGTGTGGGCACAGGTCACAGAGAGGCACCATGGAAAAATCTGGATTGTCTTCAGGATTGGAATCGAGCGTGAAGAAGAGGTGGGAGGACGTGCACAGGCTGAGAGGAGACGATCAGATTGAGGGGGGTTCAGGGCTTGCAGATGTGTGGAGCCAGAGCTGAGAAATGAGACGTAAAGCTGGTGAGGGCCCGACTGTTGGGGGACCGTGAGGGTCCAGTGTGGCAGGAGTTTGTTCTGATGCACGATGGACAGAGGCCGCTGGTCAGGGCAGATGGCATGTTACAGCATCCCCAGGGAAGGGGGCTTCTGCGGCAGTTTGGTGTGGAATGGAGTCTGGGGGAGGCCAGCATGAGATGTGAGGCCCGAAGTGGAGGCTGGTGTGAAGGGAACAGGGAAGGGGAGGAACAGAAAGACAGGACCCTCAGCTCTCAGAGGCCAGGAGAGGACGAGGAGCTGGCCATCCTAGTGGAAGGACTGAAATAACTTTTGGGAATGGGAGCTTAAATTTGGTTCAGCAAAGCAAACCATAGTTAATACAAGAATTCCTTATTTCTGGGAGGAGGTACTAGCGATGTCTTCGATTTTTCCTTTTTAAAAGGTTGACATTAGAATACAGAGTATTTTAGTTAGCAGGACCCTGTCTGCCAGCGTTGTCGACTTAAACCACTTTGTTGGAGCAAAAATCCTAACGATGCCTCTGAGACTTTGCTGCTCAGAATGTGATTCGGGGCCCATGAGCATCATTTAGGGGCTTGTTAAAATGTGCGACCTCAGGCCTCACCCCAGACCACCCGAATGAGAATCTGCATTTTACTTAACAAGGCAGGATTTGAATGCAGAGTAAAGCTTGAGAAGCCCTGTTCCAGCATGCTGTCTTCCTGTGACTTTTAAAACAAATTTTACAACTGAAAACATTTTTATGGGACTTCCCTGGCCGTCCAGTGGTTAAGGCTCCGAGCTTCCAATGCAGGGGGCCCAGGTTTGATTCCTGGTCGGGAAACTACGATCCCACATGCTGCGCAGCAGGGCCAAAAAACAAACAGACAGAATTTTTTTGATATATTAAGTTTTGTTTACTGAAAGGTTGTAATAAATGCCAAGAATACCATTTAAAAAGTGCTTATAGGCTCCCCTGTAGAATTGATGATTTGGCAATAAATATGCATTTGTTCGCTGTCAGTCTTCGCACTCCAGAACATCACCGTCATGCAAAGGGTCTTATTTCAGTGCCTGGAATAGTGTTTGGCGCATATAGGTGCTCAAAAGATATTTGTAATATTTTGAGTAAGTAAATGGATGAAAATTAATTAAATATTAGTATTTTATGTTACCTTTAGATGAACATTTTAAAACTATGCCTTATGGTGATTAAATTAAAAACTTTTCAGATTGTAAAGGAGATAAATGCTTATTTATTGACAATTGGAAAGGAAAAGTAGAAAGAAGAAAAATCACTCTTTACTCCCACTACCCATAGGTAAGATTTCAAAATATCTCCTTTTGTAAATGTTTTTGCATAGTTTGTCGTACTGCACATACTACTTTGTATTCTGCTTTTTCATTTATGACAGAGTAACTGATTTATTGCATGATTACTGCATGCCAGGCTTCAAACAAGGCATTTTAGGTACTTTTCTCGTTTACTTATTATACCCATATAGAGCAGTAGACAGTTGACTCTTGAATGATGTGGGTTTGACCCACGTGGGTCCATTGATATGAATTTTTTTCAATAAATACAGTACCTGAATTTTCATTTTACAGACCTTTAAATATGCGGAAATGTTTGTGTTCAATTAGAGATCACAGTATGTTGAATCAAAAGAACTAGGGTTGAGTCCTCATTCTAGTCAAACTCTTTTAGTTTCTTGCCCTCGAGTGAGTCATTTATCAATTTCTTTGTTTCTGAGGCAGAGAGAGCAGTACTCGGATTTTTGACTGCACAGAGGGTGAGCACCTCTAACCCCCCTGTTGTTCAAGGGTCAACTGTAATTACATCAGATTTTCAAATGAGGAAACACAGGCTGAGAGTTTGTAGCTTGATTATGGTCACAGTCAGTTCACAATCAAGCTGAGGTTTTAACTCAGGGCCATTTCCTAGAGCCCATGCTTTGTCAAACACATGGGAGCAAGCACTTCCTTATTTATACTTTTCGGGGGTAAAATAATATTTTGCTAGGTAAATATATCAATTTGTCTAACTGTCTTCATTCTAGCATAATGAACATCTTTGAGTAGAAATAATTTTCTGCATTTCATTTTTCTTCAGGTAGATTCTTAGAAATAATTTTAAGTCTCTTAAAAGATCAGTAGAAAAATATAGAACTTTCCAAAAGGTTTGCACCAATTTTCATTCCCATCAGTCACTGTTAAGTGTTGTGTATTTGAGTGCACGTGGGCAAAGTAATATGTCAGCTATGCTTCCTCAGAAAAAAAATCCATTTAAATGTGTTCTCCTTTTGTTTTAAAATAACCTATTTGACTTTCATGTCACATAATTTACTGAACTATTTAGCTGTCTCTAAATATCAGCTTCTTATTATATAGAGTTTTAGCAGGACATTCATGCTGCTCTGCTGAAAACCTTATTAGTTTAATAAAGCCCACAGTTGAATCAGATGGATATTTACATTGATTTATATTTTCTTAAGTTGAGAATTCTTTTCATAAATCGTTTTTTATGGTTATAAAATGTATTCAACTTTATATTTAATATCACTTTTTTCTTAAAAATCGTCATCCATATCCGTCTTAGACTATGGTATAGTATTTCTTTTCTTTTCTCCTTCCCTCTCTTCCTCCCTCCTTCCCTCTCTTCCTTTTTTATTTCTTCCTGTAGCAGAGGGGCAGATGGTGTACAGAGAGGAAAGCCTGTGTGTGTTTTAACCACAACAACAGCAAAACCAACCAAACTCTCACTTATATGAGGCTTTATTTGATACTTTGATAAAACTACTGAAGAAGGAAATAAATATCACCCACTGTTAATATTTGGAATCATAAGAGATCATTATAAAATATAATGGCTCTGTATTGGAGACGGGACCTACAGAGGAAGAGAGAAAGTGTATGAAAATGGAACACCATTTTATTAATTTAGCCATGTTTATTTGATACATTGCTGTTTTTTTTTTTTTTGAGATGATCATATGGTTTTTATTCTTCAATTTGTTAATGTGGTGTATCACACGGAGTCGTCTGTGAATATTGACAAAATCCTTATATCCCTGGGATAAATCCCACTTGATCATGGTGTGTAATCCTTTTAATGTATTGGTGGATTCAGATATTTAGTATTTTGTTGAGGATTTTTGTGTCTACGTTCATCAGTGATATTGGCCTGTAATTTTCTTTTTTCGCGGTATCTTTGTCTGGTTTTGGTATCAGGGTGATGGTGGCCTCATAGAATGAGTTTGGGAGTGTTCTTTCGTCTGCAATTTTTGGGAATAGTTTCAGAAGGACAGGTGTTAAGTCTTCTCTAAATCTTTGAGAGAACTTGCCCGTGAAGCCATCTGGTCCTGGACTTCTGTTTGTTGGAAGTTTTTAAATCACTGTTTCAATTTCAGTGCTTGTGATTGGTCTGTTCATGTTTTTCTGTTTCTTCCTGGTTCAGTCTTGGAAGATTGTACCTTTCTAAGAATTTGTCCATTTCTTCTAGGTTGTCCATTTTATTGGCATATAGTTGCTTGTAGTAATCTCTTATTCCTGTTTTTATCTGTTGTGTAGCTTTCCCAAATATCAGCACAGCATTTTTAATCTGGTGAAAAATGTTTTCATTCTGTTTTGAATAGAATCTCTTGTAGATGATTTTGTACTCTGATAGTGCCTCTACTAGAGTAGAAATAAAAAAAATAACATTATAGTTTAATAACTTGTGTGAGGCTAATAAACCAGTGAATTTAGAAAACAAATACATGTACTTTGCAAAATGTTATGAAGTTTTGCAATTTTGAAGTACTTGATAAACTGTAAGACATAATACATAATTGCACAAGCAGTTAAGGGCTTGTGAGAGTGAATTGATTTTCTTAAAGTTAATTAAGTACCCTATTCTGACTTCCTTAAACAAATGAGGCGTTTTTACATACTGCCCTTTTTCATTTATGCAAGGCTGCACACAGCCTGAAGGCAGTCATGCCAGTGTGAGTAGGAAATTAAAGGGCTTTGCCATTCTGATTTGAATTACTTGTTTTAAAAAGAATGATGTGATAAACATTTGAATTACATATAAAGTTTTGGTTAAAAGAGGCACCCTTTTTTCTACCTCTCTTCTTCTGGAATAGCAATTAGTTTTAGTGTAACTTCATTTGAGTAAACATTGCTTTCTTGCTTTCTTTTTGTGCACTATAATCCTGTTTGTTAAAAAAAAATCATCACAGGAATTATCTTTTAAGATACTACTTTCATGGGAAGGATCAGTGATTGCTGTTTTGAGTTTGGTTTTGTCTTAAGTGGGCTTTTCAAATGCAGGGAGTCCTTTTGGGGCTTTGGTTGACTATAAGTATGTGGGTAAAAAATAGATTTGTATTTCCTATTGTAGACTATATTCTTAGTGAAAACCACATGTAGTTATTTAAATTTCAAATTGTTAAAAATTAAATACAATTATAATATGACCATATCAGTACATGATTATGTAGTTCTTAAGATTTTTGCCAGCTCAAGAGAAAATTTATAATTAAGTAATAAAAGGAGTCTTAGTTTCAGAATCTGCCTTTATAATGTCACCATAAATAACTTTTAGAGTCCTAAAGGTGAACAGTTCAAGATATATACTTGTAGAGCAATGTTTTAAGGAGAGCTAACGATAAAGGCAGGAAATCATTTTAAGCATCTTGTATATTCCAGAGACTATGCAAGTATTAATCCCGTTGTCAGCAGTAGCTTCTTAGGTATGGTCTACACTTTTCTTTCGTAGACCAGTCCATTATTTGTTACCCTCATTCAGTAAATACGTATATTTTACCTCCTGTATGCCAGCCGTGGTTTAATAAATTTCTTCACTTAGTAAAACAGCTTGACAACATGGAAGGAAATACACAGTTTCACCCTTCACATAACTCAACACACAGATGCCACTTTCTCTGCCTTTTAGTTATTCTTTTCCTTGTTTGCACTCACTCCTCCACTCAGTCACTCCTTCACTCGGTCAGTCACTCCTTCACTCAGTCACTCAGTCTGTCACTTACTCTGCCACTCACTCATTTATTCAATAACAGATGAATGGCGTTCTAGATGGAAGCCCCATGTTAGGCACCATTCGGTGGGAAAAGCAGTGCTACTGTGTGAGTAGCATTCTAAAGGGCAAAGGCTAAGGAGTAGCGCAGGCCCAGAGAAGGGCTCCAGCCTGACCTGAGGGACCAGGAAGGGTGGTCTGGAGCCAGCACCTTTTGGACCAAAGCCCGGAGGATTTACAGGATCCATTGAGGAAAGGGATGGTCAGGGAACCCTGTGTGCCAAAGCCCACAGCAAGAGAGCATGATATTCCCTTCTCATTGTTTTTATCATGATTTGGAAATTTTGTAGGTTAGAGTAAAAATGGAAAAAACCCCGGAAACTTTAAAAAATTGGCCCTGCTTTTGTCTCAAGACAGACTTTTTATGTAGATGTTTTACTTTCTAAATATCACCATGCTGCATAGTCTGTCATATTCATTAGACCAGTGAATTCTAACTCAAGTAATCCTTTGGAAGTTAAAAGATGGGGGACTCGGGGCCAGACTGTTTTCCTTGGCTTTCACTTTGCTTTCTGGGTCTTTCCTCATCTCCCTCCTCACAGGCCTGGCCTGTGTAGGGGTACTGGGCCCACCTGGGACTCTGGGAGGGTAGCCCTCCACTCCCCAGCCTCCCGGGCCAGGCCAAGCACTCTGTGGCTTCTGTCCCGTTCACCATTTCTCTTCTGTAGTTGTTTCCCAAATCTCCCTCCACCCCAATTCTAAGACATACCCCTGAATCTGCCAGCTCTTCCTTTGCAGGATACCAGAGATGAGCCTAAGAAGTGAAGTCCCGTTTTTTTTTTTTTTTTTATAGCAGTATTTTTCTTTTCTTAACAAAAATTGTATACATTTAAGGTGTACAACATGATGATTTGATAGACGTGCATAGTGAAATGTTTACTACAGTCAAGCTAATTAATGTATCATCTCCTCAGAGTTAATCTTTTTGCACAGTTAATCCTCATGTGTGTGTGATGAGAGAGCTTGAAATCTACACTCTTATAAAATTTCCAGTATTTAAACAGTATTCTTTTTTTTTTTTTTTTTTTTTGAGAGAGCGGAAAGGGTTTTATTTTTCTTTTTTTTTTTTTTTTTAACATCTTTATTGGGGTATAATTGCTTTACAATGGTGTGTTAGTTTCTGCTTTATAACAAAGTGAATCAGTCATACATAAACATATGTTCCCATATGTCTTTCCTCTTTGAAGTCCCGTTTTTGCCACGCGATTGTAGAACCAGTCTGTATTTTAAATTACCGCAGTGGCTTTGAGGGGTATCTTGCCATGTGCAGGGGATGCATTCTTAATGCAGGGACGTCCTAGAAATGCATCCATTGAAACGGTTGTGCATGGGAAGTTTCCATGCGACAGTTATCCATAGGAAGTCAGGTTCAAGGGCCCAGTTATTTCTTCAGTGGTGCGGAGAGGGGCTCATTAGTTGTATTAACCTGTAGATAACTACTACCTCAAGCTGTGGGGAGAGACAGACCACCCAGGCTCCTGCTGCTTCTGCCTCTATGTGGGGAGGAGTTCCAGAGTCTCAGCCTGCCCCCCAGAAGTCCCTACTGTAAGCTGATGGCTTCACTGCTTCCAGTGAGAGGCTTTCATGGCTTCTTGGCACTGGGCAGTGAATGACAAGGTTATTTTCTGATAAGAAGCAAGGCCACATCACAAGCAGTCCATGTAACAAAAGCAAGCAGCCACTGCAGTGGCTGTGAGTGCAAACATTGCTGAACACACAACTCCCTGGGGACTGGTGGCCTTCCTGGCCTGGGGATACCCCTAAGCTGAGTGGGGTGCCCCTGGGGCTGGCTGGTGAAACACTAGAGACTCTAAAATCCGTAAGAAGGATGGGTACATGATAAACACAAGTCCGAACCCTGGACCTGTTCCAAACACTCGTAAATCAAGTCATAAACTGAATGACTGCCATGATCCATGTTTTTAGACACATGCTGTCCTTGAGATAAAGCGTTGCCCGAGGATCACACTTTGAATTGTGTCTGAAAAGTAAGAATAGAGCCTTTCTATGAAATTCACCACTGCTATCTTCTGATCAAGGAAACAAGCATGTTTATTTTTCTTAGTGAAAGCAGAGTTTTTAATGGGCTCAAGCTGATGATCTCATTTCTGGGAATTTTTTGGAACCTGTGGAGGATGATCCATCAGATGAAGTGTCATGAAGTGTAGACTTCGTAGGAGATGGGTGGTTGGTTTATTAGACAGATGTGGATTCGGCCAGTTATCTGCTAGGTTCTGTCCTATGAGGTCAGGATAGTGGCACTCGGCAAAGGTGGGGTCCCAACCTTGGGGAGCTTTCATTTATTCAAACAAGTAAATGAATAATGAGATAAATATCAAACAGTAAGCATTCTGCAGAGACTTAAAATATAGAGATGCAATAGAGAGTGGTTAAAGGCTTATTAATATATTCTTTTTAGAAACACAAGAGAAGATGGAAGTCAAAGTTGGCAAGTAGCCCTTGTTAGATTTCATCAGATCCAATATTCGAGGAAGCCTCGTTCATCCATGAAAAGTATGGTGGCAGAGGATGACTTTGAATAAAATCGACCGTCTACCCACTTTCTGTCACCATTTATTACTGCAATGTTTCTAGCAGCCAAACTGGACTGTGTAGGCTCCATGAAGAGCTATGAGTGTTTCTCTTTGTATCTCCAGTGCATAGCACAGTGCCTGCTGTATACTTTATCATCAGCATATATAATTTGTACAGATGAATGAAACAACTTATTAGAGTTTTTCCTATAATACCATGTATAAAAGAGGTCACTTTTCATTTACTTTCTTTTAAACTGCAGAATGTTATCTGGTTATGACTTGGGTATATGATTTTCAAATTAAAGATCTGTTTGTTTGTTTTTTTTTAAAAAAGAAAAGTATAGTTTTCTCCTGGATAACTTTGTTGATGGAAACAAAGAGCAGCCTGGAAAACCCCCCATTATTTCTCTGATAGTAAATTGTATTGCTTTTGTTGGGCCTGATTTCTTAATCACTCTCCTAATCATTTGACTTGGATAAACTCGACACTTCAGTCCTTCCCTGTGTAGGCTCAGAGGTGGCTGTGCGCTATGGGAAGCTGCTTTAAAATTGGAAATTTATCATGGAGAAGTAGAAGATGTGGAGCAGTGGAGTGCATGGACCTGGGTACCTAACTCTTAAATCTGTTTGGGAGGATGATACTTGGTGAATGCTAAGTGAATAGATCCACTGGGATTCCTATGGAAGTGATTGTTTCTAGAAAAAACATACTGAATTTTATGTTCCAATTTGTAACAAGCCCAAAGGGAACATTCCACTGATGCTCTCCAATCATATACGTGACCTAGGGATGCTGTATATAATACGTAAAAGAAGCATTTGTAGTACTTTTTAACTAAGATGCTTTCAGAATAATTAGATTTTCCTTTTGAAAAATATTCTTAACTATTATAAATTATGTCAAGAAAAATCACTTCACATTTTATTTTCCTCGGCTACCATCTGAGGGAGTAGGGAACTTTTCTTTCTACACTTATGGTCTGGAGTTTTCCTTCATCGCTTCTGAGGACGCTTATCCTTTTCTGCACACGGCAGATGCTCTCTTTAACCATGTTTGTTGAATGCGTGGTGCAAGAACGAGGTGCTGAGAACGTTGCTGTTCTTCCTTGCTTTCACTGTGTGAGGAGAGAGAAAACTTTCCGTCTCTTTAGTCAGTGAGTGAGAAGAATTTTATGCTCTTCGGCTCAGGGAGGCCAGACATACTAGTCTGTATTATTGCTGCAACATCTTCAGATTAGGGTTGAAGCCTCCAAGTAGCTCACTGGGAGAGTTTCCCATTTCTGAGTAGTGTTTAAAAAAAGAAAAAAAAAAGATCAATATATTTGGAAAACAGAAGTCATCGCAGAAGAATCACGTTCATCTTACCTGTTGATAGCACAGTGTACTCAAAGTTAGAGAACTTGAAACACGGGACAGTGAAAATTGAGCCAATTGTTCAGGACCCACAAGTACAAATCAAGTGAGGTCTGCATTCAGGTGGTTGGCATCCCCTGCAATTTAAACATTTCAAGGCTTAATCTAGGTAATAGTGACTTCATGTTTTAGATTTTAACTTCGGTTTTATTAAACTCCTTACTATAGAGCTTTTTATTTATTATTTTTCTTAGCAGTGTAGGGAGGAGTTAGCTAGGTAGAGGGAAGAGTTCACTATTAAAAATGAAAACAATTTTTAATAAGATAATTAGTTCAAATAGCAAGAAAATGTGTGGTTCTTTTTGATGTCCTACTGGCTTCCTCTCTCATTTTGAAAGGGATGCATTTAAAATCTTATTTACAAGGCTTCTATAGGTAATATAAAAAGCAATGCCCAAATCATTTGCATTTGTTTTTGGAAAATCAGACCGTTTGGGGAGTAACCTCATATATTAAGTGTCTTTCTTTCCTTCTTTTGGGGCATTTCTCTATCAGCCTTTTGTTAATGGTGCTCTGAGCCACAGCGGGGCACAGCTAGTCGCTAAGTGGGTAACTCACTGCCACGTAAGCAGGCTTTGACTATTTTGCTATGGAGTCGCCCCATTATTCTGTTTGATTGGCTGGATGATATATTCTGTTGAGAAATTGTGTCAAAGCAACAACTGAATCACGGGGAGTATTTAGAACAAGTAAATTGACTTAAATGATGCACTTTTCTCTCTAAAAGATGTCTGAATGTAGAGAGAATGTCTATGGTGACATTATTGAGGCAGAGATGATTAGTAGTGTAGCTTCAGTCGTGACTGTTTATTCCGCCATGTACACACATTTATCATTGACAAAATCACCTTTAATCTTATTGCCCCTCACAACAAATATTCATTTTTTTATTGTCTATACATATTGGAACAGAGTATACACAGAGCTTTTGTTTTCATATTAAATTCTGTCAGGGATTTTTCTAGGTTATAATATTCCATCTGTTTTTTTTTTTTTTTTGCGGTATGCGGGCGTCTCACTGTTGTGGCCTCTCCCGTTGCGGAGCACAGGCTCAGCGGCCATGGCTCACGGGCCCAGCCGCTGCGGCATGTGGGATCCTCCCGGACCAGGGCATGAACCCGTGACCCCTGCATTGGCAAGCGGACTCTCAACCACTGCGCCACCAGGGAAGCCCTCCATCTGGTTTTGTTAATGAGTCATTTTTTCTATTGTAGACTGCTTTCCATTTTCAAAAAATTTTCAATTGTAAAATATACATAACAAAGTTTACTATCTTAACCATTGTTAGGAGTACAGTTGAGTGTGTAGTACCTTCACAGTTGGTGTGCATTCCATAACTCTTTTCAGCTTGCAGAACTGAAACTTTATATCCCTTAAACAACAACAGCTCATTCTCTCCTCCCCTGCAGGCCCTGGCAGCCATGCTACTTCCTATCTCTAAATTCGATTGCTCTAGGTACCTCATGTGGAATCATACAATACTTTTCTTTTTGTAACTGGCTTATTTCACTTAGCATAATGTCCTTCCTCAAGGTTCACTCATGTTGCAGCATGTGTCAGAATTCCCTTCCTTTTTAAGGCCGGATAATATTTCATTGTATATATACACCACGTTTTGTTTATCCGTTTATCCATCGATGGACACTCGGGTTGCTTCCACCTTTTGGTTATTATGAATAATGCTGCTAGAATATGGGTGTACAAAAATCTGTTTGAGTTCCTGGTTTCAGTTCTTTTGGGTATATACCCGTAAGTGGAATTACTGGGTCATATGGTAATCCTACTTCTCATTTTTTTGTGGAGCCATTATACTGATTTCCATAGTGGCTACATCATTTTACATTCCCACCAACAGTGCACAGTGATTCTGATTTCTCCATATCCTTGCCAACACTTGTGTATTTTCTGCTATTTTGATAGTATCCATTCTAATGGGTGTGATGTGGCATCTCGTGGCTTTGATTGGCATTTCCCTAATGATTAGTGATGTTAAGCATCTTTTCATGTGCTTACTGGCTCTTGTGTGTCATCTTTGGAGAAATATCTGTTCATGTCCTTTACCCACTTTTTAATCAGGTTGTTTGCTTTTTTTGTTGACTTGCAGGAGTTCTTTATATAATCTGGGCATTAACTCTTTTTTTCAGGTGTGATTTGCAAATATTTTCTGCCATTCCATAGGTTGCCTTTTCACTTTGTTGATTATATCTCTTGCACAGGAATGTTTTATTTTAAACATTTAGGTAGTCCAACTTACCTATTTTTACTTTTGTTGCCTGTGCTTTGGTGTCATAGCAAAGAAATCATTGCCAAATCCAATGTCATGAAGCTTTTCCTCTATGTAGACAGTTGGTTTTTTAAACCCAGGTTTTCCTTATTCCGGATAATGGTGCAGTGAATGGCTTCATGGACTTAGCTTTTTTCTTCTGTTGACATTATTTTACTTTACTTTTAGAAAGAAAAGTGAAATACTGGATCATTTTAGTCTCTTTAAAGCCCATTTTTGGAAGTATTAGGCAGAGCAGAGGATATCACTTGTCCTGTTAGCAAAAGTTGTTTCTGAAGGAATGGTGTGAGGCTTCTGGAGAAGCATTTAATGATGCCTTGATCGGTGATTGTACGAAGTTGACCCCCGTGATCCTCTGGGACCGTGATTTTTAAAACAGCATGGGTCACAGAAAGGGCACAGGCCTTTTAAGAGCAGTCAGGGTAGGGAGTGTGAATTTAGGTGACTGTTTCTTCAGTCCTCAGCTTCGAGATCTCAGGGCTGCAATGAGATGAGGTGACTACCATGGACTGATTAGGGTCACATGGCCCTGGATTTCCTTGGTAATATACATGTCCAGCCTCCCCACACATTTGAAGGGGAGAAAAGTCAACATTATATGAATATAGAACATTTTCAGAAAAATGGAAAATGCCACTCTGTTTGGGGGATAAAATTACATTTGAAGAAACATGTTTGGTTAGGGACTGTCTTCTTGTAATTATGCCCATTTATTTAATGGAAAACTATTCCTTTGAGAATCAAATGTGTTTGATTTCCTCCCACAGTATTTTAAGAAACAAAATCTTCATCAGTCCAATTTTTAATCTGCTGGAGAAGCTTTGTTTTTTAAAATTTCCATGGCGATGTTCATAAATTGAGAAAAAGACCATCCATTGCTTCTTTGTATTTTCAAATTTTCCTACCTTTGGGACAGTTTTCATACAGAGAGAAAATTTTAAGCCATTTCATTACTGGTGTTTCATTTTCAAAAAGCAGACTATGGCAGTGACCATTAGAGTCCTTCTCATCAAGGGATTTTAAAAGACATCATCTTTGGGGAGCATTTTTTTTTTTTTTTTTTTTTTTTACGGCATGCGGGCCTCTCACTGTTGTGGCCTCTCCCGTTGCGGAGCACAGGCTCCGGACGCGCAGGCTCAGCGGCCATGGCTCACGGGCCCAGCCGCTCCACGGCATGTGGGATCTTCCCGGACCGGGGCACGAACCCGTGTCCCCTGCATCGGCAGACGGACTCTCAACCACTGCGCCACCAGGGAAGCCCTCTGGTCACTTTTAATTCTCCTATCTCAAATTGTTATTATTTATTATTATTATTTTTTATTTTTATTTTTTTTTGCGGTACGCGGGCCTCTCACTGTTGTGGCCTCTCCCCTTGCGGAGCACAGGCTCCGGACGCGCAGGCTCAGCGGCCATGGCTCACGGGCCCAGCCACAATGTGGCATGTGGGATCTTCCCGGACCGGGCATGAACCTGTGTCCCCTGCATCAGCAGGTGGACTCTCAACCACTGCACCACCAGGGAAGCCCTCAAATTATTTTTGAAACAGATCTCAGTCATCATTTTATTTGTAAATGCTATCATATACACCTCTAAAAAAAATAGTCCTTAAAATGTAGTATAATACCGCTTCTGTACCTAAACAATTAATATTAATTCACTAATATAATCAAATACCCATCAGTGATCATTTATCTGATTTAATTTTTCTTTTTAATTTTTTCTTTTTCATAAGGAAAAACTTTCTGTATAAGACTGTATACATATGTAAATATCACAGTTTAACTACTTACAACCAGATAAAGGATATTTCCAACATTCCAGCATCCTTCCTTGGGCTCCCAGTATCCCCCCAATGGTACCAGTGTTCTGAACTCTGTCATCATTAGTGATCAGAATAGTGGTTTTGAGCTTCATATAAATGGAATCATTCGGTATAACTCTTGTGTATCTGGCTTCCTTCACTCAACATTACGTCTATGAGATTAATTCATGCTTTTGCATTTAGCAGTAGTTCTTTTTCATAGCTATGAACTATTTCACTGAGTGAATATGCTGCAATTATTTGATCTGCTCTACTGTTGATGGACATTGGAATTGTTTCCAGTTAGAGGCTACTAAGGATAAGACTATTAAAAACCATGCATGTCTTTTAGGGGCATAATAATTCAATTCTGTTGTACATATTTACTTAGGAGTGAAGTTACTAAATCGTCGATTGGCATGTGCTCAGTAGATCGGGCACGTGGATGAGTTTTAGTAGAGCAGGTGCACAGCTTTAGTAGATTCTGCTAAGCAGCGTTTGAGACTCAGTTACTCCACAGCCTCGTTACCACTTGGTATTATGAATCCTTGTAACTGTGGCCAGTCTGAGAAGCATATAGTGGTGCCTCATTTTGGTTTTAGTTTGTATTTCCCTGATAATGAGTGCTTTTCAGTACTTCTTAATATGCTTATTAACTTTTGGATGTCCTCTCTTGTTAAGTGCCTATTAAGACTTTTGTCCTTTTTTTTTTTTTTTTGCTGGGTTGCCAGTCATTTTGTACCGATTCATGGGTGTTCTTTATGTATTCTCAAGATGAGCTCTTTGTTTGATATGTGTATTTGCCTTTTTCAGTCTCTTATGAGTGACCAGGAATGCTTAATTTTAATTAAGTTTTGATATTGGGTAATGTAGGCCTCCAGCTTTGTTGGTCTTCTTTAAATTTGATTTGGCCATTCTAAGTATTTTGCTTTTCCATGTAGATTTTAGAATCAACCTGTCAACACACACACACACACACACACACACACACACACACACACACACACACACACAGGGATTTTGCTTGAGATTGCATTGGAGCTACAGTGCAGTTTAAAGAGAAGATAATATCTCAGCAGTAATGAGTCTTCCAATCCATAAGAATTGTATATCTCGTTATTTAGGTTACTGGTTCACAACCAGGGTTGATTTTGCCCCAGTAGGACATTTGGCAGTGTCTAGAGACATTTTGGTGGTCACACCTTGCCGGGGGTGGGGTGGGCGGAGGCAGTGGCTTGTGCTCCTGTCATCATGCAGGTAGAGGACAGAGATGCTACTCAACATCCTACAGTGCACAGTGCAGCCCACCCCCACACCCAGCAAAATTATCTGGCCCCAAATATTAAGAATGCCACTGTTGCAAGATGCTGATTTAGAGTTTTCATTTTCCTTAGTAATGTCTTGAGTTTTCAGTGAAGCAGTGTTGCACATTTTTGTGAGTTATCCTTAGCTGTTAATATTTTCGTGCTATTGTGAATGATAATTTTTAAAGTTTCACTTTCTAATTGTTGCTAGTGTATATATGTGTTTATGTATATGTGTGTAGTTACCTGTAGGATGTTTGTTGTTTTATGTCTCTTATGTCCCAGTTGTTTTATATATATTTTACAAGCTCCCTTTCAGTCTCTTTTGACCCTTACATTTTTTTATTGTTGTTGAAGAAACTAGCATCTTTGTCCTGTAGAATCTCCCACAGCTTGGATTTTGCTGATGGTGTGAGTTTAATATTGTCCCCTGTCTTTATGATCACTGTCTGTATCCATTAATTGATTAGGAGCAGCTACAAAACAAGATACTCTGATTCTGTCATTTGCTTTTCATTTATTAGCCCAGGACATTTCTGTAAAGAGACCCACCCCACATCTGATTGGTTACTCTGAGTTTATAGAGAAAAGGTGTGGTAAATGCTATTCTTTCCCCCTTTTTTAACAGTTTTCAAAATAATGAATTGGTTCTCTAGGATCCTCCATAGGCAACCAGTGAGTTGTTGAGTTGTTTTTTAACTAAAAAGTATCGCTATGAATTTAGTTTTAAATTATTTGATATTTCAAGCCATTGCTGTTTTTACCTCATTGGTGGTCAAATTGTTACATCTTTGGCTTGAACCTCTTCAAGAGCCTAATGTAGTTTTTAAACTTCCTTGCTTTCTGTTATAACACAATATTCAAGGCTGTTGAACATTTCTTGCCCCTGAGCTTGAATTAGCCATCTCTTTGTGGATCTTTGACTTAATGTATTTAGAGAGGGTGCCGGACCATGCTGAATATTACTGGGTGGTCATTGTTTCTAGGCTTTGAATTACCTTTATCCTTTCTCCTGTGCACAAAATCCTTGGTTTCAAAAAACACCAACGTGGGCTTCCCTGGTGGCGCAGTGGTTGAGAGTCTGCCTGCCGATGCAGGGGACACGGGTTCGTGCCCCGGTCCAGGAAGATCCCACATGGCGTGGAGCGGCTGGGCCCGTGAGCCATGGCCGCTGAGCCTGTGCGTCCGGAGCCTGTGCTCCGCAACGGGAGGGGCCACAGTGGTGGGAGGCCCGCGTACCGCAAAAAAACAAAAACAAAACAAAAAAACCCCACCAACGTAATTAGGCATTGTTTTATCACAAACTACATACCCAACAGCTGTAGAATAATGGTACCAACTTGACTGGTAAAAATATGATTACTGAAAACAAAAATTTTTTTTGCAATCTTTTGGGGTCTTTTTAAGGGTATTTCATAATAGGGATGTGCTGTCAGATTACTGTACTTTAAAGTCGTTTGGAATACTTCTACCCTGTGTGGTTACTTTACCAATTGGGTTGGCATTTAGGTACATGTAATTCACTTTACATTTGAATGTTTAGGGATCGCATTATTAAAATTTGATATTATGACATACAATATTTACATGGTTCCAAAGTCAGATTTACAAAACAAGAGGTATATACAAAGAAGGTTCGTTTCTATCCTTGTTTCTTCTTCCCTATCGCTCCCTCACTTTGTAGGTATCCGTTAAAAAACATGTTTATGGGTTAACTTACCATTATTTTTTTTTCGATATCGCATGTATGTATATGGATTTAGATCCTCCCTTCTTCTAAATAAGTGAGGTTTTCACGATGTGGTCTATTTCACTTGCCCCCCACCTCCTTTATGTAACTTCTTGTATTTAGAAAGGTTTGTCTTTTGGTTCTAATGCTTACCTTTATACTCAACCTTTACCTGATACCTCGCTCCCCGCCTCCACCCTTGTGCTGGTCATTGGTTCCCAGTGTGAGCCTCTTCCTTCTCCGCCGTCTGCATCGGTGTTGAAGTAATGATCTCCCCAGCATCAGTGTTGAAGTAATGATCCTTGTACTCTTTGGAAACATTCCCAAATCTCCAAATTGAATATGTTTTATGTGGAAACACGTGTGTGGGCTGCAATTGATTTAGAGGAGGTGAGTTAATGTAGGATCACCTGGGTCATGTTGAGTTAAAAAAAATAAAATCAGGTGAAGGAAGCAAGTGAACCTTGTTAGATGAAGCTCTTACAGCACCAGGTAACATGCAGCACGAGGATTCCTGCTTCCCTGTCAGTTCATTATCGAGTGGCTAATGCACCCAGGTGCCCTGGGGTTTATGGAGACAGTACCTCAAGGAGGGAAAAATGTTTCTCTTGGGCTGATTTGTCACTTAAATGAGAAGATAGTATGTGAAGTACTAAGGGCTAGGCGAGGGCACCATGAATCGTTAATAGCCTGGGCTCTCAGAAACCTAATTTTAGTCCAGAACAAGAAGCAAATGTAGCAACACTAGGCCCTCGATTCAGCATCTTTTCATTTCTCAGATGGCTAATGGCTAAGGTGTAAGCGCAGAGCGGGCAAAGACGGGGAAGCTGGGCTGATCAGCTCTTGATTGAAACGTTCCTGAAAGGCGGAGCTCTTTCATTCCTTCACTGATTCATGTTTGTTGGATGCCTGCTGTGTGTAAGGAATAATGGTGAGGGAGAAGAGGCAGAAAAGAGCATTCTAGAGGGGACCTTCATACACAACCCAGGTTATAATGTAGCGGGTAGAAGCCTGTAATGGCACGTCCGGGGAGAGCCCTGGAGTGGAGAACTGACGTCTGATCAGGTGCAGAGTTGGGAGGATGGAGCCTGGGCTGCGTGCTTGCGGAGGTGCTGTTGGAGCTGGTTCACGGGTGTGAGTGCTGGTGTGGGATTCTTCACCCGTCACGACACCTTCCTAATTCTTGGAGGTTTAATATGCATTGGGGGTAAACAAGCTCTTCTTCACTGTAGAATTTGAGTAGGTCCCAAGCAGATGGAAAAAAATTGTAGCAGAGGGTTAACATTCCAAATCATTTTAGTTCCTGATCCCCGCCCCTGCCCCCAACATAACCCCCACCATAACCCCCACCATCCAAGAGGAAAACGGATGTGCATCCCACTTGACCCTGCAGTGCTACCTCTAGCAGCTTATCCCAAAAATACATTTGGACTCCTTGCAAATTACATGTACAAAGATGTTCATCTGAGCGTGCGGTATATGTGTGTACGTACGTATGCATATATCCATCTAAATGTACACTCTCTTCTTCCCATACACACCTCCACCAAATACATACATGGTCACCTTGGACTTAAACTAAATTTCCAGTAGGGGATTGACTAAATACATTGTTCTTGGCTTTTTTTAAAATAATGACCATATATTACTTACATAATAACAAAAGCAGTACAATTATTTTTAAGAAGGCAGTTACAACTTGCTTTCCCTTTTAATGCCATCTACAGAGACTTGGATTTTTGTACTGGTTGTGAATTTGAAGCAGAATGTTTGTATTTTTATATTCTTTGAATTAGTATTACTTTGACTTGGCTTCGTATTTTTGGTTTACATATAAAATTGGATAATGATTGTGTATTACAACAGGGTGATGACTGACTCCAGGGAGGTATTCTTAAAGTTCTTTGGATGGGATAAATGAGTTTGCCAGGTCTGGCTTAGTGGTAAAACCCTTTAATCTACTCTGAAAATAATACTTAGTTTATGTGTGGAAAGTTTTGAACATGTTTTGCATTTAAAAAATGAATATTAATATCATGATGTCACTTGTATGTGGAATCTAAAAAACGATACAAATGAACTTATTTGCAAAAGAGAAATAGACTCACAGACATAGAAAACAAATTTATGGCTACCAAATGGGGAAGGGGGGGGATAAATCAGGAATTTGGGATTAACAGATACATACTACTACATATAAAATAGATAATAACAAGGACTTGTATAGCACAGGGAACTATATTCAAAAAAAATTGTAGCAGAGGGTTAACATTCCAAATCATTTGAGTTCCTGATCCCCGCCCTTGCCCCCAACATAACCCCCACCATCCAAGAGGAAAACGGATGTGCATCCCACTTGACCCTGCAGTGTTACCTCTAGCACTACCTCTAGCATCTACAAGATATATTCAATATCTTGTAATAACCTATACTGGAAAACAATCTGAAAAAGAATATACATAGAAGTGAATCACTTTGCTGTACACCTGAAACATTGTAAATCAACTATACTTCAATTTTTAAAATTTATAAAAATTAAACAAAAAATGAATATTGGACTTCCCTGGTGGTCTAGTCGTTAAGACTCTGCACTTCCACTGCCCGGGCTGTGGGTTCAATCCCTGGTCGGGGAACTAAGATCCCACATGTGGTGTGCACAAAAAAATAAATAAAAATTAAAAGAATATTAATCATCTTCCTTTAGCCACGTGTTTTCAGATGTTGGATTGGTTTACTAAAGCAATGTCAATTATAATGTGACTTTCTTGTTCTCCTTGCTTTGAAGAATCAGGTGTCGGGGGAGGTTCTATCCTGGTGGACAGACCTGTGAACTTCTTGCCTGTTTTACTTTTTTCTTAGGGTAATTTAATTGGCTTGAAGACCTTAACAACTTCTGTCCAATTATTGGGAATATATAGTGATCCCGATATGTCAAATGCTTTTAAAATAAAATTTCACAATAAAAATTATTTTGTTTTCTTAACAGAAATCGTAGCCCATTAATGAGTTTTGGAGCCAGCTTTGTCAGTTTTTTGGTAAGTTTATGTGGGAAGAGGTTTTGGTGGGAGGGAAACAAATACATAATGTATGTCTTTTAGTGGTTACCTGCTGTAGAGATACACTATTGTAGAAGATCTTTTACAGTTTAAAACTGGAATAAAATTTTTGCCTATTAACCAACACTTATGAGATACCCTTCCCTAATTTTAAAGATTAAATGCTTATATCTTCTAGAGCATTATATTTTTTCCAACCAAAATCCTTTTTAAAATAAAAATATAATTGAAAGACCTTTCCAAAAATTAAAAATGCATTAGAGTTGAAAAGAAAAAAAAAGTCAGACTTTGGATAATAAAGGTTTGCTTTAAAATTATTGAATAAATGTGGATCAGAAGACAGGTTAAATTAGCAGATTTAAAGTTTATCGGTTACTTTTGCATTTTTGAATATTAATATTTAGGAATTGAGAGAATAGGTTGCAGTTAGGTTTTAAAATAAATTGGGCAATGTAGAAAATTGGATGCCTTTAATTAGGTCCTTCCAAGAACCTGGTGTCCTGTCTCTGCCCTTGTAGCCTGTTCATCTCAGAAACCTCAGTTCTTCTGGGAGAAAGTAGCAGATTTTCATCAGAGAAGGGATGATTTTTTTTAAAACATCTTTATTGGAGTATAATTGCTTTACAATGGTGTGTTAGTTTCTGCTGTATAACGAAGTGAATCAGCTATACGTATACATATATCCCCATATCCCCTCCCTCTTGTGCCTCCCTCCCACCCTCCCTATCCCTCCCCTCTTGGTGGTCACAAAGCAAGGGATCATTTCTACCAGTCAAATGTGACCTGAAAAAATCTACCAGGATCAGGTGCTTGGAAACAAGCTGTCAGTGGAATTTTTCACTGGGGACAATAAAAAATGAGTTCCTTAAAAGTGAGCCCATTGGAACTGCTGTCCCTGAAAAGATTGATAATTGATAATTTTCAAAGTAGTACCTACTAGCTGATGTTTCATTAGCGTTTTGTGCTGTCCTTGATGAACCCAGGGATCCATGCGTGGGTAGAAAGTGCTTTCAGTGAGGCTCTGTTCTAAAAACTGAATTAAGTGGACCAGTCAGAAATCGTATAATTTTTTTGTTACTGTGTTTAATAACAAAAAAAAATGTAGAACAGTGATTGCAAGGACATTTGTTACCATACATTTTTTCATGCTGGTGTAATAGAGGTATGTTCTTATTTCATATTGAGATTATAGTTTGTTTTTTTTTAATGAATAGGGTATGCTGTAACATTCTGATTCTTTTACTGTCAATAAATCATTTAGATGGTTTTCCCCCCTAGTTTGGAGTTGTGTTGTAATAAATTGGCCTAAATTTTCAGACACTTACTGATTCATTCTTTCCTTATTTCTTTCTTGGAAGAATGCCATGATGACATTTGAGGAAGAAAAAATGCAGTTGGCATGTGATGACTTAAAAACCACAGAAAAGCTGTGTGAAAGTGAAGAGGTTGGAGTCATTGAAACAATCAAGAATAAAATTAAGAAGAATGTAAGTACTATGTCTTTAAGTTATGAACTATGTGCTGCTTACTTAGAACATTGTTTATTTACTCGGTTTTTGGTGTTTAGAACATGGCTAAAGCACTAAATGTTTCTTACAGCTTTTGATTATGTAAAGCGTGTTTCTTAAAGCAATAGAACCCCCTTTCATCATTAGAGCTTTTCAGTGCATATTCTTTTGGTATCTTAAAATTATCTTCTTCCACAGTGGACCATGCTGCAAGGGCTTTTGTAGGTTTTCATGTATGTATTTCAGATATGTTGCATTGGCATAATTCAGGAATTTAGCTGTTACCTCCTTTTAAAGCCCAGGGCCCCCCAGCCTTTGGTTATAAATAAAGTCACAATGATATCATAATCCACTTTTCCTGATTTTTCTTTCACCTTTCAGTGCAAAAGTTCTAGACTTTGAGAGGCATCCTCCTACCTCTGATGTTTCTGGAGCACCCAGGGGAGTCACATGTGTCACTTGTTTAGTTGACAAACCAGTCTGTCGGTTACAGTCAGGAAAAGTCACCTGTCATTTCTGCTCCTTTATGTCACTCCAGGTGGTTTCACCTCTGCTCTTGCTTATGGTGTCAGCCATGTGGAAGCCACTGATGGGCCCAGAGTACTGTCTCCTGACACTCCAGAAGAGCCACAGTTCTCCTTGATTTCTCGTTTCTCCAAACTGTACATCAGTCAGTGACCAAGTCCCGTTGACTCTTTGTTAAATACGTCCTGAATTCATCTACTTTCCCTGCCAATGCACTGGGCCAGCCACTATCTCCACTTGCCTAAGACAAACCCTCACTGGCGTTTCTGCCTCCAGTCTCACTGTTCTGTAATTCTTCTCCAAAATACAGTCACTAAGATGCGAATTATACATCGCTGATTTCATTTTCAGTGTCCCCGCCCCCTACCACTGCCATTGCACTAAAATCCAAACTCCTTAATGTAGCTGACTTGTCACTGACTTCTCCTCTACCTGGAACATTCGTCTGCCTCTTGACCTGGTTCATATCCATTCTTTAGTTCCTCCTAGATGTCATTTTCTCCAGAGACTCTTGTCTGAGCCCCCAAGCCTATTAGTATGTCTCCTACAGGTTCCCATAGTTCCTTGTACTTCATCCTTCAGAGAATTTACTGCATTACATGGATGTCAGTGTTCCCTCATTAGACTGTAAGCTAATTTACATGTCTGTGCTCAGTATCTAGTACCAGGCCCAGCACATATGTTAGTAATCAACATTTGTAATGGGTCCTTGCAATTTAAAAAGCATTTTCACATACAGTATCTCATTAGCCCTTCCAACAGCCTTGCAGAGTAGATGTTCTTACAAGCAGAGAAAACAGAAGCATCAATAGATTGACATTTGCTTAAGCAAACAGGGTAATGGGTGCTGGAACTAGATGAGGAACAACAGTGACCATGGTGAATTCTGCTAATCTAGAAAAAAGAGAAGCCAGCCATTTTGTCATGTACACTATGTATACTTTTGTCATATTTGGAAAAATCCTGTCATTTCTTATATCACTGTGAAAGCATATGAAAACTAACCTATTTTGTTCAAGTTTAAGAACGCACTGTTACATTTCAGAGCGAATTTTCTTCGTTTAGCATTCTTTACGATGAAAACCAAAATCTTATTAAAAAGTAGGGTTTTTGGGTTTTACTTTTTCATATTTTATAGAGGTAGTCAACTTTAGAGATTATGACTTAAATTTCAAGTTCAATTTGTAACTCATTCAAAGATAATTTTTAATTCCAGGGTGTTTTCTCCTTAACTAACATGTAATCAGTTTGCAACCCTCACATCTCGGTTGTGTGCACCAAAGGAATGAACCCTAATACTATAGGTCCTTTCTGAAGGCAGATGGCTGCAAAGTGGCTTTTTGGGTTGTTTACCTGGGGCAATGTTTTGTACCTTCAGTGATTTTTTATTTTGGATAAGTAAGAACTTACGTTGTTTTCAAAAAGGTAAAACTCCAAAGTTGTGTGTGGGCTTTCATGTTTCCCATGAACTCAGTGTCTGTAATTTAGAGTATGTGTCTTTGAGTTCCAAGCCTCTTCATCAATGTATTGTTAACAAAATAAAGCTGGACTTAATGGGGAAGGATAGAACTACCAGGCTCAGAGTGTAAATTTGGTCTTGGATTTCAGCAACTGCTGTTTCACACTCCCTGCGTGAAATTATTTTGCACAATAAAGTAATAGTTGTTTGGAAGGAATATTGTTCTTGGGTGTGATTTATTGGTGTGTACTTTCTTCCCACCCAACAGGTTGATGTCCGAAAATCCACCCCCTCTATGGTTGACCGGCTTCAGAGGCAGATAATCATAGCTGACTGTCAAGTTTACTTGGCTGTGCTCTCGTTTGTAAAGCAAGAATTGTCAGGTATGCTGAAGCATTGTTTTTAATGGCTTTTGCTATCCAGTGGACACAATTGGTAATACCTTTTATTAATTAATTAATTAATTTATTAAGAATGCCTCATATTTCAGTCTTTGAAAACATGTAGCATCTCTTTGGGGCGTGATCCTGATTTATTACTTGAGAAATTAAAACCACAAGTGCTTAATGTGTGTTTAGTAGAGAAGTTTTAGTTCCAAAATCTGTTTCGTCCTCTTGTATCCAGATAGTCTGTCATACTTAGAGATATTACCAGTGCCTTAGATTGATAGATTGATGGTTTTTTTTTTCTTGTGGGAATCAAGTTGTGATAATAACCCTTTAAAGTGAAATATAACCAGTTTAAGTTACTCAGAAAATTGTTATTGAAGGCCTGAGTGCGTACTAAAGACTTGCTAAGGTACTTGAATGACTTACATTTTAACAACCCTTAATGAGGAATATAAACTGATTTCTTACTTAGTTTGCCCAGGACAGATGTTTTCCAGGATTTTGTAGCTTTAATATCTTGAGTGGCATAGACTGGAATTGAGGCTCTCAGAGCTCGCTGTAAGGTTCACTTTGACACTAATTCTTCCTTTTATGTGGTTTTATGTCTCTGATGCTGATGGCAGAAACCTGCCTCTTTGGTAGATAGGATTTACTTGAAAGAGTGAAAATTCAAAAAGGAAATTGACTAAAATTCACACTGAGAAAAGCATTTTCTTCCAAACCTGAGATGAAAAAGGGTATGTTCCTGCTAAGTCATAACATACACTTTGCTTTCTGGATTACCGGCAGCCAATTTTCCTGTCCCTTTTTTTTCTTTCTTGTCTCTCTCTGTCTCCATCTCATACTTGAGGTTTCTTTGTTTCTTCTCTTTGGCTCAAGTCAGAAGTAGAATTAACTTTTATTGTGACCTCCAAAATGTGGACTTCCTAGTAATTATCTTCTCTTTTTTTTTTTTTTGTAATTATCTTCTTTTAAAATGTGTTTTATGGTTGTACTATGGTCTTTTCCTTTTGATCCAATTTTTTTTTCTCTTGAAGTCTCATCTCAGGACTCTCCCAATAACTATCTTACTTATATGGTTGAGGGCTCAAAGCTCATGTGAATTTTCTATAACACAGTGATTTAAATCCCCCATTTGGAGTGCCACACTCACGTATATGTAAAAGAGTAGCGGGAAGAGCTGGACCTCTTTGGTCAAGACAGGAGCTCTGGTGTTTTCTGTGATCTTGGACTACTTTTTCCTGAGGTTCAAGGACTTTTCTAAGGACCTATTAAGAAAATATCTGTGGAGAGAAAAGGATAAATCAAATGTAGTAAAATGTTTGGGGAATCAGGGTAAAGGATATCGGGGAAACTTTATATTAATCTGTCCTTCACATGTTCATTCATGGGTCCATTCAATAAATGATAGAGCATATACAGTGCTAAGCACTGTGTTCCATGAGCAAATCCAGGCCATGGTCCCTGCCCTCATGAAATTCAGAATCATCAGTTGGTACTATTTATTTTTAAAATTACTCTGATTGTAAAATTACTAAATATTGCTTTAGAAAATTCGGAAAATATAAAATAATGAAAAAGCAGGTCATTTCTAATCTCACTACTTGGAGAAAATCACTCTTTATTGCAATGTTCTGTTTTTATCTTTCTCTTTCTTTAAAAAATTGAATCTGTGGTGTTTTGTATCCTACTTTTCCCTTTTAGGTTATAATTCACATATTTTTCCTATAGCTCAGAGTTTCAAAATATAATTTTAAAAGCATTAATTTATCATGTGAATGTGCCATAATTTATTTAACCAATTTCTCTTGGACATTCATGTCCATGTTCTTTGCTTTGCTTTTTGTTGTTGTTTTAGTGAAGCTGAACTTAATTTTATATTTTACCCATAAACTGTATTTCCTTCACAAATTACCTTCGTGACCTTTTCCTGTTCTCCTAAAAAGTTGATATTAATCAGCTATTTAATCCTGTTTATCATAGATTTTTTTGTGTTTTGTTTACTTTAGTAATTTTTTTTTTTGCGGTGCGTGGGCCTCTCACTGCCGTGGCCCCTCCTGTTGCGGAGCACAGGCTCCTGACGCGCAGGCCCAGCGGCCATGGCTCACCGGCCCAGCCGCTCCGCGGCATGTGGGATCTTCCCGGCACGAAGCCGTGTCCCCTGCGTCGGCAGGCGGACTCTCAACCACTGCGCCACCAGGGAAGCCCTACTTTAGTAATTTTTATTGGAGTATAGTTGCTTTACATATCATAGATTTTTAACAGCACTCTTGGTTCTTCCTGATGCCGTATAATTTATTGAATGTAATATTGATAGTGAAAGGAAATTTGACAGACATGAAAACCTCAGGTTCTAATAAACACATGTAATGGTCATTTGCTTTATGAACAGCTCAGTATTTGTCTCAAACAAACAGACATAACTAAAAATGTGCTTCATTTGCCTTTCAGAAACCCTCTAGGTTATAAAACTATGAAAAATTTACTCTTTGTTGGGATCCATTTCTTAAACTTTGTTGATGGATAATTGTTTTGGAACAACCCCTCCTTGGAGATGTTTGTTGTAGGTGGTCCTCCCCCACCCCTTGATCAGGTGGCCCAGAAGTGGGTGTGGGTACACACTCACCTGAGCTCCAGGTAAGAGTGAGTCTGTGTGAATTTGTTAGTCCTTCTGACTTTCGAAAGAGCTCCTGTATTTTGTGTCATATGAATTTCTTTATAGTGAATTACCCCATCCTCTCTGTCTATTTTCCTATACTATTTTTTTAAAGATTTATTTATTACTTATTTATTTTATTTATTTTTGGCTGCGTTGGGTCTTAGTTGCGGCACACGGGATCTTTTTGGTTGAGGCATGTGGAATCTTTCACTGTGACGCTTGGGCTCTTCATTGTGATGCGTGGGCTTCTCTCTAGTTGTGGCGTGCGGGTTTTTTGTTCCTCTTCTCTAGTTGTGGTGTGCAGGCTCCAGGGTGGGTGGGCTCAGTAGTTGTGGCGCACAGGCTCTTGTTGAGGTGCGCGAGGTCAGTAGTTGGGGCCTGAGGTCTTAGTTGCCCCGCGGCATGTGGGATCTTAGTTCCTGGACCAGGGATCGAACCCGTGTCCCCTGCATTGGAAGGCAGGTTCTTTACCACTGGACCACCAGGGAAGTCCCTCCTGTACTACTTTTTAATTTACTCTATTATCCAAAGGCCTTTGTTGTTGTCGTTTGCAGTGAGCACATGTGAATTACTTTAGTAACAAAAAGTATTTATTTTTAAACCGACTTGATGGCTTTTGGCACCTTGTTTGTTTCCTGTATTTCCTTTGGGCTTGAAGATCGGCCCCATGTCTTACTATTCTTGGCAATAAGGTAACGCTCAGTAAGTTTTCCTCAAATGAGATTGGGTTTTCCTTGTTTCACAGGTGAGGCCGTTGAGGCTGGATGATTTGTTTGAGGTTGAACAGGTTTACACAGTGATGACAGAACCAGGACCTGAGCTGTGGACTTCTTATTTCATATCTGAATTCCTAGCACTCACAGTTTTCTCTTCACCTTCATTTGGTCACATGAACCACCAGCCTCCCAATGGCCCAGAAACCCGAGGCTCTCGGGGCCTTGTCCCTCAGCCCCCGTGCGCACGTGCGCCTTCCGTCCTATGGAATGAGCCCCTGGGAGAGTAGAACAGCCTCCTGTTGGCCCGGATGCTTTTCCAGACCACATTCTCTACGATGCCCCTGGAGCGCTCTTTCTAAACCTTGTTACACCTGTGCTTCAGACACTTAGCTGTTCTGCAACATCGGCTACAAGGAATAGTGCAGATTCCTTCCTCGGGTGGCATGGAAGAACCTGCCCCCTACCTCGCCGCCACCGCCTCTAGCTCGGCAGGGCTGACTGCGGGTCTCTGAGGCCCTGCCGCCTCGGGCCTTGGTGTGCGCTGCCCTCTCGGTTTGGAACCCCTTTTGTCTTTCTCTTGTGCCTCCCCAGGTGCAGCCTGGGTCTACTCCCTTCACGTTCTCCTTCCTCACTGACTTCATCATACGGCCTCTGTTACTCTGATTGGACCCCGTCCATAGCCAGTTAGAGCAGTCGTCACACAACTGTACACATCTGTATTTACATGTCTGCCCACAGTAACAGATGGGAAACTTCTTGAGGGCAGGGACTGTGTCTACCTGCTATCTTTTTATTTTTCTCCACATTTATTGAGCATCTACTATGTGTCAGATTCTGGAAGGTGATAGATGCTAATGGTCTAGAGATGAATGAGATGTAGCTCTTGCCCTGAGGCTACTGAGAGTTTAGTGGGGGAGAAAGAGGACTAAATAAGTTCTCATTCAGAGTGATACTTTCACCACTAGACATTAGACATGTAAGTTAGTCGGAGAGGTTGCACAAGGAATGAGCAATTCCTCAACTCTGCTGGGAAGGTCAAGGATCCCTAATCCTGAACCTGAGCAGGGTTATAGAGAATGGAAGTCCGTTGTCTTCTCTGTGTCCCTGTCACCTGATATGCTGCCTTTGCCTAACACATGGTGGGTATATAAATGTGAATTAAAGAGAGGGATGGAGGAAGGGTGATGTCGTTCAGGAATGAGATGCATGATACTGAGCCCTAGGAAGCCCCAAGAATAGTTGGGATTGGAGAAGGGAGTCTACCAGAAGTCTGTTGACTGGGGGTAAAAGTAATAATGAGGAGGTGGGCTGACTAGTGGAAACTAAATCATCTTTTTTTTTCCTTCCGAAGTCTGTTATGTGGGTCACAAGGAAGCCAAGGCTGAACTTCCCTTCCATTACAGGACTAACCAGCCTCATCCAGGACAAGCAAACAGACAGAATGCTATGGTAGGGCCTCTCACCAGACACAATCCCTACTAAAAAAAAAAAAAAAAAAAAATTTACAAAATTTATTCCAGGATCCATTTAGTGTAACTTGATATTTCCATTTTCCAGACAACTCTTGTCCTTTCTAGGGGAGGACTCCCACCCCCGTTATGGGGACAGGGTTTCCCATCTCTCCTGCATCTCTGGTTGGTTGAGGCTGCCCCTGACAGGGGAGGGCTGTCGGTCTGTGGTTTTCTGCTCTCTGTGCAGCCCTCCGGGGACGCAGGCACGATGGTTGAATGTTTTATGTCTGACGTTTCAGAGGAGCCTATGAGAGCCCGTGCAGATTGAGGGGCCCAGTGTTCAACTGTTTTCTCTGCTTGTTGGGCAGAGGCTGCTCCTGGTCGCGTTGCTGGGCATCAGCTGACTAAGCGTCCCTCCCGCTGGGGCCGCGGTGCTGTGGGCCCGGAGCGCAACTTCTCCACCCGGTCCTCACGCAGCCTCTGCTCCTCCCGTCGGAGTCTGGCTGAGCTCAGATGTTTCGGTCACCGCATTTGGGACATGGAGTCGGGCGAGTCCTGGGACCTGTTTCAGTGCAGAGTTGAACTTAAAAAGTGGTAAAAACAAAATCTGTTTCTCTCTAGGTCCTAACTTTGTACACATCTCAGTTTCTAATCTTCGATGAGTCAAAACTTTGAGTTCTATTTACCCGGCTCAAGTTCAGGACTTTAAAGCTTGTTACTGGAGACTTGAACATGTGCTTTTAAAATAAATGTTAACATCTAAGCTCTTATCTTAGGCAAGAAATTAAAGATGTTGAATTAATTTCATTTTTATTCTGTAAAAATGGGTTTTTACCATGTTGGTTTTCTTTTCCTTTTGTTAATTGAGTTGCTTCCATTGCTGCCACTCTTTTCTGTAACTTCACCTGAGATCTGGAGTACTACAGCTTGTTTCCCTAACACTAGTCCCTTTAACTCCAGTTTTAGGGAGCCCCTGCTTCTCCCGAGCAGGCGTCCTTCCCTTAGCTGGGTACCACTGCGTGCGTCATCCCTGCACCCATCCTTGGCCCAGCTTGTCCCCTGATTCACTCTGCCTCTGAACAGCTTTCCATCTGTCCCTTCATACTTACATTCCTGTTGCTCTCCCCTGGAATGCTGCATTTCCCTGAGTGCGTCCTCAATAAAGTGACAGCAGCCTGGAAAATACAGGATAAAATGGAGTTAATTTTTTCCCTCTAACTTTCCAGTTAGGCTTGGGGACAGGAGGGAGTAAAGTTTTCTACTGAAATCCTGCAGTACTTCTTTTGCACTTTTAAATTTATGTATGTGCTTATTACATAGAAAACAAGTGACTGTCAAAAAGGAAATAAAGAAAGGGCAATTCACTCATAATCTCAACATTGTTTTTCGTTTTTCTATGTATGACCCAGTGGACCATATAAATAAACATATGCGTATATAGTCTTATGTTACACACATTTTTTTCACTTTTATTTTCTAATTTTATTGGGCATTTGGAGGGCTGAGATGTATGTCTTATAGTTCATTTGTGTCCCTCAGGTGCCAAGCACAGTCCTAGGCATGTGATAGGAACTTAGTAGCTCGTTGACATTTTTAGGGTTTTGCAATTTTACTTTTCCTCTTTTTATTTCATTTTTTATCTGTAGCCAATTATTATTTCTTTTCAGTTAGATTCAATTGCTTTTGTGTTCTCAGGACTATATATTTTAGTTTCCTTTTTCTTGGTCTTTTTCTGTTTTTCTATTCAATCTCTGGCTTTTTGGATCGTAAGTGAGAGTCACCTTTCTTGTCTGTGGGTGTATTGGATTCACCTAAGCACTTTGCTAGCATACAAAGAAGTGTCAAGGTTAGGTTTTCTCAAACCTCTCTTTTTCCCACAATACTTCCATTTAGGAGGGAAAAAGTCACTGAGCCTCTTAAAGGCAGGATCTATGTCTTATTTCTCTTTGATTCTCCTAGAACCTAAAAGTAATATTAGCACAGTAAATATTTTTGTTAAATTGAACTGAATAAAAATAAATTGTTTCAGATATGTATTACTTTTATAACAATAAATTATACACATAGTACCGCCCCCCCCCCCGCCAGCAAAGCTTTTGTAGACTGGTTTATTTTACTTCTTCATCCTGTCATGTAGCAATCTTTGCAGTGCACTTAGACTACAGGACATTCATCACCCAGAACTTGTGGGATGGTTGTGTTTTGAATTGTGATCCCATAGGAGATACGGTCATCGTTTGCCAGAAAATTGATACTTTAATTAAGATAGTAGCTTGAGTTAATGGATCAGGGGTCCCCAAGACCAGTGATTAGGAGGACTCAGAAGATAGTCAATACTCATGGCTATGATTTGTGGCAGTGAAAGGATACAAAGCAAAATTAGAAAAGGGAAGAGGCACAGGGACGAAGACCAGGAAAAGTCAGGCCCATGCTTCCCAGGGTCCTCTCCCAGAAGAGCCCCATAGGATGCGCACGATCCTCCTGGCAGTGAATTATGACGACACCTGTGAAATGTAACCAACTGGGGAAGCTGGTTAGTGACTCAGCATCTGTAGTTTTTACTGGGGACTGACCATGTAGGCACCCCGCTGCCTGGTGCATACCCAGACTTCCAGAAGGAAAGCAGGTGTCCACATAAAACATTGTTCATGCAAACTGTAGGCACAGTGAGCCCCTCTTACCGGTTCTGGGAATGATGGGACCCCTCCCAAATCCAAGTTCCCAGATACCAGCCAAGGGCCAACCTTGTAAACAGGCCTTTCAAAGGAGAGCAATAGGCCTGCTATGTTAATTCTTTTCTGCACATGCCATATAATCTTAGATCACTTTCAATTCAGGGATTGGACTTTTATAAATCAGATTTTATGTTATATATTTTATGTCATTCAAAAATAAATTAAAACACTTCTTTCCCTGCTGTTCTAAAGGGCCTGGAAGCCTGGTACACGGTTCCTGTTGTCTTCTGTTGTGCTTTGAGGTCAGAGTATCAGTACCATTATTGGTAACGGTGCCAAGTTCTCCTCTATAGTTACTAGAGAACCATTTTACAGAAAACTCCCTGTGGAGGACCTTTTCCCCAGATATGTGGTGGTGATGCACTCAGACAAGCACAGGTCTATCGACGCCCCCACTTCCCTTCCTCATCAGAAGGGAAAGATGTTCGCAGGAGAGGGTGAGGCAGGACTCAGACCTGAGAGGGGCCGGTGGGGCGTGGAGCAGGGTAAATCCCAGGTTTATCTCTCCCTTTGCCTTTGTGGCACACATTCTCAAGGTGGCTATGTTAAGAAAATTGGCCTAACAGAAATAAAGGGAAGTGGCTTTAAAAACAACAGATTTTCACCCTGCGGTGTGAATAGCTTCTGCTTTGCCACCCTCCTTCCCTGGAGCTCTCTAGGCTGGGCAGTGGGGGAGCTCCATTGTCATACACACCAGATAAAGCCCCCCAGCCTCGCTAGGTGCGGTTAAGCCACGAATAGGCATTGAATAGAGATGCATTGGGGATTCTTTGCATTTTTGTATTTAACGCTGATGACATTTTTGTTAATAAACTGGCCGTTTGTTCACCCGATGACTATTAATCGTTTTGTTTTGCTTGTTTTATTTTTTGGCAAGTCGCCATGCTTGGTGCTTGGGTATAAATTTAGCAGCAAATTTAGATTTAGAAGTTGCTCTTGAGGAGGGATGAAGCACAAGGTACGCAAATTTAAGAGTTTTATCCGGAAAGCGCCATAGTTCAGGTAGTTCAGGGATGTGGTAGAGGGTTTCACAGAATACGTGGGAAAAAAGTCCGATTCAGATGATGCTTGCATTCATTCATGTAGCAGATATTAGATGCTATGCCCTCACCTCGGCGTGAGGGGCTCGATACAATGAACAAAATAATACATGGTTCTTGCCAAGGGGTCATCCAGACTAGTAAAGGGAAACAGACAACAAATAAGGAATTTAAGCCATATGAAGAACAGAAGGTTTCATGATGGGTAATAATTTTTATTGTTTTTTAAAATTTTGTTTTTTCAGGTCATTCTTCAATATCTTTATTATTAATGTAGGAAAATTGTTTTGAATACTTGTTTTTTCATACTTTTCTCCCCTTCTCTTTATAGCATACATAAAAGGTGGGTGGATCCTTAGGAAAGCCTGGAAGATTTACAATAAATGCTATTTGGACATCAATGCCCTCCAGGAGCTGTATCAGAAGAAGCTAACGGAAGAGCCCTTGACTTCTGACGCTGCAAATGATAATCACATTGTGGCTGAAGGGGTGTCTGAGGAGTCTCTAAACAGACTGAAAGGTGCTGTGAGCTTTGGATATGGCCTTTTTCACCTTTGCATATCCATGGTGCCCCCAAACCTGCTCAAAATCATCAACCTGCTGGGTTTTCCTGGAGACCGCCTACAGGGGCTTTCTTCACTGATGTATGCAAGCGAAAGTAAGGACATGAAGGCCCCTTTAGCTACGTGAGTAGCTATATTGCAATGCTTTGGTAGATAATATAGTGTTGAAAGTAAGTGAACGACAATCAAAACCTTTATAGGAAACTTCAGGTAAAATGCTTGGTTGGTTGACATGCTGCCATGCCAGCACTGTTCTTAAGTCTCATGAGTCCTGTATTTTATTTTATTTTTATTTATTCACTTATTTATTTTTGTGGAAAGTCCGTCTTGACCATTTTCTTTCTTTTCTTTTTAAATTTTTTTTTTGTTGTTGAGTCCTGTATTTTAAACATGCAGAATGATCATGATTTATAAAGTTTTTGTGACCCTGACCAGTCACTGAGATTGATAATCCTGATTTTTGGACTTAAGGGGATATACATTTCATAAGACTCTTCTGTGATTCTGAAATTTCTATTCTTATATCCTCATGTTGGGTAATTTTCCTTGATGATTCTGGTTGGTCCATTGGTCTCTTACATGTAGCTTGGAGAGTTTGTGGTGTTCAACTAAATTGAGTTATTGTTGTTCAGACTAAACTTAAATGATAATTATTTAAACCAAAAAGTGTGAAGAAGCCATTATAACCGTCCAGAGCAAGGATTCACCCATTTCCTCATCAGTTAAAAATGATGTGATTTTTTTTCCATCTGGTAAATATCTACTACCATTTGCAGTTAGAATAATTTTATCAAATACTGGATGTCCTTTGACATTACACCACTTATCAGAATTTTTCCAAAGATTTTGGTATCACAGAGAACATTAGTGTGCTGTATTTCTGCTCATGTCAGTATTGAGGAATTTGGATGTTAACTCTTAATCAGCTGGTAGCTATTAAAAAGGTCATTAATTTTTTATTGCAAAAATATTCATACCTCCACAAACTCATTATATGACACAGTGGTCCTTTATTAATTTGACTTAACAGATTTGTAACTTATGATAATTTGTCTTTTTTAATAATATTTTCTGAGAAAGGAATGAATTCAGTTAATAATAATGTAAATTAGTCTGATCTCCAGAAGAGGACCAAATTTATGCACATGCTGGAAGCATACATTTGCATAAAAATATTGTGTTGGTTAAACGTTTTTGTCAGTTGGTTAAAGTCGATCCCAGGGAATCTATTTTGTTACTTAGTTTAATGTGGCTTTTTTTTTTTTTTTTTGAAAGGGACACGTTTGAAGTGGGAGAATTTTAAGTAACTTACTTATTTGTTTGGTTTTCAAATTGAACAGCCTCAGTGGCTAGAGAAAGGGCCCTTCATGCGGTCCTTTCACTTATTTTAACCCAATTTTGTACAATTTTGCCTGTGGTTCCTATATTTAAATTCAGTCTGAGGCTTACACTCTAACTTTTGTGAACGCTAGCGAAAACATTTTCCTTTTGTAAAAAGTAATGCAAAGAGTAATTTGAAGGGGATAGTAAATTCACGGTAACCAATTACTGTTTCTAATTTACACGTTGACGAGTAAGGTGTAGAATGCAGAGATTTACATAAACGATACCGTCAGCAATCCATCTAGAAGCCTCAGAAGAGCTCCTTGCTTCTGTGACCTTATTCTCTTATCCGATGGGAGTATGCTGATTTATATGTTGTGCTCTAAAGTTGTGGCTTTCCAAATACTGTTAAAACTAAGATGGGGGGCGATACTGATTTTACTTCTTCAGAGACTGCCTAGTGAGCTTTTTGGAAGGGGTGTGTATTGGAAGAGCACACACTGATTTTTTTTAAAGAGTGGAAACACGGTAAGAAAAGTCATTGTCACTCACGGTTTCTCTCCCTCTTCCTTTAGATTAGCGCTGCTCTGGTATCATACTGTGGTCCGCCCGTTTTTTGCCCTGGATGGCAGTGATAACAAAGCAGGCCTGGATGAAGCGAAGGAAATTCTTCTCAAAAAAGAAGCTGCTTATCCAAATTCTTCCCTCTTTATGTTTTTCAAGGGACGCATACAACGATTAGAGGTACTGTGCATTCCCCATCTTTTTAAAAATAAAGCCTTCTGTTGATCGAATCTATAATTCTTACTTGTGGGGGGGTAGTATCACAAGGAGCCCGAATGTCATAGGGCCGAGTAACATCTTGTTTCTGTGCCTTGCGTTGCATCCTTGCTGTGGGAGCCTCTTCCAGGAACCCGGGGTGTTAGTCAGTTACCTTCTGTTCTGCAGCTGTGGGCGAAGCAGGGCCGGGGTCCCTTGGTGCTGATGAGACGAGATGCTGCCACCTGAGCTGAAGGCACAGGAGCCCTTGGGAGCGTCTTAGTTAAAGAACATGAGATATGTTGTTTTTCCGTCTCTGGAATTACTAATAATCTGTTTCCAAATGTTCATCCTGGCTGACAGTTGATTTATACACAAGTTATTGCCCGAAATGTCAAGGACAGCAAAGGCTTTGAAATAGTAGTAGCTGGTATTACTTTTTCATGCATGTGTCTAGGTCCTGTGCCAGAGGTTTCACACACACCATCCCATTTGATCCTCAGAGCAAGCCTGCGACAGAGATAGAAAATCATCCCCTGGCATCTTACAGGAAAGATAAACAGGGATCTTAGCGGGCTTCACGTGACCTCCGAGGTCACCCAGCAAGCGAGGCCAGGCTGTCTCATTTCAGAAAAACAGTACGCCCTGGCCTTTGAGGGGGTTCTGCTTCTCTTTGCATTTCTTTTTTTGTCTGCTTGCTTGAGGGCATGAGGATCTGAAGAAAAACGAAAATTTTGTAAGAAATTAATCATGCATGTGAAAGAAGGTGACTGTTCTGAGGTCTACCACCCACAGGCTCACCAGTAGCTAGTAGTGCAGCAATGTGAGGTTTAATAACCTCTGCCCTCAGTTAACCAGGCATTCTCAGCACACCCATCGAAAAAACCCACAAGTGCTTTGGAAGATTTTTGCCTAGGAACGCTTTCATGAGCACAGGAGGTGATGCGTTCACTAATTTTTTGTTGGCAGTGGAGAGTATATTACTTCCCCAATAATTTCTTTCCTTCATGGAGTGCCTTCTTAAATCTGAGGACGCCTTCCCTTTATTTATGGAAATTGTATTTTAAAGATTGTACTAATAATTTACAGCTGAAACACAGCACAGAAAGCTCTCCAGGATCTGACTTATTTAAGCCCATGTCCAAGTCATTTTTCTTCTCATTACTTTGAGACTGTTTTTCTTGGCATTCAGGCCCACGTACCTTCAGTGACATTGCTCTTTTTTTCTCTTGCTCTCTTAAAAACGTAGATCAGTCTCTTGTGCAATCCAGTCTGCTGTTAGTGTGTTTTTCTTTCAAGCTCAGGGTTACGGTCCTGCATGTAGGGAAGCATGTTCAAGCTCTTCAGGTTTCTCTACTCCCTTGGGTTTGTGCAAGAGGAAATAACCCCGTAAAAGGAACATTTTAATTGGCTCAGCCTTCTCACTTGAGTGACCTTTTCTGAAATGAAAGTTGGGTGCAGGGTAAATGCTTTCTTAGATGTGTAATGCCTTTCCTTTAAGCAATTGACATTCTGAATAACTCTGAACTCGAAGATACTAGGTTTAGTGTTCAAAGGAGGTTTGCCTAGTGGGGGTGAGAGCCTGACGTTTACAGTTGTGTACAACACAGCAATGAGGCCAGAGCATCAGGCACGTACTAGACGTCTCTCCCCTCACTCCCTTGATCAATGAATGCTCTAAATTGGGTTTTGAAACTGTTAAATAGAAATGTAAAAGTCAGGATTTATATTTCATTATGCTTCCCATTTTCATTAATTTTTTATTTTAAAACAAAAATGCTGGGACTTCCCTAATGGTCCAGTGGCTAAGCCTCCACGCTTCCAATGCAGCAGGCCCAGATTCGATCCCTGGTCTAGGAACTAGATCCCGCATGCATGCCACAACTAAGAAGTCCGCATGCTGCAACTAAAGATCCTGCAGGCCACAACTAAGACCCGGTGCAGCCAAATAAATAAACAAACAAATATTTTTTTTAAATGCTTAACTTTTAGCAAAATTAATAACTTATTTGTTCTCCAGAAACTCAATGTGGCATGATTTTAGTTTGTCCACAAGTCATCCCTATTAGGGACGGAGTGAATGCTAACAGTGAGCGGTCATTCATTGTCGTTGGGATGATTCTAGAAATGAGGAAGCCACAGCACCATCAGAGGATTCTTATAAGCACGGTTTGGGGAGGTACACAGTGACCATGATCGCTCTCAGCAGACGGTCAGTCTCTTTCATGGTGGATCGTTGGAATCTGAGTGCCGGTGGTGGTTGGAATCTGAGCGCTGGTGGTCGTTGGCATCTGAGTGCCGGTGGTGGTTGGAATCTGAGTGCCGGTGGTGGTCGTTAGAACTCCTTTGTCATGGGGCAGTTTGCTTACCCGACTGATACTTGGTTTTAAGAAAAAAAGACTGAAAGACCTGTTACTGCTCTTGACTGGTGAGCTGTGGCCTGAGGGTCAAGTGAAGTGTGACAGTTGTTTCTGTTTGGCTCTTCCCAAAGTCTTAGAGGATAACAGAATTTTAGGGCTAACTTGAGGTATTACGGTGCCTGGACAGTGGCATTTCGTTCGTCTTCCCAGGTGAGCATGTAGGAAGGTGTCAGCTGGTGGCATCCTTCATTTGCTGATGAAGAATTGCTCAGAGAGGCTGTGACATGGGGCTTCAGAGGCTTTTTGTAAGGCCTCTAAGCTCCCAACTCAGTTTATGAAAACACACAGGGCTTCGTTGATGAATTTGTTTACAGAAAACCTTTTTCCTTTTCAGTGAGCATTTAGGTTAGAGAGAGGGCGCCTTGAGACCTTTTTATGGACCGGCTCCAGGGAACATGGTCTGGGGCTCTAATTTTGACAGGTGCATCATATGACACGGACTTAACTTTTTAGATTCTGAGTCACTGAAGAAGTTATTTGCACAGCTGCTTTCATGTAAGCTTGCCCTCATACAGGGTGACTAGCTCAACACGGGCTGGTTAGTGTTCACTTTCCTTGTTATTTTCGAATCATGTGCAGGTGCCCACTTTCTCTTTCAGTGTCATCAACAGCTTTTTACATACTTTGCCCTTCATTGTTTGGGACAGTTTGGAATCCGTAGGGGAGGGTGGTCTTTAACACGTCCACCCCTGTCCTGCCACTTGCATAACCCTAGTGGCCGTGTCTTCATTATTCCCCGGTGTTGTGGCCTGACTTGACATAGCAGTGAAGTTCTATGCCGTCGGTGGTACACGGGGTCCTTGTGCATCTCAGGACACCAAGCTTCTCTGCTCTTCGGGAGTCTTGGCCAGACTGCAGGAAGAGTTTTCTTTCTTTACCACCTTTGCTTCTCCCCACTGCGTGTCTGAAGTACCCCCACCTCTGGCCCTCTCCACCCTCTTGCCTTACCCTCCTTACGTGTCCTGTTGACTTTTCCCATGTGACTTAGCATGTTGCTGTGAGGAATAAATGGGTTCACACAGTACTTAGCATGTGATAAACGCTATCCAAGTAGTGGTGTGATGGTGGTTGTTATTCTTACTGAGTGCTTAAGCCTGGGAAGCAGTGTTACCAAATTTGCTCTCTTTTTAGGAGAAAGAACTTGTTTTGGTGTTGAGAGTTGTCAGTAGAGCTAGGCTTGTGATGGGTAAGATGCGTGTGTGTAGCTAGAGGGGCTATAGCTACTGTACCGTACCCATGTTTACTTTTCCCTGAATTTCCATAATGCACACAGATGTTAGGAAGTTGACCCAAGGGTTATATAGCAACCTCCATTTTAAAATATGAATTGATAATTATAATTTTGAATTTTATATTTATTTCCATCCCATTAAACCTACAGTAGTGGTGGTAGTGGTAGTCTATTAACGTACAAGTGATTAATGAGTATTTTTCTTGATTATTTAAAGGTATTAGGGACAAGTCTACATTTTAATAAACTTTAATTCTCTCCTCTTTTTTCTCTAAACAATACAGATTTGCACAACTCCCCCCTCCTCCCGCTTTAACAGTCTATTTAGTATATAATATACAGATACACATGCTTGGTTTTGTGTGTATACATAGTTTCATATACATACTTTGTATGGTGTGACTGGTTATAAAACTAATTTTTAATATTAATCTACTTATCTGTCTCTAAACGCTCAAATATTTGAATGAATGACAGTTGATGGACATATTCTAATGAAGTTACTTTATGCACTTTGGGAACTCTTACTTTGAGACTGTCTTCCTAGCTTGGACCCATACTTTCTGAATATCCTGCATGGTGACATCAAAAAACCACACATTTGCTTCTCAGGAGCAGAAGTGGGCCCAGCACAAGACCTGGCCCTCAGTGGGTGTTTGTCAAATGAACAGATGAGTCTGTTGGCAGGACGTCCATTGATCAGTGTGAGTGACGGCGTTTCTTTAAGAGAGGAAGCTGGTTATCAAGGACTGTCTACTTTTCTTGGTGGAACCTAAACCTGTTTCTGCTACCGATGCAGAAGAAGATGGTGCAAGAATGTCTTGACATTTGGTGTAAGAGGATGGCCTACTAAGGAGGGTACTGAATCAGATATTGAAATTCTGATGGGCTGGCTAAAGAAGTGTGACTCTAAAGAAAGGAATTAAATAAATTTACAGGAAGTAAAAAGGACCTGGATATCGATGAGGTCTGTGCTCTTTGCTGGAGTGGCAAGGTGAGAAGGCTGAGCCCCTATGCTCCCTGAGCTCAGCCTGGTGGACCCTGTGCTATAACAGCTCCTCAGTTACAGCGGAGACAGCCCTACTTCACGAGGACCAAGTGGGAGTGTGCACAAGGCCTTGAGGCCACACTGAGGGAGTCCTAGTGAACTTTACCATGTCTGTGTGTGTGTGTGGCCTTTTCGTACCATCTTTCTCGTATTCAAAGCTGCCTTTTTGGTTCTCTCTGATAAATGCCACCTTCTCATGCACAGTCTGCTCTGGTTTGTATTTCTCCCCCCGGTCCTTGCTTCTGAGCAGGGTGTGTGATAGGATGTGGTTTCTTTTCCCCATGAGTAATGTCTGCAGGGATGGCTTTGATGGTTGACCTTTACTTTGTCACCTTGGTGTTCCATCTCCTTACTTTCTTTTTTTTTTTTTTTTGAGGTGATTTTTTAAAAAATAAATTTATTTTTATTTTTGGCTGCGTTGGGTCTTCATTGCTGGGCACGGGCTTTAGTTGCGGTGAGCGGGGGCTACTCTTTGTTTTGGTGCGCGGGCTTCTCGTTGCGGTGGCTTCTCTTGTTGCGGAGCACGGGCTCTAGGCGTGCAGGCGTTCAGTAGTTGTGGCTCACAGGCTCAGTAGTTGTGGTGCACGGGCTTAGTTGGGATCTTCCCGGACCAGGGCTCGAACCCTGTCTCCTGCATTGGCCGGCGGATTCTTAACCGCTGCGCCACCAGGGAAGTCCCAGCCATCTCCTTACTTTCTGTTACCTGCATGGTTCTGTGTGAAAGGCCCTTACGCTTTGACCCCAGCGTGCGTGTGTTCTGGCTCTGGATCTTCCTCCCACTCATCATTTCAGGCTGTAGTCCTTTCTCTCTGGACTTTTACTGATGAAATTACATTTTTCATTGGTGCTCCCCACAGTAAGCAGGAGATCTGTGTTGCTTTTTAGCTCCTTAGTTCATGATTGTGGCAGGGGCAGAAAGGTGAAGGTTGATCCCCTTGGTGATGAGTTTCTCAGACAGAGACAAGAGGCAGGAGGCCTGCGGGGGTCATGGAGAGTAGGGGCCAGCACAGAAATGCCAAACCCAGGGAGGCCTGTGCCCATGCACCCAACTCGGGGGCATATTGACTAATCAGAGGTGTTGGGTGGCAGCGTTTCTCTGCATCTGTTGATGAGCAAGCCTGCCTCTTGTATCTGAACAGCATGATTTGCCAGCATGAGGTAATGTTATTATTTATAGGATCAGGAAAAAGGCAATGCAGGAAGAGAAACAATTCCCTGAAGTTCTGTTAATTGTAGTTTTCTCTTCCGACCTATGTGGTTCTCTTTATTACTTCAGGCACCAGGAAAAATAGGGTTACCATTTATTCTCAGAAGGACACAAAATGAGAGATTGGCTTAATATGGTGTAGGAGAGGTGCAGGATATATTTGTCTTCACTTTCCATTGTGATAAATCCATACCGTGTGGTTTAATGACTCTGTTCACTGAAATGAGATGATGATAACCCAAATTGCTAATAGGTTAAATACATTTGCTCTTCTTTTAACTCTATCTTTACAAGTTGTTGGGTTGAAAAGCAAGTAGAAGGTTAACATTGATTTAGATCCCTAAGCTCACTAAATGTGCATAAGAGGAGGAGTTTTCCCTTGCCTACGTTAACCCTGGTCCTAAGGGTAGGGGTTAAATGCACGATCTATTGTTAGGTGTCCTTGACAGTAATACTGCTAAACCGATTCCGCTACTCAGTGACATTAATGCTGAATCACGTGTGAGTAACCGGGTTGTCACAGCATGTCCTTCTGCATGCTACAGGTGACAAGGCGGGGCCTCTCTTTTTAAAACACATACATAATACTTTATTGTTAAGATGTTAAGCAACTTCATAAAAATAACCCAGCAATAATTAAATTCTAAGCTGTTTTGTTTCAAGTTGTTTTGTGATCTTTAACATACACATATTAGACTTCAGGCACTTTTGCTTACAAATCTAATGTTTGCATGTTTTAACATAGTTTTTGTAAACAACTGGTATGGAAACTATTTAGATTTCCATTGTGTTACTAATTTGATATTTCCCATTGTTGGGCTGTTGGGCTATTGGGATATTTAACAGTTGTTCCCCTATGATTTCCCAGTATTTCCCTGTGATAGAAAGTACTGTAGATTTCATTTTTTCAGAAATAAAATTTATCTTCTCAAACTGGGACACATAGACTATTTTGTTCAGATTGTAAAATGATGTTTTAAGAAGTCTTACATTCTCATACCTCTTTGCCTGTGGAGGTGGGTGTGGTTTAATTCTGATACCTGTTGGATTCAAGAATAGTAACATTAATTTAAGGGTATTTCTCTTCCTGTTATTGAACTAAATCCTTAAGATAGATGCAATCTGTTTTTGAAATAGCTTTATTTTATACCTTTTATAGATGTTTTAAAACGAATATTACATGGTTTTGACAATTGTGATTTTATGTTTTAAATATAATAAATACATCACTGTTGCCTTTAAAAATATATATTATTTAGTATTTTTATCCACTTGTTTCTCACATATACTCAGCTTTCAGTTTGTCGGGTTCTGTATACTATAGGGACATTTTAATTGATATTTATAATATTTCTTATTCATTTCTGAGAATATCTCTTCATTTAGTCATGTCACTCTTTCTCTCATTACTTTATAATTTTTTTTACCTGCATCTGTCCTGTCATATATATAGTAAACGTGGGTTCAGATAGAATAAGTATGTGCATGTGTATATAGTTATTTTGGATTAAGGAGGAACTAGAATTCAGGCCTTCTCTCTCAACCCAGTTCTCTTTTTAGCTTTTATTTGCTGATAAGTTACATATATATATATACATTCTAAATGTAATATTATATATGTGCAAAAAACCATATGTGTAACTTACTAGCAAATAACACATTTAAATATTAGTATAAATATAAATATTCAGGAGAGCTTATTCTTGGGCTTTAGAAATAAACCTGATATTTTTAAAAAAATGAGTTGATTAATGGAATTTTTTCCTGCATTTTGGAGAAGCAAGTCACTTAAGGTAATTAAACATTTGAATGTATTTTTTGGTTAGTCATTGCTAAGTACCCTTTTGAAATTCTTTAATAATTTATCTTATTTCTTCAAGAATCTTAATTTAAGACATCTACTTACTGCTACATTCATCTTAGTTTTATATTTTACTTTTTCTCATTTCCACTTATTTTTAAACATATGATGACTATTTCCAGACATGTAAATGTGGTATTTTTATTATTTGTGGTGGTATTTTTATAAATTTGTGTTTTCTTAATTTTATGATTGGGCTTTAGATTATCATGTGGGCTTTTATAGAGAGAGATTTGATTTTTTTATCAATGCATTTTCTACTTCCATTTTCTTTCTAGTTTTTCTTAATTTAGCTTGTTTTATAGTTCATTTTCTTAATACTTTATTGTATTTGTCTTATTAGAATAGTGAAGTATTAGTATTCTTGTTTAGGGATTCGATTGTATTCCTTGAAATTCAGCTTGCATTTCATTGGTTAACCGAGAGTGTTTGGGGGGCTGTGATATTGTGATATAATAAGATACAGATCATGACTAAGGGCTCAGCTCTGGAGGCCAACTGCCCAGGCTGAGTCCTGGCTCCTCTACTTCGGCTGAGTGACCTTGGACGAGACGCTTAATCTCTTTAAGCCTCACTTCCCTCCTTGTTGAGGTGGGCCCCTGGTTTGTACCTTAGGCGTAGGTTCCCTGTTGAGATTTAGGGAGGTGCTAATCTGGGAGGCACGTGCTGTCCTGGGGCTCTGAGCGTGGGTCCTTGTTGGTGTAAAGACATGACCACAGCCCTGCTGGGGCTGCTGCTGGGGCTGATGCGTTAGCAGCCACAGGGACAGAGCTCATGCCCCGGGGGAGATCAGGACCACGTGGCAGGCAGGCATGTAAGCAGATGCAGATGTGGCCAGGCTTTGAGAAACATAAAAACAGGCCTATGGGAAGGGAAAGCATGGTGTGGCTCACCCATGGTGCAACCCTCGCAGCTGGAAAAGATGACCCAGGAGTGGGGGTATTTGGGTTGGCTCTTGAAGAGTCTGTAGGAGTTTGCAGGTGAGAGGTGAGAGCATGGGGGATGAGCTTGCACTCAAGCCCAGATCCAAGAAAAGGACAGATAATGGAGAGATACAAGCTCATTGGGGCTGGAGCATTTGGTGGAGAGATGTGGGTGGAGTAGGGGTGACCCCGGCAGCAACAGATGATTTGATTTGGTTTCTCAATCCCAGCCTCCCTTCTCATAGAGGACTTTCTTGTTCATATTTAATTGTGTCTATGAAGCACACGTGTTGTTTTCCTTTGCTCTCAGGGCTGTGTTTATTGTTCTTGTTTGTTTCCGTTTCTGCTTGCTTATTCAGGGGCAGATTTTTCCGTAATGCTTGATTGGAAAGGTGATCACTGTATTTTACTTGTCTGCCATTTTGAACATGGGTTCACATATCCACGCAGGCAGTGTTTCTTTCATGTCTTCGTTCCTCACTCTTCTGAGGACAGTAAGTGTACAGCAAACTCCCATTGCCGGGTGGCACAGAGCTAGTTTTAGGACATAGTGTTCCCTACTTTTGCCTACCCCTGTCCAGAGCTCATGTGTGAAATTCTCTATTTCCTCATAGTATCATATTGAACTTTTCTGCCTTTCTTTATGATTTTGGACTCTCAATGTGTGGGCACATTGGTTTCCTAAATCTGTGCGTTTCTTTGTTTCGTGTACGAGTCCTCATTTCTCTGTGGCTTCTTATAGAGGACTTGTTAGCTGTGGGAGTTTGTTGTCATACAGCTTCAGACCTTCAGGTTTGGGCGCGTAGCATTGTAGAATGAGCACTGGACTAAAAGCCTGAAGATTTGGTGTTGGCTGGTTCGTGAAGAGTGAAAACCCTCTCTACTTCCACATGGTCGCTCACACGTCAGTTTGGAAGAGCAGTGACTCCTCAGTGAAGCCAGTCTTCTCTGGCTCTGGTTCTTTATTTGGAAAATCAGGGGGGTTGGTATAAATCAGTGTTTTTCGGAAACATCTTACCGGGAGCACTGATTTGACGGACTAGTTAGTACATGTTCCAGGAAAAGAGGTTCCATGTCATTGAAATCAGGATATCCTGGGGCTTCTCGGAGACTTTAGTTTTGCATCACGAGGGAGATAGAGTCTGCAAGTACGCTGTGTTTACCCAAGTTAATTGGCCAGGAAAATTCTTTTTCATACTGTAGCCTGTGAGACCTAGAAGCATTCTGTAGAGCACACTTGAGAAAAACTAGGCTACATTGATTTTTAAGATTTCTTCCAGCGTACAAATTGCATGGTTCTGTGAATATACTAAAAGCCACTGAATTGTACACTTTTTAAAAGGAAAGAATTTTCTCAAAGCTTTTCTAAAAAATTTGTCATGGATTTTGAACCTTCAGAACTGTAACTACCTGGCATTATTTCTGCTGTTTACAATTTGTCTTTAATTCCTCTTTGGAAAAACCCACATACCAGCTCGCCCATTTGACTTCCTTCACAGAGAACGTCATTCAGTTCTAGGAAAACTGTTCAAAGTCACTTTCCTGATTATGGCCTCTATTTGCTTCTCTCATAAAAGTCTGTATGGACATGAATCCTCTCCATCTGTTTTCCAGGTTTATCTGTTTATCTTGAATTGCTGTCTTATTTTGAGTAGTGTGACTCTTTGTAGACTCGTTTTTCTCTATTCTTTGCATTATCGTTTTCCCTGTTTAAAATTCTTTGATAGTGCCTTTAACATAAACATATTTCTTTTAAGTGTACTGCTATTTTCATAAATTCCTTCTCTGCAGTTTTAAAAGGCACCATAGTGTAGCTCAGCTCAAATGGGCTCTTCCAATTCCTGGCTGGCAGAGCTTTCTGAGCCTGTGTCCTTGTCTGTAAAAAGAGGACAGTGCCTTCCCTGTCAGCCTTAAGTAATGTAACATGGATACAGCTAAGTGCTAACTAAGCACATGGTGCTTGGTCAGGGATTTTCCTGTTTAGACAGAATCTTGTCTTGGTTGTAAATTCAGTATAAAGCACTTTCCATCACAGATTTTTGTCAGAATCATGTGCCTAACTGTTGAGAGACCAAGGAAATTCTGCAGCTGGTGCATTATTCTGTTTGGTTACATAACTCATTTTCCATGGGGGTTGCTGTCCATTTGTGTGGAGGTGCTGAAAACATTACTACACTATTCCATTATTTGTGTGTAATCAGAGATTTGTAGCCTGTTATGGAAAAGGCCTTCTGGGGGGATGCCAAGAGAACTATAAAAGGCTTGTGTCCCAAAATGAACTTATCATCTAATTATGAAGTTAGCAGTGTAAATGCATGAAAAGGTAATTGTACAAGACAGTAACAAGGGCCAGATGAATGGCTGGTGGTTGTGGGTAGCTGACCACCACCAGCTCCCACCATGCCCACCCTGTCCCCTTTATTACCACCCACCTCGTGTCTGCCCAGAGACTCATCCTCATTGGACACACGGCATTAGATGTCTTCCTGATTTGCTCCTTGTCTCTCTCTCCACATTACAAGGAGAACAGAGGCTCCACAAGGCAGGGACTTTGTCTCTCTGGGTCACTGTTTATCTCAAATGCCTTGACCAGTGCCTGGCTCCTAGAGAGGATGTGTGTGTGTGTAGTGAATGAACACTTTGGTCTCTTGCTCTTCCCACTTAGTTGTGCTGTAATGATTGTTCTATTTCTCTAGCTCCTGGGTTTTTGTCAGAATGGGAGCAGCCCATGTATTTATGGCATTTTGAAAAGTTTTCCTTAATTATGCAGAATTCATGGAGTCAGTGTTTATAGTAGTAGGAAAAGCTCCATCATCCCCCACCAAGGACTGTGTGGTCATAACTCTAAAACCACAACATTAAGGGAAAGACTGATAGAATCGATCATACATTGATCAAAAGGTTTGTAGAATTGACCCCAAAATAACGTATATATTATATAAAAATGATAAAGTTAGAAAAGTAAAGCTAGGAAACAAATGATTACGTCTTGGCATCCTTAATTTAGAATGAGCTCTTGCAAAATTAGAACATATTAAAAGGGTAAATATAACCATACAAAAAGAAAAATAGTCAAAGCACCGAAACAGACAAGCTATAAAATAAGACATACAAATGGCCAATATCATATGAACCTCAGGATACAATCCAGGAGATGCAAATTAAAACAACACTGAAAAGTGATTGGCTAGTATTAAAAACATAGTTTAGGGAAATGGGCCTTTTATAAACTGTTGGCACATATGTAAATTGGTAAAACCTTTGGGGCAGGTAGTCTACTATTTATGCACATTACTATACAATATACCTTAGGAAATAACTGATGCACCACATATGTGAGTGCCTGCACAGACAGAGACTACACCTGCCCACCTTCATCACTGGTAAGAAAAACTCCAGGGGTGGGTGTTGAGCTGGGTGGGTACTGTGATTTACCTGGCTTCGCTCGGGTACTCATACTCTCTGAGACCAGAAAATTTTTCCGAGAAGCAGGACCCTTTCCATTCCCAACACATACATGAGGGTGGAGAGGGGGCGAATGGCTCCCTGAAGAGAGGATGCCTCTGATAATTAGGTGGTGTATTCGCTTCCTAGGGCTGCCATAACAAAGAACAGAAATTGATTTTCTCACAGTCCTGAGGTTGGAAGTCCAAGCTCAAGGTGGGCAGGGTTGATTTCTTCCGGGGCCTCTCTCCTTGGCTCGTGGGCGCAGCCTTCTCCCTCTGTCTTCGCATGGTCTTTCCTCCGTATGCACACACGTCTGTCCTCATCTCCTTTTCTTGTATAAGGACACCAGTCATATTGGATTGGGGCCTGCCCTAAAGACTTCATTTTAATACAATTACCTCTTTAAAGACCTTATCTCCAAATACAATTGCATTCTGAGATCCTGGGGGTTTGGATTTCAACATACGAATTTTGGGGAGGGATACAGTTCAACCCGTAACAGTTAGCAGTGCCAATGAGAGTGTCTCCTCCCAGGCACTTGGGGTTTTCCTCTTTCTTTTCACATAGATGTCACTGGTACCCTGGTAGCCTCCAAATATATTACCCGGCAGGTTCTCCCAGAGGTCCCAGGACAGAAAGACTCCCAGGCCAAATTAAAATGGGCTTGAATCACATAGCTTACTAAATCGATATAAAACACAGCCAGGAGCAAGGGGGAAAAGGTAGCATGGGTTAACACTCTTAGGACAGGGTGCAAGTGGGGTGGAAGGGCCCCGCTACCTGGGTCCTGGGTACACGATGTGCAGTGTCCTGCCTCACTCTGCACATCAGCCTTCCTCACTGGCAGGAGAGGGGGTACAAGGAGAGAAGGGCCCATAGGTGCGAGTTGCCCTGGGCCAGTGACACACTTGATCAGAAACCCACAGGGATGAGTACACTTGGCCACAGCTAATTAAATGGATGGACCATCATGGGTTTTGTTGGTGTTTCTTGGGCAGAGGACACATGGTGCCAGGATAGGCATCAACAGTGGGGGGTCAGATTTAAGACCTCATGGCTATTCAGTTCTCATGTATAGTTAGTATTCTGACCATGTAGTGTGTTTTGTGTATTTGGTCTTTTGAGTATATCTCTTTGCCCTTTCATTCTTCTAACACACACACACACGCTCCACTTGCTAAGTACTTATTGTATTAACACATCTCGGGAATTCTGCCTGCATCTGACAACCTCTTTGCTGACCAGTTACTTAACACATCTTGAGAGAATGTGCCTGTGTTTCACAAGCTTACTTGTCTAACAGAACTGAAAATCCTCTAAAGCAAATGCACGTTAGCGCCATCCACACAGGCAGCGCCTTCCCCAGCAACCGGGTCCACAGGAACGATGTTTGCAGTGGTGAACATCCTTCAGTTTGCCACTGCCCGGTGCTCTCAGCTCTGGAGTTTAACCCACAGAATTAGGTGACACCAGCCTCATTTGAATACCAGCAGACTGGCTCTGAGCTGAGACCTTTTTGTTTGTGAGTTAGTGATGTCATTCAATGTTAAATGCAACTTGGAGGTGGTACAGAAAGAAACTGTGTGCTTGGGAAGTGGAGTCTTGGCATTTTAGATTCAGGCAAGTCTGGAACTTGGTGTCCCTTTGGCACTAGAGTCTGGGCCAGGCCCCTGAAAGAACTTGGCTTTGTTTCCATGTTCACTTTTTTTTTTTTTTTGCAGCCCTAGAAATGGAACCTTTTGCTAGGTAGCTGAACTGAGAGAATCCTCTTGGCTTGGTATTGCTAGTGAAAATCTTTGAGTAAAACAGAATGTAACATTAGTAACCCCAAGATTACGGTGCTAACTCTGAAAAATATTCATACTTACTGTGTCTTCATATTTGTACTTTGAGATCTTTACTTTCTAAAGACCTTAAAAATATATTAATGTGGAAATAGCTTCAGAATAACTTAATCTTTTTTAATTGGGTTGAAAATGTTGCCCATGGTCTGTCCATCCCTTTGTATTACATGTTTCATTTTCCTTTGTCCCCTGTCTCTCCAGGCAAGAGCACACACTTGTATATTTGTGGTAGAATCTTAACTCAAACAGCTCCTAATTATACCTGCTAGATAAAATATGGAATTTCTCTAGTTTTGTTTTTTTTTAACCTCTATGTGACCACAAGCAGAATTATAAAGACAACTTACATTTTCTAAAGGACTGCAGGGAATTCCCTGGTGGTCCACTGGTTAGGACACAGCGCTTTCACTGCCATGGGCCTGGGTTTGATCCCTGGTAGGGGAACTAAAATCCTATAACCTGTGTGGCCAAAAAAAAAAAAAAAAGGACTGAAGAGGATGAAGCAAACAAAACATAGTATAATAAGAAAAAAGTGTCAAGGGAACAAAAACAGAAGTTAAATTAATATGAAAAGTATTAGTTACCTAAATCCATTTATGTTTACCATATTGCTATATAAAAGATAACTCTCAGATCAGCATAAAAAAGACAAATCCAACAAAGTAAATAAATATACAAGCTAACTAAAAATATTTAAATGGGGCTTCCCTGGTGGCGCAGTGGTTGGGAGGCCACCTGCCGCTGCAGGGGACGCTGGTTCGTGTCCCGGTCCGGGAAGATCCCACATGCCACGGAGCTGCTGCGCCCGTGCGCCATGGCCGCTGGGCCTGCGCGTCTGGAGCCTGTGCTCTGCAATGGGAGAGGCCACAACAGTGAGAGAGGCCCGCATACCGCAAAAAAAAAAAAAAAAAAAAAATTTAAATGGTGATACAAAAGTAGAAAGTAAAAGAGTAGACAAAATATATCAGGCATACATAAATTTAAAAAATGACAGCAATGATAATTTAAAAATCGAGGGCAAAATGCATTAAATGGAACAAAGCTGGTTTAAAACTTTATGGTACTTGACAATTAAACTAACAGTCGTAAAATTATATATTCCTAAGAAATAGCATTTTCTTTCTTAAACATAATAAGAAACTTGCAGGAACACAATTATGAGAAACTGACAACTCTTTCATTCTTAAAAAATCTATTTTATAATAAAATAGTCTCTGAGTTTTCTGCTCAGTTTTGCTATAATCCTAATACTGCTCTAAAAAATAAACATTACTAATTAAAAACAAATCTGGAATTTCTCCCAGGGTTCTGAAATAATTTGTGAGAAGCTGAATTGCTACTTACTGCAAGTCTTTGTCCTAAAAGTTAGAAAACAATATTGTGATTTATTTCCCAGTGCTATTAACAGGAGACAAGGTACCTATAGACAATACCTGTGTTTTAAAGACAGTTTACCTTTCCTAAGAGCATTTTATTCACATGAATTCATTTATTTTAGCATCCCTGAGAGTATAAACAAAAATTACTTCCTAAGGTCCAAAATTGTGTAGGTTATGAAGTTGGCGCTGAAATCTGGTACTATTGACCAGTATTTAACATTCTTCGTTATACTGTGTGCCCATTAAAAGAAAACATTTATATTACAGTAATTGAAACAAATGAATTATTCAGTTGGAAGGTATGGCTTTAGAGTGAGCTACTTATTTACGTAGTCCCAGAGCACAGAGAATATGAAAATAATTTCTGCCAGTCTACAAGTTCTGGCATTATTCTGCCACCAGAACTTGCAGAGGAGAGCACTAAACAAACCCCACTTCATTCTGAACGTAGAAATTCTAAATAAATATTAGCAAATCAAATCCAGCAACGTATTTGGTAAATGCCGTATTCCAACCTAGTAGGGCTTATTCCAAAAAGGCACTCGTGGTTCAGCCCCAGGAACTGTGTCCCTGTTATCCGCTGCATTAAGGAAGTCATTGATAAAACCATTCACTCCTGTCGATAGATGCCCAGATGGCATTTAATGAAATGCACTACCCAACCCAGATTTTAAAAAACCGAACAAACTATTAGCAAATTAGAAAGGAAACCTCTCTATTTGGTAAAAATGGGCATCTACTAAAAGCATGCAGCAAACTGTATTTCATGGTGCAACATTAAAATATCCTCTTTTTCATATTCTTTTATATACTGTATAATAACGTATACACATCGTTTGTATTAGAATAAACCAAGGATACGTGCTATGCTTGCTTAATATTCAGTATTTTAACTGGAGGTCCTACCCAGTTACAATTGTCTATTGTAAATGAAGAGACAGCACTATCGTTACTTGCAAATGGTTTGAATATCTCCCTGGAAAATCCGAGAGAAAAAGAGATTAAGAATTATAAAAATTCCTGAGTATAATAATGTGACATGTACAAAATCAACTTGAAAAAATCCACAGGTTTCCTACATACCAGCAACATTCACTCGGAGAATAAAATGGAGAAACAAAACCCTTTTGCAGTTGCCACAAGTGTTATAAAATGCCTAAGAATACACCTATCAGGAAGTCCCGAGTAACTGGAAAAACACACAGTATCCCTGTAGTGACAGTGCTGTAGCTGTAAGTCCTGCTGATTTTAATTTGGCAGTAAATGTGCTCCATTTAATTTGGCAAAGATTCGTGCTTTTATCCTTCATGGCTTCCTCTGGAAGCAGATAAAAGCTTGCCAACATTTTTTTCTCCTTTTACCAGCAAGGAGACTGAGGCTTCAAGTAGTTTTTGTGACACAGTGTATCAGCGCACAATTCATGAGGCAAAAAGCCTGTATAGTAGTAATTCTTGGTTTCCTACGAATCCATTTTCTATATTTTCTTCAGGGTATGTGTATTTCTTTAAAAATTAAACTGGGAATCGAGTATCAAATTGAGGCTAATCCTCTTTTCTCTGCTGGGTTGTGGATGTTTTAATTTGTAACCATAAAGACTCCCATAGATCATTTTTATTCTGAATTGTTTTGGTGAAAAGGGACCTATATTTCCACTAATTTAATGGCTGTTCATTGTACTTCCTTAATGAGTGATCAGCCTAGAAGTAGAATTAGTTTTGTAGTTATGCTTGCTCCTGGGGTAATGCCTTTAAGCTCCGTAAGTGGTCTCAGTACTTCCCAGTTCTATTCAAGTGCTTGTGACACAAAGAGCCTGGAACTTTCTTCACAGTTTCATCTTTAAGGAAGAATACTGTTCTAGTTTCCCAAGGCTGTTGTAACAAATTATCACAAAGTTTATGGCTTAAAACGACAGAAATTTATTCTCTCACAATTCTGGAGACCAGAAGTCCAAAATCAGTTTCTCTGGGCCCAAATCAAGGTGGTCAGCAGGGCAGCGCTCCCTCCGGAGGCTCTAGGGAAAGTCCATTCCTTGCCTCTTGCCTCTGGTGGCTGCCTGCATTCCTGGGCTTGTGGCCAGATCACTCCAGTCTCTGCCTCCGTCCTCTCACATTGCCTTCTCCTCTGCTTATGTCAACCCTCTCTCTGCTTCCCTCTTGTAGGGATACTTGTTGATTGCATTTAACGCCGCCTGGATAATCTAGGGACTCTCCCCCATCTCCAGATTCTTAGCTTAATCAATCACACTGGCATCCCTCTCCCTGAAGAAAGCATGCAGTTGGAGCAGAATTTGAATACTAGTCAATTACTAGCTCCCTGACCTTGACCTACCGTTGTTGAACGTCAGTTTCTTCATCCGAAAATGGAACTAATGCATACCTATCTCAGAGTCTTTGAAAGGGTTAAGAGAAATAACGTTGATTCAGGTATTACTTGGCTTCTTTTTTTCTTTTCTTGCGTTCAGAGCTTAGTTTTGACTCATCTTGGTGGCTTCAGAGTCCAGTTCCATCCTGGGCACCCAGTAGTTGCCTGATAAATGTTCGCCGAGTAGTTTTCTGTCCTCTGAAGGGCAGCGTGGCGTTGCACTGCCATGCACTGAACCCCAGCTGGGGTCAGCTTGGTAGTGATGGCCCATCTGGAAATATCCTGGGGGTGATGGTTGAATGCCATTAACTTGGGAAACTGGGGAGGTGCATGCAAAAGCAGAATCCCTAACCCTGTGGTTTCTGTGCAAATAGGCTAAATTGAATGCATGTGTGATGCAGGGAAAGAAGTATTGATCCAGAAAGGGGAAAGTTAGAAATGGGAGTAATGAGTGTCCAGATCTCTCTACACACACACACACTTGCTTTTCATTAGAGATTGATTGATTTTTTACCTTTGGTATCTGGCTGTGTGCTCACAATCAGTGTAAATGTCTGACTTAAGAGCCGGAGGCCTGTTTCATTCCTGTGAGGTTCCCTTCAACTAGGTGTTGAGCTAGTTGAGAACAGGAATTAGTGATACAGTGATGTGTATCTTCCGTGGCTACCTTCTGTATCTTCCGAGCACTTGTGGGTGGTGATACAGGGTTGAACGCTACAGTCTGAACCTTGCTGATAGCAGAGTGAAGTGTTACTGTGGGGCACGAACAGTTACTGGTCCAGCCATGGCCGTGGTTACTGAGTCATTTGGCTTCCAGAGTTCCTGAGTCACAGACTGTCCTGCCGATCTCCTTGCTGACTCATCTGTGCCCTGTGTGGAGTCCTGGGGCCTCCTGCAGTGACCGTGCATCACTCAAGGAGCTGAGGAACGTGGTGGGTCTGGTCTCAGGGAAACCAGCAGCCCCTCTTCTAAGACCCTTCATGCCCCCAACCTGGCTGCCCTGGGGGAGAAGAGGCAGCCAGGGGCCTTGGAAAGGGAGTCGCCTGGGAGCAGCAGCAGGAGGCACACAGGGAAGCACAGAGGGGAGGGCTGAGTGCAGGGCGGGAAGAGAGGCGCTGGCACCTGCGGGAGGGAGAAAGGAGCGCTCCTGGGCACGTGTCAGTGAGGGCAGGCTGTGTCGCATCTTGGGGACATTTAGGATTTATATTATTACTGATGCGTGATACTTAACGCCTGTCGTTGCTGTATTTACGGTTTAGTTTACCTCCCTTTTATCCTGATGGTGCCTTTTAGGTGCTCTTACCAGGTGCTTGTGGCATCAGATCAGCAGACTCTGAACGAGATCTTTCATGGAAGAAAACACTAAATGTATTTAACCAGGAAACGGTGGGACAGGCATTTGAGAGTCTACTGGGGTTCTGGACAGTGCTAGATGAATGCAAAAGTCGGAAGTGTAATCTGGACCCTCAGAGAATTTCTGAAGTGTTGGGAGAAGAGGGCTGATGACCAGAAGCATTCGGAGAACATCACCGGGTTGTGTGGTAGAGCGTGAGGGGCTCCCGGAACAGGGAGAGGCTGGGGCTGGGCTAATGGACTGGCCCTGGGCAGTACTGACTGCCAGTGTCTCTGGGCCCGGTGGGTGTATGCAGGAGGGTGAGATGCAGTCCCTCTTCTGTCGAGCTTACCTGTACCATGGAGCCAGATCAGCAAATCATTGTATTGATCACACACCAAGTTCTAGTGCACGTGTGCACAGAGACCGCTGTGGGAGAGGGTGGTGTGAGCCGAGCCCTCACTGGTGGGTCCTTCTGACCGAGCAGAAGGAGGAGTGGCCTGCGCTCTGTTCAGCTCACAACCATGTGAGGGGAAAGGGGGCGTTTTCCCAGAAACCTTTACATCACCCTCTTCTCTACTGCTTAATCTGCTTGACTACCAAGGGAAAGGATGCTTTTGAACTAGGATGCTCGTAATGTTAAAGACAGATCTTAGCCAGTAACTGTTGTCATTTTTTCCTTAGTGTCAAATCAACAGTGCCTTGACTTCCTTCCATACTGCTCTGGAACTTGCAGTAGACCAGAGGGAAATCCAACACGTGTGTCTGTATGAAATTGGTAAGTATCGAATGTCTGTCCGGTCCCTTGTCATTGAAATAGTATTAATGCAATAGCTCATGTCCAGCTGAACGTCCAGCTTCTTGTCCTGCAGTGTTAACGCATTCCTGTGCACGTTTTCATTGTTAATGCTCTTCAGTTTGTGTCTTTGTGAGATGCCTGCTGCCTTGTGTAATAATAGGACTTTGTTACCATAGCGCAAGTAGTGGTACTTAATGAATTCTCATTTCTTCTTTCTAATATTTTGCTCCTTATAACGTTTAGATTCTAGGATGATAGGTGAACTTAAATTAATTGAGTAAAAACCATTTGTGAATATTTTATTGGACTGGATATTAGAATTCAGGACTGTTTTCTCTTCCCTCCCACCAATGTTCGCCTGAGAAGAAAACTACGGCTTAGGAGAAAATTGGGCACGTAGATTCCAATTCCAGCTCTTCTGCCAGCTAACTTGGAGACCTCACCCTGTGGCAGCCCTTGGAGCTCAGGCGCCTGCCCTGGGAGCAGCTGTGTAATTAAGATGAAATTAGCCGGATGAGCATCAGACAGGATGCCTGGCCACATATGTTAGCTGCTTCCTCCCGCTTCTCCCCTCCTGGAGGGGAATTTATAGACAGACTTGGAGGCATTTGTTTGCCACTTGCTTGCCTGCTGTAGACATAACTGTCTTCCTGAATCTTTTTTTTAAAGAAGAGTGCAAACTAAAAGATTGAGAACTGCCCAGTAATCAGCATTATGTTTTAAACGCCTGTTATAGCTTAGGGAGTGGAGATGAGGTATGATCCAGTGGGAAATGTATTTTCCTGTAAACTCTGCTGGAGCTCTGGTTAGTAGCCATAATGTGGAATGGAACGTGAAACACATTATCAATGTGATGTTTTGAGTAAGACCAGGCATCTCTGATTTCACAACCGATGAAACAGTATAGGACTTGAATGGAAGGGACTAGCTTCGATGTCCTTTTATTTCTCTTGTTTAGGACACTGTTATCTTTTTTCTTGTAGTTTCATTGAGATACCTTTGACACGTAACATTGTATTTAAGGTGTACAACATGGAGATTTGATACCTGAATATATTGTGAAATGATTATGGTGGCCTTTTTTCGTGTGTGCACTGTTTCCGGGTCTGTGGCAGGGTAGAATGTCAGAACGGAAGGAATCTTGGAAATATCGAAACCCAGAGCTAAGGACTTCGGAAGGTTAACTCAGGGTTGGGGTGGGGGGAAGTGGGAATAGCAAAGTCAGGACTTGGCCTCCTTATTCAGCTGTGGTGCTGCCTCCCACCTCTGTTGCGGCGTTTAATTCAAATCTTATCTCGATGTCCATTTTAGGATGGAAAGAATTAGCCCCCATGTTTACTCTAAAATATGTCAACTTCATATCATATCCCACAGAATTTGACACTGAATTTTATGGAAGTGTGGCTCGCCTTCATCCCTCTAGTTCAAATGGTAGGTCTAAGGTGACACGACTGCTTCATGGTGCAGCGGATAACAGAATTTTTTTATGGAGGCAAATCGTGGGCAGGAGAGAGCAATGGCCTTCGACCCTCAGTTCTTCCCTCTTATTAGCCGTGTGACCTTGAGCAAGTCCCGAAGCCTCTTCATGCCTTAGGCTTTCTCCTTGGGCAGGTGAGGACGCCGTCAGCCACCTTTCCAAGACTGCACTAGGATTAACAAGAACTACATCAGATGCCTGCCTGACACACAACGGGATGGCTCCGTGGATGGGAGATACCGTTACTAACAACGAGGGATAAAATTCCTTGTTTCCTTATTGCTGCTGCCCCCCCACCCCACCCAGGATGCCACCCTAACAGTGTTTTGCTCTGGGAGAGGTGGGGTCCTTTCTCTGCCCCTGCAGAGGGAAGGGTGGCAAGTACTTGATTTCTCACTGGCTTCCTCTCCAATTCTCAGGAAAGGTTGCTAATTGACTGTGATCATAAATGCACAGGTGAGCGTGGGAGGCTTTTCGAGATGGTCACTGTGTGTGTAATCTACTGGCATCGCTTCTTTCTTTGCGCCGGTGCCTGCTCTTGGGAGAGAAGAACCACCGTGCTTGGGTTGATCTCCAGCCGGGGGAGGCAAATCGGACGGTTTCCCTAGAAATTTTTACTTTCCTCCCTTCGAAACTGCTTCATTGGTTGTGAAATCAGAGATGCCTTGTGTACTCAAAACATCATATCGAAAATATTTACGAGGGAAAAGATACTTAGGAAGTTTTCAGGCTGTTGACGTGGAGCCCTCACAGAGAAAGTCAGCAAGAATACGACGTTTGTAACGTACAGATGGGCTGTAGAGCGTATTACTTTAGGGTCCCGTACTAGAAATATCTCTTTCACAGGTTGGTGCAGCATGATAGAGCTGAATTTCAAGGATGCGTTTGACTCCTTTGAGAGGCTAAAAAACGAGTCCCGGTGGTCCCAGTGCTATTACGCCTATTTAACCGCAGGTGAGTAGACCACGGTCTGCACGGCCGCAGCGCGCCCTTCTGTCTCAGATTCGCTGACGCGCGTTGGCCGGTGGGAGAGTGATGGCAGAGGGTGCAGAAGTTGTGTTCTTCACAGTTTCCCACAGCGTGTGTTGTTTTGGGCTACAAGTAAATAGCAGCTGAGGAGCAGCTCTCCCCAGCCCATCTGAACAGAGGGGTGGTTCGGTGCTGCACGCCCTGCCCCTCCCCACGTCCCCTCAGGGCTGGGTTGGTCACATGCTGGGTCCCGGAAATGCTTATTGTGAGCTTTTTGGTTTTGTCCTAAACAGCCTCAACTTACCCTTACCGCTCTCCTTTATTTTCTCAAATCTATTTTTGATTTATTAGGAATTAAAAGAATTTTAAAACATGTCTTTTAAATCGTGTTAACGTCTTTGTTTAGATTGTTAGTACCCTGATTACAGAGTTGTACGGATTTTGAGTAGTCTGTTCCAACCTTGTTTTACTTATTAACCCTATTATAATTACAGTGTGATTTTGCAGAACACAAGGTAATTCAACACTGCATGTCATTATAGCAGAAACAACTGTAATGTCTGATAGGCATATCAGTGTGTATTGCCTTTTTACCCTTAAATGAAGAGATAGAGACATGCTGCCACCTGGCGGACAAAATAGCTGTCTGTGCCCTGAGCTACAATACATGAAGTGCAGTTGTGATGCAGAACGGTCCAGGTGGAGATTGAAGAGACCCAGGTAGTTGTACATTTTCTGCCTCTAACAATGAGCTCTCCTTACACACCCATATAAGTGATTCTTTTACTTAAAATTTAAGGCTAATCCAAACATTATTTTCAATATCTTCTTATTTCTCTGAATATTTGGATTTAACAAAACGTCTCCTGTCATTCCATCCCCTTAACTGGTCTCTTTAAAATAAGATAGAATTAGAAGATGGTGACTAACGTGTCTGTCCTGGATGTTCTGAAACTACAGTCCGTGAGCAGTCAGGATGGAAGGCCCTTACACTCACAGGCCTTCCTGCAAGCCCCGCAGGTATTAATCCGTTTTCGTATGGCTCTTATAGCTGATGTTTGAATAGGATTATTTTCAGTACGCTGCTTAGGATACTTTAAGGGTTGGTGTACAGAACTCACAGGCATCTCAGATGAAAGTAGCAGGCTTGGTGTGCGCAGCACGTGGACGAACGAAAACAGAGAGGCTGCAGCGCCCCCCCAGCGGTCGTTAGGGTGTAATGGGGCCACGTAGTCACTGTGGGCAACTGTTTCTTTTTAATCGTTGTTGAGCATAGAACATGAAGAAATAATGGTACGGTGTGGGTGTGTTGAGGAGCATTTATTCTCCAGATATTGGAAGTCTCAGGATCATACCAGTTGCAGCAGATGATAAAGCGTGAAAGACTCTAGGCGCCACCACGGGGCCTTCGTGCAGATGTGTAGGAGCTCCACCTAAAGAGTATGTGGGGAGGGGAGGGAAGGTCACTCTGTCAAGCTCTCAGAGAAGGCTCCTTGCAGGAGCTGTCATTTGAGTTGGCCTGAAGGACAGGTACGTGTTACAGGCAGCGTCGGAGAAAATGGGCATTCAGCAACCAGAAACACTACCATTCGGGGCTTAGTTCCTTGTACTATTTCTTTTTTTATATTTATCTCTTTTTTTGTAAGAACATTTAAGTTCTACTCTCTTGGCAAATTTCAATTTTATGATACAGTATGATCACATGTAGTCACCATGTTATACGTTAGATCTTCAGACCTTATTCATCTTATGGCTGAGAGGTTTTTTTTATTACAGTAAAATATACATAAAATGTATTTTAACCATTAAAAAAAAAAAAGGTTTTTTTGGCCGCACCACGCAGCTTACAGGATCTTAAGTCCCCAGCCAGGGATCGAACCCAGGCCCCCAGCAGAGAAAGCCCAGAATCCTAACCACTGGACCGCCGGGGAAGTCCCTATTTTAACCATGTTTAAGTGTGTGGTTCAGTGGCATTAAGTTCCTTCACAGCCATCACCACTGTCCAACTTCATTGTCCCAAACTGAAACGCTATGCTCATTACACAATAACTCCCCCCTCCCCAGCCACTAACCACCACTGCTGTACTTTCTGTCTGTGTGAACTGGATTATTTTAGGTAAGTGGACTTGATTGAAGCTGGTTTATTTCACTTAGCGTAGTGCCCTCAAGCTTCATCCATATCGTAGTATGTGTCAGAATTTCATTCGTTTTTAAGGCTGAATAATATTCCATTGTATGTACAGACCATGTTTTGTTTATCCGTTCATCGTCAGTGGATGCTTGGGTTGTTTCCACCCTTTGGCCATTGTGAGTGATGCTGCTGTGAACACGGTTCTTTTTGAGACCCTGCTTTCAATTCTGTTGGGTATGTTACCCAGAAGTTAACCGAAAAGCTTAGTCTTAATGGATGAGCCAAGCATCCTAAGTTCTGTGTGGGTCTCAGACTTAGGGTAAATCAGAGACGCTCATGCTTTCAAACATCTGCGTCTTTTAGAGCAACTGTCTGCAACTGTACTGGGAGGAGGTGGTGTACATTCTTCAGGATCTGAGGTATTAGTGTTGTAGAACTGCAAAGGCGATTCAGGTCCTGTTACTGTTGATGTTTATGACTCTCTTGTGTACCCACAGTTGCTCATTCTTTTTGTAATATTATGTGACTATATAATAATGTTACCAGTTATCTGAGGAGACCTCAGGCTAGGGGCAGCGGAAATTATTCTTTTTAATTGATCTACTATGTGACCTCAGGCAAGACTTCTACTTTCCTGGACCTCTACATCCCCTGATCTATAATATATTGGAGTTGTTTTACAGAACGATCACTGAACTTCTTCCTGGTTTTGAAATATTATAACCCAACCGATGAGGTCATTTTGGATGGGTTCAGGCCACCACATCTGGAGCAGTGCTGCTCTTATAACTGGGGGTGATCTCTCCTTTTGAATATTCAGCCTAATCCCACTTATTCCCAGTAGAAATCTTCTGCCTTTCCCATCACCTTGATGACGTCAGCTTTCTGCAAACCTTGCTGCTTGCCATTAGCTGCCCATCCTCTGACGTGCCATAGCCCTGTGCCTGGCTTGACCAAGCCCCGAAGTGCGAGTACGGGACCACCCAGTTGTAGGACTACTCGAATAAAGAAGAAAGAACTAGCAAATCAATGGACATTCCAACTGGGGGTTGAAAAACGATATGTGGCAAAGACAAAAGCAACAAAAAGTTAACAGAAATGAATTCATCTTCATGGGAGTTGAAAAGAGGACAACAAAGAGTAGTTGGTAAAGTTCCAATGAAGGGATGGGACTGCAGCCTGGTGTGAAGTTTGGAGAAGGTAGCGAGCAGGTGAACCAAAGGAAATACGACTACGTCTTTGCCGGGGGCTCTGGGTGGGATGAAGATAGCATGCAGACCATCAAAATCTTACCCCCCTCCAAGGCTCAGCTTGACTCTTAGTTCCTCAAAGCTGCCCTGATCACTCCAGAGAGAAACCATCCCTTCCCTTGTTGAGCTTTTCCAAAAGTACTTTGGTGCCAGGACTCCCAAGGCTCTCATCACTATATACATTGTAGCTCTGGACTGTGTGTCTTCTCTCTCCAGCTGAAATGTAAGTTTCTTCTGGGTGTAAACGTGTGTGTTTCTTCTTCACATTCTTGCTGGCGGCTGTAGGTGGTAGGTGCCCAGTAAACGTGCAGGACTAATTCATGCCTTTCTTGCCAGGTGCAGGGGTATCCTTCTACTACCGTGAGGCTTTCACAGTCCTCCTGGCTCCTAAGTGTTCTTGCCTAGATTCCTTTTTCTTCCACTTTCTGAGTATGTGAGCCTAAATGGACTGTAGTCTGTGATAATATCTGGGGGTTTTGTTAATGTTCAAGACTAGACTATCTTCCCCAAAGAGGACTTAGGACTGTAGTTTTCCCACCTGTCCCCGCCCCCCCCCCACCACCCCAAAGCTCAGGGAACCTAGCGCCAGGGAAATAGATTTTTTTGTTTTGTTTATTTTGGGCTGTGTTGGGTCTTCGTTGCTGCGTGCAGCCTTTCTCTAGTTGGCGAGCAGGGGCTACTCTTCGTTGCGTTGCCCAGGCTTCTTGTTGCGGAGCACGAGCCCTAGGCACGCAGGCTCAGTAGTTGTGGCACAGGGGTTAGTTGCTCTGAGACCTGTGGGATCTTCCCGGACCGGGGATCGGGCCCGTGTCCGCTGCATCGGCAGGCGGATTCTTAACCACTGCGCCACCAGGGAAGTCCCGGGAGATAGTTGTTGAAATGGTGGAACGACGATCAGCAGGGTGGTGTAGTCCCACGTGTAACAGTCTTTTAAAATATTTGCTCCCATTTTTTCCTTTGGTAACGTTTTCCAAGTATCATCAACCTAGGTATCCGTTAGTGGCATTTTCCCCCTAATACTTAAGGATTACAACGATGGTTTCTCACAGTTTGTCAGGGAGCCACCGGTGATGTGGACGGGGCACAGATTGTCTTTAAAGAAGTTCAGAAACTCTTCAAAAGGAAGAACAATCAGATTGAACAGTTCTCAGTGAAAAAGGTATGTTGGAACCTGTTGATCTGGTGTGTCATTTATGATGGATATTTGCAACCATTGCCACCTTGGACAGGTTGTAAGAAATCATATGCAAAGCTGGCAACCTAACGCCATGCAAAGTGCAGTTCACGACTGTAGAGAGAATTTACTCCCATGTCATTCTTCTGCTCTGAATGCAAAGTACTGTTTGGTTGCAGATCATTAGAGCAGTTGTTTCTTTGACTGGATAGAGACATTACAGATCCTGTGGAGCTCATGAGCCTCCAGAGAGGAAGAACGTCTGTCTGAAGAGCTAGGTGAAGAGCTAGCTAGAAGAATGCAAATCAGCAGAACCTGGGCAAGAGATACAGACTGTTAGTTCTCATAGAGTGAAAGCATCACGTTCTGCCCTAATAAAAAACAAAAGTGTGCATCAAATATCCCAGCAGAAGGGCCCAGGGCTGTAGGGACAAAGCCCCAATTTACTTCTGTACTTTTAAGAATACAGTTTAGCTGAATTACCATGGGTTACCTGACAACGTATATCCTGAATTTTCCATGGTTTTAGTTGTAAGTTTTTATTGAATGAACATTGAATGATTTAGTGTGAGTATAAACTAGATTGTAATGTGGAATGCCCCTGAGAGGACTGGGACTAATTAGAAAACTGAAACGTCAATAAGACCGTAACTAAAAGGCATCTGGTATTACATCCTCCATATAAACCCATCAAGTTATTATTTGTCACCCAGCTTTTATAAATTTCTTTGACTTAGAATGAAACTAGATTCATTTCAGTTTAAAGTTTTCAAAATATATCCTGGATCTTGATAGTAGATTGAATTGAATAAGAGAAAGCCATATCTACCAATATATTAAAAATCAGAGAGCAAAATTTAGAGAGAAATTTTCATTTTTAACTTTGCGGGAGGGGATCGTTCACATCAGATATGAACCATGTATTTTTTAATGTCTCTGAAATATTTTTTTTATCTGAATTTGTTTTTTTTTCTAATGTTGCCTAATCATTCCAACTGCTTGCAGGCAGAGAGGTTTCGGAAACAAACCCCAACCAAAGCGCTGTGCGTGCTGGCGTCCATTGAAGTGTTGTACTTGTGGAAAGCCCTCCCCAACTGCTCCCTCCCCAACCTACAGAGGATGAGTCAAGGTAAAAAAACAAAACAAAACTGTGCACGGCAGCTTGTTCCTTCAGTGTGTCACTAATCTCCTCTGATTCAGAGAGTACAAATCTGTCATTCTGGGACAAATGGTGCGATGGTTGAAAAAGTTCCGTCACTTAGGTGATGGAAGTAGGAGGCACTGGAAGGGACAGATGTACTTGCCTTGTCCGCAGTGTGTGGCGATGCACACTGATCGTCAGGGTTGTTAATCCTAAAGCCATGCGGGTGGCTGGAAGCATACGTTTCCACCTGCCCCCCGCAATGAAACCTCTTTTTTCATATGGACATCCATTAAAATGCACAGATATTAAGCGTACATGCAGTTCAGTGAGTTTTGACAAATATGTACACTGTGGCATCCACCCCATGATCAAGACATAGAACATTTCTTCCACCCCTGAGATTTCCCTTATGCCCCTTCTCAGTCAGGCCCCACCTATGGCAACCCCTGTTCTGATTTTTCTCTCCACAGATTACATTTTAACTTCGTCCAAGTGGAATCAGACAGTGTGTACTTTTTAGTGCGTGGCTTCGTTTGTGCAGCCTAGTGTCTGTGACACCCACGTTGTATCTGTGTCAGTAGTTTGTTCCTCTCACTTGTTGAGTGGAATTCCATCGTATGGCTATACCTGTCCCACGGTTTGTTCATTCCTTCTCCTACGGGACATTTGGTTTTTTTCTGGGTGTTCAGCGACCGTGCGTAAAGCTGCTACAAACATAAGTGTGCAACGTAAGTGTACTGACCTTTTGTGTGGAATTACATACTGATTTCTCTTGAGTAGACACCAAGGAGTATAATTGGGAACCTACCTTTTTGATTCATATGTTTAAAAAATCATAAGGCTATAAGTTATGGTAATAAAACCTTCATAAAGTCATTTTTATTATAGTTGTAGGAGAAGTTCATGGAGAGAATGTCTTAGTAAAATAAAGCTTTACTGGTTATTAAAGAAATATTGTGGGCTTCCCTGTTGGCACAGTGGTTAAGAATCTGCCTGCCAATGCAGGGGACACGGGTTCGAGCCCTGGTCCAGGAAGATCCCACATGCCGCGGAGCAGCTAAGCCCGTGCACCACAACTACTGAGCCTGCGCTCTAGAGCCCGAGAGCCACAACTGCTGAGCCCGTGTGCCACAACTACTGAAGCTTGCATGCCTAGAGCCTGTGCTCCGCAACAAGAGAAGCCACCGCAGTGAGAAGCCCGCACACCGCAACAGAGTAGCCCTGCTCGCAGCAGCTAGAGAAAGCCCGCGTGCAGCAACGAAGACCCAATGCAGCCAAAAATAAATAAAATAAAAATAAATAAATTTTTTAAAAAAGAAATATTGTAACATTTCTTCTGAAGGTATAATGGCAGACATTTGAATGATATTTTATAGTCTGGCAGATTATTTCCTTTGCTCTTCACTGGAACCCAGGGAGGTAGAAAAGGCGGACAGCATTGTTGTGCCCGTTTTATAATGAGGAAGGCGAGACTCGGAACAGGTGACTTGCCCAGCTCCCATAGGACCAAGTGTCTCTGCTGCTGGTCTGAGGATGGCACATTGACTAGCAAAGCTTTCAGCTCTCTACACACAGCTTCATCTTCCTGGGAGCATGAAGATATTTAAACCATGCAGCTGGAAAAATGATTACATGGTGAGAGTGCTGTGTTAAAACACAGGGACTTCCTGGTGGCGCAGTGGTTAAGAATCCACCTGCCAATGCAGGGGACACGGGCTCGAGCCCTGGTCCGGGAAGATCCCACATGCCGCGGAGCAACTAAGCCCGTGCGCCACAACTACTGAGCCTGTGCTCTAGAGCCCGTGAGCCACAACTACTGAAGCCCGTGTGCCTAGAGCCCATGCTCCGCAACAAGAGAAGCCACTGCAATGAGAAGCCCACGCACCGCAACGAAGAGTAGTCCCCTCTCGCCGTAACTGGAGAAAGCCCACGTGCAGCAACAAAGACCCAACATGGCCAAAAATAAATAAATAAATTAATTAATTAAAAAAACCAAACACACACACATACAGTTATCCCTGTGTATCTGTGGGGGATTGGTTCCAGGACCCCCTACACATACCAAAATCCGCGCATGTGCAAGACCCTCATATAAAATGGTGTAGTATTTGCATATAAGCTACGTGCACTTTTCCATGTTTACTTTAACTCATCTCCAGATTACCTGTAATACCTGATATGATGTAAATGCTATATATGTAGTTGCAAATACAATGTAAATAGTATGTAATTAGTTGCTTTCTGGAATTTTTTTTTTTCCCAGAATATTTTCGATCCACAGTTGGTTGCATCCGTGAATGCAGAACCCGTGGGTATGAAATGCCACTGACTGTTCATCCAGAAAGATGGTTTTATAGAAAGCAGTTACCTTTGGAAATGTAGTCTTAGTCACATATATGCTGCTCTTTTCCAAAAGTGATTTAGTATTAATATTTTGGACTTATTCAAAACTAATGGCTGTATAAAATTTGTCAGATTTCTTTGTAGTCACACTTGTTTTTGATCAAATGTAGCGTTTTCCCTTGAATCACATGCTTTTATCATCAGAATTCCCTGCAGATGCCTGTTGCTTATTTAAAAAAAAAAAAAGTTCCCTCTCAAAGGTCAAAAAATTGGTCAGTGTTGATATTCTAGAGCAAAGTAATGCAACTCCAAAAGAAGTTGTGCGCAAAGGCCCTGTAATTAGGGTGTGTAACCCTCCTAAGGGAATTACTTGAAAGGAAACAGAATTTTCTCGGATGTTCAAGTTCTGCTCTGTTTAAAAAGATTCATAATTTTAAACCCATCCCTGGTTGTTGATGCAAGTCTGGAATATAAACCAATGTCTAACTCAAAAGACCAGTAAGGAATTTTAGGTATTCTTTTTTTTTTAAAATACATTTATTTATTTATTTTATTTATTCTTTTTTTTAGTTTTTGGCTGCATTGGGTCTTCATTGCTGCTCGCGGGCTTTCTCTAGTTGCGGCCAGCGGGGGCTACTCTTCGTTGCGGTGCACGGGCTCTAGGTGTGCGGCCTTCAGTAGTTGTGGCATGCAGGCTCAGTAGTTGCGGTTTGCAGGCTCTAGAGCACAGGCTCAGTAGTTGTGGCGCATGGGCTTAGTTGCTCTGCAGCATATGGGATCTTCCCAGACCAGGGCTCGAGCCCGTGTCCCCTGCATTGGCAGGTGGATTCTTAACCACTGCACCACCAGGGAAGCCCCTTAGGTATTCTTTTTAATGCACAAGTGCAGGATCATGTGTTTAGAGATAATTAAAACAGACATGCAAATATAAAATGGTAACTGGCAGGCACAAGAATGATCATCACTTAATGTGACTAAATATTCTCTGAGCTCCTTTCCAGCTGTCAAAATAGACAACAACGATGTGGCCCTGGGGAGGGAGGTGGGCTCTGGAGTGAATATGAGATAATTCTCTAATATTTTTGCTAAAAATCCAGTTAAGAGAGCTGTTAATTAGATTATTCTCATTCTCCAATGTTAAGCAGTAATGATCCAAATCGACTCAGTCATATAGAAAACAGGTGAAGATCTTTGTAGAGAAATAGTTAAGTTCCAGGAGAAAAAAAGCCACCTGATTGTGGGTGATAGAGGTCATCTGCATTGATTACACTCTTCCCATCAGGCCCACACAGCTTTGTGCGCTTAGCTTATCACAGTCCCTGTCTGTGACTCCCTGCATCAGCAGAGCTAGCTGGATTTTTATATCCTTGTCTTGTAATTTCATTCATTCCCTTCCTCACCCACCTGCCCATCTCCACTGCATTCTTCCTCTGCGTTTTAAGGATGTTACCATGTATTCTCAGCACAGCCGTCAGAGTGCACCTATTAAAACCTAAGTCATGTGGTGGTGGTTCACTTCTGAGACCTTCTGTGGCCTCATCTTATTCAAAGTAAAAGTCTGGATCCATCAAGTGGCCTATGGTCTGTACACACACCCCCACTGCCATTGCCTCTCACCACGCTTCCCCCCGCTCACCAGGCTCCAGCCGCACTCCTTACTGATCTTGAACACACCAGGCACGTGCAGCCCTTAGTGCCTTTGCACTTGCTGTTCTCTGCCTTCAAAAGCTCTTCCCACAAATATCCACATGGCTCCTTCACTCATTTTCTTCACGTCTTTACCCACCTGTGGCTTTTTCAATGGGCCTTAACCTGTACCTTTCCGACACACATGCATACTGCTATCCCCTTTCCTGGCTTTATTTTTTTACCTTAGTGTGTACACTTCCTTAATACACTTATTTTACCTATCTGTCTTTTGTGTTATCTCTCTCCTCCACAAAATGTTAGTTTCCTAAGGGCAGGAATTTTTTTCTCTTTGGTCACTGCTGTCATATAGTAGTTGCTCAATAAATATTGAATGAATGAGTAGAATTAGTGAATGAATGAGGGGATGAATGAAGTACATTCCCCTTTCCTTAACACTGCCACTGCCTTAATATCTTTTGAGTACTTTTTCTGTGGAGGTATTTTCAGCCTAGGTTTTTGAGGCACCCCCTGCTTCTATAGGTTTAGACTCTTCTTCACATTTACCTCTTTGTCACTCTACCCAGCTCTTCCAATAACTTCCAAAACTTTTTCTGGAACCTTGAGCGCTCTCTCTCTCCCTCCCTCCCTCCCTCTCTCTGTCTCTCTCTCTCTCTGTCTCTCTGTCTCTCTCTCTCTCTCTCTATATATATATATCTACATATATACATACATACATATATATCACACATATGTACATATATACATGTACATACATTTATGTGATATACATTGTGTATGTGTGTACATATATATTGTATGTGTATGTTTCTATAAAATCTTTTCAAATCTCAGTATCTTTATTGGTTCATAGAAATAATTACTATTTTTCCTCTTGTATTAGCTCCACTATGTTTCCAATTTCCACTCTTTTCATTTCCTTGGAAAACTTCCATGTTATCCTCCCAACATGTGTGCCCATCCTCCGCAGTAGATGGCAAGCTTCTCGAGGTGGAGGGATCAAGTCTGATGCCCTCTCAGAGACTGGTGCAGTACCTCCTACAAACATGTGAAGGTGCTCATTGCATGGTTTTTTGAATTAATATGATGCAATTGAAAGATAACAATAGACTTTATTTTTCAGAGCAGTTTTAGATTCAAGCAAAATTGGACAGAAAGGACAGAGAGTTCCTACACACCTCAAACCTCCCCCCCGCCATGTGTACCCACACAGCCTCTCCAACCATTAACATCCCCCCTGTTGCGGTGCATTCGTTACAGCTGAAGAAGCAACACTGGCACAGCATTATCGCCGGAAGTCCGTAATTTACATTAGAGTGTATGCTTTGTTTCGTACATTCTGTGGGATCTGACAAATGTATCATGACATGTATCCGCTCTTACAGATAGTATGATACAGAATAGTTTCACTGGCCTGAAAATCCCCTGTGCTCTACCTTCCAGACCTCTGGCAACTCACCACAGTTCTGCCTTTTCCGGAACGTCATGTAGTTGCAGTTGTACAGTATGCAGCCTTTTCACATTGGCTTCTTTGACCTAGTAATAATATGATGCAATTTTGAGCCTTCTTGGCACCATGAAGTTTGATATCTTTGTCTTTCTTTGACTAAGGATACTCACTAATGGATGAGGAAGGGAAACCTTCTCAGTTTGAACTTGAATACGTTGCTAAACAATGAAATGCTTAACTCTTGATGGTATTTAAGGAATTAAGTGAACGTATTTCCTTCCTGCTGTTTTCGCTTCTCTTTAAGCTTGCCATGAAGTGGATGATTCATCTGTCGTTGGATTAAAGTATTTGTTTCTTGGTGCCATACACAAATGTCTAGGGAACTCAGAAGATGCTGTCCAGGTAAACTGTTCATGGGGTGTCATGGCTAAGGAAACTAAACTGTGAAAACCTACATATACGCTTGGGAATAAGAAAAAGGAGAAAGCATTACATAAAGCTAATCTCCCACTGCAGTGAGTTTCATCCACTTTATTTGATTACGGTCATCTTCTCAGATGCCAGAAGTTGATGACGGTTCATACTAGCTTTTAATGTGACTTCAGAGCCTTAGAATACTTCTTCACCTATGGGCTTCTTTTCTGGCACTAGCTGTTTATCAAAGATGACAGCCTCAATTGGAGGAGGAAGAAATGAGGAGGCAGACAATTTTGAAGGAGCAGAGGGAAGCCTCCTAGCTAGGTAAATACAGATATGATCAGGCATGTCAGCCTGTGTCCACTTTTCCTCCCTCTATAACTGCAGATTATTGATGCATTACTGAGGTGAGGTCTAGAAAGTTGTTAGCTTAAGATATTCTGCGAATGTACTCTATGAAAAAGAACCATTCATTATCTTCAAATGTAGTTGGAGGGATTTTTTTGAGTTTTTTGTTTGGTTGTTTTTTTTTTTTAACATACATCCACGTGTTATTTTGATTATTCTTTGAGAGAGTTCATGTACTGTAGTAACAGACTTCGGCTTTTAAATCCTAGGGTGTTGATACACTTGTATTATAATTTAAAATTAATTTTCAGTGTGGGGTATAATAGCTATTACACAGCTCTGAATAGCTTATTTTAGATCATATGCTTAAGTATCAGTAAGATACAGTCAAGACACCTGTCAAGAGATGGTTCTTGGCTTGTTTACTTTCTGTCTTAAATATTAAAATGGAATGTTCAGATTTGGAGATGCTGATAAAGATGTTCTCTGCAATAAAATCAGCAGAGGCTGGTGTGTCAACTAGGAAAATAAATAGCACAGATTGGGCTGACTGATGGGTAACATATACTGGCGCAAGTTCACCAGACAGGTATGTAAAGGACTTATAAGATATGAATGAGAATAAATGGGAAGGAACAAAGACGCAGAAAAGGAGAAAATCTGTTACAGAATAGACATCCTCCTAAAGATGTGATGAGGCTTAAGTAGGAAAATGAGCCTAAGTAGAGAAATGAATTAATTCCAAAAATATTCATATTACTTTCAGTTCTTTCAGCGAGCTGTTAAAGATGAGTTGTGTCGTCAGAATAACTTATATGTTCAGCCATATGCTTGCTATGAACTTGGCTGTCTTCTGTTAGACAAACCAGAGGTAAGATCTTATCTATTTTCTTAAATTATGCTCATCAGCAAAACTGTGCAAGTGAACAGGCACAAAACATCCTTCATTTAAAGTAAGTTGATTGAACATAGTGTGTTTTTGTTTTGTTTTCCTTGATTTCACATAGAATGAATCCAAGAAGCTATTAATCCTATCTCACTGTGTTTAAGGAGGTAATCTCTTCCCTGGAATTAGAATGATAAATGTAACTTTGGGGACAAAAATTCATTTGGGGCAAAATCATTGCCTTTTCTAGAGTGGTCTGGTATGATGTAATGTGGTTTATTCAGAGTACAGAATTGCATTGTGCTTCTAGCTCCGCTGTTTATTTTTATTTAGTGTATGATATGGTTAAGTTATTTAACTACATACCTTCTTCCTAATCTGTAAAACAGGATAAAAAATACCTCCCTTGCCAATTCAATAATGATGGTAGTGAGAATAAATGAGGATGGTGTGTAGGATTACTTAGAAATTTTAGAATACCTTATAAGTTTGACGGTCATCATTAAGATGCATATTTAAGGACAGTGGGGCAGTTTTTTTAAAAGTGAATTTTAATAATGCTGGATTTGCTTGGTACCTTCTTTTAGAAGCTCAATTACATACTATTGACTGTATAAAATTCTAATTTTCAGTAAATTCAAGTCAGCCTTCAAATATATGGACTTTTTGAAAGTTGAGCTAAATCAACAGAAATATTCTAGCCTAATCCTTAAATATGTAGCTTATCTTGCCAAGGATAGGCTGTTAATTGGTAACTCTTTTCATTTGAATTTCTAATTTTACCAAAATAGAAAATGCAATTTTTATGAATTTTGGTAGAAACTTCTAACACCATATTCTTTAAGGAAATTTTTACTCTTAATGCAGCCTTAAAATATATACATAAACTACAAGAAGACTGGTCTGTCTCTTGAAAAATGAAGTTGATATTCTCAATCAGTAATGCCTTCAAAAAAACTTACTGACTTCAGATAAACGTAAATTATCATCAATTTTGTGTGTTTTAGTAAGATCTTAAATTATTACACTCTTCTAAAGTATGACAGCCCTTTATAAAATAATAATGAAGATTATGAAAAATTATTTATCAAGTAATGTCTTAATGTAAACATGTAAACAGCATTACATTAAAGAAAAATTGAGTCAGTATGCTTGAATGAGCACTTGACTCCCCTCTATGTCACTGTGAATTTGTTGAATTAATATATCTTCCTATTATAACATTTTCTGCTTGAGTGTATATAAATATAGATGTTAAGAGATAATGTGTTTTTCTTACATTCATAGACTGTAGGAAGAGGCAGAAGTCTCCTTCTTCAAGCAAAGGTAAAAATGCCTAAAAACGCTCAATCTCTCTCTTTCCAGTGACCCTTCTTATCCTCTGTAGTGTACTCTGGAGTCTGAATTCAAGAAATTTTGTGAAATGATTGTCTTGGTTGGTATTTCTGGAGGGGAAACTGATAACTGAATCAGTGAGCAGTTGATTTTTAAGTGAAATTACACATGAAGCTCTTATGAAATCGCTCATCCTGCTTTATAAAAACTCTTCTCATTTGAGTGGGAAAATAACTGTTGATTTCATAACTGTGTTCTTGAGTTAAGAAGTTCTAACAGCAACTTCCACTGAGCCCAGCTTAAGACTGCTGTCCCAGGAATAACATGAGGGAAATTTTCCAAAGACAGCATTAATAATGCTCAGTTGACATTTTAAAAACGGACACAAAGCTTGAGGTCTGGGAAATAAGAAAAATCAAGTGAATGCAAAACCTTTGTTAGGAGTGTAAGGAATTTTACTTGGGTCAGTACAAAGCTTGGTGTGATTAATACTGTAGTATTACAGACAGCTTAGCTAATACTCTCTTTCTCTTGTCTTTCAGGAGGATTTCTCTGGCTACGACTTTGAAAACAGATTGCACGTCCGCATCCATGCTGCTCTGGCTTCGATGAGGGAATTGGTTCCTCAGTGACAGACCCGAAGTTCCCGCTCTGTCCCTCCCCACACAGGTTCTGCACTTTAAAAGTAGAGGACACAGCTCTTATGAAGATCAGCTTTTCTTCTGAAAACCACCTGGGCCTGGGACACATTTTCTCAGTTAGGTTGATGTATTAAAGATCTCCTCTTTTAAACACATAGCTAAAAAGTAATAATGATGATGATAATAGTAATAATAACTAACCACCTGGGGAGAGGGTTAAGTGACCTTGTTCAAACATTTTAGTTTTGTGATTTATTATTTTTTAAATAAAATTCAACTAAATATTCAACCTGCAATCTTGTAGGAATGCCTACTTGAAGCACACATCTGACTGGGTAACACTAAGAGGTACCTGTAAAATTATTAACAGTATCACGACGTAGCACTTATATCGTGTTTTGAAAAAATAAAAGTGCTTTCTCGTGTTTTACTTTATCCTCAAACTGTTTCTGAGAATGACATAGCACAGATGTTTCCATTGTCCAGACAATGAAACTCAGGCACAAAAACGGCTAATTGACTTATCGCAATTAATTATTCCTGTTATTATGGAGTAATGAATAGAATGCAAGTCTCCTGACCACAGACCGAATAGTCTTTCATTGTAAAAAATATATATATATGTTAATAACCAGGATTCCATGTTTTCTTATTAAAAAACAAATACTCTTCAGCTGAAGTTGTCATCCTTATCTCCAGATGGTCTACAAAAATGTTTCAAAGGACAGACACTTATTCCTTTGACAGCCAGTCAAGTGAAAGCAAACAGAAGATTGTTTTACAACCGAAAGTATAGCTATTTTGCTAATTTATTAGAAGACCTAGTCTATAGACTGGATAAATAATACCTACATTTTTGGTGTTTCCTTTTCTTTATGATAAATTGTCTAATTACCAATTTTTGGAAATCTTTCAACAAATTACTTGAAAAGGTTATTCTTGAATGAACATAGATTCTTTTGCCTCAGAATATTTGCTGATGAAGGATTCACTGGACTGTCTATTGCCAGGACTTAATCATTTTCCCCTTAGCTCAGGTTATTGATATTGGAAACAGAGTTCAAAGTTATTTTTTAATCCTTCGTTGCTAATTTTTATTGTCACCTCATTTACCTCTTTGTTCAGTACTGCACACCTGTGGTTTTGAAGACTCTATATACCTCAGTCACTTAAGAATTTCTGTCATAATTGTGTGCCTAACCTGGCTCAAATCTTAAGGTTAGATATTTCTTAAAATTTACGTTGCAATAAAGAATATCATCTTGGGGTGTCATTTATTTACATATCCTTTTAGCTGAAGTATGATCTCATGCGACGTCAGTACTTTAAAATATTTCTCTTCAAAACAGACATGGAAGGAGCAGCTAGAATGTTGGCAGCCTCAATCTACTTCATCTGGTATTGAGGGAATAATAACTTCTTCAAAAGAAATGATTATTCCTCATTGATTTTGGCTAATCTATCTTCATGTTTTCTCACTTCCAAAATGCTTATTAACATTGACTTTCTTTCTAGCCTGACTGCTGCAGGGATTTTAGATGCTAGCCAGAGAGAAAAGATTTCTGTCCTACTTTCATGAACGGGAAGACCCAGAAGTCAGGTATCAACAGATGCCTTCGGAAAGGAAAAATTTACGTCTAAAAATGTTAGATACCGGGTTTCATCAAGGCTGAAGGGAAGAATGTTATGAATCTTTAAAATATGGCTCTTGCCATGTTGTTGTCTTTTTGGCTCTAGTGTATGTGGCAAACTTCTCAGTTATGATTGTGGAACATTTAGAATCACGAAGTTTTTGCTCCAGCGTTCATACTTAATTGAATTTTCAGTTCAAATGTTGCTTGAACTATTTTTCAGTATTGAGAGATTACATAAGGCCCCATACTTTTGAATTTTTTTTAAAATTCCTATATTAACTGCTTTAAAAACTTTTATTTCTCCAGAGAGATTTCAGGATTTCAAATAAGTTTGTGTTCAGTTCACTTAACTGAACACACACCATTAGAACACCATCCAGTAAGTCTTTGTTAATAGTATGTTTATAGGACAGGTGCATTTATAAACTGTCTCTTCTAGGTTTGATGCAGGCTAGCCCCTGTGGTTTTTCTGGGAACCTGGTGGTAAAGCACGGAGAAGGGGTAGACAGTGGTTCTGAAGACTCTAAAATAACAAAACCACGCTGTGAGTACACTGTACTGTTAGATTCACTGAAATCTGAGTACGTTTTTTTTAGTTGAGTAATTCATAACGGTTCTGGCCTTCGTGCTATGACTTATCCAACCTGTGAATTACTGTGATCTGTCTGGAAAACTAGTTTGGTGTAAATTGCTCTTTACCCCTCGCTGATGAAGAAAATAATCATATAAGCAGAACTATTTGCATCTATGTGTGCTTTTTTATGTTGGCATTACTTCTTCCCCTTTTCCTGTTTTGGAGGCTGTCAAATGGATCTTCTAATTTGTACGTGTCAGATATATTTTTGTATTAGACTGTGCCTATGATGAGAGAAATCTCTAATGTGTATTTTATGTACTCGGAACACATTTATAATTTGACGCACCTTGAGGCATCGTCTAGTACTAATCATGTAATATGCATCTTTGTGATTGATGTGTTTAAGATTTTACTTTTACTGGGTTAGGTATCTTTTTGATTTCAGCACGTGATAGCTAAGTATTTGAGTAAAGAGTTATTACTTTCAGATGTCACAGAAAATCAGAATATTTATTGTCTCGTATTGTATAAGTCAATTATTTAGAGAATTTGCACTTTTTTCTTTCTGCCAACTCAGAGGACAATGCATACATGATTTTTAAAATATACACATACACATACGCACGTGTGTGTGTGCATACGTATATGCCTTTACCATGTAAACTTTCCTAGTTGATTGCTTCCTTAAGCAGATTGTGGTGGCAAGTATTAAAATATGGCTCCTTTACCTATGAAGATATATGGTCACACAGTCATAATGTACTGTTTGGTATTTCTTTCTCTCTCTTTCCCTCCCTCCCTCCCTCCCTCCCTTCCTTCCTGTATATTTTGTGGAAAAAAAATCTTGTTAAGCCCAGATCCTTCCAAAAAGATACATAGTAGAGGGAGGGGACTTGAAGCTAGAAAGAGGAAATACAGAAAGAAAAGGACAGGGGAGGGGGGAGCAAGAGAATGGAAAGTTGGTCCATAAAAAATGTGCCCCTTCAGTTAAAGTGAGCAAAAATCACACAATTGGCTAACATGCGAAAACTAGCAAGGGAGCTGAGCTCTAGTTCCTAGTTGACTGGGGTATTCAATAGAAGCAACACACCTGTAACTTAGCTGAACTCTGGATTACACTTACTTTCTCCTCCCATAGGCTAGTGGTTCTCAAGTTTTAGTTTTACAGATTATCCCTACTCTGAGATTCTGATTCAGTAGGCTCTAGGTAGGGCTTAGGAAGATATTTTTAACGGGCCCTTGGCTAATTCTAATGCAGGTGGTCTACATTAGAGAGACATTGCCCTAGGTTATCATCTTTTGGTAAGTAGTTAGTAAATCTGAGAGAAGAGTCAAACACATGGCAAGGTTAGGCATAGTATGGGGCCACTGAAAAAAATGCTTCTAACCCATTGGTTTTCTAAAGGAGGAGAGTCCTGAGCTGACTTTTAAAGGAGGAGAAGGATGCAGTCAAGTTAAAATGATGGCTGGAAGGATGTCTCAGGCCTTGGACCTGATGAGCAAAGGCACAGAGGTGACAGGTAGCATGTGTATTCAGGCCAGGTCTCTAGAAAGTCAAGTGGAAACCAAATGGTAAGATGAGGTAGTTACACAGAGGTCACAGCGTGATCCTTGGACTTCTATAGAGTAAGTATTTGAAGGGGGGAGGGGCAGGGAGCAATGGAGAACGAAGTAGATTTGCAATTTAGTTAGATCCCTGGTGACTGAAAGAGATGAACACAAGGACAAGAAGATTGTAAAGCCACATCAAATCACTAGGAGTTCTAGAAATCAAAGCAGCACATAGTGGTTTGAAAATTTTTTGTTAGATGTTTTCACTGTAACAGTTTGCATTTCAGAGCAACTTGAACAGAACAGTCATTGCAGAAATGTGGAAAGAGTACAGGCTTGCCTTCTGAGTAACAGGTATTCGGCACAGCACATACATCTAATTGGCGTTCAAGATGACACACCAAGGTTGGTTAGGTGTCTCTCATTCCAGAAGTCACCATACGTGGGATCTCTAATGTTTGTATTTGGGGTTCTTAGCTCAGTTTCATTACACCTTTGATAGTTGAATATATTATAAACCAAACCCTCATTTCACTTTTGTTTACACTACCAAAGTGTGGTGCGGGGACAGTGATGAGGACCGAAAAGCATACCATCTGCAGTTCTAACATCACACTTAAAAGTCTAAAAGAGAGCATTTCTTCTTTACTGTTTTTTTTTTTTAAATAAATTTATTTATTTATTTTTGGCTAAGTTGGGTCTTCGGTGCTGCATGCGGGCTGTCTCTACTTGCGGTGAGCGGGGGCTCCTCTTCGTTGCGGTGAGTGGGCTTCTCATTGCGGTGGCTTCTCTTGATGCAGAGCACGGGCTCTAGGCACGTGGGCTCAGTAGTTGTGGCTCGTGGGCTCTAGAGCACAGGCTCAGTAGTTGTGGCGCATGGGCTTAGCTGCTCTGCGGCACGTGGGATCTTCCTGGACCAGAACTCGAACCCATGTCCCCTACATTGGCAGGCGGACTCCCAACCACTGCACCACCAGGGAAGAAGCCCTTCTTCTTTTAAAACGTAACCTTCATGAGAAATGGGGGCTTGTCTGCCACATAATGGGCACTCGGTAATAATGGACGGATTAATATCCTCAAAATGCCGTGTGCAGCATAGATGTAGGCTGGGGCTTCAACATTGCCTATTGCTGCAAGGTGCTCTGGAAGTCTTAATTTTTTGTAACGTAAAAATGTTTTGTCAGATCTATGCCCTGATGATGTTATTTAACGGTTGATTTACAGTGATTCTTGTTGCCTTTTAAACATGTGGAAATGGATGACAATGAAAGCTGCTTGGAGTCTGATCATCGTGACTGTGGTGGTATTTAATGCCCAGCACAAATAAGAACCTGAATGGGTAAAAAAGCAGAGAGTATTTTAAAGGAGTCAGCGTTCCTTTACTTTGGTGAAACGGAGCTGAAGTTATACACAGTCCTCGTCGACTTTGCAACCTGCCCCTGATGGTATGGTTTGGGGAGGACACATCATGCCTGAGGTATTGCAAGATCCAGAATTACGGAGAGACAGAAAGACTCAGGATCAATGCCAGATTCTCTTTCGGCAGGCGAGTTTCTCAAGAGAAGTACTGCGCTGCATGATACTGTACCAGTGTGGTGTACGTGGTGGCAGAAATTATTCTTCAAAAAGGTGACTAGAGAGCAACAGATTATGGGGGGGGGGCAAGAGTGGTGTTATGTGGTGGCAGTAAGATAGAACTGCCGTAAATCTATTTCTCTCTCTTTCCAAGCCAGCTCTTATTTTAGACCGAGAGATTCAAAGCGGAGAGGCTGTCGCCTGGACTGACTCCCGGCGGTTTGGAAACGTCAGTTTCCCACGCCCCTTTGTATTCTGCCGGAAAAGGCGAAGCCCACCACAGTGGTCTGCCGAGTTCCGGCTTTTGTCCTTTTCGGTTCCCCATTGGCTGGGGCCGCCGAGGCCCCACCTCCTTCCGAGGCCCTCTGGAGCCTTCAGCGAGAGGGCGGGGCTTTGTGACGCAGGCGTGACGTCCCCAGAGGTATAAAAGACACTGCCAGGTGCGCGGGTTTCTTCAGGAGCCACCCGCAAGGTGGCAAGGAGGAAGCTATTTAGAGCGCAGCCGGAAAGGAGAAGGTGGGGCGAGTCTGGAGAAAAAGCCCACGGCCCTGCCGCAGTTAGGCCCTCCCTCGCAGTGGAGGGGTTGGTGGACGGTTCACGTGTCGGGAAAGGTGGCGGCCCCCGGAGTGGGAGGCCGGCGGGTGCACACACCGGCCAGTGAGGCAACCGCCGGCCAACGCGCGTGTGGCGGACTCAGGGGTACGGGGTCTGGGTCGGCGGGTCCGCCGCCACCACCGCTGAACTAGTCGGGGTGGAATCTGGACGCCCGCTCTCCCAGGTCTTTCTGCCCCCTCCACCAGGCCAGCCAAACGGCAAAACAAGCACAGACCCTAGCGTAGGTGTTTAGGAAGTGAGTGGTGGGTGCTGTTGACGTTTTCTGTGGCCCCGAAGCCCCTATTCTCGCATCTTCAGCCAGAGGCACCGTTTTCCTACTCAGGCGTTACCCCTAGGTTAGTGGGTTTGGTGCGGGGTGTGGGGAATGTAAAATCTGTTAGTGTTTGACAAATGTGTTTTTGTCAAATACACAAGGAGACGTTTGAGCAGAATTAGTGAGCTGTCATTTGAAACAACCCTCAACGTCTGTACTCGTGACTTTATCCGTTGATGTAGTTGAGGATCGGTGTCCCAGCGTGTCCCATCTTGTCGAGGACAGCTCTTTGTAAGGAGCTGCGTCGTAGGATGCTCCGCATACCTGGGGCCGGGGCCCTAAACGGCTCCGCACCATTCACAAAGCCTGGGGAGGGGGAGGGGTGCGGCAAATCGAGGATCTCTGCGTGGGCGTTCTCCCCATGGTCGGTAGCACCAACTGCTGATTACAGAATGGGTGTTTTGTTAGCTCCGTCGTGGCTACCGGTAAGCCACTATCAAATCATGACCCATCTCTCAACTCGCACTGGGGTGCAACGGATGTACTTAAAAATACATGTGTATATATGTATATATGGACATATATATACACGTATATACGTCCATATACACATATATATATATAAAATATAAATGAAGTGAATATGTATCATCCATATAATTACCGCCTATGTCCCTTAACATTTAGCATGGGGCCCTGCTACAGGTGCACTACTGGTTTTTTAAAGATGGTTTAATTCAGTAAATCTCCTGTTGAATGATACTCTGATAGTAAGTTTTCATTAGGCGATCGAATACAGTGCCCTTCTCAAAGGTTTTGCTCTGGCGATATTTTTTCCTGACCTTTAGGAAGATGAAATGTGCTTTTAAAATATTCAGCATTTTGCTATTAGTTGCTTTTTATTAGAGGTTGGCCTTTTGTGTAACTGCTGTAACTAAACTGTGCCCCTTGGCCCCAACAATATTGAGATATTGTTGAGGACATGGTTCATTATATCACACTATTCTTCTCTTTATGAGGACCCATAGGAGAAATTTCTCCTGGGTCTCAGTGCCCAGAAGAGCTGTGATTCTCCCAAGCAACTGATTTGGTTTTTTATCTCAGGAAACCTGAATCATTTAACCAACCATTTCCTATTATGTGATGGCTACTTGGTAATTCAGGGGGCTTGTCTTGGGACAGTACCTGTGGCTTCATCCTATTTTTCCTACCATACTTTTCCCCTTAACCACTGAACTGAGTTCCTTAAATATTTAATTTTCTTCTTTGTGTATATTTATAAGCCCTCTTAAATAATTTTTTAGAATGAAACAGGACACACATACACTGACACAGTTTAGGGTGGCAATCTCTGCAGCTAAGAGTTACAGGTAAGACTGTGCAATGCCCTTGGTACCACTTAAAATCCAGAAAGCCAAAAGAAGGGAGAGAGGAAAACGATGGCAGAGGTTAAGGGAAGATACGAGAAAAGAGGTATGGATGGTGGTGGGTGGTATAATACCACAAGTTACTACTCAGATGAATATTAAAAACAAAATTAAAGTTAAAACATGTATACTTAAGGATGATCTGTGTCCGGGGATATACTTAGAAAAGTGAGAAAAAATACATTTTCTTGTAGAAATTCTACTTTGTAACTCTATTTGATGAATGTATAGAAAAGCCAGTTCCCATATGGTTTGGAAGGCTGTTTCTTGGACACAGATAAATGAGCTCGATTTATATTTCTTGACATTTTACTGCACAAAATATTTACTTAATTTTATAGAAACAGGTTTTGTTTGGTTTTTGTTCTTTGTTTTTAATATCATACTGGAGTTCCTGGCAGGGCTTTTCCCATGGATTTCTTTAATAGTACTAGATTGCTCATCTGCACATAATAAGTTGTTGGTAGTATAGTTCTTTTTTTAAAAACTACTATTAACATTAGCCCATTTTACTAGAATAAATACCTAGAGATTAGAACTAAGGCTAGTGATTTTCATAGGAGATAGATTTGTTCTTAGAAGCTATAGTTAACTTGTAAATTTTTAATAAAAACCTTATATACTATTTATAAGACTTTGTGTTTCTTCATTACAGTTGAGATTACAGACATCCCGCCAGAATGATTTCTGCAAGGCCCAGACTTGTCGTACCTTATGGCCTCAAGACTCTGCTTGAGGGAGTTAGCAGAGCCATACTCAAAACCAATCCACCAAACATCACCCAGTTTGCAGCAGTTTATTTCAAAGAACTTATTGTGTTTAGAGAAGGTTTGTTATTGCTTTATATATTTGTTGCTTTGAAAAAGAAAGCATTTTAAATTGGGAGTTTTATGTATCTGATTTCCTTTATTTCTTTAGGAAATAATTCTCTGGATGTAAAAGATCTTGTTAAACTATTTCATCAGATAAAAGGTAAGTACAGTAAGTAGTAATAGTTTAATAAAAATCTAGCTATAAATTATTGCATCATTCCTAGCATACATTTAAGCTTAAGAGTGATGCTCACAAATATTGTCTGTTTAAATAATTACACTGATGTTTAAGTAATCACACTGATGCTTTATTTTTATTATTGAATCAGTTTTTTTAAAAATCTGAGAACTGATATTTTGGAGGATTCTAAATTTTAAAATAGGAAACACTCTTCTTTTGCAAACCATTTGGTACAGTGAGACCTAGAAGAGTGTGTGTCAACTATGACTCAAGCCCTTTCCAATATGCCTGTCTTTGAATTGAATTTTGTGGTAATACTCAAATTATAATGAGATACATCACTTAGGAACATTGTAGAAACACTCTTCTTGGAAGATTATTTTAGTAGAAAAGGTTAATCACCCTTTTTTTTTCTCCCCATGATGGTTTAAGTGCAGTCCAGCTTGGAGGACAGGACATCGATTAGGTGTCACTAACCACCTTTTCTGTTCCAAGAGTCTCTTTATGTAGTGAAGAGATAAGTTTTTCATAGAAGGTGGTCTCTGGCCTGTCCCTGTGATATAAGGCTGTATGTCTGCTTAGAAAAACTTGTTTTACGTGTATATGTGTAAATGTCTATCTTATGTGAACATAACAGCATGAAACTGAGTTGATGGAGGAGCAGTGAAGAAGTCAGAGGGGGAGAAAGGAAAAAGGTAAAGTTTACATTATGAACATTTGGGAAGATCAATATAAGCAAAAGAGGATATATTAGTTAAACCCCAAGGACAGGCACACATATCTAAAAGAATGGTAAGCAAAGCTTTTGGAAGAATTTTGTGGAGAAAATGGTGACTTAAGGTGAGTGTGAGAAATAACTAAATAATGCTACATTGGCTGACCAACATTTTGAAGTGACCATAGAAAAAGTAAAGGTAGGATCCGTGAGTTTTGGCCACTTTTATTCTCTGCCACTGATGTTAATGGATAACATAGCCAAGATAGGGAGAAGTTAAGGGTAGACCTAGGAAAATGTAAAAATCATGAGGGTTTGGATCTACAGTGAAAGAGACTCCCAAAACAGAAAACAAGGTTAAGAACAGCAAGAGTCAGCATTTCAAGGGGTAGGAGAGTGAGTCACCGTGGTTTAGGAGTATTTTATTGTCTAGTCTGGGTGCTCCCCTGCAGGGTCCTGATGGCATTGTCAGCTTACCAAAGGAAAGAGGTCTGAGATTTGCTTACCACCAGCAGGACATACAGACAAATGCTGGAACACTGACCACTCTCCCCCTTCCCATGAGCCTGGTCTTCCAGGCGGTCAAAGTTATTATGGCCTTTGTACTTGTGTCCTTTATACCAGGAACTATCTTTGAGACGACTGGCTGTGCAGGCTTGCTGTGTTTGAGAATGGTGATAAAGTCAGTGACTCTTTATCACTGACTCTTTATGGTTGTAGGTAACTAAGTGGTAGCCTTTGTGGCTAATCTGTTTACTGAAGACTATACCCACCATTCAGCTTAGCAAGTGGACTAAACTGATGTGGATTTTGGTCCAACTAGGGTAACATCTTTGAATCTCAGGGTTCAAAATTAACAGACTGAACTAATGGAGCAGCCATGCTTTCGATGGAGGTAAGGGGTAGGAGATACTCCTGCCTTTCTCCTCCAGTAACTGTAGATATCAAGGAAATTGACACAGTGTAGACTCACAGTATGGCTGTAGAAACAGACTGCTCTTTAGACAGTAGAGTAGAAACGAATGTTGCTTGTTCTTCCCCAGAGAGTTGGGGAAGGTAACACAAGGTATAACCAGAAAATATATTCAGGGTTACGGTCTAGTATCAATTGGGCTCATTTTGTCTGCCTTTTATTGTCATGCCAAATGGCTTCTTAATGGACTTCTTCATTAGTATATATAGAATGGATAAACAACAAGGGAACTATATTCAATAACCTGTGTTAAACCGTAACGGAAAAGAATATAAAAAATAATAATAATATATAACTGAATCACTTTGCTGTACAGCAGGAAAAAAAAAAGACAGCACCAGTTATTAGAACTTGGTGATAGGAGCAAGAGCTAAACTACCATCCCTGAAGCATTGGTCCCCACTCATCTCCCAGATGTCAGATGTATCCCCCAAAGTTATTTCCAGCTGGTTAGTTTGCTGCCTAGCAGCATTACTACCAAGCTGCCCGTATGCATGGAAAGTATGGAGATAAGTATATCCTGCACATATCATTTATTTTATTCAAACCCTCCATTCTGGGATTTTTCCTAGAAGGAGCCCCATTTTTGGTAGGCCTCATCATAGGACCAATAGTGTTTACCCATCTCCCCATTGCATTCAAACTTTCTTGCAGAGGCAGGTGATGAAGGAGGGAAGAGGAAAAGAACCAGACAGGAGAGCAACTTTTCTCACTTCTCTGTCATCTCTCATCTTTTCTCCCATTTTCCAGAGCCTGGCTCTATCCAGGCCTCCATTGTGGCGTTTCACCCACATGTGCTCACTTCCGAAGCACCTCATGTAAAACACTTTCTTGGATCCTCCTCTTGTATTTTTCTGCAACTTGATTAAGTAGGTCTTACTACTGGATGAATCAATGAAAGCTTTTCTATTTCTCAGTCTTCTCAGGAGAGCTTCTTCACTAATCCACATGAATCATTGAGGGGATTTTAGAAACTCAGGCAATATTTTAAGGCAAAACTGTTGTCTCAAGTTCTACCACTTAGTATATCTAGGAAAAGAAGGAAGAAGTGGAATGGAATTTTTTGAGTAACTGTTTTGTCCTAGGCACTTACAATATATTTTGTCAATTAAGAGAACTTTATAAGGTAGGTAACATCACTACAACTTTACTCAAGAGAAATCTGATGCTTGGGAGTGATTCGATAACTTGTAAGTTTCTAAATATTAAAATATTAATTGGTAGAGTTGGGATCTAAACTTAGATCTTCCTAGTGCATGAAGATCTTCCTAGTAGTAGGACTCGTTAGTAGGGATCACTAGGAGCCCTCTAGAAAAAGCTTTAATTTTTGAACTCGGAGTGAAATCTCAGTGCTCTTTCCCCACATTATCTCCCACTTTTCACTTCTTCCTCCTGTCAGGAAGGAGTGTACTAATTCTGATCTTTTCACCACTCCACGAAGAGGGCAGTGGTTTCTCCACGAGAGTGGTAAGTGAGATCTCACCACCACTAGCACCTTCCGTCCTCCTAAGCCTAATTGAGTCTAGTTTCTAGTGTTATTCCTGTCTTGGCTTCCAACAGAGGCAGGAAATAGCCACCTCTTTTGAAGAATCAAGAAGGCCTAGCGCACCTAGATCCCCAACTGAGTTACGTGTTAACTTTTCTAACTGACCCTCGATGTTCTTGGCATGGCCATAGAGTAGTAATTAGAGTCACAAACTGCTGCTCATCACTGAGCCCAGTTTCAATTCTTATGTAGCACCGTAATAGTTATGCATATCATTAAATATTATCTTGAGTTATATATTCATATTAGATAGTCATAATATATGTTTTCAGTTTCTTATGCCAAATTCTATTTTTATGCCTTATAGAATTCATTACACATACTTGTAGCTATCCACTCATTAAAAAAACAAGAAATCGATTTCAGGACTATCCATACTAAATTTTACGAGGCTCTGGTGTACTCTGTACTTTCCTGGGCATTTTTTTCAAGTAAGGCTATACTGGTTCCCTAAACAGGGATGAGTATTGTGTCAGAAGGACCCTCTTATTTCTGCAAGTCTTGTGTTTGCCTTGGCAGGGTGGTAATTTGTACCAAGGTTAAGAATTTTCACTTTTTTTTTGACTTAAAAAAAAAGTTGCAGTGATTATCTGGCGACGTTGTTGGGAGTGGGGCTTAGGTCCTTCGTGCTTTAATGATGTGGTAAGATTAATCACTTGGGGGAGTTGTCCATACTAAAGATCGCAAATAAATCACTGAGCAAATGGTATAGTCAAGAACTGGGGTCAGACTGTCAGACTATGGACAGAAACACAGGGTCAGGATTAAGAGAGGAGGGGGCTGGGGAAGAAGCAGATAAGTAAAACCAGGAAAGCTAGGATGGTAAACCAGGCTGCCAAGGTGAGGTCAGGAGCCACAAGTAGATGTCAGTTCCATGAAGGAAGGACACCTTCCTTCCTTAAGTATCTGACTCTGCTATCCAGAAACTCTGATAGCTCCATACTGTTCCAGACTCTTCAGTGTTGCAGGGGTACTTCTAAAAAATATTAAATTACTATACTCTTGATTTCAGATAACCTCTATTTTTCTCCTGTTTGCTCTGCTGATCTCTACCCATTGAAGCATTAATTTACTGTAGGGAAAAGGTAAATATAGTCTGGAGCAAGGAAGTCATTACTCAGTATTGAGTTTCCAAAGTTCGTAATAAAAAAGCTAACACTTTAGAGTTTTGCAGGAGCCTGTTTTTTCTTGGAATTTCCAAAGCTGAGTTTTGATTTAAGACTTAACATGACCAGAATCAAGTTTTTACTTTATATAAGCCATAGAGGAGGGAGGAATAAAGATAAGATATAAGGCTATTTCCTGCTGCACAGGAAAGGGAACTGGAAAGTCCTTCTTGACAATGGGATTGTGGTGCTGGGGCGTGGGTAGTGCATGAAAAGTGCTAGGTGACATTGAAACTGGTGATAAGGAAGGTAGGTGGAATTTATGATCAGAATTCCCTAAGACTCATCAAGCAGGTGGCTTGTTCTCTGCATTCCTGGGTGCTGTCTAGAAGAATGCATGCTTCTCAGAAGCTGAGTGGTTAGCATGGTACTGCCTTTAGCACATCACCTGCTACATTGAACTCCTGCACTATAACCGTCATGATCAGACATTCAGTAAATACTGGTTGAATAAAATAATTACATTTGAAGCAATGGATTAGAAATAATGGAGAGTGTTTCTCAGATGAGACTGAGATAATATTTCTTGTGTCCTATGGCCTGTGTGTGGCTTTTAGTGGATCCAGATGTGTTTAGATTGTCCCAGAGTGCTGACCAGCAAGTAATCCAGATGGGAAAAGTGAAGTGACTCATCCCACTAATAGAGAGCTAAGTGCAAAATGTTGAAGCTGGGAATAAAATAAACTTTCAGCTAGGCCTTAATTGCTAAAGGACCAAATTAGGAAGGGAATCTCTCAGTCCTTCAGTGAAATAAGCACACAGGCCACACCTTTCACAAAGTAGAAACTTGAGTAGTAAATACAGTGAAGTCAGAGACTAGCACCCAGAACACAGGCAGTATGAGTTATGCCTCTACCAGAGGTAATTGAGAGCCAGCAGAGAAGGACAACATGTGGATCAGAGCCAGAGCTCACCACAGCACTCAGATTCCCTCTTCAGAAGTGGGAAGAACCTTTGAAAAAAAGCAATACCCAAAAGGACTGAATAATAAACCCAAAGTGACTTTTAAACTGGAAGGGACAAATATTTTTAAGTAAGATCAAATAAATTGTGCCTTTGGGAAGTAAGCATTTTAATGCAATTTGAGATCAGCTAGAGAAAGTAAAGTAATGCTTTCTGGCATGTCTAAGTTATAGTAGGTAAATTTTGATCCCTTTATAAGACCATGGCATGCAAAGCTTTCTATGAGCTAAATCTATCCTACCTTTGCAATTATCTCTTATTTCATATCTTCACAGACCTTATGCACCAGACTGACAACTTGTCATTTTTTGAAAAAGTAATTTTGATTTTGATCATTTGATTTTGGCTTATGCTAACTCCCTCCAGGAGTTCCTTTCCCTCCCATTTCTTTCAAATCCTATATATCCTTAAAGTCCAATTGAGTATTTCATTTAACAAATATTTAAATTCCTATCCATTGCCAGATACTGGGCTAGGAGGAATTGAGAGGTTTCAGTTTCAGCTATGATGAAGTAGGTAATATTGGACTTACCTTCCTATCATAAATACCCATAAAAGCTGAAGAAATTATATAAAACAAAGTCTGGATTCTTGGGAAATGGGGTTCACAGAAATTGAGGCCCATATTCACCCCAGTGTCATTTTTCAAATTCATGGGCAGGAAAATAGAGGCCAAGCAGAGATTGGAAGTCTCTCCAGGAAGAGAGAACAGAGAAGCAGAGTTTGGAGCTACTAATGTGGCTGGGATTTGGGTGACAAAGCACCAGAGAGGAGGCATTTGCAGAGACGGATTCCCCAAAAGTCAGCAAAAATATTTCCTTTTTTTTTGTGGGGGGGCAATTCCTAAGCTGCTCATGTGTGGACTGTAAGGCTTGTGAAGGCTTAGCAGAGAAGAGCTGTTGGAAGACGGAAAGCTAGGTAGGGATTTCAGAAGTGGTACAGTGTTGGGGGAGGCTTTGGAGTTTGGGCCCAGCCAAAATGAAGAGACTTTTCTGAAACCCTGGCAATCCAGTTGAGACCCCAGGAAGGTCACACCCTAGGAATAAAGACAATCTGATAGGAGTAAGAACAAAGCTGAAATATGTCTATTTTAACAAAATGTAAAATGAAGTCTCAGGAGGATCAGATTTGCCATTATTAGAATAAGACCAACACCATTTAGAAGAAAACAATATAGTCAGAGTCTCTACAATGTGTCATTTACAATTTCCAGCATACAATTAAAAACTACCATTCATTCAGAGCAGTGGAGGAAGTGACTAATAATTAAGAACTAAAACATAAAACACTCTGTAGAAGCAGACCCAAAGAAGATCCAAATATTAGAATTACTACATAAGGACTACATAAGATGGAGAACTTCAACAGAGTAAGAATCTTAAAATAACAAACAAATGGTTATTTCACAATTGCAAACTAAATTTTTATAAGATGGCTTTACTAGCAGAAGACAGAATTAGAAACTAAAAAACCATGGCAATAGAAAATATCCAAATTGAAGTAAGAAGAAAAACAATAAGAGTGTAAGACACATTTGTGAGACATGATCAAAGGATCTAATATGTAATTGGAGTCAGAGGAGAAAAGAGTAGATGGAAAAATATTATTTGATTGAAAGACATCAACCTACAGATTCAAAAAGTTTGGTAAACCCACAGCAGTATAAAAACAAAGAAATCCACGCTTCAGTATATCATGGTCAAACTGCTGAAAAAGACAAAATCATGAAAACAGGCAGGGCAAAAAGGCACATTACTTTCTGGGGAATAATCAGGGAAATGGCAGATTTCTTAACAAACTACAGAAGCCAAAAGACAATGGAATGACATCTCTACAGTGCTAAAAGCAAAAAGCTGCCAACCTAGAATGAATATATATCCAGTGAATATATCCTTTAAAAATGAAAGCAAAATAAAGAGATTCTCAGGCAGACAAAAGCTGAGAGAATCCACTGCCATCAGACCTGCTCTACAAGAAATACTTCTGAAGAAGTTTATAGGCAAACAAGAAATAAAAAGGGAACTTCCTAAATCTGATAACGTGTATGCATAAAAACTTACAGCTAACGTTATACTAAATGGTGAATTTTGAGTACTCTCCCATCAAGATTAGAACCGGAATAGATATGTCTGACATCACCATTTCTATTCAACACTGTGCTGTAGGTTCTAGTCAGTGCAATAAGGTGGGGGGGGGGGAAGGTATACATATTGGAAAGGAAGAAGTAAAAGTACTTTATTCACAGATGACATGATATAGAAAATCCAAACGGATCACCTTGATAAATCTTAAGATAACATATTTAAATACCCAATGAGAAAATGGATATTAAAATGGATACATAATTCATAGAATAAAAACAGACATGGTATCTAAAAAGCAGCATATACCACAATCCCCCTCATTCACGTTGCTTTACAACTTTTTTTTTTTGCGGTACGTGGGCCTCTCACTGTTGTGGCCTCTCCCGTCGCGGAGCACAGGCTCCGGACGTGCAGGCTCAGTGGCCATGGCTCATGGGCCCAGCTGCTCGGCGGCACATGGGATCCTCCCGGACTGGGGCACGAACCCGTGTCCCCTGCATCGGAAGGCAGACCCTCAACCACTGTGCCACCAGGGAAGCCCTTTTTTTTTTTTTTAAAGATTTAATTTTTTATTTATTTTTGGCTGTGTTGGTTTTTTGTTTCTGTACGTGGGCTTTCTCTAGTTGCAGCGAGCAGGGGCTATTCTTTGCTGCAGTGCACAGGCTTCTCCTTGCGGTGGCTTCTCTTGTTGCAGAGCACGGGCTCTAGGCACACGGGCTTCAGTAGTTGTGGCTTGCAGGCTCTAGAGCACAGGCTCAGTAGTTGTGGCACACGAGCTTAGCTGCTCCACGGCATGTGGGATCTTCCCTGATGAGGGATCGAACCCGTGTCCCCTGCACTGGCAGGTGGAGTCTTATCCACTGCACCACCAGGGAAGTCCCTGCTTTACAACTTCTAACTTATGCCTCATATTAGGAAAGTACTCAGCTGCAAGTAACAGAAAACCAATTAGCAGTGAAAAACAAGATATCTGGAAGTGCCGTTCATTCTGCTGCTGATATTATAATAATAAAGCATCAATTATCTAGGTTCTCTGCTTTATCATTCTTAGCATATTTTGTTTGTAGCCTCATGCCACTACTCTAGGCATTATATCCATGTATAAATCAGGAAGGAGGAGGAAGTTGTGGCATAAATGATACTTTTTTCTTTCATTAAAAAAGTAAAATCTAAGAAGTCTAGCAGACTTCCACTTCTGTCCCATTGGCCAAGGGAGACTGATAAATTTTCTGATAAGGGAAATCAGAATGCACAGGGCTGGTTTACACCTGTACTCTGCAGGGGCTCTTTGGCATCTTGGATGGGGCAGTTGTGCGGGGCCCCTTTCACACCTGCCCCTTCTCATTTAAGCTTAACAAAAATTACCTAAAAGCCACTGTATCCAATACATATTTCAGTCACTGCACTGATCACATTGTCATCTGTTTATGTGCCTCTAACCTTAATCAGACTGTACTATTTAGGAGATTCCCCAGTGTCTATCCCATAATAGGAATTAAGGATTGGTCACTAAAGAATGAATATAAGGAAGAGAAGAGAGGAAGGAGAGAAAAGAAACAGACCACCTACTTGATAGTCACTGGTGTTCATCATTCCAATCAGTTCAACACACAGTAGTTGGAATCTTTTTCTCTTTTAAACTTTTAAAACTATATGTACCTTACTACTTCAAATTTTTGAGTCCAAGCACTCCTGTGAGTTCCCCTCCTGCAGTCCTCTCCTCTCCCCTCTCCTATTAATCACTTCTCCCATCTCCTATTCTGTCCTGCTTCATATTCTCCTCTTGTCTGGGACAGCTTTCAGATTTCCCTTCAGTGCCAGAACATGCCTTTTTCCTTATTCTTCCCTGATCATGCCCCAAGCACCCCAAGTCTCCACGTGAGTTCTGCCTATTCCAAGAAATACTGTATGCTTGGAATGTATCTATCTGATTGGTTTCATGGAAAATCAGGATTCTACAGTGAGTTTTAATCAGTCATTTATTAAACTTAGAAAGAAATGTTTTAGAGGAAGAAGTGCCTTCAGTGATGTATGTAATTCTGAGAGTTCATGCAGTTTTTTGTTTTTTGTAGTTCAAGTAAAACCAGATTACTGACGTCATACTGAGTTCATCTTCATGAGGTTGACATGTAAGATCAACCTATAGCAAACCTAGTTTACAACTTTAATAGTTTTCTACACAAACATAATCTCAGTGTTACAAGTCAGCAATCTTTGGAACTGTTAAACAGACCTTAAAACATTAGAGAAAAGCTCTTTACCTTTTGTAATAATAGATATCAACAGGAACGCAATATAATTATGTATGTGATAACTTGTTTGTGTATGTTTGCTAACATTCTGTCATGTATTCTAAACAAAACCAAATGGTTCATCTAGTGCTTTACATTTTCAAAAACACTGTTAAAGCTTAAGGTATTTGATCTCAATTTAATGTTACAGTGATGAAATATATCTATTAAAAATAGTATATATGACATATATGTATGTATGTATATATACAAATACATATATTATAAATGGGAAAAAACACCCTGCATTTTATCATCCAGATTATGAAATTGCCAATTAATTTTCATCAAAGCTGATTTAAAGATGAGGCTTATAATTTTTAATTTGATATCACATTTCAAAACTTTTTAAACTAGGTGTTGATTTATTCTTTCCCCATTTATATGTGGTTTACAGTTTATAGAACACTTTTAGGTGAATGACTCCATTTAATCTCTGCAAAACCTCAGTGAGGTCAGAATTAAAATCCCCATTTTGCACACCAGGAGGTTGAAGCTCAGAACCGTTGACTTGGCCATGCATCTGTTCAATCACAGTCAGGACTGAACCCAGATCTTCTCATACACCTTTTTACTATGAAAAAGTTGTGGGGAAGGAAGCAATATCATAAACTCTCGGATGAGTTATGATTCATAATTATATAATGCTTTACCTTTCCAGAATGGTTATTTAATAGGGGACTTCTAGAGGCAAAAATACTAAACCTAAAGATTAAGCTCCTAGATATGATTCCAGGTACGACAAGCCTGTGAGATACTTTGAAAAGGGCAAGTGGCCCTTTCCACAGAAGCTGAATTCCTGTCGTGTAAGTGATGTATCACGAGTCCCATGCAGGCAATCTAGGGATTGCAGTGATCTAGTCCCTAAATTGGTTGGGTTCTTGAAAACTCTCAGGGGAAATAAATCATTACTTGGGGAATTTAGGTCCTTGTGGGGGAAAAGAGTGTTGTAGAGGCCTTGAACTGCTGTGTAGGTGTCTAGGTGAGTCTAGTGAGAAGTTGGGCTTGGGCTTCGTGGTGGCTCTCCTACCTTCACTGTTCCACGGGCCTCAAATGCCTTTAGCGGTGGGCTGCCTGACCTTGCCCTCGGCCTTCCCCGCCAGCCGGCCCCACTGAGGGCATCTCTCCCCACACTCTTGCCCCTCCCTCCAGGGGCAGCTGCTGTTCCTCGTTGCTGGTCCTGGGCTCTCGGGGCAGGGATTCTCTGACCTAGGTGGTCTTTGCATCAGGCATTGAGGATGGGGCTTTCTCAGTGTTCCTGTCAGTTGTCCGCGGCAATCTCTGCCTCGTATCTGTGGTCAGTCTTGAGCTAGTGTTTCCTGCCTCTGCCCCAGGGGTAGGAAGGAGCCCTCTGTTTGCTGTTGATATAGGATTCCCCTCTGGCCTTCTACCCTGCTTCCATCTTCCACAAAAGTGCCTGTGAGTGTGAACTTCTTGCGTCTGGAGTCCCAGACTATTCCAGACATCTTAGCCCACATTTGGCTTTCATCAGTTCATTAAGATTTTGGCTGATACCTTACCAGCTGGTATGGTGGTGACGTTTCCAGGCCCTGCCACAGATGAGGGAGTTCTGTGGCCCTTCTCTCCTTAGAAGGGCTGGTTACTCTTTGGAAATCAGATTACTTGACTGCCTTGTGACTCTGCTCTCTGATGGGCTCATAGTTACCATTTTGACATTTATCTGGCTTTTCCTCATTGTGATGGCAGACAGTTTGTGCAGCAGTATCTTAAGCGTAAGGCCAGGCTTATTTAAACAAAATTTCCCTTATTCCTCCAGCCGGAGGATATCTTTTCCTCCTCTGAGCTTCCATAGGTCTTAAATGGTACCCTTGTTAAGTACTTACACTTTTAACCTGTAATATCTGTATATCTTATTTCCCCTAAGCTTTATGAGGTCTTGTCCTAATAATTTTTCCATCCTCAACAATGCCTAGTGTACAGTATTTTACACACAGCACAAACAGTCAAGTGTATTAGTGGGTAAAGGGCTTTGACTGGAAATGGGTGGGGAAGTCCTGAGGAGGTGGCTGGTTAGAAAATGAGGTCATTGTTCTAGAAGCAGAGGGAGGTAAGAGTAGATGTGGCTTTTCTGTCTTTATGAAACTTTTCTTAGCATGTGAGCGTTTGTGTGGTATCCACGTCCAGAATTAGACACCTGATCTGAGTTTACAGAAAATCAGCCGCTAATGTAGGAGGAGACCCTGGAGGACACTGTTCTTTGGAAAAGAGCTGGACCCATGAAGACACGTTTCCAAAGTTTTGACTTGAAGCAAGTATGTTCTTGTAAGGCAAATTCTCCTCTTCCTGCAGATTTCATGATATTAGGTAAATGCTTCCCCAAAGAGAGAATCCTCAGTAAAGTAAGCAGATGTGAAAACGTCTGATGAGGTTAGACGTGTGAGTGACAAGCAGAACGCTGAGTGCAGAAGATGATGTTACAGCAGTTTTCTAGCTCTAGGGGTTTCTGTGTGTCATCAGTTGTCTTGACCTTCTAAGCCATGGTTTTTTTCCTCCTGCCTGAGGATCCACTGAGCCCTACTTCTGGAACCAGAGCTGTCTATCTGCTGCTCTTCTGGGTCAGTACTTCGGCTGCATTATCACACCTTACCAGCAGGTGCTACCACTTTTAGAATAGAAAACATGACGTTTCCTAATGTAAACGTATTCTATAGTCCCCTAGTTTTCCAATTCATTAAGTTGAACTTTATATACCAATTTTCTTAAACTGAAGAATGCCTTTAATCATATGACAGCATTTGTTTCATTACTAAGCTATGAAGTGTTTTTTTCTTTCCCCAGTTTTGTGTGGAAGTCTGGATCAGGAGCTTTGTCCATGGACGTTTTCAGCTTACTTTTAGGCAGTTATCATCTTTCCCCTGACGCTGACCAGCTGAAGGTGGTATCTGAGTGTTAGAGTCACTTATTTCTAAGGAACTGAACTGAGTTGTCTTTTGAGTGGATAAGGACAGGAAGGTTTTGTTGCCCACAGTGAAGTTACCGATGTTGGAAACTAAAGCAAAACTCTTTTGTACTTGCGTATATATTGACATTTGAATGCTCAACCTATGCTTTCTTCATAATTCCTTTTTTGGGGAATAAGTACTTATTAACCCATCTAACTCATTTTTTTAGGGGAGAAGTGGTCAGAAGGAATGGCACAAGAGAAGAAAGCAGAATGTGTGAAAGAGCCAGAAAGAACATCTACAGTTTCCCAAGAACCTAAACGGATGGAAAAATCTACGGACACAGAGGAGGACAACATAACTGCACCGCAGTTTAGCAACAAAACCACGCAGTTCCCGTCGGTTCATGCTGAGCTGTTCTCAGAGCCTGAGGGCGCCCCTGAAGCAGCTCGTGCTCCTTCGAAACCGACCGCCCCTGAGAATGCCACCCCGGCCTCACCGCCGTCGCCAGCAGCTGTCTCACCCGAGCTGGCCTATGTCCCTGCTGACCCAGCTCAGTTTGCTGTTCAGATGTTAGGTAATGTTTCTCCGGTTCATTCGGATCACTCTGAAATTTTAATGGTGGACGTGGCAACAAGTATGCCCGTTTTTCCCAAGGAGATGCTGAGCTCAGAGGCTGCTGAAGATGATGTGGTGGCCACTCCTGTGCATTCTGGAGAGATGGCAGCAGTGCAGGTTCTGAGCGAGACATCTGTCCATGTAGATTTGGGTCCTAAACCTAAACACCATAAGGCTGAACCACCAATGGCTTCCTCATTCCCCTTGCAGGATGAACAAGAACCTCCTGCTTACAGTCAAGCTCCTCAGGTCCCTTTGCAGGCTGCTATTGAGGTGACATCCACCACGCACATAGCATCTATCGATAAAGATGAGCCTGTGATCGAAGGAGCTACTAATGTTGAGCAAATACTGGAACAAACGGTTATCCCCTTTTCTGATCATGTTGCTTGTCTTAAAGGAAATGAGCAGTCACCACCCCTTAGTCCCATACTTGTAGTAGGCGAGACAGCCTCACACGGGTCTGAAAAATCTGTGGGTTCTGCAAACTTTGTGCAGTTGGAGAGTGCAAAATATGACTCCTCAGTACATGTGGAGGCAGACAGCTCTGCCACAACAGTGAGCTCTGAAATATCTGTGCACATTGAAGTGGACATCTTTGCGCTCGCCCCTGGCAGTGCTGGGCAGGAGGACTCATGGGAAAACCGTGCGTCCCAGGAGACGGAGGTCAAACCCGCGCTCTCAGGGGAAGCCGCACAAGTAGTGCGCTCAGGTGCGTCCGTAAGATCATCTAGTGGCCCCCAACCTCCTGTTCCAGGTCTTAATGAACCAGAAATCGAACCAGAATGAGAAGTAGCACCTAAACAAGGTTTGACGGAGCCAGGTAAGATAATTACTTACAAAATTAAAAGCGGTGCTTCCAGTGACATCTATATTTCAGGTGACCATCGAGGTAGGCTCCCTGCAGACTGGTCAAAAAGCTTTGTTTTTAGTAGTAGTTAAAATGCCAAACCTATTTAAAGACTTTGTTGTATCTGAGATTTCACTCTTACGAGATGAGTGATTTTAAAGCAACATCACCACTGCTTGGCCTCAAAGTTCGGTCATCTAGCACTTTCGTGTTGTTTTGGACATACTGTGTGGTGAAAAATGGTAGAGCCTGTTGTCAGCTGCAAAACACGTTCATGTGATCTGGATACTCCTGCAAAACCGTAACTAAGGGGTGTTGGTTCGAAATCCCTCACCTGTAAAAGTAAAATCAGATGACAACAAAGTATTTACACAGGCGATGGCATTAAAAACATGAAAGAAATGGTGGTGCGTTTGACTGCTTTTGCGCTGAGGTGGGAGAACTCTGCAACCTGGTCTGGGGGCTGGTCAAGCCCTGACGTCCCGCCTGGGAGCTTCCCGCAGGTGAGGGAGCGGCTTCATAGCTGGATGGAGAGAGGAAAGGTCAAGCTGAAGTTCTGTCACCCAGGGGAGCGGGAAGGTAGCAGCAGCAGAAAGGATGGACGCGGCGAAGCTGGCCGGCTTCCTTCCATCGGTTCCCCGACAGGCGCCCAAATCAGGCTGCTTTCTTGGCTGCTGAACCATCACTACCGCTTTCCTGTGACACAGACACGGTTTGACCTCCCATCTCGATCTAATTATGGCATTTGGTCCGCTCACCCTCCCACTCCATCTAGGCAAGTGCAGCAGCCCTTATCCGTTTAGGGAGGTGGGACGTGCAGGAGCCAACCCCGCCATTCCTTTTGCAGAAACTCTCTCACCCTTGACTCTTACCAGAGCCAGAATGATAAAAAAGTGTTACCACAGCAGGTGTTTAGAGATCAAATTCTGTCTGGCAGTGTGACAGGGATTCTGCGCAGCTGAAAAGGCAGAGGGCAGTGTTGGAACGTAGTCTGTGGGGCTGGCATTACACTTGTGGTCTAAGCAGCACTTCCATCCCAAGTTACTGTTCTCAAGTGCTTCACTATTTCCAAAGCACTAAGGGTATTTCACAAAAGCCTGAAGACTGGGCTCGTGCATATTTTTAATTAGCTTCCAGAACTATCAGTTGAAAGCATCTGAAGCTATTGAAAACACAGCTTAATTGTGTGCATAGTGTTATTTTCTTTTCTGGGGAAGAAAACAAAGCTGCACTAGGGATACGGGCCGTGTTCAGAGGGTGACTCAGCACAGCTGGGCCAAGTGCAGCTCCTCCATCAGGAACCTTTGCTCCTCCGTCCCAGCTTCTGGGACTCGTTCTCCAAGACGGCACTGTCTTCAATTAGGCAAGTCTAACTTGACATGGTAGATGCCTTGGTGTAAGTAGACGGATGGCCCTCCGAGACCTCTTTTTACTTAAAGATCCACTGTGCGACCAACCAGCCTTCTACTGCCACCCAGGACCTATGATTTCAAGCCTTGCCGAAGAGGGAGCCGTGCTCTCAGGTTCCGAGTCCTAGGTTAGGTGATGTTTCGTGTGTAGTGACAAGCTGATGGGAGACGATGCCGCCTGCAAAGGGCCAGAGGTCCTTGATCATGGGATCAAAAGATGACACGTAGTGCTGACTTCTTCCGTAAAGAGAACCATCAATCACTATGCAGACACATCAGTGCTTTTTTTAATGCTTTTTTCAATGGCTTAACACACTCTTCAGTTGATTTTTTTGGTACAGCCAGAATTGTTGATTCTCCATTTCCTCTGAGGACCCTGCAGAAGCCATGTCTAAAGTTAAGTTCCTAGAAACAGCAACTTAGAATGAGATTGCTTCTCAGCCACAACCCTAGTGTCCGTGCCGCTGGCTATCACAACACTGTTCTCGTTTTCTGACTGTAGAGAATCTCTCCTTTCACATTACCAAACACAATTTATTTAGCACTCTCTATAGCATGCTTTATGGCACATATTACTACAGCTGTTTGTTTATATGTAAAAAAACACTTCTGTGCATAGCGCCTGATACAGAGACCAAATCTTTAACACCTGCACATGTTTTTTTTTATAGCAATAGCAGCAAGCGAAGCAGGACAACCACCACCATATTCTAACATGTGGACCCTTTATTGTCTAACTGACATGAGTCAACAAAGTCGCCCGTCACCACCACCTGCACCTGGGCCTTTCCCCCAAGCAACCCTCTATTTACCTAATTCTAAGGAGCCACAGTTTCTGCAGCACCCACCAAAAGTTGCTTCTCCAACTTCCGGGATGATGGACAGCAAGACGACCAGTGCCCCGCCTTTCATTTTAGTGGGCTCAAATGTTCAGGAAGCACAGGACTGGAAGCCTGTTCCCCAGTCAGATGCCTTGAAGAGATACACTGCAGTGCAAGTCCCCATTGCTGTTCCTGCAGATCAGAAATTCCAGAAACACACCCCCAATCCCCAGAATGCTAATCCTCCTACAAGTGGACAAGATGTCCCCAGACCACAAAGTCCAGTTTTTCTTTCTGTTGCTTTCCCGGTAGAAGATGTAGCCAAAAAACGTTCAGGATTTGGTGACAAAGGTACTCCCTGTGGAAGTTACGGTATTGCTGGAGAAATAACTGTGACAACTGCCAATGTTCGCAGAGCAGAAACTTGAAACTGGCAGGTAAATTCTCTTCCCATGATATGGGGGCCTTAACACACTTGAGTTTTCAAGCAGGTTGATCTGTTGACCTAGAGACTGAGGTATTTTAAGACACTGAATTGAGACACGCAGTGAGCGGGGGGTGCGCTCGGATCCGACGTGGTGATTGCCCCCACCTCCCTACCACGTTACTACTCAGCGCACGGCAGGCGCACTGCGCCGCAGTGACGCACACCAAGGGTCTGGTGCCTAAAACACATAACCAAGCAACCAACTCAGCTACCTCTGAACACCTGGCGCTGTGTTTAGCCCTGTAGACGATGCCAAAGGGATGGATTAACATAAAGACAAAGACAGTCTCATGTGGGAATTTTATAATCTAGTTGGCAGGTTTAAGGGGCGGGGAGGACAAGGTGAGAGATTATATACGGAGCACCCAGTCAGTGCGGTAAGTCAGTGAATACTTACAGCAGAATGGATAGGTTGGAAACACATTCATGAGCTAAAGGGACAAGTGGTGTTAACCACAGATAAGTTTTTATCACTCACAAATCATTAAAAAATTTTTATTCAACCAGTACTTACTACCACACGTCTGACGGACAAAAGCTAGATTTCAGTTTTAGGCAGGTTCAAGTACCACAGTTAGTTACCATACTTACTTAAGGAGACTTTTGCAAATATCTTAGGACTATGAGCATTTACCTACTCCTACCCTTTAGACTTCTAGTGGAACTGTCAAAATGGCCGTTCTGGGCATGAGGTGCTAGGATATTTTAGTGCACATGCACAGATAACATAATTAAGAGCTTAGCAGGAGAGCAGGATAGAACTTGCATTTCTGATCATCCACTCATCTTACATGTTCAGTTTTATGATTAAACAAGTCACTATTTACATTATTCCTAACAGGTGCCGAAGATGACACTGTTTGAGCTGACCTTCACGGTGGAGTCTGCCACCAAGCGTAATATATCAATAAACTTCATGCAAGCATAAAACCTTGTCGCCTTGCTTATTTTATAATTTAGGCGGTGTACAAACATCTAAACACAACAGGTCCTAAATATTTTCAGACTTGTGATATGACACAATAGCATTTTCCAATGCTCATATACATTGTAAAAAAAAAAAAAACTTTCCACTCTAGCAATTTTCTACCAAGGTATTCCACTTAATAATTCTGTATTTGGCATTCACACCAAGTGAAGACAGTGGCACCTTGCTCTAATAAATACTGTATTTACCCAGAGAACAGTGAGTGCTAACTGCCTACTTAGCACGTGAGCTCGGGGGTGAGCTCTGGCCCTGGGGACCGTGGCAGCACAAGGACTTACTTTCGTGTAAGGACACCTGACAATTTGGCATCCTATTAAGTGCAGCATTAGAATATTTCAAAGTTTAAAAGAGACCACACTGTTTTGAACATTCTAAAGCCTTTATTTAGCATCAGGTAGATTATTTCATTATAACACTTGTTAACTTCAAGACAGCCATTAAAATAACTTACTGGCAGCTACCTAAGGCCCCCTGGAGCAATATCTCAGTCTGGGGTTGGGTAGATAAATACCGTAAGATTAATGTACCCCAATTAAAGGGGCAAAGCTACTGTACAAGTAGGTCTCCATACGTATCTTAAGTACACAGGTGCCTTGCAAACTTGAAATGCACAAGACCTCCTTTTATATAGTCTGATACTTATAATACATGAGTACAACTGAATTTCTCTGGTGGCATTTGCCACTGGGAGTTGAAGCATTTAAAAAGGTTTCTCATTATGTAATGATGGTGACTAAAATCTATATTTCTGGGGTATTTTTGTGAATTGCTAGGTTTTATACCTATTTTCAATTCAAACATGTACAACTCAAACATTTTAATTCTAACGACATTAGAACATTGTAAAAGTAAAATCAGAGCACTAAAATAAGCAAACGAAATACCTTTTCCAGTTTAGAATTTTCAAATCAGAAATCTCTCTTCTGAACACTCAGGCATTGTTTTTCTTTTGAGAGGCGGGAAGGGGTAAAATTGAGAGGATTAGTAAGAAGAAAAGCCGTCTTCTCAACGCAGTCTCTACAAGGTGGCGTAACCTCTATATCTGAGCATATAAACATCATATAGGAGAATTCTACACATTTCGAAGTTAAATCTAAAACATTCAAGCATGACAGCCTAAAAATATTCAAAATAACTTGATTTGGGTTACTATATAATTCCATAAAGCTAAAGTTACATTTAGGTATAAACCTTCAGTGAATACGGCAACAGCAACCATCAAAAAGCATATTCTCCAACAGTTTCCCATACCTCTAGATAAAACAGTATTCCAAATAAGCGTGTTGGGATAGCAAAATTACCCATTCTTCCAAAGACTTTCATCACCAGTATCCACCTTATGCCCTACTTTTGTTGGGTGAAATGCAAGTTATCATGAGAGGATTTTTTCTCTTTTCAAAAGATGAGTAGAAATCAAAGAAGAAAATTTTAAAACACAGGTTTAAGTCTTATCTGTAGATTAGCCAAATGCCCCAACTTGTCTATGTTTTAATAAATGTCAGGCAAATTGAAGTAGTTTCTGTCCCAGTAGCTGCCCGAGTAAAGCCAGTCCTGGGCTCCGCTGTAGGGATTAGGGCCTTGATGGAACCACCTGTTTAAAGAGGAAAGACAACAGTTATGGGGGAAACTCTTCCCGATCACAGGGTCCCTGCTGCTTCACTAGCTTGCAGACTCCCCTACTGCAGCGATTCACTTTGTCCTGTGAGTCAGGGATTTCCGAAGAGACTTTAAAGTGCTTTTAGAGAGCACATATATAGAATAATTTTCCGAAATATGTAATGAGACCACCCAAAAGGTTTAAGGATTTTCCACAGCATTCAGCAACAGTACTTGTCTAATTGTTCACCTAGGCCCATTCCTTAAAAGCATTCTATTAAGCAATGGGGAATAAGGCATTAGAATATGGAAATTAACTTTTACCACTTACCTACAGTAATACGAAGGTGCCTGATTCAGAGTAAATGCCACCCCACCACCAAACTCTTAGTTTCATTTTACAAAGGAGGAGCTCAATGTCAGAGAAGTTAAATAACTTGCCCAAGCTAGTCACTGATATCAAAGTTGTTAAAGACCATGATTTGTCAAATATACTGTTACCCATAATCCACTGAAATTAATCTGATCCAGATCTTCCTGGGTCTTCATTTTCTCCATACTAACAGAGATTCATAGGCTGCATCTAGATTTTAACATTTTTCAAATTCTAGAAAGAGCCACCCTAATTTTCTTGCCCTTTAAAAAACAAGTCATGGGGCTTCCCTGGTCGTGCAGTGTGGTTAAGAATCCGCCTGCCAATGCAGGGGACACGGGTTCGAGCCCTGGTCCAGGAAGATCCTACATGCCGCGGAGCAACTAAGCCTGTGTGCCACAACTACTGAGCCTGCACTCTAGAGCCCACGAGCCACAACAACTGAAGCCCACACGCCACAACGACTGAAGCCCACACGCCACAACTACTGAAGCCCACACGCCCTAGAGCCCATGCTCCGCAACAAGAGAAGCCACCACAATGAGAAGCCCGCGCACTGCAACGAAGAGTAGGCCCTGCTCGCCGAAACTAGAGAAAAGTCTGCACGCAGCAAAAAAGACCCAACACAGACAAAAATAAATTCATAAAAATAAAAAAATAAATAAATAACAAGTCATCCATTTTCCACATTCCCAGCTTTCTCTGGGTAATGGAAATGAAAAATTACTTGTTCAAAAGGTTCAAATTTCAATTTGTATAACATTTTCTAATATGATTTAGTTTTCAGTAATATTTATGAAAACAGTTTCGTATGTCTTTGTCATTCTTTCCAAATAAATTGCCTCTAAAAATATTTAACAATTAGAGTGAGCTTAGATTTGTTTGGTAAGTCCCAAGTGGTCCTATTCATCACTGCAGCAGCACTAAAAACCCTAAGACACAAAAAATGCTTCAGATGAGGCTAATTCCTTGAAGACTGATATAGTAAATGCCCACTAGGCCAGATTTTCTAGAATATTACATATATTATTTTGCTTTGGGGACTTTTCCCTAATTAGAAAAATTAGAAGTCTACTTTAAATGATCAAGATATGTGTGTTTCAGACTTTGGTAACCAAGCTGGAAATACTTTAAGGAACCACTGTTTGATCAAAGTCACAGAATTTTTGTCTAATATGAAGTATATAATTTTACTCCTTTTGGTCTCAAAAGTCCACGTAGTAAAAGCACTTTTGTAGTCAGGCTTAGTAAAATCAAGCACTTCAGAAAATCAGGCAAATCAAAATCAAGGTAACCAAAAAAAATTCTAAAAATTAACCAAGCCTCAGGCCTGTGCCACAGGATTTCTTCCATACAAAGTGGACAACTGGAAAGTCAAGTGCCAAGAGACTGTGCAGAACAGTAGATTCAACAGCAAAGAATGTATTTTTGTTCACACACAAGCCAAGTGCTCTAAAGGCCATGTCTGCAAGGCCTCCCTTCGGGGAGCACTTCTTGGAGAGAGTTGCAACATGGCACGAAAGATGAGCACCTCGGATCTGAAGGTCTGATACTAGGGATTAGAGTTTCTCTCAACATCTAGTATCTTAATTTCCAGCACTCACGTCTGGAAAACCCTGCTGCCATCAGTGTACCCCCCTCCACATACAAAAAAGTCCATGCTGTCTTTTCAAAGTCTTATTAAACATTTTAGGCAAGCAGAGGCAAAAGAAAAGGAGGGAGGGGGGTGAGGAGATGTCTTTGTTCTTTGTTACCCTTTAGTCAATGTTTCTGAGTCTACAGAGTCCATGGATCTGTATTAGTAAAATAACATTAGATAAAATATTAATTCTGCACGATGCTTGCATTGGGGGAAGAGATGACGTCATCAAATTTTTTTGGCCTCACCACCCACCTTCTCTTCAAATCCTGTGTCTATCGCCAGTCCCCCCACTTTCTCCCCACATAACCCCACTTATTAAGGTCTCTGGGCTCCTCTAGGAAAACAGGGCAGGATCACAAGCAGCCATTTCCATATGCAGGAACCACAGTTTAAAGCCTGAAAAATCCCAAAGCTGGAACTCTTTTCAAATGAGTGAAACTGGTGTCAACAGGAAAGCCAGCTTTTAGTGTGGAAGAACTGGGGACAGGTTACACAATAAGGTTCTGGGTTTGATTTCTGAGGGCTGGTTTCAGCTCTACCTGGCAGAACATGCTCCTTTACAAACTGCCCCATCCCCGCCCCGACACAAACGGAACCACACTGTTCAAAAAGCACGTGATCAGCCAGGAGTAGACCCAGTCAGTGAACGCCACCTCTCACACTACTGGAAAAAGACTCCAAGCACATATTCATTTGGACAAAGGGTCAGTAGGGTCATTTTTAAGGTCTGTATATTCATATAAGAACTACTGGTGCTAAGAGACAGCAGTGGAAGCGAGCACGTGCAAGGCTCCGAAGTGGAGCTCACAAACGTAGCTTCTGGTTTTTATTTTCAGGCTAACACAGAGCTGTCTAAAGCTCCTTACTTTCTGCACGTAGGACTTTACCTGACAGTAATACTTTTCTCTTACTTTGCACACTTGAAAATGTGGCCAGAAAAATAAAGGAGTTAATAATCAGAAATAGGGAATCCCCTGGTGGTCCAGTGGTTAGGACTTGGGGCTCTCACTGCCGTGGGCCCGGGATTCAATTCCCTGGTTGGGGAACTAAAATCCCGCAAGCTGTGCACTGTGGCCAACAAAACAAAACAAATTAGAAATACAGTACAAAGTGGGTTTTCCGCAGAAGAGGCTAGAAACAATGATTAAACTCTATCAAATCTTTTCAGAAGGGACTGCAGGAAAGCAATGTGCTTTTGGCTTTTGTGGTTCTTTCTAATCATGGTCTGCGGCATACTTGTCCTTGAGCGAGTCTCTTAAATGAAATACACCAGCATTTGGTTTCTTCACATACACCGAGGGGACTTCCAGACTAATGGCTTTCCAGTGGTTTCCCAGATCCTGCGTGTGTGTGGGTGGGAGAAGGCGAGCCCTACCGCTCAGCTCCCACCAAAGCAGCCTGGTGGCCATGTGTTCTGTATTTGTAGATTCTTTACGTGTTCGTTGGCAAAAAAGATTTTGATGCTAACAAAAAAGTCCAAAAACCACTGGACTAGATGCTATCTAAGGTCATTTCTAGTTCTAATAACTGTGTAAGACGCAAAAGGGCTACCAAAAAATATCTACTAAACTGTTTGTGAAATTATGCCCATATTGGCTCTGAAATTTATTTAATAACTTTGAATAATGGGACAACAGTTTCTATTACATAATATAAATGTAGAAAATGTTTTTATTCTATTCCTATTTACAAGAGATTCTATTACTCAATACAAGTGACTAAGTAACTCCTGATTCTTAAAAAGAACAAACTTTCAAAACTCGCAAATTTTATTGCCCAGTTTCTGTTGCTGAATGGAATCCAAGATGTCACTTTAACAAATCGTATTTCCAGGACATGTCAAGTCCCTTGTGTTTGGAAGAGTAAAGGCATTGTCTAAATATCCGTGATACATGATATATGTAATAAGCTAATGGCCCTGTAATTTACTCATATATAAGCAAATGGCTCTGAACCTATTTCATGCCAAAATCTGTAACTCTGCCTTCCCTCTTAAAAATAGAAGGGACAGTGTTCTGCTGGATAAGAAGGAAAGATAGTTTGCGTAACTGACACTTACCTGTGGTAATTGTGTAGGAACATTTTAACCTTACCTTCCAAACAGTCCTTTTTCATTGCACACATGCGGCCCTTTCAGCTTGAACTTAGCCAGTAGAAAATACTTGACAACTCACAGGGCACAGTGAGCCAGGCTCTGCAGTCCCCCGTCTGCCAGCCCCCCCAACCCCGCCCCCCCCCACCCCAAGCTCCTCATTGCACCTCGTCTTCCAGTCCTCCTCCAACTTGGACCTGTTCTTGCGGGCCGCTCTTTGTTTCTCCTCAAGTCGCTTTTTTTCTTCACTAGCTTGATCTAGAATCAGCACAGCAGTGAAAACAGTTACTCTACACGTAGAGACTGCCCGACACAGCACTCAGCACCATCACTTTACGGAGTCAGGTATCAGCACATCTCCATCTTATCAGAACATGAACACCACGAAATTTATCCTGTCAAAATCTTAACATATCCCCAGGATCGCACTCAACACCCAGTCCTCTCCTACAGCTTTTGCCCTTAACCACCTCTTCATTTACCCAAGGCGCCGGCTTACTCTTAAGGCCAAAAAAAAAATCATGTTAAAATGCTTCAGTGAAAACTTGGGTGGAAAAGCTGAATACACGTGAAAATTTTCTAAATTCTTAGTGAGACCTCACAGAGCTCCTCTAGATTCCGTTCATAAGAAATTCAAACCGTTTTCCAAAGCGCTGTCGCACTGTCTCACGGATAATTCACAGGGAGGGTCAGCGTTTAGTTAGAGCAGGTTTCTCAGCCTCAGCCCTGCTGACACGCTGCACCCCATGATTCTTCGTAGGGGGCTGTCCTGGGCACGGCAGGACGTTAGCAGCACCCAGGCCCCCACCCACTAGATGCCAGCAGCAGTTCCCCAGATGTTTCAGCCAAAGTCTCTAGACTCGGCCACACGTCCCCTGGAGGAAAAACTGCCCCCATTTTGAGAACCACTGAATAAGAAGAAATTTAACAGCACAAAATAAAATGTCAGAATTAACCAAGGCCAAGCACTTCTTTGAGGCTCACAAGGTGCTATTTCAATTCTGAAATATGTAGTGAAATAACTAGTCAGAGTGTAGTTAAAAGTTGATAAATGGGATATTATTGTCCCAAATTCTCCTCTGATATGTTAGATATGCCTCTGGCCGTATGTATTACATTAAATTAGGGAGTATCACTGAGACAATGAAATATGAGCTGCTGAGGTCCACCTCAGATTCCCAAATTTTAAACCAAAGTTTCTGAATTTAAATTGAATTTTAATTAAAAAAAAAAAAATCTCTAGAGACTTCCCTGGTGGCGCAGTGGTTAAGCCTTCACCCTCTCAACGCAAGGGGCCCGGGTTCCACCCCTGGTCGGGGAACTACATCCCACCTGCCGCAACTAAGGAGCCCACGTGCTGCAACTAAGACCCGGAGCAACCAAATAAATAAATAAATACTTTAAAAAAAAGTCTCTAAGAGAGACTAAAGATGGTTGTGCTAACATAGTAAAGTGCTGACAGTAACCAGGAGTAAAACAAACCACCCTCCTCAAAGAAATCAATCTTCACTGGTGCCGCCATCAGGTGCTGGTTACCTATTTCCCCATTTTCCATGGCTCTGATGTCAGGACGTAGCCTGCAGTCTGTCTTAGGAATCACACCCTCCATTTCCTTGTCTACTTCATTCAAAACCATTGCAAAGCTAGTAAAATTATACATCTGAAAAGAAGAAAATGTTCAAATTAACATATACCGGGGCATAACGCAGAATGAAACCCTGAAGGCAGAAACAGTTGATCATGACCCCCTGTTCTGTGGTGACAACGGCCTTTCTCAGACCACATATCTCAGTGTTTTCACCCAAGTCTGCGCCACCTGTGGGCATCTGTCTCAAAGAAAGCCCCCCAGCAGGCCTCCCAGCATGAATATCTTCCACCACCATCACCTCGAAGGAGAGATACAAGCAAAGCCAACATTCTCTGTTCTTCACTTAAACCCTTACTTGCTAGATCTGGCTGCACCACCTTGCATTTAACGACAGTCAGTCTTGCCCCTCAGTAATTGTTAAGGAAGCCCCCCAAAGCCTCACGCCAAGGCGCCCTGGCCAGCCAGACACCAGGAGGCCTGGGCGGCACGAATGCCCCGTCCCGGGTTAGAAGCCACAGAGGGACGACTTAGGAGCTTTTGATGACCACCCGCCTCCTCCTGGTCCCGCCTGGGCCGGGGGAAAAGCACCGTCAGAGCCCAGGAAACAGGAGGCCGCACTCAGCACGCCCAGCCTCACCTGGGTTGAATTGGGAGGCCGCGGGGCTATTCGCCACAGGAGAACGCTCCCAGGAATGACAAACACGCTCTCGGAATCTGGCATTGGCATTTCGTCTGACTCCTCAGAAGCGCTCATCTAGAAGAACCAACAGATGAACAAAACAAATGTTTTCAAAAGAATATACTTACAAACTGTAAAATAAACACCGCTGACTGCACAGCATTAGGATGTAACTGTACGAGGGCCGGGGCACCATGACTTTCTCGTGCTCACATCCTCACCTTTCAACACAGGCCAGGGAGCCAACAAATGCAGGCCTCGTGAGTAAGCGCTGCGAGCCTCGTGAGCCTTATGTGTGGTCTCATTTAGGGTTCTGTGCATTCAAGCCACTAGCATCACCATCATCATGCCTTTACTATCATGTTGTAATATTTTTAAAGTTTTTTTTTAAAGCCAAAATAACTCACTTAAGTATTGACTAGAACATTATGAGAGCAAGAAAAGATTACATTCTTGGAGCATTTAACTAAATTTATCAACAACACAAACCAGTAGGGATCCTGAAAGCATTCTATAAAAAGAGGATTTAAAACAATGTAAGGCTAGGGGCTTCCCTGGTGGCTCAGTGGTTAAGGATCCGCCTGCCAATGCAGGGGACACGGGTTTGAGCCCTGGTCCGGGAAGATCCCACATGCCGCGGAGCAACTAAGCCCGTGCACCACAACTACTGAGCCTGCGTTCTAAAGCCTGCGAGCGACAACTACTGAGCCCGAGTGCCACAACTACTGAAGCTGATACTACACAACAAGAGAAGCCACCACAATGAGGAGCCCACACACAGCAACGAAGACCCAACACAGCCAAAAATAAATAAATAAATTTATAGTCAATCAATCAATCAATCAAAAAGATGTAAGGCTAAAAAAGAAACTAACATTTCCTCTGGTTGCACGCCCCCCGCCACACCCAACCTGGCAGAGCTGCTAGCAGCTCTCTGTATATTTAGTCCTTATGTAATAAACTCATAAAGTTTTTTTTAATAATTTTTTTTAAAAAATATTTTTAATTTATTTATTTCTGGCTGTGTTGGGTCTTCATTGCTGCACGCGGGCTTTCTCTAGTTGCGGCGAGCAGGGGCTGCTACTCTTTGTTGCGGTGCGCGGGCTTCTCATTGTGGTGGCTTCTCTTGTTGCAGAGCACGGGCTCTAGATGCGCAGGCTTCAGTTGTTGTGGCTCGTGGGCTCAGTAGTTGTGGCTCGCGGGCTCTAGAGCGCAGGCTCAGTAGTTGTGGTGCACGGGCTTAGTTGTTCTGCGGCATGTGGGATCTTCCCAGACCAGGGTTCGTGTCCCCTGCATTGGCAGGCGGATTCTTAACCACTGTGCCACCAGGGAAGCCCACCCATAAAATTTTATATATAAAGAATTTAAGCCTTTGGAAGGCTAAGTCATATTCCCAATGTCACAGTTACCAAATCTAGAACTACTGGCTGAGATATGCAACTTTAAAAACAGCAGCAGGGAAGGGACAACACTGGTGACAAGCTCCCCCAAGGCATTTAAATACGCTCGGGAACATCAGAAATCCACGGTGGCCGATGCCCACGGGAGGCAAGAGTAGACACAGGGTGAGCATGAGGCTGACTTCTCTCTCCAAGGGGCAAGGCCGTTTTTCTACAAAGATTGACCAGGGATTTTCGGGACATGAGGGGGATTTTCTGGAATTTCGCCAAGGCCCTCCTCTGCCACCTCCCACCTCTGTAAAAGGAGGAAGAGGCCATGTCTTCGCCAAGCTGCCTTGTGTTGGCTGGGCCACTGCCCAGGAGTTTGGGTTGGGGCCTGGTCCTGGAGCACTCCTTCTCCAGCCCCGTCAGTCTTGGGGTCACTGCAGAGAAGCGTCAGTGCAACCCCCGGAAGGAAGAAGAAGCAGTGGAGACCCAGGTGGAGGAGGAAAGTGGACTGTGCCCAGAGATGGAGGCAGAGGGAGGGGAGAAGGGCCCAGCCAGGGAAATGCCACTGCCGTCAACTGCACCAGCTGCTCTGTCCCCGGGACCCCGGTAACCGGCTTACAAAGAAAGCCACTCAGACATACACCTTCTGTTTTTGAGGAAGGTTAGGGGCTTCCTAAACTCTTACATGTGTAAGAGTCACCTGAAGGGCCCCAGAGAGCTCGACACGGGGGGGCGAGGGGAGCCGGAAGCTCTGAGACGGTGCTTCGGTGGCCGGTGTGATGCTCAGAGCAGACGGGGGGCCTGAGCTGTCCTCACCAGGAACCCCTGACCTCCGTCAACTCATCTGACATGTGGGTGCTCTTGCTGTACCCATTTTATAAATGAAGGTGCTGAGGCGGAGAGAGGGTGGGAATCTGCCCGAGACTGAACCACTCAGAAGTGGGAGAAGCGGGATTCTAAGCAGAGCTCGTGCTCTGAATCGTGATGTCCGTCACTGGAAAGGCATCAGTCCTCCGACGCTTCCTGTCCAAATAGGTGCAAGCTCTCTTTAGCTCAGTCTGCTGAGCGGTCCAGCCTCCCGGGGCCCTGTGACGAAAACCTGTGGCCTCACACGGGGAGAGTCTAACGTTAAACTGTCCCGTTAGGAGAACGCTTAGTAAGACGAGGACAGCCGTCCAGGAATGAATCCCTTAACTGCGATGCTCTCAGCTTCAGCGATCTCGGATACAAAAGGGCAACACAACTGCTGCAAGCATGAAAACGTATGTGATCATTCTGGGTGAAATTTCAAATATTCAAATGATCTCAACTGCTAATGCACATAAACAGAAAGGAGGACAAGGACACTGGTCTCACTAAGATGAACTCCAACTTTCCAAAGCAACGTTGAGTTCTATGCCGCGTGTATAACTGCATGGTGCACACCCGTACTCCACGGGAGATTATGTCAAACATTCGCTACCAAGGCGGATAACTGGTTCATTAAGAAGGTTCAAGGAGAAACATTACATGCATTAGCACCAAGCATAAGAGGTCACACTGTGACCCGCTAACAGGCCACCTCCAAAAGGATTAGTACAAACTTAAAGAGTCCCGTGATTCCTTCGATGCCACCTTCCGGGACGTTCACCTGTTTGCTGTTCTTCTTCTCTTCGGTGTTTTTCTTATCATTTTTTTTGTAAGCATCAAATGTGGCAGGGTCAACACTGTACAAACATTCTGTCCACTTCCCATAGAGGGCACAGAGCTTCTTTTTGCTGTCAAGAGAAACCGATGTTTAGCCAGCAATTAAACCAGCGTTTTGCTGTAACTGAATATTACTATAAAGATGCTTACAAATTAGATTCTTTAAAGAAATAAATATTTCCTTGCAGAAGAAAGAGTTTTTCAATTTACTGAAATGCTTGTTTCCTAGATAATGGCAGATTTTAATAACACTTTATTTAGTGAACGACACCTATACCAGTCAGCATTTAAAATGGAAACTTTACCTTTTATCTTGAATGTAGCCTTCAACTTTGTGTAACTCCTTACCAAAAAGGCCGCATGGCTTAAAATTCAACACACATTTGTCCGCAGTCCTGTAAAGGAGATAGTGAGCTCAGGTTACCGTTCAACACAGAAGCCGCTGGAGAGAACAGTGACTGTGAAAACCTTTCTCATAGCAGCTGCTGCTTACTGACTTCCTAATGCATGCCAGGCTCCACACAGAGAGCATCATAATTAACCCATAATCAGTACTGGACCCACCACGGAGAAAATGTAAAGCCAGGTTCATAAAAAATAAGAGACTTGTTGTTATGGAATGAATGTTTGCCCACCAAATTCATGTAGTGAAGCCCTAGTCGCCCACGCGAGGGTATTTAGGGGTAATTAGGTCATAAGGGTGGAACCCTCATGAATGGGATCAATGTTCTTCTAAGAAGAGATACGGGGAGATGATCCTTCCCTCTGCCATACAACGATTTGAGAAAATGGCCAACTTCAAACCAGAAAGAGGGCCTTCACCTAGCATTAAATCTGCCAGCACCCTGACCCGGGACTTCCCAGCCTCCAGAACCATGAGAAATAAACGTCTGCTGTTGAAGCCACTCGGCCCATGGTGCTCTGTTACAACAGCCCGAGCTAACTCGGACACTGGCCTAAGGTCACAGAGTAGGATTTGAACCCAACTCTTTTCAACTTTCGTGTTTCTCCTGCCACCCATCCCCACGTGAACAATGCAAACTAATCAGGATCAGCAAAATGAGCTGAAGGAGGCGGGAATGAACATTCCCCAAGGCTGCAGAAGCTCTGAGTTCACCAGTCTCCCCTAATCAGAAACTTTAACATAAGATCTGTTCATTAAATAGATGGGCTTTATTTACTCCAGAGCTATACTGTCTGCTTCTTAAATCATCATCAGGCTGTACTAGAACGTTTGTAAAAAGACTACTGGCACCCTCTGATGACAACTGAAGGGACAGGGGAGGAGGACGAAGCATCTCACTTGTGGTTTGTGATCTCCACGTTGCCGTACTGCTCAATCCAGAGTTTCCCCACAATGATGTTATGTACACAGCAGGTAGGATTTGTCCACGTATATGCTTCATTGTGTCTGGAGAGCAAAAAGAAAACCAAAGCCCAGAAAAATAAGTGAGAAGTGTTACTCTGTTTAAAAAGTGCATTTGCCTCAAATGCTATTACTCAGGACAACACATCAGACTGCTAGAGATGACTAAACTCTAAGACCGTAAAACCTCTGCTGGTGTTAATCACAGTAAAATAGGTATCATCTGATTCCTCTTATTGTTTCTTAAAAGGATACAAAAGCTTAAGAAAAGAATTCTATCTTTCTACCAAACTCCAAATTAAACTATGTACATAATCATCTTAAGCATTCAAAAGTCTGGTGAAAACATAATAAACAAAATTAAATTAGAAGTAGAAAACAGTCTATTTAGTACTTTCTAGTTCACCAAAGGGAAAAACTTGTGTATGTGAATAAGCTCCAATTTTACACATCCTTTGCTTTTGAAAACATTCGTTTTACATCTTCGTACATTTATGTCTAAATTTATTTTTAATTTACAAACAGTAAAATTCACTTTTCTTGGTGTATCTAGTTCTGTGAGTTTTGGTGCATGTGTAGATCTTTGTAACTACAACTATAATCACAATATAGAACAATTCCATCACACCATACACAAATTCGCTCATGCTGCCCCTCTATGGTCAAACCCTCCCCCAACCATAGACCCTAAACAACTCATTTGCTCTCCATTGCAATAGTTTTGCCTTCTCCAGAATGTCATATAGGTGGGATAATACACCATGTAACCTTTCAAAATTAGTTTCTTCATTTGTATAATCCATTTTAAATTCTACTTATCAATAATTTGCTCTCTCTTATTTCTGAGTAGTATTCTACTGTATGGATGTATCACAGTTTAACCATTTACTTACTGAAGCATGCTGGGTTGCTTGGTGATTACAATTAATAGTACTATAAACATTTGGGCACAGGTCTTTGTGAAAATGTTAAGTCTTTATTTCTCCAGAGTAAACACCTAGGAGTGGACTGCTGAGTCATCTGGTTAACACAGGATTAACTCTGTAACCCTATGTTATCTGGTTAACATAGGGTTAACTCTGTTCTCCAGAGTGGCTCTGCCATTTTAGATTCCCCCCAGCAATATATGAGATTTCTGGTTGCTCTACATCCTTGCCAACACTTGGTACTGTCAGTTCTAAAAATTATTTTGATTTTGGACATTCTAACAGGTGTGTAGTGGTATCTCACTATGATTATGTATTTCTTTAATGACTAATGCTGTTGAGCATGTTTTTGTGTGCTCATTTGTCATCCATATATCTCTTTGGTGAAGTGTCTGTTCACATCTTTCGCCCAATTTCTTATTGGGTTGTTTGTTTTCTTATTGTTTTGAGAATTCTTTACACATTCTAGATACAAGTCCTTTGTTGATAAATGATTTGCAAATAATGTTTATCTATCTATGGCTCCTCTCCATTCTCTGAAGAGTGTTTGTCACTGAGCAAGAGTCTTTCATTTTGATAAAACCTAATCAATTTTGTCTTTTCTAGACTGTGCCTTGGTATTATATCCATAAGATGTCATTGCCTAATCCAAGGTCATAAAGGTTTTCTCCTGTTTTCTTCCAAAAGCTTATAATTGTATATTAGATTTTAGCCTATGGTCTATTTTGAGTTCATTTTTGTTTAAGCTGTGAGATGTAAGTTGAGGTTCATTTTTTTAACATACGTACTTCCAACTGTTCCCACACCATTTGTGGAGAGGACTATCCTTCTTCACTGAATTGGGTTTTTACCTTTGTCAAAAATCAATTGACCATGTTTCTGTGGGTCAGTTTTTGGACTCTGTTCTCTGTTCCCTTGATGTATGTGTCTATCCTTTTGTCAATACAACACTGTCTTGATTACAACAGCTTTACTGTTAAGTCTTAAAATTAGGAAGTGGGAGTCCATCAATTCTGTTCTTCCTTTTCAAAACTGTTTTGGCTGTAGCGTTTCATTTGCCCTTCCATATAAATTTTAGGATCAACTTCTCTTTATGTATCGAAAATCATCCTGGGACTTTTAAATTTAGATTGTGTTAATATAGATTGCTTATAGATCAATTATGGGAAAACTAACATCTGAATTATATTAAGGATTCCAAGTATGGTGAGACATAGTATGACCCTCCATTACTCATAGTCTTTGATAACTGGAATCAGTGTTTTATAGTTTTCAGCATGTGGATCGAGAACATATTTTATTATCTTCATTCTGTTATCGAGCCTATCCAGTTATTATTTTTGTTATTGTATTTTTTCAGTACTAAAATTTCCAGAAATACTTTCATTTCTTTGCTCCAATGTCTTTCTATTCATTTTAAGAGTTCATCTTTATGTCATGGAGCATAGTTATAAGAGCTGCTTTAAAGTCTTTGATACAGATTTCAATATCTCAGTCACCTTGGGATTAGAGTCTGTTTATTGTTTTTTCTTTCTCTTATCTTCTCTCTCACACAAGGAGATCATAGAGTACTAGACTTTCTCTGACTTATTTCGCTTAGCATAATGTCCTTGAGGTCCATCCATGTTGTTGCAAGTGGCAAAATTTCATTCTTTTTTATGGCTAATATTTGTGTGTGTGTGTGTGTGTGTGTGTGTGTGTGTGTGTGTATGCCACAATTTCTTTGTCCATTCATCCAACGATGGACACTTGAGTTGTTTCCATATCTTGGCTGTTGTATGGAATATGTATAATATGTATAATAATGCTGCAATGACATGGGGGTGCAGATATCTTTTTGAGTTAGTGTTTTTGTTTTCTATGGATAAATACTCAAAAGTGGAATTGCTGGATCATAGTAGCTCTACTTTGAATTTTTTGAGGAACCTCCAAACTGTTTGCCATAGCGGCTGCACCAATTTACATCCACCAACACTGCACAAGGGTTCCCTTTCCTCCACATCCTCACCAACATTTACTTCTAGTCTTTTTGATACTAGCCTTTCTCACAGGTGGGAGGTGATACCTCATTGTGGTTTGACTTGCATTTCCTTGATGGTTAATGATGTAGAGCATCTTTTCATTTACCTGTTGACTATCTGTATGTCTTCTTTGAAAAATGTCTATTCAGATCTTCTGCCTACTTTTTAATTGGATTTTTTTTTCTTGCTATTGAGTGGTATGCATTCTTCATATATTTTGGATGTTAGCCCATTATCAGATACATGATTTGCAAATATTTTCTCCTATTCAGTAGGCTGCCTTTTCATTTTGTTGATGGTTTCCTTTACTGTGCAGAAGCTTTTTAGTATGATGTAGTCCCACTTGTTTATATTTGCTTTTGTTCTTTTTGGTGTCAGAGTCAAAAAATCATTGCCAAGACCTATGTTAAGGAGCCTACCGCCTATGTTTTCTTCTAGGAGTTTTATAGTTTTCAGTCGTATGTTCAAGTTTGTAATCCATTTTGAGTTAATTTTTGTGTATGGTATGACAGAGGGGTCCAGTTTCATTCTTTTGAATGTGCCTGTCCAATTTTCCCAAAACCATTTATTGAAGAGACTGTCCTTCTTCTGTTGTATATTCTTGCCTCCTCTGTCGTAAATTAACTGACCCTATTTGCATAGACTTATTTCTGGGCTCTCTATTCTGTTCCATTGATCTATGTGTCTGTTTTTATGCCAATACCATATATTTTAATTACTATAGCTTTGTAATATAGTTTGAAATCAGGGAGCATGATGCCCCCAGCTTTGTTCTTCTTTCTCAAGACTGCTTTGGCTATTTGGGGTCTTTTGTGATTCCATAAAAATTGCAGGATTGTCTATTTGTGTGAAAAACGTCATTGGAATTTTGATAGAGATTGCACTGAATCTGTACGTCGCTGTCGATAGTATGGACATTTTAACAGTATTAATTTTTTCAATCCATGAGCACAGAATTAATTCCATTTAAAACTGCATCAAAAAGAATAAAATACCTAGAAATAAATTTAAACAAGGAGGTGAAAGACCTGTATATTGAAAACAACAAGACAGTAATGAAAGAAACTGAAGATGACACAAATAAATGGAAAGGTATTTCATGGCAACCTTTTTTCTATTGCAAAAGAAGAGAACTTTCAACTTAACCTAATGTCTAAGATGTACCAATGTGATTGTTATTTCAATATTTCTCAAAGTGAATTCACTTTAAAAGATGGTTAACCAAAATATTATTACCATGATATATAGAAAGCTTGTCTCATAAGAACTGTCATGCAGTGATTAACTCCGTTTTATCTTAAAATAGATCCAAACAAACACCACAGTCAAACATCAAGTTAAACTTTTTACACATACCTAGGCTGATTAACAATGGCTATGGCCATGTTTCTCAAATTCTTTTACATGATGGTAGAAAATTTACACTTCAGAAAAGCAGTTTCTTTGTCTCCACCTTTTGAACAGCAAGGTCAAGTCTGTGTGCAAGTGTATATACTAATGAGTAGGTACACATGAAAAGAGTTAAAGGCATGATTCTGACTCACTCAAGGAGCTCCAACGTGATGGTGCCTTTGGGTTCTGCTTCTACGCTCTTCCCCCAGAACTTCAGTTTGGGATAGATTGAGCCATGAAAGATGAAATCATTGTTTAATCCTTCAGCATGAAATGCACTAATGGGTGGGTGATGGCTGACCTGCTCAGAGATGAGTCTGAAACCAAGGTCATCTCTTAAGATTTAAAAAACAAACAAAAAACGGTAGTGTTATATAATAAACTGTTATCACAGAATGTATACATTACTGTCATTTCCGTGAAAAAGCAATGTTAAAGTATTAAGGAAATAGATTTGACGAAGTAAACAATCCTTTGTTATAATCCTGATGGAAGGACAACACATGAGTAATTGCACATATGCAACCCAAACAACTAAAATCAATGTTATTATAAACCTAGCTACTTAAACACATTAAAATAAAGAACACCCACATGAATTTGGGTGATTTTCATGAATTGAGAATATTAGCCATGTAAATTTAAAACTTATCATTCCATTTATATTAAGATTGAAGAAACTAATGTATCTCCTTTACAAACATCTAGGGAATAAATGAGATCAAAATTTGTGGAGGGAAGAGAAAGATTCAGAAAAACTAAAGCCAAATGAATTCCCTAACTGTGTGTAAAGAAGCAAGCTACAGCAGGAAATGCAGCTCTAGATACAGTCATTGCCTGTATGCCAACAGTGTAAGTTTATGCTAATATATTTTATATGCTTATTAAAAAAACCCAGAGACTTCCCTGGTGGCGCAGTGGTTAAGAATCCACCTGCCGGGGCTTCCCTGGTGGCACAGTGGTTGAGAGTCCGCCTGCAGATGCAGGGGACACAGGTTCGTGCCCCAGTCCGGAAAGATCCCACATGCCGCGGAGCGGCTGGGCCCGTGAGCCATGGCCGCTGAGCCTGCGCGTCCAGAGCCCTGTGCCCCGCAACGGGAGAGGCCACGACAGTGAGAGGCCTGCGTACCGCAAAAAAAAAAAAAAAAAAAAAGAATCCACCTGCCAAAGCAGGGGACATGGGTTCGAGCCCTGGTGCAGGAAGATCCCACATGCCATGGAGCAACTAAGCCCGTACGCCACAACTACTGAGCCTGCGCTCTAGAGCCTGCAAGCCACAACTACTGAAGCCTGCGCGCCTAGAACCCGTGCTCTGCAACAAAGACAAGCCACCCCAATGAGAAGCCCGCGCACCACAAGGAAGAGTAGCCCCTCCTCGTCCCAACTAGAGAAAGCCTGTGCTCAGCAACGAGGACTCAATGCAGCCAAAAATTAATTAATTAATTAATTAATTTTTTAAAGAAACAAAAAAACCCCAAAAAACCCCTATCATGCTTTATGGTCTACATAAGGAGAAAGGATGATAACTAATCCCATGAGATCAGGAATACTGAAATCCTTGTAATGGTTCATTTTATGTATGTTTTCATATTTTTGACATAATTTCTAAAATAATAAATATCATAGACACAAACAAAATTGTTAACTTTCTTCAGTCATACAAAATGTTGGTAAATGCTCAAAAAATATACATTTTCATTTGAAGAGCTATGTAAATCATGGAGATTCAACTATCCACCTGGAGTAGTGTGAAAGATCTTACCGAACTAATTCATAAGTCTCTCCCAGAAGTGGGTTGAAAGGCTTTCCAGTGCGTTCCCACTGAGAAGCAACAGCAGATACAGCAAATGCAGCTACACACTGTGGGACAGAGCATTAGGAGAAGTTAAAAATAGCCTTGCTGCCTCCTCATTCTTTCAGGAACTGAAATTCTGCTGAAAACAGTAATTTACAAAATGATTTTGAGGAGTTTAATTACTTTGTATTTTTAACACGGCTTAATAAGCAAACTAATAAGCAAATGTGGATATTCAGAATGAAAATTACTCTGAGACTTCCTAAAGATCATCCCAACTGTGCTACAGATTCTCTCAAGGACTTTTAAAAAACTCTCAAATCCTAAATTACTCTTAATTCCTTTAAAATTTCTAAAAAGTACATCACTTTTAGGATGGGGTGAAAAAACTAAACAAATTGGTATCAAGTCCAATGAGGTTGGGAAAAGCTGATTTATATAAATGAAAAGACAGAATGACTCCATTTAGAATGCTATTGCTTTGTTGGAAGGAAAAGAATGTATCTACTATACTCTCCCTGTGTCTAGTCAATCCATATACATCACATGAATGCCTTCTCTTCAGAGGAAAACAAAAAAGTGCAATTCCTTGTTGTCCTTTGTTTTAACCTATAGTAGTATGTGTATATCTATATACACACATAAGCATAAATACACATATTTATCTGTGTATGTATATATCTATTCCTTCTTGGAAACACTGAGAAAGTCTGAAAGAATGGTTGAATATTTTTACCCTAACACGATGTTATCTTCTAAAACAAGGACTCAGAAACAGCTCACCAACATCCAGGTTTGGTTTTGGACCACGTTCTGCTTCTCTTGCAATTCTCGTTGGTCTTTCCACTACGGTGGCACTCTGACTAGAGGGTGGCGGGGAAGGAACACAGACGACTCTCCAAACATGCTGACTATGTAATGATAACGTTTGCTAGCCTCACACTGGACTTAACATGAATTCTGTGCATATGTGTTTGGGGTGGGGGGAAGGGAGAAGGTGGCAGAGAAGACTTCCTAAGACTTAGACCTTTCCCAGTGCTTGCTTGACACATACCTGCATCCTTTCCACAGGATCAGCAAATGAACTGGCCTTGTGGATGAGGTACGTATGCTCCATATATTCAGTGAGTCGCTGCAGGAAGCTCAAAGGCTCGTTAAATATGACTGGCATGGTGATCTTGGAGAGTTCCTATTTAACAAAAAAAATGGAAACCGTGATGCCTAACATACACAGCAAACTTACACGCTGCTGTCTCTACATAACACGTTCCTGGAAAGGAAGTCACAGAGAACAGCACATTTAATTAGTGTCAGTTCAATTTCATAATCTTCCCAGAGCATCTAACCATGTGGAGTATATTGTTCTAGGCCTTGAAGGAAATACAAAGCCTACCCAAACATTCTCCTTGGCTTCGAGGAGCTTGCAATCTACTGGTGAGCAGTGAGATGATGACTATTAATAAGTCTGCCTCAGATCAGAATTAGGAAATGGCATATCAAGGTCATGGGGACACAAAGACCAAAAATCTTCATAGTGGGCTAAGGAGCAACAACATATACCATTTTTGTGGACAATTTTTCAAAGGAATTTCAGACTTTTTTTTGTTTTTTTTGCGGTACGCCGACTTCTCACTGTTGTGGCCTCTCCCGTTGTGGAGCACAGGCTCCGGACGCGCAGGCCCAGCGGCCATGGCTCACGGGCCCAGCCGCTCCGCGGCATGTGGGATCTTCCCGGACCGGGGCACGAACCCGTGTCCCCTGCATCGGCAGGCGGACTCTCAACCACTGCGCCACCAGGGAAGCCCCGGACTGTTACTGCCTGACAACATTGAGGTTTTCTGAGAACACTGATCCATTACACATTGTGAACTGGGGTACTAGAAGGCTATTGTGTATTTCACAGGATAGGTTTTAAATTCTATCTGCTAGAATGACACAATCACAGTAGACTTCCAAAAATAATTTAATGATTGGGTAGGGGTCCTCTGACCTGAATTGCAACCTTTCAACTCTGCTTACCATATCCTGCCAGCAAACAGTCACACCATGAGATCTTTAACAAATTCACTAGGGAACAAACTTATCTTGGTTTTCTCTGGAATAGTCTGATGATCTTTCCAACCTTCCACCTACTATTATTTACCTTTCCCGTGAGAATCACATCTTTCATGAAGCCCGCTGACTAAAGTCATGACCCCGTGAAGCATCGCAAGGTGCCATCGAGCTTGAATGCCACCTGTCTTGGCTCTGACTTTCCCCCTCTAAACATCCACATTCTTACAGATATGCACAATTAAAAATAAAGTAACCTTCACAAAACTACTATCGGAGCGCATAAAATAAAAGCTCACTCATTAGCATACAATACTGCAGAACGCAGACTGACGTGTAGCAGCTCAATGTAATGAAAAGAAATGGTAGGTTTACTGCTGCCTCACTGGGAAGACAAAGGAGAACGGGAATGCATAAGGAGATGAAGAAAAGAAGGCTTTACTATATACACCCCGAGATCTCAGTTAAGTGCAAAAATTCACTGCTGGGGCCAAGTCCAGAAAGCTGGGACTGCCAAGGCTTTTCTTAATTGAGATATCTTAGACTCTCTTTCTTCTACTTAATAATGTCTTCATGAGTTTTTTCTTAAAAAAAACAACACAAAAACTAATAGAAGAATATGTAATTCTCAGTCATGGAAGTAAAGACATGAAAATGCTCCTCCCCTCAGAGGCAAAGCACCTCCAACAGTTTGGGATACAATGCTGGGTGTTTACACACACGTGTATGTACACACATATATCTTATCGGATTCTTTTAATGCATGGGATCTGCTCTATGTATTGGCTCATCACTTGCCTTTTTATGCTGTTCCTGTGTTCGGAGGTCTTACATACACGTACATTACAACACCGAGTCCATCAAGTTCTTTGTAATCGCTGCACTGCGCAGTGGTAAGATGTTAGAATCAGACTGAGTTCCACTTCAGGCTTTCTCATTTACTAGATGTGTGACTCTGGCCAAGTTAAACTCTGCCAGTTTCCTTATCAATAACATGGTACTAATATAAGTGTATATAACATAATCTACTACAAAGCACTGTTATAAGACTAATATTTGCAAAACACTTAGACCAGTTCTGGGCACATTAGTAAATGCTATATGTATTTGTTAAGTTTTTTTAAAAAGTCTATCTATAGATATACCATAAACTATTTAATCTTATCCTTTAGAACATGAACAAATATGGTTTTAAAGTAAATTTCTGTAAGTGGGATTTCTGGGTCAAAGGTGTGTGCTCACTGAAAATTTTTACAGTTACTACCAAGCTGAATGCCTTCAACCCTTCAACCCTTTATCAATTTGTACTCCTACCAATGCTTCTGGGAAGTCAGATTTTCTTTTAACATCAAAGGGAGGGGCACTACTTCCAATTTGTTCATTCAATCATGGTCATTTTCTTTACACAACTATTTTATTCAAGAATAGTCAAATGTTGTAATGGTGCTGGGTAGTTCATGTATAACTCTAGAACGAAGATTAAAAGACATAAGTATTAAAAGTAACTATAACTATGATAATTTGTTAATGGATACACAATGTAAAAAGATGTAAACTGTGACACCAAAAACATAAAATGGCAGGGAGTGTACAAATGTAGAGCTTTTGTATGTGTTTGAAGTTAATTTGTAATCAGCTTAAAACAGACTGTTATAACTATAAGATGTTTTACATAAACCTCATGGTAACTACAAAGCAAAAAACCTATAGTAGATACACAAAAGATAAAGGAATTTAGGCATACCAACTACAGAAAATCATCAAATTCACAAAGGAAGAAAGGAAGAGGAAAGGAACAAAGGAATTACAAAACAGAAAACAATGAACAGAAGAGCCATAGTGAAACCACATCTATCAGTAATTACTTTGAATGCAAATGGACTAAATTACCCAACCAAAAGACACATAGTGGCTGAATGGGTTAAACAAAAAACAGAAAACACCAAGACCCAGCTATGCTGACTACAAGAAATTCACTGCAGCTCTAAGGACACACACATATAGAAAGTGAGAGGATAGAAAAAGACATTCCATGAAAATGGAAACAAAAAGAAAGCAGGGGTAGTTATACTTATATTAGACAAAACAGATTTTAAGCCAAAGAATGTAATAAGACACAAAGAAGGTCATTATATAATGTAAAGGGGTCAATTCATCAAGACAATATAACAATTATAAGTATTTATGCATCCCAAATAGGGACACCTAAAAGCAAATATTAACAGATCTTAAAAGAGAAATAGAGAGCAATACAAGAAAAGCAAGGGATTTCAATTCTCTACTTTCAACAAGGGATAGATCATCCAGACAGAAAATCTTAGTAAGGAAACAATGGGTTTAAACAACATGTTAGACCAACAGACCTAAGAGACATATACAGAACATTCCATGCAATAAAGGAATACACAATTCTTCTCAAGTGTATATGGAACGCTCTCCAGGATAGACTATATATTAGGCCACAAAACAAGACAATAAATTTAAAAATAGTGAAATCATATCAAACATCTTTTCTAACCACAATGGTATAAAATTAGAAATAAATTACAAAAAGAAAACTGGGAAATTCACAAATACGCGAGAAGTAAACATGCTACTAAATAGGTCAAAGAAGAAATCAAAAAATATCTTGAGACAAATGAAAATGGAAATACAACATACAAAACTTACAGGATGCAGCAAAAACAGCTCTAAGAAAGAAGTTCATGGCAATAAACACACTAAGAAACAAGATCTCAAACAGCCTAACTTTACACCTCAAGGAACTAGAAGAAGTCCAAAATCAGTAAAGGAAGGGTAACAAAGATCAGAGTGGAAAGAAATGAAACAGAGACTAGAAAGATAAATGCAACTAAGAGCTGTTTTTTTTTAAAAAAAAAGAGGGCGTCCCTGGTGGCACAGTGGTTGAGAGTCTGCCTGCCAATGCAGGGGACATGGGTTCATGCCCCGGTCCGGGAAGATCCCACATGCCGCGGAGCGACTAGGCCCGTGAGCCATGGCCGCTGAGCCTGCGCATCCAGAGCTTGTGCTCCGCAACAGGAGAGGCCACAACAGTGAGAGGCCCGTGTACCACAAAAAAAAAAAAAAAAAAAGGTAAAATAGACAAATCTTTAACTATACTCACCAAGAAAAAGAGAGGACTCAAATAAGTATAATTATAAATGACAGAGAAGATACTACAACTGATGCACAGAGGATCATGAGAATGCTGTGAACAATTATATGCTAACAAATTGGACAATCTAGAAGAAATGGATAAATTCCTAGAAACATACAACCAACCAAAACTGAATCATGAAGAAATAGAAAATCTGAACTGATCAATCCCTAGTAAGGAAACTGAAGCAGTAATCAAACACCTGCCAACAAACAAAAATCCAAGACCAGATGTCTTTACTGGTGAATTCTGCCAGACATTTAAAGAAGCATGAATACGGATCCTTCTCAAACTATTCAAAGAAACAGAAGAAGAGGGAACACTTCCAAACTCATTTTACAACGTCAGCATTATCCTGACACCAAAACCAAAGACAAAACCAGACAAAGAAAACAAAATTGTAGGCCAATATCCCTGATGAACACAGATGCAAAAGTCAAGAAAATATTAGCAAACTGAACTCAACAATACATTTAAAGGGTCATACACCATGATCAAGTGGGTTTTATTCCAGGTAAGCAGGATTGTTCAATACAAGCCAATCAATAAATGTGATATATGACATTAATAAAACAATGGATAATCTCAATAGATGCAGAAAAAGCATTTGACAAAATTCAACATCCTTTCATGATAATAACTCTCAACAAAGTGGGCATAGAGGAAGCATACCTCAACATAATAAAGGCCATATATGACAAGCCCACAGCTAACATCATACTCAGTGGTGAAAAGCTGAACACTCTTCCTATAAGATCAAAAATAAGACAAGGATGCCCACTCTCACCACATTTATTCAACACAGTACTGAAGTTCTAGCCAGCGTAATCATGCAAGAAAAAGAAATAAAAGGCGTCCAAATCAAGAAGGAAGAAGTAAGATTATCTCTATTTGCAGATGCCATGATATTGTATGTAGAAAACCCTAAAGACTCCACCAAAACACAATTAGAACTAATACATGAATTCAGTAAAGGTGCATGGTACAAAACCAACATACAAACATCAGTTGTGTTTCAATTCACCAACAACAAACTATCAGAAAGAAAAATTAAGAAAACAATCCCATTTCCAATATCATCCAAAAGAATAAAACAGTTAGGAATAAAATTAACCAAGGAGGTGAAAGAGCTATATACTGAAAACTGTAAGACATTAATGAAAGAAACTGCAGAAAACACAAATAGACAGATATTCTGCACTCATGGATTACAAAAGTTGTTAAAATGTCCAAACTACCCAAAGTGATCTAAAGATTCAATGCAATCCTTATCAAAATTCCAATGGCATTTTTCACAGATATAGAAAAAAACAATCCTGAAATTTGTATGGAACCATAAAAGACCGTGAATAGCCAATGCAATCTTGAGAAAGAAGAACAAAGCAGGAGGTATCATGCTCCCAGATTTCAAACTGTATTACAAAGATATAGTAAGCAAAACAGTACAGAATTGGCATAGAAATAGACAGGCAGATGAATGGAATAGAATAGAGAGCCCAGAAATAAATCCATGCATTTATGGTCAATTAATTTTTGCTAAAGGAGCTGAGAATATACAATGGAAACAATCTAAGTGTCCGTCAATGGATGAATGGATCAAGAAAATGTGGGTGTGTGTGTGTGCATGCATATATCTATGTGTGTATATATATACACTCACACACAAATACATATACACATACACACACACGGTATTACCCTTACAAAAGAAGGCCATTTGTGACAACATGGATGAACCTGGAGGGCCTTATGCTAAGTGAAATAAACCAGACAGACAAACACTGCATGGTATGGTATCACACATATGCGAACCTTAAAAAAAAAAAGTTGAACCAATAAAAACACAGTAGAAAGTCGTTGCCAGGGGCTTCAGGGTGGGGAAAATAGGGAGAAGTTGGTAACAGGGTATACACTTTCAGTTATAAGATGAATAAGGTCTGAGGATCTACTGTATAACATGGTGACATGACTACAATTGATAACACTGTTTTGTATAAATGAAATTTGCTAAGCGAGTAGAACTTGAATGTTCTCACCAAGAAAGGATACATATGTGAGGTGCTGGATGTGTTAATTAACTTGATGGGGGAATCCTTTCACAATGTATACATATATCCAATCATCTTGATGTAGAATTTAAATATTTGTCAATTATAGCTCAAAAAAAAAATCCACCAAGATTGTCTCTCTAAAGCAACTTGGCTGTACAGAATATGCATACAGAAATAAAACTGTTTCAAAATAGCTTTTAAAAAAATTTTTATTTAGCACCTACTAGGTGCCAGGCACTGTTTTAGACACTGGATTAAAAGTCTTATTATAGCCAATTCTGACCTGGAATGCCCTACTCTCTTCAGTTAACTCTTGTATCTCCTCCCCGCTAGGATTTCAGGAGAGTTCAAGTCTCTCCTCCTCGACTATTCCAGTACTCATTGATTTCTCGCCTCTTCCAGCTCCTGGAGCACCAGAATCTGTATCGCACAATGTAGCATCTGATCACAGATTATACAGCCTGCTGCTATGTCAGGGGTACTAACCAGCTTATCTTGCTAACTACACAGTAATACAATTCTGAGGTGAAGGATAATATCTTATACTCCGCCTGCACCCTCATCACCTCAGAGAGAGCAGAGCACATTGCAGGCACCCCTGCCCTATGTGCTCCTGTATGTTTCCACTGCCCCTGAGTTTACTCCTATTTGGGCATTTATCACAGTGCACTAGACTCTCCTGACTCTTTCACTGGAATACAAACTCCCTGAAGTCAGAACCCTCTTGTTTAATGATGCACATAGTTCACAAAGCAAAATGAGTAAAAAAGTAGGTTACAAAGCAACATGTTCAAAAATAGTTTAATTTTGTAAAATATATGTTTTATAGACAAATATTAGAAGGTAGGAGCACCAAAAAGTTAACAGTGGTTGACTCTAGGAGTTGGTAGTCCAGGTAATCTAACACTTTCAGCCTGGCAAAAGGAAGGGATGGGGAAGCTGACAACCTTGCACCGCAGAAGGTGGACCGCCTTACGACATACAGGCTGATGTTATGCTCATCATAAAACAGACAAGAGAAAAGCACGATGGAAAAAGAGAACAACAAAATATACCCAGGTTAGTCCAGTCCTGGGTTCCAGAGACAGTAGAGCATTGTGGTTAAAGGAATGCCTTCTGAACAGAAGGCACAACGGTGGCTGCCAGGGCTGGGGGGTAGGGAGGTGGGGAGTTGTTGTTTAAGGGGTGCAGTACGTCAGTTCCACGAGATGAAAAGAGTTACATGGGTGGTAACGGCAGCATAATGTGAACGTACAAACGCCACTGAACTGCACGTTTAAAAATGGTTAAAATGGTAAATACTGTGTTCTGTGCTTTACCACAATTGAAAAATAAAAGAATGGGTTCTGAGAGCACACGCCCCTTGCCACCTGATGCTTGCATCACTGTGAGTCCCTCACCTCTCCGCCCAATGGGGGCTTAATTATGTACCTCACAGGGCCTGTCAGGATTAATTAGTTCATACAAATCATTCAGAACAGTGTCAGGCATACGTTAAGTGAGCAATAAATGTTAGCTATGATCATTACTATTAATAATACATTCAAGATCGCCAAGTCCTCCAAGGCCGTGTAGAGGCAAGGCGGCTTTGAAGGCTGGGATACCTCATCCTGTCGCCTGGGCAGCGAGCTGCAGAGAAGCCACTCAGATGGCAGCGTGGCTTGAGTTCCAACCTTAAAAGGTGAAGAAGTGAGGGAAGGACACCTGTTCCCCCCGGAGCCCCAGTCAGAAGCCATCGCGTACTCCCCGCTGCTGAGGCCCTCGCTGCTGGCTGACTGTCCCGTCCAATCGCGAAGATGACAGGGGTTCACCAGGGTGGCGACATGAGCCCTGGCCTGTGACAGTATGTGACGTAAATGATGCCATTTCTGGCTCTGCTCTCGTTTTCTACATTTCGCTTTGTCACGCACAACAGCAGGGTGAGATTTATTTTAAAGGGATTTAAAGGATTTATTCATTAAAGGAATGAAGAACTTTACCTAAGTTTGATTCTGAGCTTTTTTCCCTAAAAAATACTAGACTATTATACACGCACTGAGGGAATACGAGACACGCTGGGGGGGTGACAAGGCGTTTGGCGCTTCTGTCATTACAGCAGCTCAGATGGGAATCCAGGCCTAGGGACTTAATCTTTCATCTCTATAGCGACCCTGTATACGTCGCCATACCCTCACATAATCTCCCTGAGAAAATATGCGAGCAAGAATGGGACAGTCACGCTGTCTACTAGCCGCTGGCTGCTCACCGCCAGTTGGCTAGACTTCATGTGAGTCAGCAAGTCAATGAAACAGTGGTTTGTCAACTCTGGAAACCAAGGTACAGAGGACACGGTTTTATCACCCATTCAATGGGCGGACTATTTTTTAATCATTTGAAAAGCTCCCCAAATTCTGAAAGGGTCTTTAAATCCAATTTTATAATCTAGAATAATGTAAACACCTTCCTGCTTCTTTTAGTAACTCAGAATGTAAGCGTTCAAAGGAAATGAAAAGGCACATTTGTGGCCCAGGTAATAGACACAGAGTGCAAGGGACAGAATAAGGCCTGAGGGAACACAGATGGCCATAAAAACCACCTTGACTGCACAGAAGAGTCTAACATGCTATTTAAAATACAGCGGTGGACTTGCAATTTTTTGCCTCTATTAGTCTGTACAATTACTGATATTTTAATTGTTAAAATCTACAGTTCCCTGGATACGTAATGAAAAAACTTGGTGATACAAACTATATTTCATTCCCTCTTGGAAATTCACAGACACCCTGTTTTTACTTACAATACAATGAAGTTTGGTATTGGATTTGTCAGATACTGTATACAACTAATTAGTACTGCATACATTCCAATAATAGGAAAAGCAACAGTGCATATTACGAAGGTCAAGTTTCAGGAAGAAACATGAGCTGGAATACTTTTATCACTGAGAGCTTCAGTCAGCTGGAAAAATTAAATATTTATGCCAGGCAAGCCTACCTTGTGACCCAGCTAAAAGCAAAGTTTACATGTAGCCATACAAATTAATAGCAACTAATGATGAAACTGAAGAAACTCTTAATTGCAGTTGCTCATCAGCCGACAAACGGACAAGAATAAGAAGAGAGAAGGCTGCTTTGTCACTTACGCACTATACAAACCAACAAGGCCAAGTCTGATCCCAACCGAAGTGGAAGATAACTTATGTGTCTAACGCCGAGCACCGTAACGCCCAACTGTGCAAATATTTCAGACCTGGGTTACAGAGAGCAGCTCAGCTTAGGTCTTCAGCTAAGTCTGCCGGTGGGCAGGGTCCTCACACAGGTGTGCGACCCAAGCACTAAGTGGGCTTCTAGGCTCTTCACTGACGGGCAGGCGCTGGCAGCAGCCTTGGCTCTGTGCCTTGGATGTGCCTTCTGTGACACCAGCTTGGCACTGGATCCTCCCTCCACGACAGCCCCAAAGATGTAAAACTTTACCCTTCTTACATGTAAGGGCCTTGGAGGGCCATAGGTCTCTTTCCCATCTTGGGCTACTCAGTCCCTTCCCTCTCCACAAGACGTCTATCATCTATTAGTTTACCATCACATGAGAGGTTCTTGCCATCTGAACACACTGATCATGCCCAAAGCAGTCACACCGAGACCTTGCAAGTCAGCCCTCGGGGACCACTCTGGTCGAGCAGTCTGAACAAGCCTGCTGCTCTGACGCCTCTTGCTGTTGGTTACACCACTGTTCCTTGGCTCTCACAGACCAGCCCCAGAGAACACAACAGCTGGAAACAAAGGAACTATGCACAGGAAAGGGGTGTCTGCACGTGAACTGAATGAACCACACTGTGGGCAACTGGGTGCAACCAGTGGTCAAAACAGGGAGAAAAAGACAAGGAAAGCTTTGAGGGAAAAGATAAACAGATACTCCTTTCCTCTTCTCCCTGTCTCGTAGCTGAATTTTTTCAGAGTTGGGAGGCCGTGTGAGTCCTCTTGATGGACAACCGCTAGGTGGGAACGTGGCAGGACAACTAAGGCGCTGGCTGGACGCTTGGACCAGGTCCGTGGTCTCCACACTGTAGTCACGCAGGGTGACTGTGGGCAGCGATGGATGCTTTAGGGGGAACTGATCTGCAGGTGCTCACCCTTCACACGCACTCCTGCCTAAGAACTGACAGGCCAAGAACACACCTGCGTCGGACGTCACACTGTTGCTCTTTTCCCACGTCTTCTTTTAAAATCGCCCTTCTTTTACCTGGGGTGTGGGGGAGACACCCCTCACACCATCCTGAATTCTAGTATAGCACTCTTGCTCTGATGTGTAAAAACCTTCAGGGCACCGAGCGAAGGGAGGTTTAGAAATACAGTACCGGTACAAGGAAGCCTCTTAAATCAAGGCTCTGTTGCTCTGCAGGATGGCTCCCCGACTTCCCTGTTTTCGTTAAGGCAAAGACCTGACATCAGAAGCTCTTCCAGTCACTTCTCCCCTGTTGGGATATTCTGATTTCAGATCATTATAGAGTGAGGCGGTAGAGATGACAAATTTTGTTTAACTACTTTGCTTCTTCTGCCTCCTGTCTCTTAAGTCAGTATTTATAATGTACCAGTTTGGGCAAAGCTCCAAATCTTATCTAGAGCTGTCTCTGGCTTATATTTAGAATTCAAGAATGGGACAGTTGTCACAGTGACATATACCAACGTGTTTATCTGAACCCCAAAATAACATCATGAGCTGACCCGGATGCGTCTGGTTCTGAGGTCACGCGGCAGACATTCTGCATCAAGGGAATGAGATGAATCTGAGGTTTTGGGGGAGAACGTTTAAAGTGCATGGTAAGATAAAAAGCATTTCATGAAAAAAGATTATACTGGCAAGGTGTGCTTCAGGGAAAATATTTCAGTTTTCCCAACCCCTTCTCAATATTGCAAGGTACATCTGAGTGAGAGGACACAGTTACAGAAACCGAAGGTGAGAGCCCTGGTAAAGCTTCTCCCCTCCATTTCCCAGAGACCCAGATGCCCATGACTTCAAGGGAAGGTAACAAGACCTCCTGCAACCTAGAGTTTTCCAATGTTGTTTCCAATAACACTGAAGGAAGTCCTATTGAGTTGTCAATTTATGGATCATAAAAAATTATTTTTGATGGATAATATATTACCATCTGATTTTTGACATATAGTCAAGAAAAGGTCAAAGAACTGAATGACATTGCTAGATACTAAAAAAACCACAGAACTCCTACTCCCATCTGTCTATTAATATGAGCAAGGCTTCCTAATCCTTGAATCTATTAAAAAAAAAAAGAACTGTTACTGAAAATCCTGTCTCATTCTAGCAATGTGTGATATTCATTCTCAGATATCTCAGCCAAAGTGAAAAAAATCCTTTTTATGAATAACATTTTAGCTTTTATGTTATACTTTCATAAATTCTGTAACGCTTGTTATTTTGATCACTAATGTAAGAATAACTTAAAACTTTTAGTACTAAACTCTTATGGCCATAAAATATAAATTTTTAAATTTTAATATGTATTTTTGTGATAGTGAAGTACGATAAGGAAATCAAAAAACCTTCAAAGATGAAAAAAATTAGGTTAGGGTAATATTCTGTAGTAAATACGGAATGGAAATAGGAGTTAAAGGAGCAAACTAGAACTATAAAGTTTTCAACTCTTATATTCAAGTCTCTATGGAATTCGGTTGCACTGAATATACCTTTCTGAATGATACAACATTTTCACTTTAATAACTCGGTATTTATAATATAACAGACCTTCTTCACCCTCTTATAATAATCTAACGCTATTCTATGACTCCAAGACATTCAGCAGACGTGGTCTCAGGTGCAGGCGCCTACTCAAATTTTGTGCCTGGATGCCTCGCTTGTCTCACCCTGGTGCTGGCCCTGGTTTCCAAGTCACTAAGTATGGACACCCATGACCTAGCCTCTGGGTGAGTCCTGCTGACAAATCCTAAAGGGATGGGAGAGAAGAGGAGAAAGAAAACAGGGGAACAGAAGACAATGGGATTATGAGGCTAGAGTCCTTTAACGAAAGGACAGTGGGAGTAAGGAAGTAAGGAACAAAGAATTCAAACTACTAACCAACATCAAGTATTAATTCTGAGATGGGAATCTGTTTGGTAAATGCTTCAATCACAGAGAGATTTAGGATTTAGTCCATTTATGTAAATTATTCATTTCATGTAGTATAACTCAACATTTGGTAACAAAATCCTGTCCAAAACAGACTGGGAGAAAAAAGGGTGTCATTCGTTTTGGAAATCTAAGTCTCTATATTTGTTTTAGAAAAAAGCAAAGTCAAACGTGTATGTATGTGGCAGTGGAGGATGGAGCAAGGTGAGCCCAGCTGCAGAAGGTGCTGCAGGGCACCGAAGCCCAGGATGACAAACGCCTGAAGACACTGACTTTCCTACCTGAGAAAGATGAAGTTATACCTTGACCATACATGGCAGGTAAGCACCTATCATGTGTTCTTAAAAGCCATGTCTTAAGGGATTAATGATACTATGCCATAAAACTGTATCATCATAAATGAGGGGCACTGATTTCTGAAAAAGTTGGCACTAGACCCCAGTTGAGCGTAGAACTGGGAGGTTTCCAGCAGCATGCCCACACTCCCCACTCTGATCTCATATGCTCCTCAAGTCGACAGAGACATCATGAAAAGCTACCGTTCAATATCAGATTTCCTCTGCTACTTTTAAGACTTATTATTACAAAGTTAAGAAACTGGGAATGTGAAACTATGGGAAAAACCAGCTGAAGGGTATGTCCATGGCTTCTGTAACTGAGATTTACCCACATAGAAAGGACCTGGAGTGAAGTATTTGGATTATTATTTTTTTTTTTTGCGGTACGCGGGCCTCTCACTGTTGTGGCCTCTCCCGTTGCGGAGCACAGGCTCCGGACGCGCAGGCTCAGCGGCCATGGCTCACAGGCCCAGCCGCTCCACGGCAGGTGGGATCTTCCCAGACCGGGGCACGAACCCGTGTCCCCTGCTTCGGCAGGCGGACTCTCAACCACTGTGCCACCAGGGAAGCCCAGTATTTGGATTATTAAGTGTAATAGAATCATGAAAATGCAATGCGGGGGGGGGGGGGTTAAAAAATGCCTTCACTTTGAAGTTAACTGTAATAAAATCTATGGATACTAATATCTTCTAATTTTTTACCTATTTTCCTCACGGCTGGGGGTAGCAGGAGGCAGATATAAGAGGGGTCGACCAAAAATTATTTAAAAATTTTTATTCTGGTGATGTTATTTGCATTTCTCTCTCAAGATACACCGCACTTTAAATCTCTATTGTGCTCAACACTCACCCCCTTGGACTGATTCCGCTGCCCATGAGAGGGGAGACATGGCACCCCAAGAACAATAACTTCCAAATGCCAGTTAACTGCCTTTCAATCACATTAATAAATATTAATAATTATTCATCTAGAATGTTAGTCTCTTATAAAACCTCAGCAGGAAATACTTTCCCAAAATATTACTTCCCCTGCAGCTCTTTCTCTGTGATTTATTCAGAGAGTTCTATAGATATAAGTTTCAAAACATTCCATGGTGCCCTTTCAACCCAAACAGGTCTGCTTTTATTTGCTTTATTTTGTTTATGATTCAGCCTGCTTATTTGCACAAACAGTTCCACACCTAAAAATAAAGGTAAAACCATCCTTCTAGAGAAATAGAGCATCTTTCGAAGTATGACAGGCAGAAGCCAACAGGACATTATCTGCCGTCTTTTAAAAGAATGGAGAGTTTCCATTTAGACAGAATGCTTGCTTTAGACATAAACTAGACGATTATCAGTCACTAGCCTGAACAAACTCATGACAATACCACTAAATCCGACACCCAGTGAGACAGGAGATGGTAGGTGACAGACTCAAGCAAGAGAAATACACAAAGCTGTACTTTCCACGACTGCCAAAAAGACTAAACCACATCTGCAGTTTTCATACCCATTCTGTTGACCCAACAGCCTTAGACAAATGTGGTACCAATTCTACAGTAACTGTGGGTTTCATTCACTAGCAGGTTACAAAATCAATTTAGTGAGTTGGAATCAGCATTAATCTAATATAACAGAAAATATCATTTATTGTAAGGATGAGTATTCTTTGGTGGAACTGGTTTTCATTTTAAACACACATGCATAGGTACATATTTACATACTGGATCTCAATGATAAATACGTTTACTAAGGGCCTGAAAAATATGAATCCTGTAGGATATAATTTTTTGTCCTGAAAATTTCAGCTCTTCAGAGACTAATATGTACAGTTATTTTATTTAAGAATATATACATTTGTCTAGATACATTTGGTTTGTCCTGATGAAACTTAATATGATCAAAATGGAATCAGAGCCCAGGGATTCTGATTCTCAAGTGTGATTAACTGTTGATAATAATGTTGAGCATTAAGCTAAACCAGGGTCTGTCCTGGACATTTTATAGAAATTATCTTATTTATGTCTCAATACAGCTATAAGGTACAAATTACTCTCCTAACTTTACTCAGGGAAGCAAGGCAACTGGCCTAGGGTCTCACAGACAGGAGGCGGCCAGGCTGGGATAAAGCCCATTATCCAGCTACGGATCCTTCTCTCCATGCAGTAGGAGCAGAAAATATTTGTTTAAAATAAATGTTTCTGGAATTAGCTCCTTGGAAATTACATTTAGGAAGTCTCAGATGACGTTACCCCATGTAGAGAAGAGGGGCATTTAAAAAATGCCAACGTGGGCACACCAGCAGCCAAAAGGACTTCAAGCATCAGAATGAAAATGTTTAGAAAGTGACTATACTTCCCAGTACAAGGAAAGTTCCTGGAGTACTCAGGCTGCACATTAAATTGCAAAATTAAGAAACATAATCTCCAGGCAGACTCTTCAGCAGTTCAGGACTCACATGTTTTAAAATTTTCATCATTCTAGTTGGTCAAAGGTCATGCTAGAAGAATTAAGAGAACTTTACTCAGAATCCTAGCCCGACTGTCGTCAGGGTGGTGACGTGGACTACTATTTTAAAGGGAGTCTAAGGATTTATATAATAGTAAATTTTGCCATCCCGTCGCCCTCCCCCGCAAAATCAGATCCACCTGCACAGATAACTAAGCTGGGACACATTCCAAATATCTAACATACACCACACTCACAAGGTACAAAAACCAGCTCTGTGCACAGAAGCGTAAGTGAAATTATATTCTATACTGTGGGGACTCTGTTCTTTTTGAGCCTTTCTGGGTAACTCTATAGGGAAATACAAATGTGGAGCCTTTTCTTTTTCTACTTTCTTACAATGAAAAGTCACATTAAAGTCATACTAAATGGCATAAAAAGTGGTTCAAGTTCTGTGAGGAAAACCTAATATAAGACTTTTCCTAATTTCTGATTCTCAAAAGTTTTCATAAACGTTGTGCATCAGTTTTATGCCAACATTAGGATTCCCTTCTAAAGGACATGCATGAAACATCTATCAGCTTAATATTATAGAACTGATAGTTAATTTACCATTCCAATACATTTTCTGAGGATGCTCCAGATGCTGAAGTCATTTCTGGAAAACATAGGTGAGGGCAAGCTTGTTCTGAAAAAAGAAAACAAAAATAAAGACTTAATTTTAATACCACTGGCGTTAGGAAAAAAGCTATTGTCAATAATCCGAGAGCCACAGGCATACATGTATAGAGACACCATGAAAACGTGCAACATGTACATATGGCCAACAGGTACATGAAAAGATGCTCAATATCACCAGTCATTAGGGAAATGCAAATTAAACCCACAATGAGATATCACCTCACACTTGTTAGAATAGCAAAATAAGGGATTACAAATGCTGGCGTGAATGTGGAGAAAAGGGAAGGTTGTGCACTGCTGGTGGGATTGTAAGCTGGTACAGCCACTGCAGAAAACAGTACGAATAGTCCTCAAAAAATTTAAATTGAACTCCCGTATGATCCGGCAATTCCACTTCTGGGAATATATTAAAAGGAAATGAAAATACTAACTTGAAAAGATGTCTCCACCCCCATGTTCACAGCAGCATTATTTACAATAGCCAAGACATGGTGGTATGAAATCAATCATTTAAGAAAATGTGGTATGTGTATGTCTCTCTCTCTCTGTCTCTCAGACAGACCGACACACACACACACACACACACACACACACACACACACACACACACGGAATATTATTCAGCCATAAAAAGGAGGAAAACCTACCATTTGCAACAAAACTGATGGACCTTGAAGGCATTATATTAACTGAAATAAGTCAGACAGAGAAAGACAAATACTACATGATCTCACATGTGGAATCTAACAACAACAAAAAACCAACATCAAACTCAAAGAAAAAAGATCAGATTTGTGGTTGCCAGAGGTGGGGTTGAAGAGAAAGGGAATTGGACGAAGGTGGTCACAAGGTACACACTTCCAATTATAAGATAAATAAGTACTAGGGATGTGATGTACAACGTGACTATAGTCAACACTGTAAGACGTAAGTAAGATATACTGTAGCCGTTAAGAAAGTAAATCCTAAGAGCTCTCATCATCAGGAGAAAAAAAATTTTTATTTTATCTATATAAGCTGATGGATGTTAACAAAACCTACTGTGGTAATCATGTCACAATACTGTGAAATGTAATATACGTGAACTCAAGCCATCGTGCTGTGCACCTAAAGCTTAGTGATGTATGTCAATTATTTCTCAATAAAACTGGAAAAAATGTGCACAGACAGGATAAAATAGGGTCAATCTGGGCTTGTATCCCTATTCACTGCTATTTTGGGCCCTGAAAAGTTCCACAGCAGATCAACCGGCCCCACGTCTTCGGAATCGTTCTGATCCGAACCCTCCTAATCCTCCTGTGTTGGTGTCCAGCTGCTTAAACCACCTCAGAAGTACACTGTCCTTTCATGTGCTGGCATATCTGACCTGCTGTTTGGTCCAAGAGACCTATCATACTCTGATACTCAATAAATTACTCTAGTAGCTGTTAAATAATGGAAACAAAAAATGTCATTACTGAACCTAGCTTCAGGTTTTTAAGAAATTAATTGTATCATATCAGTACTTTCCCAAAGATGCTGACATTGGACCAAACTCAGCAACTCTGGATGGACTGGAAAACCCTTTGCAAATTAACCTCTACAGAAGGAGCGTTTCCAAAGCCTCTGCAGGGGTAAGGAAACAGCCAAGAGAAGGGCGGCTGTCGGTGGCAAAGGGTCTGTGGCTCAGATGAGCCGCACACTGAGCTCAGGCATCCTGAGGCCTCAGCACCACCGGGGGCAGGAGGTGCCCAGAACCGCTTCCTGAAACACTGTTATAATAATGCCTTCTTTTTCATCATCTTAGGTTCTGGCCAGGGATGCTGGTTTTCCAGGTGCTCTTTGAAATATACCCATGTAACTGAAATATTAAAGAAAATATTAAATTAAAATTCTTATCTTCTAAAGAATCTCTGTTCTATAAACTGATTGACTTGAATTATAGAAGTTAATAAAATTTTAAGTTTTTAAATAAATAATATTTTAAGATCCTGTGTGGTAAAATCTTTCTGATTTTTCCTTTTTTTAGGAACGCACACTGCTCATTTGGCAGATCTGTCATCTACCCAATCTGCTGGATAAGTGGCCACAGATGGTATTTAAATCACATTCTCTACAATCCAAGACTATCAATCTCAGTGACATGAACAACTGAATCCAGGACAGAATCCTTGCCATTACCTACCATTTGCACGTAGAATATAGTTTCAGAGATGCATATCAACTAAATTTTTCATCTCGTCTATTATAAAGTCAGTCAGAAATGTAACATATATCTAGGAAGTTATGAGTCCAAAATAAGTTTTGTGAAGACTGAATAAGGGGCTGTAATTCCCCCCAACAAATGCTTACATTAAATGCATATGCATACATTACTATTCTCATTAAAGGCAAGAACAGCAGAAAAACAAGAAATATTTTGGAAGCAAGAAAGCAGAAGAGACATCCAAGCTTTATTTTTATTCTCAATTTAGAAAGCATCACAGGGTTGCCAGCCAAGAATCCCACCCAGAAATATCCTGTACTGATTTTTGTGCACATAACTCCTTGTGGTGTTCTATGAAAATGTAATTACTCATTAATGAGGCCAGATCATCTGCAATCTAAGTTATCTATTCTGGAACACAACCAGAAAGCAGAGGTGAAGGGAAAGGGCCATCACGAAGCCCATGCTGTCTTCTCGTGTAGGACACGCAGAGCCAAAAGCAAACCCTCCTTCAGACCACATGGTGCGTAACATGCTGATGAGAAGCAGCAACAGGAACACCAGCCCACACGGCCATGCAGGAGCTGGGTCCCAAGTAAATGACCACAGGGCTGCTGACTGCATCTAAATCGATAGCATGAGGAGGCTGCCACAAGAACAGAGCCAGAACATTCCCAAGGGCAGCTCTGCAAAGGTCAGACCAGAGCTGGGATCCAGACCCATGTGCCACTTTGAAAAGGAGGACTCATGAGAGGCCAGGCAAAGGTGCCTGGAGAACAGCTCTTATAAGCAATGGCTGAAGGAAACGTGTGGTCTAGAAGAAACAGAAGAAACTGGAGGTCTGGGAAAAGGGGGCGTGACGGAGGTGTTGGGGCATTCAGAGGACGGGGCCGGGGGCAGGAATAACGGCATCTACACACCCACAGCCCCACCGCAGTCCCTGCACCCCTCTGCCTGCTTCGTCCTTCTCCACAGCACTGATCATCACGTGACGCACTGCAGGGCACCCCTGAGTATCTGCTGACTACGTCCCCCAAGTATAGTACATAAGCTTCCGGAGGACTCACGTTTCATCTACTGCTGTATCTCATTGCCCAGGACAAGCCTAACACAGGGGAAGAGTTTAAGTATTTGTTGAATGAGCTCTGGAATTTATAAGGCCTTTTGGTATACATTATCGCTTTCATAAAGAATTTGGTTTCTCTTGTGCTACTGAAGACATCAGGACTATGACTCTTGGTGGAAGTTATAGGACACCTAACGTAAAACTAACATAAACTTAATATAAATATAATATAAAGTTATCATAACAGCTACCATAAAATATAACCTGTCTTATAATTAATTCCAAATAGGGGAGACAAGAGAGTCTCAACAAGGAAGTGTTTCAAACAGATGCTGGAGGATGCCTTTCAGTCACGGCCCAGAAAGGCATTCCCGCCCTGGGTGGGAAGTTGGTCTCCATCAGCTAGGCCAGGGATGTTGCTAAACATCCCACAGGAAACAAGACAGGTCTCCACAACAAAAAGTTATCCAGCCTCTAATGTCAGTAGTGCCAAAGTTGAGAAACCTGTCATAGAAAGACAACTAGAGCTTCATAGATAGTTTTAAATTTTGTAGTGGCTTTATTAAAAAAAAAAAAAAAAAAGTAGGGCTTCCCTGGTGGCGCAGTGGTTGAGAGTCCGCCTGCCGATGCAGGGGACGCGGGTTCGTGCCCCGGTCTGGGAGGATCCCACATGCCGCGGAGCGGCTGGGCCCGTGAGCCATGGCTGCTGAGCCTGCGCGTCCGGAGCCTGTGCTCCGCAACGGGAGAGGCCACAACAGTGAGAGGCCCACGTACCACAAAAAAAAAAAAAAAAAAAGTAACAAGATAAATTAATTTTAACAATATATTAGATTTAACCCAATATGTCCAAAATATCAGCACTTCAACATGTAATCAATATAAAAATATTAATGAGGTATTTTATACTTTTTCCCACACACGTCTTCAAAATCCAGTGTTGATTTTACACGTAGAGCACCTCACAAGTTAGCTACTAAATTTTTAACAAAGTGAAATGTAGTCTTACCAAAGCAATAAAGTTATGTTTACTGGCAACATATTTTATACTGCTTCGTTTTTACAAACTATATTACAAAATTAACATAATAAACCTATATTAATTAAAATTAAATAAGACTACAAATTCAGTTTCGTGCTCACACTAGCCACATTTCAAGTGTTCAAAAATCACCTGTGGCTACAATTGGACATAATGGATTTCTGTGATTACTTCTGAAAACAAAAGGATAGGAATGCTCTCAGATTATGGGGGAAGAGCAAAAAATTACTCAATTACAAGAGTCTAAAGTCCATGAAGCAAAACAGTCCACAGCCCAATCATCAAGAAAATGCTAAATCTGCAGTATTATTTCAAGTAGAGAGAATAGATTTTTTTAATTAGGTAGATTAAAATTTTTAAAAATGATTTATACTGAAAAGGATATGTTTCTATATTTTTAATTTTCACTCCTTCCATGGTGGGGCGGGGAGGCGGGTAAGAATTCCCTAATGATCTTGGATGAGGAGATGCTACTCCAGGCAGAAAACAGAGCATGGCAGGCAGGCCTCAGAATTTCCAGGCTGAGAGCACAGATCAATTATTCTCTTCCCTTTGAGTTGATCTGAGAGTCATTATCCTGAATTCTATGCTTCCTTTTTCCCTTCACACAGAGAGAAAACACCCTGTACCAGGGACTGAGAGTGATGCACCCCGGCTCTATTTTCAACCATACAGATGCCACTCTGACTATGGACACAACGACACAATGACTGGTCTTTAAGGGAAAGCTCCCGTCCCACTCGCTTCATCTCCAAGATGCACGCGGCTCACCCGGCTGCCCTGCCACTGCACCACCGACACAGGGTGTACACAGACCCCGAGCTGAACCACGTTAACTTGTGAAGCGTGACTCACAAATGCTGTGCTGGGATCCCTTTGCTCCAAACACACTGCGCAAGTTCAGGAGATCACTGGCCCCCAGGTCTTTGGGAGATGCTTTTTTTTTCCTAAGATTTTTTTGGTGTGGACCATTTTTAACGTCTTTATTGAATGTGTTACGATACTGACTGTTTTATGCTTTGCTTTTTTTGGCTGCGAGGCATGTGGGATCTTAGCTCTCCAACCAGGGATTGAACCAGCAGCCCCTGCACTGGAAGGCGAAGTCTTAACCACTGGACAGCCAGGGAAGTCGCTGGGAGATGCTTTTTTTTTTTTTTTTTTAACATCTTTATTGGAGTATAATTGCTTTACAATGGTAGTTTCTGCTGTATAACAAAGTGAATCAGTTATATGTATACATATATCCCCATATCCCTTCCTTCTTGCGTCTCCCTCCCACCCTACCTACCCACCCCTCTAGGTGGTCACAAAGCACCAAGCTGATCTCCTGTGCTATGCAGCTGCTTCCCACTAGCTATCTAGTTTACGTTTGGTAATGTATATGTGTCAATGCTACTCTCTCACTTCGTCCCAGCTTACCCTTCCCTCTCCCCGTGTCCTCAAGTCCATTCTCTACGTCTGTGTCTTTATTCCTGTCCTGCCCCTAGGTTCATTAGAACAACTTTTTTTTTTAAGGTTCCATACATATGTGTTAGCATACGGTATTTGTTTTCCTCTTTCTGACTTACTTCACTCTGCATAACAGACTCTAGGTCCATCCACCTCACTACAAATAACTCAATTTCATTTCTTTTTATGGCTGAGTAATATTCCATTGTACATATGTGCCACATCTTCTTTATCCATTCATCTGTCAATGGGCATTTAGGTTGCTTCCATGACCTGGCTATTGTAAATAGAGCTGCAATGAACATTGTGGTACATGACTCTTTTTGAATTCTGGTTTTCTCAGGGTATATGCCCAGTAGTGGGATTGCTGGATCATATGGTAGTTCTATTTTTAGTTTTTTAAGGAACTTCCATACTGTTCTCCATAGTGGCTGTATCAATTTACATTCCCACCAACAGTGCAAGAGGTTTCCCTTTTCTCCACACCCTCTCCAGCATTTACTGTTTGTAGATTTTTTGATGATGGCCATTCTGACTGGTGTGAGGTGATACCTCATTGTGGTTTTGATTTGCATTTCTCTAATGATTAGTGATGTTGAACATCCTTTCATGTGTTTGCTGGCAATCTGTATGTCTTCTTTGGAGAAATGTCTATTTAGGTCTTTTGCCCATTTTTGGATTGGGTTGTTTATTTTTTTAATATTGAGCTGCATAATCTGCTTGTATATTTTGGAGATTAATCCTTTGTCAGTTGCTTCGTTTGCAAATATTTTCTCCCATTCTGAGGGTTGTCTTTTCATCTTGTTTATGGTTTCCTTTGCTGTGCAAAAGCTTTTAAGTTTCATTAGGGCCCATTTGTTTATTTTTGTCTTTATTTCCATTTGGTGCTGAACTCTCTCAGCTTTTGCTTGTCTGTAAAGGTTTTAATTTCTCCATCAAATCTGAATGAGATCCTCGCTGGGTAGAGTAATCTTGGTTGCAGGTTTTTCTCCTTCATCACTTTAAATATGTCCTGCCACTCCCTTCTGACTTGCAGAGTTTCTGCTGAAAGATCAGCTGTTAACCTTATGAGGATTCCCTTCTATGTTATGTGTTGCTTTTCCCTTGCTGCTTTCAATATTTTTTCTTTGTATTTAATTTTTGATAGTTCGATTAATATATATGTGTCTTGGCATGTTTCTCTTTGGGTTTATCCTGTATGGTACTCTCTGCGCTTCCTGGACTTGATTGACTATTTCCTTTCCCATGTTAGGGAAGTTTTCAACTATAATCTCTTCAAATATTTTCTCTGCCCCTTTCTTTTTCTCTTCTTCTTCTGGGACCCCTATAATTCAAATGTTGGTGTGTTTGATGTTGTGCCAGAGGTTTCTGAGACTGTCATCAATTCTTTTCATTCTTTTTTCTTTATCCTGCTCCCTGGCAGTTATTTCCACCATTTTATCTTCCAGCTCACTTATCTGTTTTTCTGCTTCAGTTATTCTGCTATTGATTCCTTCTAGAGTTTTTTTAAATTTAATTAATTAGGCTGTGTTGGGTCTTCATTGCTGTGCATGGGCTTTCTCTCTTTGTGGCGAGCTGTGGCTACTCTTCGTTGCAGTGCGCGGGCTTCTCATTGTGGTGGCTTCTCTTGTTGCGGAGCACGGGCTCTAGGAGCACGGGATTCAGTAGTTGTGGCACACAGGCTTAGCTGCTCTGCAGCATGTGGGATCTTCCCAGAGCAGGGCTTGAACCCATGTCCACGGCCCCAGCCCACGCTCCTGCCCCAGCCTCCCTGCATAACCAGGGGCCAATCTCTAGCCTGGGGGGCCACGGCTGGACGATCTGCCTCAGGGGGCAGCTACGTGTGCACTAAGAAAAGGGACAATCCAAGATGGACCTAGAGATTGTTCTACTGAGTGAAGCCAGAGAAAGACAAATACAAATGATACTGCTTATATGCGGAATCTTAATAAATGGTACAAATGAACTTATTTACAAAACAGAAATAGAGTCACAGATGTAGAAAACAATCTCATTGGGGAGGGATAAACTGGGAGATTGGGATTGACATATATACACTACTATATATAAAATAGACAACTAATAAGGACATACTGTATAGCACAGGGAACTCTACTCAATACTTGTAATGACCTATATGGGAAAAGAATCTAAAAAAGAGTAGATATATGTATATGTATAACTGATTCACTTTGCTGTACACCTGAAACACAACGCTGTAAATCAACTATACTCCAACTAAAAAAAAAAAAAAAGAGCCTCCTGGAAATGAAGTTTCAGTTTCTTACCTGCACATCCGTTTTAAAGAATTTTAAAAATTCTTTGTTATTTTCATAAAGTACAAACATATTAAGGTGAAAACATTCATAGTCATTGGTGATATCTGCCCACTGAATTAGCTTCTCAATTTGTAAGAGCTCCTGGTATATTATAAGTATTCTATTCACCACCTATATTGCAGATAACTCTTTCCAAGTCTAACATTGGTCTTCTGATTCTGTTTATGGTATAATCTGCCAAAACCAAATCTACCTACCTGGGAAGACTATAAATATTATGACCATAATGTATACATGAAACTTTAAATAGACCGCTATCTTCCAATATTTTCCATATGGACAAGATAAAAACACTCCACAATCGTATTAATAGTTACTCCAGAGAAAAAGGTACATCCCTTAATTCAGGGGTCCCCAATCCCTGAGCCACGGACAGGTACTAGTCCGTGGCCTGTGAGGTACCAGGCTGCACAGCAGGAGGTGAGTGACCGACGAGAGAGAGAAGCTTCATCTGTATTTACAGCTGCTCCCCATTGCTCACATTACCGCCTGAGCTCCGCCTCCTGTCAGATCAGCGGCGGCATGAGATTCTCATAGGAACGCGAACCCTACAGTGAACTGCGCATGCGAGGGATCTAGGTTGCTTGCTCCTTATGAGAATCTAATGCCTTATGATCTGAGGTGGAGCTGAGGCAGTGATGCTAGCACTGGGGAGCAGCTGCAGATACAGATTATCATTAGCTGACAGATTTGACTGCACAGAGACCATAATAAATCAACTGCTTGCAGCCTCATATCGAAACCCTATCAGTGGGCTTCCCTGGTGGCACAGTGGTAGAGAGTCCGCCTGCCGATGCAGGGGACACGGGTTCGTGCCCTGGTCCGGGAAGATCCCACATGCCGTGGAGCGGCTAGGCCCGTGAGCCATGGCCACTGAGCCTGCAAGTCCGGAGCCTGTGGTCTGCAACAGGAGAGGCCGCAACAGTGAGAGGCCCGCATATCGCAAAAAAACAAAAACAAAAACAAAAACAAAACAAAACAAAAAAGCTATCAGTGAGTGGCAAATGAAAACAAGCTCAGGGCTCCCACTGATTCTGCATTATGGTGAGTTGTATAATTATTTCAGTATATATTACAATGTGAAAATAATAGAAATAAAGTGCACAGTAAATGTCATGCGCTTGAATAATCCCAAAACTATTCCCCCCACCCCCGGTCATGGAAAAACTGTCTTCCACGAAACGGGTACTTGGTGCCAAAAAGGTTGGGGACCGCTGCCTAAATTCATAAAGTTTTATAATCTCATTCTTACCTTTTTAGAAATTTAAGTTCTAAGTCAAAACCGAGTCAAGACACAACAGAAATAATCTTCTCAAGTATTTACCACATGGAAGTAAACATAATTAAATGGGGAAACAAGTATGTAGTTAATTTTTCAAATTACAATATATTATTATATTCAAGGTGAAAGAATCCACAGATAAAGAACAAGCTAGTCATCTACTCCCACCTCCAATACCAACATAACAGCCCGAAGTGCTCCCTTCCATACTTTTTTCCTTGCATAAGCATATACAAGTACATAGATTTTTACAGACATACTACCCTACAGGTCACATTGTTTTCTCAGTAAATAATAATTTAAGAGGATACCCCTTCAAGTTGATAGATATAAGTGTATCTATCTTTCTAATATCTTTATGCACAGGAACACATACACATACATGTAACTTTGTATCATGCACCCTGTTTTTAATGCAGTCTTTCTCCCGTTTTGTTCTTTTTTGCTTGTCACCCCACTTCCTCTGCCACCACTGTACTACACTGTAACCCATGGTTAAAAACCTGGTATGTATTTTTCTATACTTTTTTATATTTTCTCAAACAGTCTTAAACAGAGCGCGCACGTGTGCATACACAGAGCGGCTTTCTGACTTTAAAATTCCAAAACAGAATACCAGTTATATACACTTCTTTACAGTTTGCTTTTCCCATTCAGTACTTCGTGGAAATTTGTTCGTCAAATGGTAAACTAATTCTTTTAATGAATAATATTCCATGACAAGAATACTATATATCAAAACATACTTTGCCATCCTCCATGAAAGCCATTTACTGTTTTCACTCTTTTGCCAAAACAAACAATGCAGCAAAACCACTTTAATACATTACATTCCTAATTAAACCCGATGCTTTCATTTCTATGGGGTGGAGAACCAGGGGTCAGATTGCTGGGTCAAAAAGTATCTCTATTTTACATTTCCAGGGACGTTGCCAGATTGCTTTCTGAAAAGGTTTTTAACAATTTCATATTTCACCAATAATACATGACAGCACTTCTTCCACCTCCCCACCAGCAGCAATTGGTGTCAATAGGTGTTCTTACCCAAGTTTGGCCAGTCTGACTTGAAAGTGATATCGCATTGTTATTTCTTTTCTGCATTGCTATTTTGCTTTTCCTTGACTACTTGTGAGTCAGAAAATCTTTTCATGTTTTAATGACCATTTGGATTTACACATCTAAAGACTGTCTCTTCATATCATTTGTAACCACTGGCTTTTTTTGTGTGTCTATTTGTAAGAATTTGTTGATAGAGACTACTAATCTTTTGTCTTATTAATCTTTCATTTAGATTGCCAATAGAATCCTTTGCAGGTTTTAAAAAAACTTTTACAGTGAAATATGTCTTTCTTATTTATTTATTTTTCCCGTACGCAGGCCTCTCGCTGTTGTGGCCTCTCCCGTTGTGGAGCACAGGCTCCGGACTTGCAGGCTCAGCGGCCATGGCTCACGGGCAGAGCCACTCCGCGGCACGTGGGATCCTCCCGGACCGGGGGCACGAACCCGTGTCCTCTGCATTGGCAGGCGGACTCTCAACCACAGCGCCACCAGGGAAGCCCTCATTTATTTTTTTAATAGCTTCCAGGTTTTGTGTCTTGGTTAAGGCTCTCCCCACCCCAGACTTTTTTTTTCACCTGATGTTCTAATTCTTTAAATGACCGAAATACACATGTATGTCTCAAGACCCTATTTCTACAGCGAAATAGCTCAGTGGCATTTGTCCCTGCCTGGTCTCTGTGCCCTCTCACCTCTATGCCTTTCACAATGGGGCCTGTGAAGTCACCCAGTCTGCTTTCTTATAAGACAGAGGAGCTCTCTCTCCAACATTTCTTTTTCCCATGATTGCAGGAATCTTAATAGTCTACATTTTTATTTAGTTTTAGTCCAGCTTCTACATCCTTTCCTTGATCATATCCTTTGGGGAGAACAGGAAAACTTCAGGTTTTTTTAAAGCGACGTTTTCACAAATGCTGTGATATCACACTACCCCTGCGCTAGTTCTACTAGGATGAAGTATTTGAATACTAACAGCTAACATTTAGTGAGGGTTTACTCCATTTTAGACCCTGTGTTAACCACGTAACATGCATCACCACATTTAATCCTCAAAATAATTCTATAAATTAAGCACTCATTAAATAACTTGTCCACAGTCACAAATTTAATCAGCAGTAGAACTGGAATTCTTTAACTCCAGATCCTCAGCACCTGGGTTTCACAGCACTGCCACTTTGCATAAACTTGAACAAGTAACTAACTACTCCAAGCCTCAGTGTTTCTGTGTAGAGAATGACGATACCGTTTCACACAATCACGGTGAGGTTCCAATGAAACAGTGCATACAGAGTAGTGCTTTTTAAACTTTGGGTTCTATTCATTGGTGGTCTGTAAACTCAATTTAATGGTTCATATAACCGGCATTTAAGAAAAATGAAATAGAATGTCTAGCAAGCGTAAGTACTATAAATGAAAATTTTGTTCCAATGATACACACACCTGTATACGTATACACTATGTAGTCAAATATTTTTAAAAAATATTATTTTTACTATGGGACTTTGTCAGTGATGTACAACATTCAGCCCAGTGCCTGGAAGATAGAAACTCTCAACATAAAGTAGATATTGATGTTATCATTAACTATTTCAAAAAACACCTCATTTTTCTGTTTGAGTTGTTAAAGATTTAAAACTGCTACTATGTCCTGGAGGGATAATTTAATTTTACTAATTACAGTTTCAAAAGATGACATAGAAAAATCGCTGTTTATTGGACAATATTCATAACAATATAAAGATTTACACAGAGAAATAGGTAAGAAGTACTTCTATTACCCTAGAGGAAAGTAAAAATGTTCTGACATGTGTGCTACTCCCCCAGCAAGGCTTTGAACAGGATGATGGAGGTTTAGCCACTGTGATCAGATACCTGTATAGCCTCAGGACATTTTTCAAACTCCAGAGGCTTGCCCCAGAACCTCTGGTTCTGGGGCCAGGGGAATCTTAAACATAGTTCTTTAAAAAGGCTGTGGTTAGGGCACAATGAAGCAACTTGGGAGGGACTCTTGGCAAAGTCCTTTTCTTTCTTGTCATTTAGTAGCTCTTGGTATTCCTTGTTTTAATGTCACACAACCTGGGTGAAAGTGCTAGAAAAATTATGTCCAAATAACATTTTTCATTTACTCGAAATGATAAAAGGGAATATACTAATAAATCCCAAATATAATTGTATTGTGCTTTAAACATTCCACTGACATTATTAAATGGTATTAAAACTGCCTCCTGTCTTCAGACTTGAGGATACTTCCCTTCACCAAACACAGCGTGGGAGACCCTACAGGCATGGCTCCTCCATTCAGGTTTCTCTTTGGCATCTACTTGCAGAAGGCTCTCAAACCCAAAGATGCTGTCTATCAGCAATGGGATTTTACAAGCAACTCCAATGTGCTAATTTAAAGCACTGAGGTTGGCTGGTGTTCCATGCTCCACTTCAATTTCACAATTCTTACTTTTTCCTATCTTCATTCATCCCCTCTGTTATTTCTGTACACATCTGCCACTCACTAGACTGTGATTTCCCCTGAGGTCAGGAACTATGTCTTATTCTCCTCTGCATGTCCCACAGTGCTGAGTACTTTGCATGTAACAGGTGCTGAATGTTTTACCTAATGTCTCATAAATTTAAATGGGCCACAGAAAAATAGCAAAAAAATGAGAGATATGGACAAGCAGCAAGTGAGGCATGAAGAACACAGATAATCAAATTTTCTGCCTCTAAGTCACTTCTTAAGAAAACATTTTCAAAACCAAATTCCTAAACATACATTTCCAGTTGCATTTAACAACTAAACATTTGCTCATGTTATTAAATATTCTTAACGGATCATCATTTTTAGCAGAATATTCATTTGGATATTTAGAAAAGCATAAAACAGCCTAATTCTAATCTTTGATTCAAGATCAAAAGAATGAACTAAAAATCTAAGAAAATAATTTCATAGAGAAGCAGACTTTAATACAGCTATAATTGTAATAATGAAAACTTGTTATGTGTAGTGTATTATGTGTTTTGTGCTTATGTGTGTATATCTATTTGCAATTATTAGGTGCTTATCACCTCTCCTTTTCAACTATCAGAATTCTTCTTCCCTTCTCCCCCAAACCCTTCCTTCCACAAGTCCCAGTTTAAACATAACCCTAATGAACACAGCTTGCGTTTGAATCTAACCATCTTTAATTTTGACTGTACTACTGATGTTTACTAAACACCCAAAATGAAACAGTCTTCCAAACTAGGAAGCCATTGGAAATAAACTATAAAATTATATGCACAAAATTGAAGATTAGATTTTAAAATGATGTTACATGAGTAAATTATCATAGTAATAATAAAAAGCCTCATTTTCACAAATTATGTATCATCTTACATAGTTCATCTGGAATATAGTTTGCAAATCTATTCTTTTAAAAAGGTTGAAAAGAATATAATGTGCAGAGAAGCCTAGTAACCTCAACGCTGATGGATAAACATATTCTTACTTGCAAGTCATGTGAAAAGTATCAAGTTCCTTTTTTGGAAATATACCACTTCTCTCTACCCTTTCTTCCTCCTGGTTAGCACAAAGAACCATAGAGAATGCAACACTCTTATTCACCCTCCACTCATTACTTAAGAACATGCAAGGCTGCTGTTGACCATTTAAATTCTTATTACGTTACATTCTAAGCTCTGTTGAACCTGCAGTTGGAACACAGCAGGTACTCAGTAAATGTTGCTGAGACAAACTTTATGCCAGTTAATTTTCTATTAACGAGGGCTCTAGGTTGAGTAAACTGTCCCACAATGCATTTATCCTATAATTTTTCCATAACAGCAATCAAAAAGCATATTTGTTTACTCTCAAACTAAAACTGTTATATCATTCTCATTAAAAGATGCTGATGAAGTTAACTCGAAGAACGCACATCACCAGTGATACCAGAGAGAACCAAGGATAGTGGCTAAAGTTTGGGGGAGGCAAAGATTTCTTAGAGAGGACACAAAAAAGTCCTAACATAAAAAAGAAAAAAGTGGATTTCACCAAAATTAAAAACTTCTATTCTAAGAAGGTATTAGGATGCCTGTTCATTATTAAAGAAATGGAAAGCCAAGCTATAAACTCAGAGAAAATATACATGCTACATATATTTGATAAAAGATTATATCCAGAATATATAAAGCGTTCCTATAAATCAATAATACAAAGACATACAACCCAATTTAAAATGGGCATGACTCTCAGACACTTCACAAAGAGAGATATAACAATGGCTAATAAATCCATGAGTAAGTGCTCAAAATCATTTAGGAAATGTAAAATAAAACCACAACACAGTACCATGTTATACCCTTAAAGCATCAAATGCTGGTGAGGATGTGGAGTAACAAATTCTCACATACTGCTAAGAAATGGTACACCGACTTCAGGAAACATCAGAGTAACTTCCTATAAAGCTAAATACATACCCTCTCCAGGACCCCAAAATGCTACTCCTACATAACAAAGTGAAAAACCGTCCATAAAAAAGATGTGTATAAGAATGCTTAAAGCAGCTTTATTCATAAAAACTCCCAGAAGACTGGCATCATTATACACTTTTGCAGTCTTTTTAATGTCTGGTTTTACAGAAGACAGCTGGGCTGCTCATAACTGCTTCTGCACTGAATCTGTGATACTACACATCACGTAGTCTCTATCAAACTCCACTGTACACTTATTAGTGAATGATAATAAAAAAGGCTAATGTCTTAGTAATATCATGAAAATTGTTTTAACCCTGTGGTTCCCCCCGAAAGGGTCCTGGGGGACCCCCCGCCGAAACAATGGTCAGAAGACTCCACTTTAGAGAAGCACTGGCAAAGACAGTCAGCAAAAGGGCCTTTTCCTCAGCATGTCTTTGGGAAACTTTAGAACAATTTAAAAAAATAATAAAAATCATTCAACAAATATGGATTGAATTTCAACTATTATGACTGGTTTTGTGAATAACAGGAGGCTGGATCACAAAATTTTCAAGAATGTTTACAGTTGAGATACTTCAGTTTCAAAATGTTACTTCCTTTCTGGATTCTGCTTTAATACTTTAACATTTAAATCTGGGTATAAAACAAGTTTCTCTGGCCTTGCAACTCAAAGAATTTCAGCTTAAGTTGATGCAGTCTGATCTTATCATTAGGAAAATGATGCTCTCATTCAACCAAGGAAAACAATGTTTGACCTCCAAAGTTGATAAACGTCCACCATCTTAAAAATACTCTTATTCCTCAGTCATGGAATAGTAATTAAAATCGTAGTTGTAATATATGTGGAGATTTAAGATCTTCAAAGGCATCTTATTTATACGAAATAGTCCGTAAGTGTAATATATCAGTATCAACACAAAATAACTAAAATATACCTATACAACTAAATCCCTAAAATCTATCTATCCCCATTTCAACAGAAGCAAGCTTGGACGGGTCGACGGGTCTTAAAAAGGGAACATATCACTTACATCTCTTTTCTTGCATGACTGATACTGTAACGTACCTTCCACCAACTTCCAGGCTTGAATTCGGAGGAATTGCAAGTTCTCCCTGCGTACCCAGGAGGCCATCTGAAGCCTGACAGAACCAGTACCTAACTCAGGGCTGAGTCAGACATGCGGGTGATGGGGTTAGCTGGACAGCCGAGTATTTAACCTGCTCCTACATCTCTTCAACTGAAATGAGCCCGGGTCTTGGGAGCAGGTCAGTACAAGTCTAAGATGAGATCTCTAAGACTAGTCAGATGCCTTTTTAGGCACTATGCATCTTTTAAAAATCCAATAACTTAGTTTCCTATTTTAAGCTTACTGTGATACCTTGATGTAATTATCTGATATTACTATCTGATTTTGCTGTATATTTTAAAGATCATTTTTCCTTTTGATCTCAAATTATAAAAAGCCTATGATTATTGCTTAATAAATCTGGCTCTACACAGCAAAGAGATTAAGGTGATTATGTGTCCTTGTTTTATAAGAGGTATTACTTGTTTTGATTTTAGTAAGTTAAAAATGCATATTCAGAATTTCAAATTGCTCTTCAAATTGGCTTTCTAAAATTTAAATTCACTGTCCAACTTCAGTAAAACAGTAAATTTACTTCCTATTCTTGTTAGTTTATTACCATTACTGGATTAGGAGGAAAGCCTACAGAATCATCATCCAAGCCAACATGGACTGATGAAAACATACCCAGGAACCAAGTCCTTCAGCTTAAAGAGAAGCTGTCCCTTTGGGCAGCAGGATCTCCTCACTTCAAGCCTACTTCATGGTGTTCAGCACAGTTGGGAACAAGGCAGGACACAGAAAGGCAGACCTTACTTAACCTAGGGGCAGGGTGTGTATTCTTTTCTCACCCTTATCTCAAAGAATAACTAAGGGCTTCCCTGGTGGCGCAGTAGTTGAGAGCCCGCCTGCCGATGCAGGGGACGCGGGTTCGTGCCCCGGTCTGGGAAGATCCCACGTGCCGTGGAGCGGCTGGGCCGGTGAGCCATGGCCGCTGAGCCTGCGCGTCCAGAGCATGTGCTCCGCAACGGGAGAGGCCACAACAGTGAGAGGCCCGCGTATCGCAAAAAGAAAAAAAAAAAAAAAAAAAGGAATAACTAAGACTTCATGCAATGGGGGGCTGGAAGAGATGTAAACTAACCGAAGTGAAGAGAGCCGATCATGGTAAGGTCATCTTGACCTAAAGGAAGTGGTCTTAATGACCGATAACACTGACGAAATGCAGGCTGTGTGCAGTACAGGTCAGAGCCAGTTTCTTCCTCCCTGTCTCACCTGAAGGCTGACCTAAGCCTCTTGCAGTGTGGACAGCTAAGGAGCAGAGAGGAATAGAGGTGGTGAGCACAAATCTTCCACTAACACCTCCCACATTCCAGGAAGAGCCTGAAGCTGTTTTACTGCTAGTAATTTTGTTGGCAGGAAAGGGGAAAGAAGCCTTTCCTGACTACAACAGAAATTTCTTGGACTCTACACTAGGAAATGTCCTGTCTTGGAACCTGGATGTGCTCCAGCTGGATCGGGAGTCTGGCAGTAGGCAGTGCGAGGTGTGGCGAGACCCTGGAGTAGATTTGAGTGCTTGACGGCAACGGCTGATCCCTGAACGCAACTCTGGAGCGAGGCTATGTCTAACAGGCTACATGTCACCTGGAACACTGCAGTCAAGGACTTCAGGTCCCCTAAACAAGAGCCTGGGGACTATGCAAAACACAGTTAACAAGAGAAGACACAAAGAAAAGCAGAGATGTACTGAACGATAGACGTGTCCCTCTGCAAACACCAGTCGGCCTCTTTCTGTGACTCTGAAATTTTATAGGTATTTCCCTTTAAACCACACCCGTTTTTCTAGAATGCATATAACTGTTTGTGATCTGCTTTAGGCAGATCAATAGCCTGATTTAGCTTCCTTTTAAAATGATCTGAGATCTTTTTGACTGCTTATCATCAGAGGGTTAGAACTTCTAGGGAGAGCTGAATTTCTGGTTCCTTCCTGCTCTGTGACACACAATACCTCCATGGGTGTTATTTGACATATATGTCAGTTTCCCTTCTTTTTTCCTTTAGGATTGCTCTGATGATCATAGTGAAATATCTGTACTGCAAAGAAGAGCATTCTTCCTCTTTCCTAAGTCTGCTAGTGAAGATTACACAGTGTCCTAAAACACGACACTCACATTGAAGTAGTCTACCTCACCTTCTGAGATTTTCTTGTTCTTTCCCATAATATAATGTCAATCATAATCCTGCAGGAAAACAGCCCAAACTCTTGGTCTTCTCTAATAATAAAAGAATGCACAGTTATTGAGGAGAAACAAATAATTTCCATGAAAACATGACACCTTTAATCATTCCCGCATCCTTTAGAGTATTCTGCTTTGGTAGGAAGTTGGTAGACCATGGAGATTATAGGAAGGGAAATTTTTTTTTTTTTTTTTTTGCGGTACACGGGCCTCTCACTGTTGTGGCCTCTCCCGTTGCGGAGCACAGGCTCCGGACGCGCAGGCTTCGCAGCCATGGCTCACGGACCCAGCCGCTCCGTGGCATGTGGGATCTTCCCAGACCGGGGCACGAACCCCGTGTCCCCTGCATCGGCAGGTGGACTCTCAACCACTGCGCCACCAGGGAAGCCCAGGAAGGGAAATTTTTATCCCGTATCTGTTTGAAATTGGCAGAACTTTCAACGTGTTCGTGTGTTCTTTTGTGTGTTCCTGTTAATACAAGTGGAAATGTATAAAGACCCAGAAAACAAGTTCCATGTTCACTTTAATTAATAATAGTGCCTAGCTCTGAGCCCAGCGGATGGGTGCTTAATAAATGCTTTGGGACTATGATGTTAATTCTCTGTAAATTATTACATAAAAGAAACAAATGGAACTGCATTAATTAAAAACTAGGACAAATTGTTTTACATTCAGAATATAAATCTAGGAATTTGTCTAGGAATAGAAATCTCTGTTATTCTAAATATCTACGAAGATTCTAGATTTTAAGAAAAGAATGGAGGCTCTGAAGTCAGGATACGTGGCTTGCATGCAGGTTCTATCACTTACTTGCTAAGTGATCTTGGGCGAGTCGATTAAACTTTCTGTGCTTCAATTTCTTCATTTGTAAAACTGAGGATATAATATCTGCCCTACCTGTAACTCAGAGATATTCTGAGAATCAAAAGCTATGGAGTTTGTTACAGTATCTTATAGACATCCATTTATAATCCAAGTGTAAACTGTAGCCATTCATATTATGCATAATATTGTAAAGAGCTCTGCATCTGAAGTTAACATGGTACAGTCAGAAGACAGCGGCTTTAGCGACCAGTCAGACCTAGGTTCCAGCATCTTGCTACTGGACTGTGCTTTCGTGGGGTGTTGCTTGCGTCAAAGATGAAGCGTGGACAGGCTAAATGCTGACCAAAGCCAACAGTTATACTAAGTCACAGAGCCAGAACCAGACGCAGAAGCAAAGTGCATTATGCTGATGGCTCCCCACTGTCTTATGATCGTGGTACACCTTCACCTACTAGAATTTTTCACAATATCTTTAAGGCATTCAAAGACCCCAAACACCAAAGCACGAAAGCAAAACAATACTGTGAAGAATCTATGGTTATAAACTCTCTACTTGGTTCACCCACAGAAGTCTGTTTTGCTGAGAACTGTTCACTGCCTTAACTGTGCTCTCTTACAGCCCGGGAAGCACGCTAGTTTACTATGGCACTGGTAGGACACGAGACTCCATCTCTCACCTCTTCCTAAAAGCTGGCTGTACCCCTGCTCTTGCACAAGTCACATCACCTTCCCCCATACATCATAACAGACGTAGTGACAGTCACCTACGTTTTCCACATTTGTCAGATGCAGAGGCAATGCTTCCTGCTTGAGAACCAGGATGTATCATTAACATGAGTCACTTCCAGAATAACAAGGAATTGGCTCTGAGGATACCCTCTATGGCAGAAGGGCAGCTCGTGCTCAGATTTCAAATCCTGACTGAGGGTGGCGCTACACCAACACGACTCAACAGCAGGCTATAGCCCACGATTAGGATCTACCACATTCTACAAACAATGAATGTGTTTTGGAAACAGTGGTGTACAAACCGAATTTTCTGAAGATTTTAAAGTCACAAGGCAAACAAAGTATCTTTATGTTTTAAAAACCATCACGTCCCTAATTTCCATCTTGTAAATCCTTATTTATTATATATGGTGTTTTCTGAAAGAGGAAAATCCTCCTGTGTTAACAAGCGCAGCAAACAATACTGAAGAACTCTATGTCCCCTGAGGCAGTTTCTCCTTCAGCCAAAATTCAGGTTGGCACGGCTCCAATGGGAGACACTTCAATGTATTTGTACAGACCAGATCCCACAGGTCATCAGAAATCAAGATGCCCAATCTATGAATTATTGTAATGAAGAAATGGGCAGAGTAAACACAGTAAGACAGACCATTAAAAGACTAAGCTATACTGGTAGATATTTCCCAGGCACTCAAAACCTTGTGTTCATGTGTGTAGAAGGGAAGGACGGTACATCGTCAAACAGAGCAAGACGCCAAGCAAGAATGTACGTTTTATTAAATATTGAACAACTTCTTCATTTTGACATACTGAGGATTATAAGTCCATATAAAGCAAACGTGAAATAGAAATTGGATATTTACCTAAGAGATTCAAAAAGCCTAGGGATTGAAAGGAGAAGTAATGAGACCTTTGCATGGGCAAAGTAGTATCAAGGGACTAAGGAATGAATAACAGAGCTTCAAGGCTCTAGTCACCTCTTGTTATACTTCTGACAACATAAGCTTACAGCCAGCTTCTCGGAGGCCGGCCACACCTTTGTAACCTTCATGAAAAGAAAAACTATGTTTCAATGTAACCAATACTATGAAATGTCCTTATAAGATATAATGGAAATCGACCATAGGAGACAGTTTTCCTTATTTTTTATTCAAAAGAAAATAATCGTATTCCAAAATGAACATTTTCATTTCAGCTACCTGTTACCCAAATTTCAGTTTCAAAGGCCAAAGTAAACTTCTAAAACCCATCCAAAGACCTTTTCTTATGAGTTAAAAGAAAGAAAAAAATTCCATTTACTCACTTTTGCTTAAGGTTTATCAATTTTCTACTTATAAAAGCACCTGAGATTTAACGAGTTAAAATCACTATGACTCCTTTGTATAGATTATTTCGTTTAATTATCACCACAAGCCAACAAGGTGGGTCCTATTAGTACACCCATTTTACAGAAGAAGTTGGGTTTCAAAGTGATTATTACTTGCTTAAGGTCAGGAACGTGGTAGATATGGGATTCAAACCCAAGTAGCTCTTAATAACGACACTTTTCTAGTTCACTTATATTTTTTTTCAAAGAGCATATGGTGGTAAGAATTATGTGGTAATTACCTGCTATGTGGTAGGAATTACAGGTTTTTCTAAGAATTATCTTCCCTTTTGACAAATCTGGAAAAAATATTTTCAACTCATATCACATACAAAAAGCTAGTAATGATATATTATAGAACAGCTGAAAATTGGTAAGTTCAACATTCCTAGAGAAAAATGGGCAAGAAGTATTAGCAATTCACAGAAAAAGAAATACAAATCGATTTTAAACATTCAAAAAGATGCTCAACCCTCCTCATTTCAGAAATGGACACTCCATAAGAACAGGGGCTTGGCTTGTTCATGATTGTAACCTCAGCACCTTGAACAGAATGTGGCATTAATAGGGGCTCAAAATATATCTGTTGAATAAATAATTTGGTACATATATGTTTTTAAAAAGCAAAGGCAAGAGTTGTATGCATGCATTTTCCATCATTAGTGTGAACAATATTGTATGTAATAACGGTTGCATTTGGGGAAAGGAAGAGGAGTGGCTAGTTTAAAAAGTGGGAGTTAAAATTTGCAAAATATACCCTATTACATTTCTGAATTTTGAACCACATGAATGAATCACCAATTAAATATTTTTCTAAAAGAGAATCATCTCTAAACACACACATGTATTTTTTCAAGGGTTACTGAAGAAACACCCAGTTGACTCATGTCAAAACACATGAGACCAGAAGAACTGGAATTAGCATACATTAAGCAGATAAAAAAGCAAGGTTGTAAGGGTCTTTTATAAAAACAAGGGAATATGAATAGATCTTTGTATTGCTTATATTAAAAACAAAAACTGGAAAGATTATGAAAATAGTTACCTTTGGGGAAGGATGGAAACAATGTCGAGGGAACAAGAAACTGGATTTTTCTAAATATACCTTGTTTTGTATTTTTGACTTTGAAATCATGTAAATATTGTACATTAAGTCAAAAGGGAATCCCTAAAACTTGAACGCAAGTGAAACAAATGAACCTACCTGTTTAACAAGTTAGTTTAACCACACAGAAGGGAACCACTGCAAGTGACCTTCAAACACACCATAGACTGTACATCCCAGATGGAATATATTAAAAGGATAAAAGGAACTAAAAAGAAACTGAAAACTGTTTTCAACAATCATGCTGTTAGTACCAGTATTTGTGTATGAGTGTATGTGTCTGTGAAACAAAAATAGTAGAATAAGGCAAATATGTAACTATATTAATGTCATTAGGAACCATGAAATAAAAATCAAAGGAATTAAGGGGAAAACCCCATAATCCAGAATTTCAACTGGAAATATATGGGTATGAAACATTTTCCCTTAAAAAAAAGGACCAGTGATTTTTATACCTCTATCCAATGAAAAGGACTGAAACCATGGCCAACTTGCTATCAGTGAACATCCTTACTACCCAGATTGTTATATCTAAATATTATTTCCCACTAAAATAAAAAAAACATCTAAATATAACTGCTCACTAAAATGATAAGTGGCTTTTTAGAGAAATAGCTGATTCTAGGTCTGGGGCAGGAAATATACCAGATAAACCTGAAACATCTCTCTGTATCAGAAAGCAAGGCAGCTATCAAAGCCCACTGGATTATACCTGAAACAACAAAAAAACCCACGTGGGGTCCTGTCAAAAGGACACAGAAGCCAACATAGAGGGGCTTCCTCTGACCAAAGATGGGAAAAAATAATTATAATAGATTTAAACAACCCAATTCGTGTGTTCCTATACCATCTTCAAAGGATGTTAGGGAGCCAACATATTCTGAAAAGAGGTAATGGGAACTTTTTTCTTTACAGAAGGATTCTAGCTAATAAAAGTAGAAGGAATGACAGAAATGTAATATGACCATTTTGCAGCCCATATTAAAATGACGATGTAGACACTGATCAACAATGGCTGCTAAAATCATTAGGCTCAAGGCTGTTGGGCAGCATTATCATGGCTGCATCAGACTGACACCGCCTGAACCCAGGAATCAATCTCGACATTACAAAAAGAAGGAAAATCTGATAACATATGCCCCCAATGGATGTAACGGGAGGCACACCTTCGGTAAGTGTACGTGCGAAGTACTTTGTGCCAAACAATTCAAACTTAAATCTGACTGAGCCTCTCTATATAACCATCAGTTTACAGGAAATTCAGGAGTTAAAGACTATGTTAAATGACACCATGGGAATGCAAACCAGCAACATCCAGACTGTGGATTATTCTACAGGACAAATGACCAGGTTTCTTCCACAAATAAATGGTAAGGAAAAAATGAGGATGAGGAGAGGAGATCTAAACATTTTTTAACCTCTTAAGACTTAAGAGACATATAAACCAAATGTAGTATGCAGACCTTCTGGATTTTTATTATTAAATGACTTTTTTTTTTTCTTTCTTTTGGTCGTGCCATGTGGCTTGCAGGATCTTAGTTCCCTGACCAGGGGTTGAACCCACGTCCTCAGCAGTGAAAGTTTTGAGTCCTAGCCACTGGACCACCAGGGAATTCCCTTAAATGACATTTTAGACCCAATTAACTAAGTGACATTTATGAGACAATCAGGGAAATGTGAATACTGACTAAATATTTGATGACAATTAACACACTATTTTTTAGGTGTGATAATGGGACTATGGTTTTAGAAAATAAAAGTCCCAGTGTTTTAAAATGGATTAAAGACCTAAATGTAAGGCCAGATACTATAAAACTCTTAGAGGAAAATATAGGCAGAACACTCTTTGACATAAATCACTGCAAGATCTTTTTTGATCCACCTCCTAGAGTAATGAAAATAAAAACAAAAATAAACAAATAGGACCTAATGAAACTTAAAAGCTTTTGCAAAGCAAAGGAAACCATAAACAAGAGGAAAAGACAACCCTCAGAGAGGGAGAAAATATTTGCAAATGAAGCAACCAACAAGGGATTAATCTCCAAAATACACAAACAGCTCATGCAGCTCAATATGAAAAAAAACAACCAACCAAATCAAAAAATGGGTGGAAGAGCTAAAGAGACATTTCTCCAAAGACATACAGGTGGCTAAAGAGCACATGAAAAGATGCTCAACGTCACTAATCATTAGAGAAATGCAACTCAAAACTACAATGAGGTATCTACCACCTCACACCAGTCAGAATGGCCATCATCAAAAAATCTACAAACAATACATGCTGGAGAGGGTGTGAAGAAAAGGGAGCCCTCCTACACTGCTGGTGGGAATGTGAATTGATGCAGCCCCTATGGAGACAGTATGGAGATTCCTTAAAAAACTAAAAAATAGACCTACCATATGATCCAGCAGTCTCACTCAGGGGCATACATCCAAAGAAAACCATAATTCGAAAAGACACACGCACTCTGATGTTCTCTGCAGCACCATTTACAATAGCCAGGACATGGAAGCAACCTAAATGCCCATCAACAGATGAATGGCTAAAGAAGATGTGGTACATATATACAATGGAATATTACTCAGCCATAAAAAGGAACGAAATTGGGCCACTTGTAGAGATGTGGATGGATCTAGAGACTGTCATACAGAGTGAAGTAAGTCAGAAGAGAAAAACAAATATCATATATTAATGCATAGATGTGGAACCTAGAAAAATGGTACAGATGAACTGGTTTGCAGGGCAGAAATAGAGACACAGATGTAGAGAACAAACGTATGGACACCGAGGCGGGGGAAGTGGCTGGGGGGGGGTGGGATGAAATGGGAGATTGGGATTGACATGTATACACTAGTATGTATAAAACAGATAACTAATAAGAACCTGCTGTATAAAAAAATAAAATTAAATTAAAAAAGAAAAAAAAGAACGGGGCTTCCCTGGTGGCGCAGTGGTTGAGAGTCCACCTGCCGATGCAGGGGACATAGGTTCATGCCCCAGTCCGGGAGGATCCCACATGCTGCAGAGCAGCTGGGCCTGTGAGCCATGGCCGCTGAGCCTGCGCGTCCGGAGCCTGTGCTCCGCAACGGGAGAGGCCACAACAGTGAGAGGTCCACATACCGCAAAAACAAACAAACAAACAAACAAACAAACAAAAAAACAAAATAATGCTATTTGCAGCAACATGGATGGACTTGTCATACTGAGTGAAGTAAGTCAGACAGAGAAAGACAAATACCATATGATATCACTTATATGTGGAATCTTAAAAAAATGGTACAAATGAACTTACCTACAAAACAGAAATAGTTACAGATGTAGAAAACAAACTTACGCTTTCCAGGGGGTTGTGGGGGAGATAAATTGGGAGACTGGGATTAACATATACATACTACCATATGTAAAACAGATAACTAATAAGAACCTACTGTACAGCACAGGGAACTCTACTCAATACTCTGTAATGGCCTACATGGGAAAAGAATCTGAAAAGGAGTGGATACGGGTATAACTGATTCACTCTGCTGTACACCTGAAATTAACACAACATTGGAAATCAACTATACTCCAATAAAATTTTTTTTTAATTTAAAAAATACAAGTCCCAGTGTTTTAAAGATATATACAAATGAAACGATATATCTTGGATTTGATATAATTTTAAAAATAATTTTTTAAATTATGGGGGGATGGGAGATGGAGGAGGTCTGCAGATGAAATAAAGTTGCGCACACGATAAACGTTGAAGATGAATGATGGGTATGAAGAGTTCATTATATTATCCTATTTGTATGCATGTTTGAAAATTTGCATGAAAGTTGAAAAATGGGATTATATGCCTGAAAATATATTCTTTATTTTTCTTCATACCCTAGGCAAACAACAAATTCATTAGCTGTTTGCTATTTTGTTCATTCAAGCATATCTTTACAGATTATAGCTGCCCTGGAAATCTGCTCTCGTTTGCCCCTGAAAACCACTGATCTAGAATAGATAGAATGAGCCCTCGGAGTCAGGTGAAAGTGCATCTCACCATCATCTGCTTACAGAATGCTAAGCTCGAAAGAGTCTGTGTTTTTCCAACCGTGTTTTAAAGAGCCCCAGGCCCCAAAGAAGTGTTTTAGGGGTCAGAGGCAAGATCAGGAGACGGGCCTTGGCCCCTGCTTCCAAAAGAGCACCTCCTCTTCCATCCGCTTTTAAAACTTGGGCGGGAAGAGGTGAATTCTATAGAAGACGCCTCCGTTTTCCTAGAGTCTTTCCTGGCAGTAAGTTCAGCAAGTCCACTTCGTTTTGTGAAGATAATTATTATGAATCTAGACTCAAACCACCTTTTTCCCCCCTTCCTGACATACCCGAAGTGACCCGCAGCCTACCAGCTTGTTACTCCTAGATAAGGTTTCTGCTTATCGTTTCACATTATCCTTTGAACTCTTTGCTGACTGACTAGCCCGTCACCTGCTGAGCTGGCACTCCCTGTTACTGGTCAAGGGATCTCCAGATGCGTTTTTGGGGGGAGACGGGTGTCACATGTAGTCAGAGTGATTTTTATTTACAACTAACAACATTTTCTTAATATAATCCTACTTCTTGGAAGATACTGCCTTAGCTTATATTCTCAACCTTTTTTGTTTGACTTCAACTTGTCAGTATATTCTTCACACACAGAAGACAGCTGTTATTTGGTCACCTAATAATTCAATTCTAAAGCAGTCATGAAGGATAAACAAAGGGTAAACTAAGCAAGCATCTGGAGTCATAATCTACCATTTCAGCAAACTAAACCTTTAAGATTCTTAGTCACATATATGAAAGAATGCAAGGCTTTTATTCAGGTAAACACATCAAGAACAAGTACGTTAATTACAGTCAGATAAAACTTAGTCCTTATCACATTTCTGTTGTAAGAAACCCTTCCCTATTTTAAAACTGCAAAGATATTTTTATATTTTCTTGTGAAAGTTTTATTAAGTTTTGCCTTTTCACATTTGTGTTTGGTTCATCTAGAATTTAATTTATATTTATGAAATAGAGGTCCATTTCCTTTAAAATTTTTTTTCTGTATTAAATGATTCTCCCAGCACCACTGACCTAACAGTCTGTTCCTTCCCTCCCTGATCTGCTATGTTGCCTCTGTTACATACACCAGGTTTCCTTATATGTCTGAGTCTTGGGACCTTTTACTTCCATTCTTCAGGTTAGTCTTGCCTGCAGGACAATTCTGCACTTAAGATTTGCAATCAATCTTGACATCTAGTTAGGCAAATGCCTTCCCTCCCCCAAACCAGGTTCTTGAGAGGTATCTTGGCTCTTCAAAGCCCTTGTGCTTAAAGATATATTTCAGAATCCATTTTTCAACTTCCAAGGAAAAGGACTTGCAATTTTAATTAAAAGTACACCAAGTCTACAGATCAATTTGGCAAATCGTATTTATGACACTCTTCCTTCTTGATAAGTGTTATATCTTTCAGGAAGTTTTATTGTTACACTTTTTTGGCTAAGATTTATTCCTAGGTAAGTGACTTTTTAATAGCTATTCTAAAATCTTTTCCCCCCTAGTTTTAATCGCAGTTTCTGTCCGTTGATGGTGCATAGGAATGTAGTTAGCTGATTTTATATAAAAGCAACCTTGCCAAACTTTCTAACTATAATAATTTGTCTGTAAACATCTACGGCTTTATTTCTAAATTTCAGGGGTGTGTTATGTCTCTGCGTATGGCCTCCAAACAATGATGAACAGAAAAGATGATGGCAAGCATCCTTGTCTTATTCTTGACAGTAGAAGAACTGTTTTTAATATCTCATTATCAAGTATTTATTTGTTGCAATGCGGGCCTCTCACTGTTGTGGCCTCTCCCATTGTGGAGCACAGGCTCCGGACGCGCAGGCTCAGCGGCCATGGCTCACGGGCCCAGCCGCTCTGCAGCATGTGGGATCCTCCCGGACCGGGGCACGAACCCGTGTCCCCTGCTTCGGCAGGCGGACTCTCAACCACTGTGCCACCAGGGAAGCCCTATTTGTTGCAACTTTTAACCAGATTAAAGAGGTTCTCTTCTATTTGTGATTTGCTAAGACATTTATATTAATCAGGAGTGACTGTTTAAATTCATTGAATGTTTTTTCTTTATCTCTTAGGATGATCATATGCTTTTTCTCTTTTAATCTATTAATATTGGGAATACAATTTATAGAATCATAGCATGGCTCCAACATTTCAGATTCTGACTAATCTGTTCTACACGAGTATCTTGACATCTGTCCAGATGAGATGACGTCCAGATGAGATAAATATCAACATCTTCCCCAATTACAACTTGGGTCAAACTGCTAAAAAGTTAAAAGATGAGAGCTCAGGATAAATGTAATAAATTAGGTCCAAGGGTAGAGAACCGATCCTATGGAATACAGAGCACCGAGATGACAAGAAGCCCTGTTAACATAAACCTGACCAGTATGGTGAAGGCTAACGTTCCACAAAGCAACTGAATGTATTTTCCAGAAAAAAGAAGAAAGACGTGCCAACAGAATGGCGCATTTATTTTGTATATTCTCGACCTCTGCAGTGTTTCTGGTTCTAGGTCTTAAATAAAATCCTAATGCCTTCTATTGATATTTCTCTACAACTAACCTAAAAGCCCAAAGACATGTACAGCACCGCAGTAAAGGTCATTGGCCAGCAGAGTACACGGCACATCAATAACTCAGAGTGAATGAAAAACATAAAACACTTTTTTCCTAGGTCTCATCATATTAAAAGACATTGCGGAAGTTTTCTGAACTTCAGTAAGGTAGAAAAACCATTTTTTCAAGATTTCAGTTAGCAATTACAAGATTTTCAGAGTGAGAAGAGAACTCAGTTCCCTTAGCCCAAACTTTTATTTAAGAGATGACTTAATTTACCTAGTTCGTTAACAGAAGAATTATTTTGTTGGTAATTATCACATAGGATGGATTAAAGATCCATAATATCTGTATTTTAATTATCATACAAATAAACTCAATTAGTCTGGCATAGTTGGTTTTATATTAAATTAATATGACATTATAGCTTATGATTCTCTGGGTTAGAGATTTTTCAAACTGCACCCCATGATGTCACCCTATGATAATGGGGTAGAAAAGGAAACAAGAGGTCAGAGGTTCTTTAGAGCAAATCAAATCATTTTTGAGGAGAAAGAGAGTAAGCAGAGTTAAAAGAGGTCATTTCTACTGAGTGTTTCCCATGGGGCAGGCACTCTCCTAGGTACTCTTGTGCTGACACATTCAACAGGAACAGAAACAGAGTCTGGGGGAAACCTGCTGCTCCATAATACATACTGCAGAAAGTAAAGCTTAAACACTTTTGTTGGCTAAGGACATGAAATAGATATGGTGATTCCAACTGCAGTGGGAGACTGGGGAGGAGGGGACACACCTTCTCTATGGGACCCTCATCAGTCTCTGAGGGTGGGTGAGGTTTTAATAGTTTCCATACTAAACTTCCGTTGCATGAATGGTTCCACGGCTAAAAAACAACAATGGTTGAAAACCCTAGCTCTATCTTGTCAGCAAATTAGTTAAGCCATGATTTAATATTTTCCATAGGAACTATAACTTGTAAGGCTTCTCTTTTCCCGTTTTAAAATCACATTTCTTGTGCAAATCAAAACGAAGATGAGGTACCACCTCAGAGCAGTCAGAATGGCCATCGTTAAAAAGTCTACGAATAACAAATCCTGGAGAGGGTGTGGAGAAAAGAGAACCCTCCTACACTGTTGGTGGGAAAGTAAGTTGGTGCAGCCACTATGGAAAACAGCATGGAAGTTCCTCAGAAAACTAAAAATAGAATTACCATATGATCCAGCAATCGCATTCCTGGGAATATACCTGGATAAAACTATAATTCAAAAAGATACGTGCACCCCTACGTTCACAGCAGCACTGTTCACAATAGCCAAAACATGGAAACAACCTAAATGTCCATCAAGAGATGAATGGATAAAGAGGATGTGGTATATATACACAATGGAATACTGCTCAGCCATAAAGAAGAACGAAATAATGCCATTTGCAGTGACATGGATGCAACTAGAGATTATCATACTAAGCGAAGTAAGTCAGAACGAGAAAGACAAATACCACATGATATCACTTACATGTGGAATCTAAAATATGGCACAAATGAACCTGTCTACAAAACGGAAAAAGAATCACGGACATAGAGAACAGACTTGTGGTTGACAAGGAGGAGGGGGAGAGAGCAGGATGGACTGGGAGTTTGGAGTTGGTAGGTGCAAACTATTATATCCTTAGAAATGATAAACAACAAGATTCTCATGTACAGCACAGGGAACTATATTCAATATCCTGTGATAAACCATAATGGAAAAGAATATAACAAAAGAATGTCTGTATGCTTATAACTGAGTCACTTTGCTGTACAGCAGAGACTGCCACAACATTGTAAATCAACTCTGCTTCAATAAAAAAAATAAAATACGCATTTCTCTCTTTTAAATTTTATAATCCATATTCTTCCCATCTCCCCAAATTTAAGTGTGTATATCCCAAGGATAGGTGGTGATGTGGGATGAGGGAGAAAGGTAAGATTTTTATGGAAAAGGTAAGTAAGTGGTGAGTAAATTATTTTTCAATATTCAAGAAAACAGAAACATATGACAAGGTCAAATACAAATTTCACACGACTTTTAAAGGTAAAACAAAAGGCCTCAAATAAATTTCATGATCACTTCCGGCCATGCAACATATATTTGCTTTTCTAAAATATCACCAAAATTACTGTTAATTCAAATTACTCTTAATATTAATATAATAATTGCCCAGATTACTTACAGTGCAACTTAGGGCGCAGGAAAGAGGGACCTGATAACATTGAATACTCTACCTGTTCTCCTATCCCAAAATGAAACTTTTAAATTTTATGTGGCATATGCCCTGTTTATTTGTGTAGAGAAGAGCTTTATGAAAAAACAAAAAGGCTTAAAAAAAACCTCCTATAATGCCTATTTTTTAAAATAGGAAACTGTTATGTTTTTCCACATATTTGAATGCTGACAATTTCCTAAATTACCCACTTTTAAATAGCTAAAGAATATTTTATTACATTTGTAGGTTTCATAAGTTGCATCTTGTACATCAGTTTAACTTTTCTGGTTATGTCACTATCTAGTTGCATTGTGGTTTTTCTTAGTGACCTATCCTCATTCCGAATTTTGAACGGTTCCATCTTAACTTTCACATCTGTGCCATTCTGGGTTTGACTAATTAAAAGGGAACACAGAATGTATGAATATAGTATAATAAATTTCTGTCAGATGCAAAATAACTCCTCCTATGATGCATTACAGCACACACACAAAAGGGCTCCTGGGCCTTAAAAGCTGAGAAATCCTCCTCAGCCATAGGCTATAACAGCATCTATGAAGCACTGCGTTCCTTCAGATACCTTAACGATTCTATGCATCTCTGAACATTCCGAACATACGTCACATGTGTCCTCATTAGACTGTAACGAGGTATGTGTTAAATGGTTAAAGGCTATCTTCTTTTTAGACATTGGGAGACCTGACAGGTTTCCTGTTAGGTACCTTATGCCCTGCACAGAACTTAGCCCCTGACCATAAAGGAGCTGACAGTAACTACAGAAGAGAGGAAGGGCCCTCACAGCTCGCCACATACTCTGCAATGGTAAACTCCATCAAAAGATAGCCATCAACGAGCACGTTTAGAAGATACCCTCTAACCAAAGAGAAGAAAACTCTGGTTTGAGCGAGTTACCTAAAACTCACTGATCTTTTCAAAATAAGTACAAAGTGAAACATTTTTTGTTAACAAGGGGTGATACATATACATCAGAAGTGATATGTACAATTTTTCAGTAGGACAATAGTTGAGACCAACTGTAGCCAGATTCATGGTACAGAAATGGGGTTAGAGCTACACAAATCTACAAATATTAAATAAAAAACCATTCTGTAGAAATTAATGGTTAATAACTACTTATCCCAAAAGTGCTCTTTACAATGACAACAGGATTTATTCTCCACTGATAATTTGATAAAATATTGTACCCTATGAATACCAGCATGCACACATGGCACTGTGTCTATAAACTTGTGTGAAACCAGAGAACTCTAGTGTCTGTGACATCTCATTAATCTGGGACAATCTCTAGGACTAAATCATCAAGCAAATAAAAAAATACTAATGTTATTAGACAGTACAAAATGGCTATGTTCAACAAACCCTGGGTCTTAATAAAAGTCTTTGTGTAAATGTAACTAAATTGTATCAACAAGCAGGCAATATTACCATCCATTCTCAATAAAACCAACAAGAAGATCAAATGACTAGAAACTAAAATAGCATTGGGAGGCAGAGTCATAAAAGATGTATGCTGAAAAGAAGAACCCAGCATCACTTTCAATAGGCACTTCTGAAGAGCCTTTCTACATCGCCAGCTGAAGGATTTATGTTCCCCTAAAACCATGGTATCTAACACCAAGTTTTGTGCTTAGTTCCTACAATTACAGATGATGTTCTTCTTGTAATGGACAAAGTACTTAAGCTAAATCCTTTCCTTGAGGTGATGGAGCAATATAAATATTCAATAGAGAGAAAAAGCAAAAACGAAGAGAACGCATACTTTTCTTTACAAAAGCAAATGCACTTGATAATAAAAAGGCAGCAACGTTCACTGTTAAAGGCCATCCTACCTGTGTTTTTTGATGCCATTGGAGAGAGCATCTCCACCACCACAGTCTTTTCCTTCGGACATTCTGTGCTTTCTACTCCTCAGGTGCTCTCCTTCCTCTTCAAAGCAGTGCGCAGTCACTGCTTCCAATCTACTCAGGGACCGTTCGGACTCGGAATCTGTGGCAGAGCAGGTTCACAGTCAATGAACTGAACTTTGGTGTGAGGCTTCCGTAACAATGGATCTCTCCCTTAACGCATCAGGCTTTGAAACTTAAGCAGCCTACTTTGTCCTTCAACAATCCATCTGTTAACTCCTCCTCAGGGATTTCAAAGAACCTGCACCCAATAAGGCTAAAGTGGATTTAGGAAACAGATATAGGATTATATAAACTTACAACTGTTAGATTGTATACACTAAAAGAGACGTCCAGAGATTACCTAATTCTTAAAGAAATTATATTCAGTGGTTTTCCCCCTGAAAAAATTTCTACTTTTATCTTCCCTTTCAAAGCACCTTAAGCATAACTTTAAAAACACAATCAATTTTTTAAACTCATGTATAAAGAAAAAGCTACCGTGGCTGTACTTGGGGGAAGCATAAATTACATCTGATACTACAGACACCAAAGCAAAGGTAATTTTTAACTACTTTAAAAAACACTTCTTCTGATATTATATTATTTAAATTCTCAAAAGCTGAAGTCTGAAGTGGCCATGTAAAATCTAATTATCAGGCGGGTGTTTTTAGGATGGAAATGCCACATTCCCAACTGCCTATGCATTCAGCGTGGAGCCATCGGCCTGTTTGGGAATAAAAGGACAACTTATCTGCGTACAATACGCTACAGTTTTCAGGCACACTCACATCCTTCATCTCCTTTCAGCATCTCCAGGGTGCTTTGGTGATGGCGAGGAAGGACTACGGGGTTAAGAAGTATGCCCGCTTACTTGTTTAACGCTCTACGTATTTCAGTTCACAGTAGCAGCCATCCAATCTCTAGAAAACTTTAAATGATGCCTATGCTTTTATTAAAATGTAAATTCCAGGTAACGTCTAACTTTCCGTAAGCAGATGACCATACAGGCAACCGTCCTCTGCTCTAGGGAAGCACTCACACCCATTCAAGTAACCTCCCTTAAATAAAAGTTTCAACCATCTGCTTAGTGTGTATTATAGCTAAGATGTTCAGGAAATAAAATTATTTAGTACTTCTTTTCCCCCAACTGCATTCTATAATTCAGCCAAAATCATGGGCTCTTATTTTTATCACATTAGGTTCACGAGTAACAACTGTTGGACAAGTACCACTGCAGGTTGGACAACACACCTTGAACTCTGGACTGTCTAAATGGTGTAAGTTACCTGCAGAAAAGACTCAATGCTACGGAAGTTATTTTTATCTTCTGTAAATATAACTTTACCAGAGTTGAAAATATAGCTTTGTTGTGACATATACCATATAGCAAAGAAAGAGAGATTTTAATAATAAGTTTAAAGCAATATTTATTTTTCATTGTCAATTTTGGCAGGCAGTGACAATATTTTATGAAAAACAACTGAAGACTTGGGAGATTGGGATTGACATATATACACTAATATGTATAAAATGGATAACTAATAAGAACCTGCTGTATAAAAAAATAAATTCCAAAATTCCAAAAAAACCCCAAAAGTGAAGACAACCTGCAAAGCCAGTAACAGGGGACTGTCATCCATTAGATGAAATACACAGCTGCTAAAATCACAATTACAAAAGCAACTTAATAAAATAGAAAAATACTTTTAACAGAGTGATAAGTCAAAATAATCAGGATACCATTTTACAACTCTAAAATATAAGCAAAAAAAATTAATTTTATTCTGCCTTAAAGAAAGATCTGGTTCAGGTAAACATATCTGTCCAAATGAGAGCAGTGAAATGACAGAAGTTTGTCTAGGGCACAGTGAGGCAAAGAGGGGAAGAGTCCATTTGCTGGGGTAGGCAAAGGGGTATCAGGAAAGGATATAGGAGAGGTGGTATTACCTGAAAACTGGCTTCGTCTCTCTTGGTGGGTGTCAAGCAAAAAGACACAACCAAGCCAAAGAGTGGGAGAAAGAAGGATTTATTACTTGCAGGAAATAAGGAGAACACCGGGGATCTTTCCCAAGGCAGTGTCTCCCCAACAGCAAGACTGGGGAAGTTTTACACTAAGGGTGCATGCATATTCATGAATGGGCCTGGGCAGTATATGCATATTCATGAAGGGGTTTTGAGCAGAGGAGAATTCAAAAGAGAATTGAGGCAAAGGTTGACAGAGTCCAAGCTTTAGCTGATTGAAGTCATGAGGGTCAGAAAAGGTCAACAGTTGATCTGGTGGTTGGTTGCAGGCTCGAGAGGAGCGCCGTTTGAATTCTGTAAAACAGCTCAAGAAAGTGTTTCAGGCTAATCTTTACCACTGAAAACAGAACTGGGAGTCTTTACAACTGATTTATTATCTTTGCTACTGCAACTTCTCTTGCCTGGTAACAGTCCTGTTTGTTCCTGCATTATTTTGTTCCCTCAAGATCATTAATCACTGAGACCTGTTCAAGGGCAAGCACTGTGGCCAGGCTTAGATCACAAAATGGCTTAGGCTAAAAATGGCTTCTCTTATGTCAAGAAAGCCATGCCTGGTTCGTTTTCTTTGGGGACCCCCTACCTTATCTGCTTACGGTGGAACAACAGGTAAATCTCAAAACAATGAGAATGGTGCTCAGGTGGAGGTGAGGGAAGAGTTGTTCAGAGGAAGCGGCATGAGCACAACCTGAACCAAAGAGGGTGACAGTGGTCTTGGGGGGAAGATCGGGTGGTTTTTTCACTTTCACATTTTTAAGTTTGTTTCATATGAAAAAATTAAGAATTTAAAGAGCCAAACAAAATAACCCTGTCTGCATTGGTCAGTATTAATCAAGATGCATTATTACTTTATAATTTAGATGTCATGAAAACCAAAATGCACTGAAGCAAAAAACCTCAAGCACTCAAGCATTTATTAAACATCACTCTGCACAGGATACTGTGTTTGCTATTCAAGGGATACAAATCATAAGACAGGGACTAATCCATTTCCAAAGAAAATTCTTAACAAAAAGCAGATATACAATAAACACCAAACAAGAGGTAAGGCAGTAAGAACTTCTATGAAGCAAAGACTTTACTCAGAACAAGATTTAAACTTACTGAACACAAGCTGAAGACCTACTACCTTCACCCAATCATAGGAGCGCTGTGCTTACCCCTAGGGACACGCTATCAGGTGGCAGTACAGACCCTTATCATTCCCCTCCCCTCCCCTCCCCGCCAAGGGTAGCAACTTGACTTCTTCTCTGCCCCCTCTCCTAGTCTCTCTCTCCCTGTTCATCCACCTCTCCCCTCCCCCCAACCCTTATTTCTCTCTACCTTGCTCCCAACCTCCTTCCCCCTCTAATATAATCAGGCTATGCCCACCCTTCCCCTAAAGGGCTCTAGCGAAGATCACCAATTACCGCCATACTGCAAAGTTAGTCCAATGATCATTTTTTATTTCTTATCATGACTCGTCCACCACATCTGATACTGCTTACTTCATTCTTCCCCTCCTTTATTTGGCGCAAGGCATGGTAGGTGATTCAAAGAACAGTGAGATGTGGTCCCTGTCCATGGTCGAGCAGAGGTAGACTGTTTTGTGAAAACATGAGTTCACTGAATTACTCCCGGTGCAGCAGCGTAAGTCTGGATGGGGGCAGTGGGCCACACAGGAGGGAACAGCCAGTTTCACACAGTGAAGGACTGGGTATCCAGAGATGATTGTGACTGACGGCTGAGCTAAGTTGACAAGCAGTAAGACTGGGGGTGGAGGAGGGAGTTACAACAGAGGAGCTGTTCCAGGCATAAGGGAGCGGCATGATGCAAGGCAGGGAGGAAAGACGGAGCATTCAGTAAGGTGGGAGGAGAAGACGCGAGAAAGGAGTGGTGACAGGGCGGCTGGGGGGAAATGAAGCTATGAATCAGTCATGAAGCTGACTACTCAGGATGAATAAAGATCAACGGCAGGCAGTGGGAAAAGAGGGTATAAAATGAAGTGGGAATGAGGTAGTATCCCATTCCACGCCGTAAAGTTCTTTCACCCGCTAGAGGCAAATCGTCAGCTCATCTCTGAGCATTCTAGCTTCAGAGGCAAAGGAGGAAACACGATCAGTGACATGATTTACAGTGTCCTCGAGATAAAAACTAACTTCTTGATTAAGAACAAAAGCTCAGCCATATACGACAAGCCCACAGCAAACATCATCCTCAATGGTGAAAAACTGAAAGAATTTCCACTAAGATCAGGAACAAGACAAGGGTGCCCACTCTCACCACTCTTATTCAACATAGTTTTGGAACTTTTAGCCACAGCAATCAGAGAAGAGAAGGAAATAAAAGGAATCCAAATCGGAAAAGAAGAAGTAAAGCTGTCACTGTTTGCAGATGACATGATCCTATACATAGAGAATCCTAAAGATGCTACCAGAAAACTACTAGAGCTAATCAATGAATTTGGTAAAGTGGCAGGATACAAAATTAATGCACAGAAATCTCTGGCATTCCTATACACTAATGATGAAAAATCTGAAAGTGAAATCAAGAAAACACTCCCATTTACCATTGCAACAAAAAGAATAAAATATCTAGGAATAAACCTACCTAAGGAGACAAAAGACCTGTATGCAGAAAATTATAAGACACTGATGAAAGAAATTAAAGAGGATACAAATAGATGGAGAGATATACCATGTTCTTGGATTGGAAGAATCAACATTGTGAAAATGACTCTACTACCCAAAGCAATCTATAGATTCAATGCAATCCCTATCAAACTACCACTGGCATTTTTCACAGAACTAGAACAAAAATTTTGGCAATTTGTATGGAAACACAAAAGACCCCGAATAGCCAAAGCAATCTTGAGAACAAAAAAAGGAACTGGAGGAATCAGGCTCCCTGACTTCAGACTATACTACAAAGCTACAGTTATCAAGACGGTATGGTACTGGCACAAAAACAGAAAGATAGATCAATGGAACAGGATAGAAAGCCCAGAGATAAACCCATGCACATATGGACACTTTATCTTTGATAAAGGTGGCAGTAATGTACAGTGGAGAAAGGACAGCCTCTTCAATAAGTGGTGCTGGGAAAACTGGACAGGTACATGTAAAAGTATGAGATTAGATCACTCCCTAACACCATACACAAAAATAAGCTCAAAATGGATTAAAGACCTAAATATAAGGCCAGAAACTATCAAACTCTTAGAGGAAAACATAGGCAGAACACTCTATGACATAAATCACAGCAAGATCCTTTCTGACCCACCTCCTAGAGTAATAGAAATAAAAACAAAAATAAACAAATGGGACCTAATGAAACTTCAAAGCTTTTGCACAGCAAAGGAAACCATAAACAAGACCAAAAGACAACCCTCAGAATGGGAGAAAATATTTGCAAATGAAGCAACCGACAAAGGATTAATCTCCAAAATTTACAAGCAGCTCATGCAGCTCAATAACAAGAAAACAAACAACCCAATCCAAAAATGGGCAGAAGACCTAAATAGACATTTCTCCAAAGAAGATATACAGACTGCCAACAAACACATGAAAGAATGCTCAACATCATTAATCATTAGAGAAATGCAAATCAAAATTACAATGAGATATCATCTCACACCAGTCAGAATGGCCATCATCAAAAAATCTAGAAACAATAAATGCTGGAGAGGGTGTGGAGAAAAGGGAACACTCTTGCACTGCTGGTGGGAATGTGAATTGGTTCAGCCACTATGGAGAACAGTATGGAGGTTCCTTAAAAAACTACAAATAGAACTACCATATGACCCAGCAATCCCACTACTGGGCATATACCCTGAGAAAACCGAAATTCAAAAAGAGTCATGTACCAAAATGTTCATTGCAGCTCTATTTACAATAGCCCGGAGATGGAAACAACCTAAGTGCCCATCATCGGATGAATGGATAAAGAAGATGTGGCACATATATACAATGGAATATTACTCAGCCATAAAAAGAAACGAAATTGAGCTATTTGTAATGAGGTGGATAGACCTAGAGTCTGTCATACACAGTGAAGTAAGTCAGAAAGAAAAAGACAAATACCGTATGCTAACACATATATATGGAATTTAAGAAAAAAAATGTCATGAAGAACCTAGGGGTAAGGCAGGAATAAAGACGCAGACCTCCTAGAGAACGGACTTGAGGTTATGGGGAGGGGGAAGGGTGAGCTGTGACGGGGCGAGAGAGAGTCATGGACATATACACACTAACAAACGTAGTAAGTTAGATAGCTAGTGGGAAGCAGCCGCATGGCACAGGGATATTGGCTCGGTGCTTTGTGACAGCCTGGAGGGGTGGGATAGGGAGGGTGGGAGGGAGGGAGACGCAAGAGGGAAGAGATATGGGAACATATGTATATGTATAACTGATTCACTTTGTTATAAAGCAGAAACTAACACACCATTGTAAAGCAAGCATACCCCAAAAAAGATGTTAAAAAAAAAAAAGAACAAAAGCTCAGTTACTTCTAGTACTATGTATAGAGTGAGACATAGCTTGGACTTAGTTTGTGGGCAATAAGGAGCCATCCTCAACTTCTATGCCTCCAATGCATGAGTCACGCCAATACGCCTCCAGCAGAGTATCATTTCATTTGGAGACCCACGGGTCCAGATATATTTAAATTCTAACGTGTTTACCTAAGTAGCAAAGCATAGTCCCTGTGGAGGCTTACTGCTTAAGGTGAAGCCTGACCATGTAATTTTTTTTTGAATTTTATTTTTTATACAGCAGGTTCTTATTAGTTATCTATTTTATACATATTATGTATAAAACATGTATAAAACATGACATTATGTATAAAACATGACATGTATACATACATGAATACATGTCAATCCCAATCTCCCAACTCATCCCACCACCGCCCCCCGCCACTTTCCCCCTTTGGTGTCTGTACATCTGTGTCTCTACATCTGTGTCTCTATTTCTCCACATCTGTGTCTCTATTTCTGCCCTGCAAACCAGTTCATCTGTACCATTTTTTCTAGGTTCCCCATATATGCATTAATTTACGATATCTCTTTTTCTCTTTCTGACTTACTTCACTCTGTATGACAGTCTCTAGATCCATCCACATCTCTCCAAATGGCCCAATTTCATTCCTTTTTATGGCTGAGTAATATTCCATTTTGTATAAATGTAACACATCTTCTTTACCCATTCGTCTGTCGATGGAAATTTAGGTTGCTTCCATGACCTGGCAATTGTAAATAGTGCTGCAGTGAACACTAGGATGCATGTTTTCTCTGGGTATATGCCCATTAGCAGGATTGCTGGGTCATATGGTAATTCTATTTTTAGTTTTTTAAGGAACCTCCATACTGTTCTCCATAATGGCTGTATCAATTTACATTCCCACCAACAGCGCAAGAGGGTTCCCTTTCCTAAACACCCTCTCCAGCATTTGTTGTTTGCAGATTTTCTGATGATGCCCATTCTAACTGGTGTGAGGTGATACCTCATTGTAGTTTTGATTTGCATTTCTCTAATAATTAGTGATGCTGAACAGCTTTTCATGTGTTTCTTGGCCATCTGTATGTCTTCTTTGGAGAAATGTCTATTTAGGTCTTCTGCCCATTTTTGGATTGGGTTGTTTTTTTAATATTGAGCTGCATGGGCTGTTTATATATTTTGGAGATTACTCCTTTGTCCATTGATTCGTTTGCAAATATTTTCTCCCATTCTGAGGGTTGTCTTATCATCTTGTTTGTAGTTTCCTTTGCTTTGCAAAAGCTAAGTTTCATTAGGTGCCATTTGTTTTTATTTCCATTACTCTACAAGGTGGATCAAAAAAGATCTTGCTGTGACTTATGTAAAAGAGTGTTCTTCCTATGTTTTCCTCTAAGAGTTTTATAGCATCCAGCCTTACATTTAGGTCTATAATCTATTTTGAGTTTATTTTTGTGTATGGTGTTAGGGAGTGTTCTAATTTCATTCTTTTAAATGTAGCTGTCCAGTTTTCCCAGCACCACTTATTGAAGAGACTGTCTTTTCTCTATTGCATATCCTTGCCTCCTTTGTCATAGATAAGTTGACCACAGGTGCGTGGGTTTATCTCTGGGCTTTCTATCCTGTTCCATTGATCTGTATTTCTGTTTCTGTGCCAGTACCATATTATCTTGATTACTGTTGCTTTGTAGTATAGTCTGAAGTCAGGGAGTCTGATTCCTCCAGTTCCGTTTTTTTTTCACCCAAGACTGCTTTGGCTATTCAGGGTCTTCTGTGTCTCCATACAAATTTAAGATTTTTTGTTCTACTTCTGTAAAAAATGCCATTGGTAATTTGATAGGGATTGCATTGAACCTGTAGATTGCTTTGGGCAGTATAGTCATTTTCATGATATTGATTCTTCCAAACCAAGAACATGGTATATCTCTCCATCTGTTTGTGTCATCTTTGATTTCTTTCATCAGTGTCTTATAGTTTTCTGAGTACAGAACTTTTACCTCCTTAGATAGGTTTATTCCTAGGTATTTTATTCTTTTTGTTGCAACGGTGAATGGGATTGTTTCCTTAATTTCTCTTTCTGACCTTTCGTTGTTAGTGTACAGGAATATAAGAGGTTTCTGTGCATTAATTTTGTATCCTGCAACTTTACTAAATTTATTGATTAGCTCTAATTGTTTTCTGATGGCATCTTCAGGATTCTCTATGTATAGTATCATGTCATCTGCAAACAGTGACAGTTTTACTTCTTGTCCAATTTGGAGTCCTTTTTCTTTTTCTTCTTTGATTGCCGTGGCTAGGACTTCCAAAATTACGTTGAATAATAGTGGCGAGAGTGGACATCCTTGTCTTGTTCGTGATCTTAGAGGAAATGCTTTCAATTTTTCATCATTGAGAATGATGTTTGCTGTGGGTTTGTCATATATGGCCTTTATTATGTTGAGGTAGGTCCCCCCTCCGTCCACTTTCTGGAGAGTTTTTATCATAAATGGATGTTGAATTTGGTCAAAAGCTTTTCCTGCATATACTGAGATGATCATAACGGTTTTTATTCTTCAATTTGTTAATATGGTGTATCACATTGATTGATTTGCATATACTGAAGAATCCTTGCATCCCTGGGATAAATCCCATTTGACCATGGTGTATGATCCTTTTAATGTGTTGTTGGATCCCGTTTGCTAGTATTTTGTTGAGGATTTTTGCATCTACATTCATCAGTGATACTGGTAATTTTCTTTTTTTTGTAGTATCTCTGTCTGGTTTTGGTATCAGGGTGATGGTGGCCTCATAGAATGGGTTTGGGAGTGTTCCTTCCTCTGCAATTATTTGGAAGAGTTTCAGAAGGATGGGTGTTAGCTCTTCTCTAAATGTTTGATAGAATTCACCTGTGAAGCCATCTGGTCCTGGACTTTAGTTTGTTGGAAGACTTTTAATCACAGTTTCAATTTCATTACCTGGGATTGGTCTGTTCATATTTTCTATTTCTTCCTGGTTCAGTTTTGGAAGTTTATACCTTTCTAAGAATTTGTCCATGTCTTCCAGGTTGTCCATTTTATTGGCATAGAGTTGCCTGTAGTAGTCTCTTATGATGCTTTGTATTTCTGCAGTGTCCATTGTAACTTCTCCTTTTTCATTTCTAATTTTATTGATTTGAGTCCTCTCCCTCTTTTTCTTGATGAGTCTCGCTAAAAGTTCATCAATTCTGTTTATCTTCTCAAAGAACCAGTTTTTAGTTTTATTGATCTTCACTATTGTTTTCTTTGTTTCTATTTCATCTATTTCTGTTCTGGTCTTTATGATTTCTTTCCTTCTACTAACTTAGGGTTTTGTTTGTTCTTCTTTCTCTAGTTCCTTTAGGTGTAAGGTTAGATTGTTTGAGATTTTTCTTGTTTCTTGAGGTAGGACTGTATTGCTATAAACTTCCCTCTTAGAACTGCTTTTGCTGCATCCCATAGGTTTTGGATCATGTTTTTGTTGTCATTTGTCTCTAGGTATTTTTTGATTTCCTCTTTGATTTCTTCAGTGATTTCTTGGTTATTTAGTAGCACACTGTTTAGCCTCCATGTGTTTGTGTTTTTTACGTTTTTTTCCTTGTAATAGATTTCTAATCTCATAGCGTTATTGTTGGAAAAGATGCTTGATATGATTTCAATTTTCTTAAATTTACCAAGGCTTGATTTGTGGCCCAAGATGTGATCTATCCTGGAGAAAGTTCCGTGTGCACTTTAGAAGAAAGTGTAATCTGCTGTTTTCGGATGGAATGTCCTATAAATATCAATTAAATCTATCTGGTCTGTTGTGTCATTTAAAGCTTGTGCTTCCTTATTAACTTTCTGTCTGGATGATGTGCCCATTGGTTTAAGTGAGGTGTTAGAGTCCCCCACTGTTATTGTGTTACTGTCGATTTCCTCTTTTAGAGCTGTTAGCAGTTGTCTTGTGTATTGAGGTGCTCCTATGTTGGGTGCATATATAGTTGTTATATCTTCTTCTTGGATTGATCCCTTGATCATTATGTAGTGTCCTTCCTTGCGTCTTATAACATTCTTTATTTTAAAGTCTATTTAATCTGATATGAGTATTGCTACTCCAGCTTTCTTTTGATTTCCATTTGCATGGAATATCTTTTTCCATCCCCTCACTTTCAGTCTGTATGTGCCCCTGAAGTGGGTCTCCTGTAGACAGCATATATATGGGTCTTGTTTTTGTATCCATTCAGCGAGCCTGTGTCTTTTGGTTGGAGCATTTAATCCATTCACGTTTAAGATAATTTTCAATATGTATGCTCCTATGACCATTTTCTTAATTGTTTTGGGTTTGTTTTCATAGCTCCTTTTCTTCTCTTGTGTTTCCCACTTAGAGAAGTTCCTTTAGCATTAGTTGTAGAGCTGGTATGGTGGTGCTGAATTCTCTTAGCTTTTGCCTGTCTGTAAAGCTTTTGATTTCTCCATCAAATCTGAATGAGATCCTTGCCTGGTAGAGTAATCTTGGTTGTAGGTTCTTCCCTTTCATCACTTTAAATATATCATGCCACTCCCTTCTGGCTTGTAGAGTTTCTGCTGAGAAATCAGCTGCTAACCTTATGGGAGTTCCATTGTATGTTATTTGTCATTTTTCCCTTGTTGCTTTCAATAATTTTTCTTTGTCTTTAAGTTTTGTCAGTTTGATTACTATGTGTCTCAGCATGTTTCTCCTTGGGTTTATCCTGCCTGGGACTCTCTGCACGTCCTGGACTTGGGTGGCTACTTCCTTTCCCATGTTAGGGAAGTTTTCGACTATAATCTCTTCAGATATTCTCTCAGGTCCTTTCTCTCTCTCTTCTCCTTCTGGGACCCCTGTAATGTGAATGTTGTTGCGTTTAATGTTGTCCCAGAGGTCTCTTAGGCCATCTTCATTTCTTTTCATTCTTTTTTCTTTATTCTGTTCCACGGCAGTGAATTCCACCATTCTGTCTTCCAGGTCACTTATCCATTCTTCTGCCTCGGTTATTCTATTGATTCCTTCTAGTGTATTTTTCATTTCAGTTATTGTATTGTTCATCTATTTGTTCTTTACTTCTTCTAGGTGTTCATTCTTTAATTCTTCTAGGTCTTTGTTAAACAATTCTTGCATCTTCTCAATCTTTGCCTCCATTGTTTTTCCGAGGTCCTGGATCATCTTCGCTATCATTATTCTGAATTCTTTTTCTGGAAGGTTGCCTATCTCCACTTCATTTAGTTGTTTCTCTGGGGTTTTATCTTGTTCCTTCATGTGGTACAAAGTCCTCTGCCTTTTCATTTTGTCTATCTTTCTTTGAATGTGGTTTTGCTTCCACGGGCTGCAGAATTGTTCTTCTTGCTTCTCCTGTCTGCCCTCTGGTGGATGAGGCTATCTTAGAGGCTTGTGCAAGCTTCCTGATGGGAGGGACTGGTGGAGGGTAGAGCTGGGTGTTGCTCTGGTGGGTAGAGCTCAGTAAAACTTTAATCTGCTGATGAGTGGGGCTGGGTTCCCTCCCTGTTGGTTGTTTGGCCTGAGGCAACCCAGTAATGGAGTGTACCTGGCTCATAAGAGTAATTTTCAAGTGATAGATCTTAGTGCTGCTGAGGTGATAATGCAATCTTAAAACAGGTTTTTCAATTTTGCCTGCACATACGAATATCAAATAGGCCAGACCTTATCTACCATTCAGTGTTTCTGGGCAATACATTAATGCCTCAGTGGAAAGCATAAAGTATTGGAAAGAGTGTGCTTAACACCTTATATGGTGGTTATAATAGTAAGGGAACTGTATGTACATGCTTTAAAAACAAACAAATGGGGGGGGGAGTTACTGTTTAATGGGTACAGTTTTATTGGGGGATGATGGAAAAGTACTCGCAATGGACAGCAGTGCTGGTTGGACAAAAATGTACTTAATGACACTGAACCGCATGCTTAAAAATGGTTAAAATGGTATAGGTGTTATGTTTATTTTACCACAATAAAAATCGAAACCAAATAAAACCCAAAACAAAAAAGCAAACAAAAACCTGTCAAGCCAATGCCAAAGACCTATCATGCTGGATGCATGGTCTATATTCTGGTCCTGTCATCTCTCACCTCAATGCCAGTGACGAAAGAAAGCCACACAGACATGGAGAAAAATTGGTGGATTTTTATACAGATGTATTTTTGAATACAGCAGCAGAAATGTTAACAGTATCCACACCTAGATTTCAGACAAAATTAGCCTTTCATTTTCCCTTTTATTTCTCACTGCATTTTCCCCTTACGAACATCTGTGTTTCTATACTAAGTAGAGCCACACAAAATTTTCAGGATGCTTCAATCCATCCCTGAAAAACAGGGTAAGGGATTTATAAAATAGCCTTACATTATTCACTGAACTTTAAATGGGCAGTTAGGAAAATCTGTATAGCCCTATGTAATGACTATACATGGAAATGGAATACTTAGTTTGTACTTACTCGTGGGTTTGTTTATTCCCATCTACTTCCAAAAAGGATTCAGGTGGTTTAATTACTAATTATATTTTATATAAAAAGTGTCATAACATCACTCTGAAAAACAGGCTGTATTTTACAAGATAAATGCTCTAGGCTATGTACAAGCATTTAAGGTAGACAGAATCTTTGCCTGATTAAAACAGTGGTATTAATAGAAAGTTTGTTCACAGATCTCTGGTGGCCCAGAAACTTAAAAGCTCTGACCACACTGGGATTTAAAATAATTTCGAACACATTTCAGATTGAACACTATCCCCTTTCAACCAAACAGCTTGGAAGCCAATGGCTGTGACTGGGTTTACATGGCTTTAAAACTTTACTCATCAAGTTGTATGAGTTAAATGTGTACAGCTTTTTGTATGTCAATCATACCTCAAATAAAGTGGTGTAAAAAAAACTTCAGCATTAAGAGGATCATTACCTTTATCCTACTTTTTTGAGTTTCTCCTATTAAAAGGCTGAAAGAGGTCATAAAATTAATGATATAAACATGCCAACAATTCTTACGTTATGCCGATAAGTATTTTAACATGACCTCTGAAAACTAACTTGAGAACAAATAGTACAAAGGAGCAAGATGTGGAAGAACTGTGGATAATGTCCAAATAGCCCCTCCCCGTTACTTAAGGTAACAGGAAATAGTCAGAAGGCACACACGCTCAATTTAATACCTTCATTGTTTATGCTTTCCCAAGAACTAGGCATCTTCTAAGAATGTCCAAAGTAACCCCAAAGTAACCCCAGCTTAAAATATCAGCGCCAAATGTTTATTTAGCTTTAATGTACAATCCTGTAAACTCAAAAATAACGTAGTAAATACGAAGCACACAAGGAAAATCAATGAAACCTACCACATTTAAAATAAACTGTAAACAGAAAATCCGGGTGAGTCCAGAAGGGACTGCCAAGAGATTGCTACAATAACCTACTGAGGAAGTGACAAAAGCTTGAAACAGAATGGTGGCAGCAAGCAACAAGAGTCAGAGACATTCTAGACATATCCTCCCTGAATGAGGTGCAAGGTCACAATCGGCCAAATGGTACAGTGTTGATTACGACAGTTTCTTAAAAGTACTGGCTTTTCCCCAAGCAACTAAATCTACTATGGTTTTCCCCAACTTGCAAAATCTGCACATGTAACTGCGGATGAAGAATTATTCAAAACATTTGTGTGTGGGCTACTGAAAAACTTATGTGTATCTATTTTGGGTGACTAAATCCAGACCTTCCCAATTTGTCCTGTTGACATCTTTAAAATCATTTTCAAGGTCACCTATGCATTCACTCTACAAAGAAAATATTCTAGAACTAAAGACCAGTCATAGAATAATCCACAGTTATAAAAGAAAGTTCTTTCATGTGACTTCAGTTTAATAAATCAACACTTACCAAATACCTACCATGTACCTGGCAAAGAAAGGGCTCGTTGCTGAACCAGTTTAGAAAGATTAATGAGATATGGGTGGGGCCCTCCAAATATGCAAAGTGCAATCTAGCGGAAGACGTGCAAGTAAACATATGTTTATACAAAGTGTGGGAATACGTGAAGAAGTCACTCTCAGGGGAACCAGGATAAGTTTCCAGGCAGAGACGACATCTGAGCTGTAATGATGACTAAGAATTTAAGGCAGGAAAAGAGAATATCAGGTGTAAGGGGAAGAGCAACAGTCCCACGCCTGAAAGAACAAGGTGTGTGTCTAAGAATATCTGGCATAGCTAGAGAGGCGAGTAGCCAGAGGGAAAAGATGTGGTCGTCAGAGATGAAGCTTAAACGTGGGTCAGATCACAGAGTTTACACTGAATCTGTCGTAATGGAGAGCCTTTGGATGTTTTGCCAGGGAGTGATAAGATCCATGTTACACTTTACAGATAACTCTGACACATCAGTGTCCCATGGCCACTGTAACAATTAGCATAACTTGGTGGCTTAAAACAACAAAATTGTAGTCTTTCATAACTCTGGAGGCCAGAACTCCAAAATCAGTTTCAATGAACGAAAACCCAAGCGTTTGCAGGACCACCATCCGTCTGAAGGCTCTAACGAAAGTCCATTCCTTGCCTCTTGCCTCTGGTGGCTTCCAGCTTTCCTGGGCTTGTGGCCACATCACTCTAATCTCTGCCTCCATCTTCACATTGCCTTCTCCTCTGTGGGTCTAATCTCCCTCTACCTTTCTCTTATAAGGATACTTGTGACAGCACTTAGGTCCCACCCAGATAATCCATGATGATCTCACCTCAAATTCCTTAACTTAATCCCATTTGCAAAGATCTTTTTTTCCAAAAAAAGGTTACAGGTTACTGGGATGAGCAGGTGAATGTATCCTTGGGGGACCATTTTTCTGCCCACTACACCTGACAATATGCGATGTGGAAGACGGGCTGGCAGGGATAATGACCAGAAGCGGGAAGACAAAGTCTGTGGGCTCAAAAGCTGAACTAAGGCCCCGACAGTGAATACTGGGGCAGAAAATAGGAAGAAAAAAGAAGACAACTAGATACTTAGATATGGGGAGGGTGTGAGGAAAGGGGGTAAGAGATGACTTTCACATCTGTAGTTTGCATGGTGGGTAGACGATGATGCCATTAGCCAAGACAGGGCATATACAAGGGGGCAGATCAGGACGACAAGTCCAGTTTCCACTATACGGAGTTTGAGATGCTTTGGGCCAAAGGGAGAATTTTCAGTAAATAGGTGGAAATCCTCAGCACATCATTATCTGCCACAACCAACTGGTCTTCAAGTTCAGTCAACGTAGCCTTTAAAATGTATCCCCAAATTTTATTCACTCAAATATCTGAACTCCTAACAGGTGCCAAAGTCTATGCAAGTTGCTAGGGATGCAAAGTTCCTTAAGGGACTCACAGTCTGGTTGAGTGGCAGGGCTGACAAAAAAACATAAGCATAGAAAACTTCAACTACAGGAAATGCTATGGGACTATGATGCATGGGGAGCCTACAGCAGGGATTTCATCAAGCCAAGAAAGTCAACCAGGCTTCCTTGAGGGACAAAGGTCAGGATACGTATTCATTAAAGCAATAAAGGGAGGAACTGAAACTTCCCATTCTCACTTAAGTTGCTTTTATGGAAATTCCTGTCACCTCTCATCTAGGACACTAGGACCTCAAATCAATCTTTACTCCTAAAATACTCATATGCTAATAGAATGTCAACTCCTAAGTAGGGACCATAGCTAGCATAGCTATTCTTATTTTCTTTGAATTTCCAATTCTTAATATAATGCAAGAATATTATAAAACTTCCACAATGTTTACTAAAAAAAAAAAACTTTATAAAATATTCAATACTAATCTGACATCACTCTGTATACTTAATCACGTCTGTCGGCTGCCCACCACTTAACAGGCTAAAATGAAAAATCTTCAGCAGAATCGTATCACAAGACTCATTACAAGCTGGTCCTAAATTACTTTCTTGGCTTCATCCCATCACTATTTCTCAGCATCCAATACGCTCACCCCTGCCTCAGCCATAGTGCATTTTCATGATGTCTTTGAAAACTATTTTTCTCTACCTTTGCATGTGTTTTCTTGTTCCACAAAGCATATCTGACCACCATCTTATCCGTCTGGAGAACTCCTTCCTGACTCTTCACAACACCCCTCAAGCATCACTTATTCTGTGATGCTCTCCTCAACTTTCCCAAGCAGTTAGCTGCCTCTCCTCTGAATTTCCGTAACACTCCTTACGTATGAGTTGGTGACGCTAATTCATTTACTTGTTCAATAAATATGTATTGAGCGCCTCCTTCTCCGTCTGTCTAGCACTATTGTAGGGGCTGGGATGCATCCATGCACTAAGCAAAATGCCTCTCTCACTGAGGAGCTTATATTCTACTTGTAGAAGATCTACAAATGAATGAACATTATGTGTGAAAGATGCTGTATTTTTTGTTTTTTGGGTTTTTTAAAGGCAAGAGAAAAAGGATAGAAAATGATACAGTGAAGGTCTTTCTGAGCAGAAAAAGGAAGGAAGTGGGGGAGTAAGCACTGTAGACATTTGGGATTAGAGAGCTCCAGGCAGAGAGAAAGTGAAGGCCTAGAAGAGAACATGCTTGGCAAGTCCAGGAACTTGCATTGAGGCCAGTGATGGAAGGAAGTGAGTGAGGAGGACAGAGCAGATCTCAGAAGGTGGCAGATGGCCAGAACGAGGCCTTCTGGCTTTTATTCCAGCCAGGAAGCAAAGCCATTGGAGGGTTCCATGCAGGGAACTGACATGAACAGATTCACGTTTGGAAACGATCACTCTGAATGCTGTTATTTAAAATATTGCTGGAGACGCGGGTGCAAGCAGAGGGACCAGTCAGAAAGCCCCTGTCAGAAACCAGGTGAGAGATGATGGGGGCCAGGGTGGTGGGAGTGGAACGATGAGAAGTGGTCAGACTCTGCTATATGTTGTAGGTAGAGCTGACGGAATTTGTTGATGGACTGAATGTGAATGTTGATGGACTGAAAGACAGATCCTCCATCTACCAAAGTATGGACCACAGGAGGGGCAGGCTTGTGAGCAGAAATCAAGAATTCTCTTCTGGACATTCTAAGACACCTTGGAGATCTCATAAGATATTTAAGTGAATGTGCCAAGTAGACAGTTAGACAGGAGTCTGAAATTCAGGGGGCAAGACTGACTGAGTCTAGAGACGTAAAGTTTTGGACTTAGCAAAATTTGGACAATATTCACAGGCATGGGACCAGATGAGCTCGTGCAAGGCAAGCTGCTCAAGCTTTAATGTCCATATGAAGCCCCTACGGATTTGAAAACATGCAAATTCTTATTCACTAGGTCTGAGTCGGGGCCTGCGGCTCTGCAGTTCCAACAAGCTTCCAGGTGAAGGTGACGCTACTGATCCTGAGACCACACTCTGAGTACAAAGGATCTAAAGGGCGAGTGTAGAAAACAATGCCTGCACCCCAAGACACGCTAACATCTGAAGTCAGAAGGACACAAGACGACAAGCAAAGGGAACTGAGAAGTAAAATCAAAAGAGACTGGCACTCTGGAAAGCAAGTAAAGAAAGTGTTTGGAAGGAAGGAGGAATCAACAACTTTAAGTGCTGGTGAAAGGCCGACAAAGATGCGAACTGAGAGAGGACCACTCAGTTAGGCAGCTGAGTATGGGACGGCGGTGATTTAGTCGAGAGCGGCTGCAGGGGAATCGTGAGAATAAACATAAATAGAGGCTGTTCAAGAAAGAATTCTAGAAGAGGAAAGTGATGTGGATCAAAGGTATCTGTGTAAGATACAGCATTCTGAAAGATAAGATAGCTGATGGGCATCAGGAATAACTGATTACCTGGGAGAAAGAAGGAGCTACATTAATGTCCTGATGTAAGTCAGAGGCACTGGGATCCCAGGCACGTACGGAGGGGCTGGCGTCAGTTAGGGACATAACATTCTTCGATGTAGAGAAGCAGAATATGCCCACACATGTACACAGCCAGGTGTGTGAGTGGAAACACGAGGAGTTTCTCAGTGACATAAATAATGTCCTCCGATGGAGCAGGACAGAGGATGAAGGTATTAGAAATTTTAAGTGAGAAAAGTATGAAATAAGCATGTAAAAGGAACTGACAAGGGAAATGAAATAGGACTGCTGGGCAGCAAAAGGGCACCACAGAAATTAAACAGCTGTGGGTCTCAAGCAAGAGCTGCCAGCGTGGCCAGTCACTTGAGCACCGGTGCGGAAGGAGGGGAGGGATGGGCTGGGTGAGCACAGTGCAGGGAGAGAAAGGCAGGGGGGCGATTATATGACAGCCCGCGCCACCTGAGCTGGTAAGGACGGAACAAGGACACGAGCGGAGAGGAACAGTGAAAACATGGAGAAGACACTGTGGTTGGTCAAAGAAATGTTGGGATCAGGGTTTTTAAGAGAATGGGTTGAAAGACAGGAGACAGTGGTTAGATTGTGGGATGTATAAAACTGAGATGACGGCGTAGATATAGTCACTGAGAACGGCAAACTCCGGGGGCTGATCTTGGGAGTGAGTAGCTCTGGTGGGCTGGAGGCCCAAACCCTTTTCACGTCACATTGTGCCCATCTTTCCATGCTCAGCCTCTTCCCCTGGACTGGCTACGAAACCCTGATTCAGGGACTGGATCTTCTTTCCCTTGGTAGTGCCATGCCTGGCAAAGCACTGCACACAGTGGGCACTGGGTAAGTGTGTCTGGTTAAGGACATGCTCTCAACACTAGTACAAAATGCACATGGTTTTACAGTGAATTTTTTTTTTTTTGCGGTACACAGGTCTCTCACCGCTGCAGCCTCTCCCGTTGCGGAGCACAGGCTCCGGATGCGCAGGCTCAGCGGCCACGGCTCACGGGCACAGCCGCTCCGCGCCATGTGGGATCCTCCCGGACCAGGGCACGAACCCGTGTCCCCTGCATCGGCAGGCGGACTCTCAACCACTGCGCCACCAGGGAAACCCTGCTGGATAATTTTTTAATGTTATAAACACAAAACGAGAGTAAGAGCCCCTGGCACTACTTAGATTTTCTCCAGAGTGTTGTACCATACTACATACAGAAGGGGTTTAATAACAGCCATACTCTGTGGTACCCAATTTGCTGCACATCATATCAACCAATGAACTTGTTTTGTACTGGGCAACAGAGGAAATACAAAAGTTAAGACAACAAGGTCTCTGTCCTTAAGGGAAATGCAGGGTTTGGGGGAAGATGAGGAACAAAGACACAAAAAGTTATATAACAAGAAAAAGGGCAAGAGCAAGGTAATATGGCTAATCGTCAAAAATAAAATAAAATAAAAAGACCAGAGAAAAAAGTGCTGGGAATACAGAGGAGGGAGAGATCTCCACATCCTAGGCAGGTCCAGACAAGAGTAAAGACTCACAGAAAAGGCCCAGATAAGAACTGTACAGGTTATCTCAAAACTAAACTGTAGAAGAGGACACCAGGCTCGGAAACATAAAGAACAGAGCGCACAGCCTTTACTAAAAGGTCACGGTGCTCTTCGGCTTTCCTGCCAATACCTCTGATCACCTGGGTCAAATCCTGCGTCTTCTATGTGAACTGTCAGCAGAGATGTCATTTCTTTTCTCAACTATTACCAGTTGTATTTATTGGATTAAACATTATTCCACATGGGTCATAACTTCCTACGTTACTCTCCTCCGGACAAAACCAAAGTCGCTATTTTAACACTTTCCATTCTAAAACCTTTGATTTAAAAAGATGTGAGCATCGACTCTTGCAACTGCTGAGAAATGCTAAAGCTGGCTTCAATTTTGTGACATAACGTTCTACTGGTTTTACCAATCTACACTATTGGATTTGTATGCATTATTCATGCACATTTTAACCAAAATAGCATTAAGAGGAAAACCTAGCAAGAAAGGCTTTCTTGCACAACTGATCTCATCATGTTTCTAAAAAGGAAAATGAACAGACAGTAAGAAAGACAATACATTTTGAAGTTTTAAAATTCAAAAGGCAGGAATTTTAGTGAAACTGCTATCTCAGACCAGTGCTAAAGAATAACAGCCATTAAGTTATTTAACTGGTAATAAAACAGGTAACTGGTAAAATAATGCCTTAGGACATCCATAAAGCCAAGCACCTTTAATTTTCTCCCCCTTAGCTACTTTTTCATCCCCCCCCCCCCCCCGAAGCAAGTCTCATACCTCCAGCTTGATCATAAATTCCTCAAGAACAAATTTTATCTTTTAATTACATCTCATCCCAGCTCACTCCTCTGTCACCCACCCCTCCTCTTCCACATAGCATCCAAAGTGGTGCATGCAGACCACGTGAAATTCGCAAGTGTTACTGCTTCTTTTGTGCTCTTTACTGAAAACCAATATATTTTTAGGGAGGACAGAAATATCAATGACATTTGTTCAACAACCTGCATTCAACAAGCATTTACAGAGCAACTCTGAGTCTATGTTAAGTACCTCAGGAATATAAATAGATAGGGTCTCTACCATCATAAAGAGACAAGCACAATACAACCAAAGGGCTATGAAAGAGGTGTAAACTGAAGGAACACAAAAGGAGAAAGCATTAATTCTGCCTGGGGGAGTGAGGAAAGGCTACCCAGGAGAGCTGATGCTTTAGAGATATTCAAGAGCTTTGGTAGAAGAAGGGGGTGGCATCAAGTGAGGGTGAAATGAAAAGGGCAGAACGATGGAAGGAACATGTGGAAGGCGCTGCTTTATTCCTCCCTGAAGTGGTACCTTCTACATATTTCTGTTCTTTATTTGCCAGCTAAATGGAATTTTTCCACAAAACGAGTTAGCCTCTAGTTTCTCATTAAACCTTTTGCTTTAACACGCATGAAGGTTTAGCCGTTTTCCCAGGAAGTGCTCACTCACAGGTAGTAATATCAGAAATCTCACTCGATTTAACTATTTCATCCCTTAAGCACACACACACCATGAGGACAAGATGTGACGCTTCATTAGATGTAGTTCCTTCTAATCAGGTTACACAACGGAATTGAACCAAATTGTGAGGAAGAATGTTTGCTTTATGGAATTTTATGAAATCTTAACTCATTGAGCATACTGGAAAAAAATTAAATAATCGAAAGATCCCATGCGGCTGGAAAAAAATACACTACACTGTAGGCTTATATCAAGTTTTGTCTCACCCACTGTATTAGATTTTCATTGATTCTGCTTATCTGAAAAAAATTTTAAAGGGAAATCAGGAAGTCGCATGGACTTAATTTTAAAGGAAGTAAAACAAGTTGTAACTGACTTTAAAAAAGCAGTTTAAGCATTTCGTGAAAATAACTTAGAAATATTTTAAGAGAAGTATCTTTAAAACCCTTTTTCTCACATCTTTTATTTTATTATTAAAAAAATTTTTTTTTTTGGCAGTACGCAGGCCTCTCACTGCTGTGGCTTCTCCCGTTGCGGAGCACAGGCTCTGGACGCGCAGGCTCAGCGGCCATGGCTCACGGGCCCAGCCGCTCCGCGGCACGTGGGATCCTCCCGGACCGGGGCACGAACCCGCGTCCCCTGCATCGGCAGGCGGACTCTCAACCACTGCGCCACCAAGGAAGCCCTCACATCTTTTAAATACTGATATTAGGATAGGCTTGATTTAATCTATTATTCTGATTCAGCAATTAAAAAAAGCTTTAAATGAAATACAGGTTTGTATACTTGTTTTTGTTCTCTCTTACCTCTGACCCAATAGCCTCTGTCACTGCTGCGTTGTGAGGATGGAGGAGGCCCGGTGTGGCTGGAGCCCAGCGAGTGAACGAACAAGGGACAGGCAAGGTGTGGGTCACGTCAGGAGCCTTGAAGGCCCGCTAGGGAGTCTGGATTTTATTCTAGGTGCAGTGAAGAGCCACTGAAGGATCCTAGGCTGGGGAATGTGATGATGTGATTGTCTACAAAGCATCAGTGTGGGTGGTGTATACGGCGTGAACCTCAATAAGGCAAGGCTGGAAGCACAGTGATCAGTTAAGAGGCTGGACAAGAGCGTGTGCAGCGCAGGTGACGGTACTGCGAGCGAACAATGGGCAGCCCCTTAGTGTGCTAGGCACTGTTTTAAGTACAAATATTTATTAGTTTATTCCTCCCAATAATCCTATGACCTACTTGCAGATGAAGAAATGAGGCACTGTAAAGTGAAATCATTTCGCAACGGGTACAGGAATTGGTAGAGCCATCACTTATCAACAGCCTTCCAGCTTCAGCACCTACACTTTTAACCCGCACCCTGTAGTAACAGAACATATTAATAGGTGGATTCAAAGTAGGTCGCGAAGGTAGAATGGACGGACCCCGGTCTGCGTTTCATGGAGGTGGCACGTGAATGCCATGAATTACTCCCAGGTTTACAGCTTTAGGACAGGAAAGAGGTGCCACTTACTAAAATGAAGCAAACTCCAGGAGGAAGATCAAGAATTCATCTTTTCTTTATCCAGCAAACAGCTCAGTATGTAAGTCTCTCACAAGAGGTTAGGGCTGGAGAAATAAATTTGGGAACTGCGGTAGTCAGAACAATGGCCCCCAGTGACGGCCGACCTAGTCTCTGTGGAACCTGTGGATGTGTTACGTTCCACAGTAAAAGGACTCTGCAGGTGTGACAGAGTTAAGGTCCCTGACATGGGGAGGTTACCCTGGATTATCTGAGTGGGTCCACTGTGATTGCTATGGTCCTTATAAAAGGGAGGAAGGAAGGTCAGAGTCAGAGCGACTGGAAGATGTCAAACTGCTGGCTGTGAAGGTGGAGGATGGGGCCTTGAGCCAAGGAAGGCAGGTGGTCTCTAGAAGCTAGAAAGGCAAGAAGGCAGATTCTCTCCTAGAGCCTCCGGAGGGAACAAAGACCTGCCAACACCTTGACTGCAGGACTTCCGACCTCCAGAGCTCAGAGAATGAATCTGCATTACTTAAGCCACTACATTTGTGGTAATCTGGTATGGCAGCGATAGGAAACTATTACAGGAATTTTAAGTTAGCATTTAAGATAATGTGGTATTGAAAGAGTTAGGTGAGGGAGCTTAAGAGGTACAAACTTCCAGATGCCTAGACTTACGGTGATCATTTTTAAACGTACAGAAATATTGAATAACTATGTTGTGTAACAGGAACTAACGTACTGTTACGGGTCAATTATACTTCAAAAACAAATTTAAAAAACCCACAGAAAAAGATGAGATTTTTGGTTACCAGAGGTGGGGAGTGGGGGGAGGGGGAATGGATGAAGGTAGTCTCAAAAGGTACAAACTTCCAGTTATAAGATAAATAAGTACTAGGGATGTAATGTATAACACGGTAAACATAATCAACACTGCTGTATGTTGTTATACATGAAAGTTAAGAAAGTTAAACCCTAAGAAGTCTCATCACAAGGAAAAAAACTTTTTCTATTTCTTTGATTTTGTATCTATATGAGATGATGGATGTTCACTGAACTTCTTGTGACAATCATTTCACGATGTATGTAAGTCACATCATTATGCTGTATACCTTAAACTTATACAGTGCTGTAAGGCAATTATTTCTCAATAAAATTGGGAGGAAAAAAAAAAGAAACTGTGGATGAAAGAAGCAATAACTAAACAAAAGTTCTGGAGAAGGCACAAGGAGATGGGTACCAGAACAAATCAGGAGGGAATGGCCTTAATGAAAAGGGGACACTTCTTTTGTAACAGAAGAGAAAGAGGAAAGAGAATGGAGGTTAATGTGTAGACTGTAGTGGGAAGATGAAGTCATTCCCAAATGAAGGCTTTTATGATCTCAGTGAATTACGTGGCTAGGTCATCAGCAGGGCAACACTTCAACCCTGGGCATCTGATTCGTAATTTTAATACAGTTTTACATTGGACCAAATGATTCCCAAGATTTGTAGTAGGAAATAGTAGGAGTGGCCAAAGAAAAGCTACTATGTTCAGGCAAATATAATAGAACTCAGGTGGGTCACTCAGGGCAGGGATGAGTAAACTCAAGGCACCTGTCCTTCTAGCTCCTTATCTCCAGCCACGGTGGAACACACTGACTAAGCTAGGCACTGGACTCAGCCTTGGGATCCTTCTCAACACAGCAACCCATCAAGCAGGCAGTACTGACTGCAAACCAATCTGAATTGGCACTTGAGATGAAATTCATTTGCCAATCCTGACCCAGGGACTGTAGTTCTTCTTATCGCCTTCTCCCAGAGGAGACGACTATGGAAATAAATGTGAAAATATGACTGAGAAGTAGAAAGATGACAGTAGCCGCTAAATGTCTATCAGGAAGAGAATAACTAAGAAAACTCTACTAAATCACATCATTGACTTTTATGCAACCTTTAAAAAGAATGAGCTAGAGTTGTAACACTGATGGGAAAGATTTCCAAGATACACTGTTACATGAAAAAGCAGATCTAGAACAATTATACAGCTACTTCCATTCATGATTCTTTAAAAACCCCATACGTACACATGCATATATCCACGCGAATGCTTTAAAAGGTCTGGAAGAGAATCTATCAAGCTGTTAATAAGAATCTCTGAGGAAGAGGGCACAATTAGGGTAAGGGATGAAGGGAAAATTTCACTGGGCACTATACATACTTTTACATTGAATTATTTATAACAAATACCTTTTTTAAAATAAAAATTAAATTTTTCCTTTGTTTTTAAAAGGACAGCAAAGATGAGCAGCTGAAGTGTCCAGGTTCTTTTACATTCAGACCTCTTTGCATTTAATCCAATAATCTGTCTGGCAGCTTTCCTTTTTGGATGCCCCAGACAGAAGGAATACAGGCGGTAACAGGACTGGACATGGCAGAGAGTAGATGTGAAGAAATGTCAGCAGCCTCAAGTGTCCTTCACCCTCTCCTCCCTCCTCCGTCAATCAGGTTAAATGCTTCCTTTACCTCTGCCACTCATTCCACTGCTTTCACATCCGGTCTCTACATTCTCTCCTCAATCTGACTCACTATTTTCACAAATACCACATCTAACTGCTATCATCACAGTCATTACAATCCTTTCTCTAATTATTCCCAAATCTGGCTATTAGAAATAGCTTTTCCGCTTCTTTTGATCATGTCACACTTCTAAAATTAATGTTCCTATGTGCTGTTTATCTTCTATAATGAATCTCTTCTCTGTATATCCACCAACATCATTTTCCTTGTCCTGTATCATCACACCATTTTAACTTTCTTAACCTAATCTTCTTTAGTTCTCATTTCTACAACCTCTCACTGTGCTTCTTTCCCTTTCCTATCATTAATTTGACCCTTTAACTCCATATCCACTGAGGTCTCCTGCTTCCATGGTCAAGTTTTGTGAGACCCATCAATTGTATATGTTCATCTACTTAGATAAGCACTTAATTTCTTCACATAAAAGAATTGTTTTCCATCTCGCTGATCTCCAACCACCCGCTCCCAGGCTTCCTTCCATGACCCCGCCCACATCTACCTCAAAATTCTGAAGGAAGTTCCTAAAAAGTCAAAACTACTTAGCAGTACCTCCTCTCAAAAGTCATTCTCACCTCTCCACACACATCTCCCATTTTTTGAACACGTGGTACCTGTCAGGCACTGTCCCAAACACTACTTACACATGTGAACCCACTTAATCCTGACTCAACCCACTGAAATGGAAACTATAATTATCCCCATTTTAAATATGTGAGAGCTGAGAACCAGGAAGGTCATGGAACTTGCCCACGGTCACACAGCTGACCAGCGTCAGGGGCAGGATTCCAATTCAGGGAATCTGACTCTGGAGTCCCTGCTCGCTGCCAGTATGCTACGTCGCTCTGAGGCCTGTATCTCTGAGGCCAAGTTAAGCTCTTCCTTTTCTCTGTTTCAGCTACACCGAGGTCTCACCTCTCCTTTGGCACACAGCATACCATACTGTAGCCAACTCTTCTTATGTGTGTCCTTCACTCTTCGACCTCTCTGAGAATAGAAACTATCCATCTCTCTACCCTTTAACATATAATAGCACCTTGCACCAGGAGGTATTTAACAGTCATCAAATAAAGGAACAAACCAGATTCACAGCACTCTGGCCCCAGCACAGCATACGCTGTCAACAAAGGCAGACTCAGTGATGACTTTCATTTCAAACTTTTGGGCTTCTGCCTTGATAATGTCACACAAAAAGTAGGTCATCTGGGGAGCTGAAGTGATACATTTCCATCTGTTTATTTCAGGAAACTCAAGGTGACATCCACCCTAAGAAGACATTTAGGTGGTCAACTGTGAATTACCAACAACACAGAAGGCAGGGTTCTAGAATTACCTGACAGTGCATCATAGAACTCGTCCTCACTAAGGATGCTGAGAGGTGGGGAGCCTTTAACCAGAGACTGCTCTAATTCATGATGTTCAGTGGCTAGAGTCGCCAGCGCTTCTGACAAAATTTTGTTTTTTTCTTGTTCCTGTTCCAATTTAAAATTCCTCACCTGGAAGAAAACAGATATACAAAAAAGACTTCAGAGTGACAGGAGATATAGACTTACTCAAAAGGTTATGAAAATTATTCACTTCAGATCCACTTCAATTGCAACATCAGGAATGAAAACAGTCGTGCTACATACACATGGATGGATGAGCAAAATTACTAAGCTAGTTCTGTTCTTCCCATGGGGTCTTTTCTCACAACACTGCCAGCTAATGAAAATAGATTAAGAACTAGCAAACAAATTCAGCTCAAATGATCAGGATCCTAGTATAAGGGCATTAGCCAATTTGGAAATCATATAAAATTTTTAATAGAGAATATTTCATTCAACATTAATCATGAAATTAAGAAACCAGTTTTTGAACAAAATAAAGAATTGAAACCATTGTAAATATTAAAATGTGTACCACATCAAAGCATAAGACATAATCCTCCAGTTCACCTCCAAAATAGTTGGTATATCAAATGAGGGGAAACAAAAGGCCAGGTAATGACATTTTAATTGCCATTTTTCAATTACATATTTTGATTCTGGTTCCATATTTTACCTTGAATCTAGTGTGCAAAATAAATAATAGATTACAGAGAAAGCAAAGCCTTAATCCTTTGAAGATACAATCTGTTCTTCCTATCTAATTCAATAGCATCTGAATTTGCAGTTAACTAAAACCATATAAAATGTAAGTAACCTAACTCTCATGTAAAACAGCAGGTACTAGATTTGGTATGAACAGTTTCACCTATCCTCGTTTCAGAACTCTGAAAACCACAACTATTCCGTTATCTCCCTCAACTTCTAGAGCCCATGCGGCGCTTCAGGCAGCAGCCTGAGGAGCTGGTAATCTCAGAAGTTTCCTGGGCCTGCTTCCTCACCTACAAAACTGGGATTCTGCTGCTGTCAAATAATCTAATTGGTGGCTTCAACACAATGGTCTTCAAATTAAATAACAAACAAAAAAACTCTAGCAGCTCAACCTATTTCTCAAATGTAATCTCAACACATAAAACAGATGTTTCAGGAAGCAGAACTGCACAGGATGATGCCAGGTCTGGGTCAGGAGCCTCTTTGACTTTCCCCTCCAGGCCCAAAGCCAGGGGCTGTTCCAACAATTTGAAAGGCACTAGATGGGGTGACCTCTGAAACCTCCTCCTGGTCAAAACATCTGCTCCTGGGTCTTGGAGCTGGCGAATCTCTCACCGCTGCTCCCAGCTGCTCTCTGCTGAACCTCGCCTCCCACTTCCTGGCATCCCTCTCAGTCTCCTCCCCTTGGTCCCAAGGATGCAGCAGCTCCCTCTACGTTCTGACTTCACAGCCATGCGTTAGGTACAACACTCCAAGAATCCCGGATATGACTTAAAATACAGTTCTACCAAAATGCTAAGTTTGTAACAAAAATAGGGCTAAACCTTCATTATCTTGGGAACAGTTCCAGTCCTCAGGGCATCTTAGTATTTACTATCACTACAGTAACGAGGTTATTCTTATTAGAACTGCAATAATGAAATAAAAATTGCAATAAATGGTAAGCACTAATGAGCAGAAAAGACATGCAAAACAGAAAAAAATTCAATATTTATATGATTATTATTTTTAAGGAATTGCAAATATTCCTATAATCTAAAATTTTATCTCCAAGGAGGAAATACTTTTACTATGGCTGAAGTCAACCTAGACCAAAAAAAACAAAACAAAACTGTTCTTCCTCCACTTGATATGTTAAACAACTCACTTACCTATAAACAAGGCCTACAAAATTCACCACAATATCCAAAATGAACCCTTCGTTGAATGGAAAAGATCAGCACTGCTGTAGATTCCAAAAACACCACTGCAGGAAGATCCGAACTCTTTTACACCTGCCCACGCCTCTCCCTTTAGCTTTATTCTTTTTTAGCTCTTCAAGTATCAAAATGCAAATGTGCTGTTGACACTGTACCTTTCCATGTAAGAATCAACTAAATTATGTCTTCTGGTTAACAAATACATAAGTTTCAGTACCTAAATTCATCTCGATTTCAGAAAAGTGGCAAAAACAAATGATCGAGGCCCCAAAATATCGAGTTCCCTCAACAAAACCATACACAAAATCCTGAGCCTTTATCCATTTAAAGTAAGCGTCCCTGCAGTTCTGCCACCTTGACATCTGTTCTCACTTGCTCTTCAGAGAAGGAGGGAAAGGGGTGGGAGCAGAAGGGAGAGAAGAGGCTCTACCTACAGTTCTGGTTTTCACCTTGTTTTTATCTGTCAGTTGATCTGAGGGCACTTGTGTTAATTTCAAGCATAACAGGATCTTCTGTACTGAAGGTACCTTACCCTCAAACTTCCCACCAAATGGCAATACCTCCCCATCCTGTAAAGTGATGTAGCTGAGAGTAGGTGTGTCACAAAAACTGCACTAGTAAAGCGCTCTCTTGTTGCTTTAAAGAAGCATCTAAGAACATACTTAACTGCAGTGGATGCTTTTTGGTCAATTAAATCAATCAACTGGAACAGTCAACTGGAACAGTGTCATTCCAAATCTATTACAATCTCAGTATTTCAGAAACACTTAGGGGATATCCTGTACTGGAACTACTTAGTTTAGTGTAGAACTACTCATCAAGTGATACAGAGTACAAGTTCTGCATAAGGAGCTTATGGGATGCTACTGCTGTCGAATAATCTAATTGGTGGCTTCAACACAGTGGTCTTCAAATTAAAAAACAAACAAACGGAAGAACTCTAGCAGCGCCACCTATTTCTCAATAGGTTCTTAGATAACTTATACATAAAATCTTCACCTTACTTTTCAACTCTGTCTCTAAATTCTCATCTGCCAGCTTAGAAGTTATGTTGGAACAGAAACAGCACCTTTATGCAATCCCTCTCTGAAATTCCAGGCACAGTGCTTCACTTTTCTGTGTATCAGCACTTACACTGATACATGCATATGACTATGGTTTTTTAAATCCTCAAACTATAACTACCCTAGTTTTTATTAAGGGAACAAAGAACTTCCTTCCTTCACAAAATCAGTGAAGCCCAGCACGTGTCTGTAATTACATTAGGCCATTTCTAGCATAGGGTCTGTGAATTCTTCAAACTCACATATAAAATCTATGCCCTCAGCCACTCTGCCACAACAAAAATCAACATATAACCAAGTAAACATAAATGCCAACCTTTTTATTAGGAACAACTTAAGGACTGAACCATCACATATTTAATAGTTACACATTATTAATTATTCTTAATAGACACATTGCTCTGTGTCTGTGGCCCCTTAAGACTAATGCAAATTCAAGCCTTTCCAGTAATCTCTTCGCATCACTTCAACATGACCCCCTTTCATCTTACTCCATTTCATGCTGGTGGGTGAGATGCACGGTGAATACTTCCGAAGTGTTCTTCACTCTGTCAGTGAATGGATGCCAGCAAAAGAATTCAGCATCTTAAAAAGTCTCGCGCTAGCCAGTAAATACACACTGCATCGGCTCTCTCCTTCTATAAAGCACCCTGTTACTTACCTATGTTTCTGAGAGGTTAAATCAGGCAGAGACAATGATGAAATCTGGCAAAGACACACCACTAAGCAGGAGTAAGTGATTAGTATTCAGAGAACACTGTGGCCAATTATCCAATTACAGGTTACCAGACATTCTGGCCCTGATGATCAATCTAGTTAAGCTCTTTCAACTGGCTACACTCTGGTCAGTTCAACAGCATTAGTCTTTCTCCTTTCTTCTTTGTTACTGGATGTGTGGCTATAACAAAGGACATATTGGCTTATGACCAAAATACTACATCTTGAATTTAAAAACATCTAATTTCATTTCTTAGATAAGGAATTGCATTGGCACTTATTTCCGTGGTTAGAGGACCAACAATATGCTGACTTTTCCCTGCTACTGCCACACAGCTGTTGGAAAGTGGTCCTGGTCATTTACAGCTGGTAAGGGCTCTTCTGCTCGTTGAGGACGACAGCACTGCTCTGGGCGGGGCAGCTCTCATGTGAATGCAAGCAGACATTATTCCAGGTTCACAGCCAGGCTGAATCACACTCTCACCCCCAGGGTGCAGGACCATCAAGATCTGATCCCATGTCTCAGGCACAATCAAGTACGGAAACGTATCCTCATGAATGGATAGTATACATTTGCTTTGTTTTACAGACTTACAAAGCACCCTTGCACACATTAACTTTTAGGGTTTCGCCGACTCTAATGCCCTTCTTCTTTGCCATCCCAGCAATGCCTTTTCAACTGTACACATTTCCTTATGTTCCTGAAGCCTTTTCTTTCAGTCCTTCCTCTCACTAAGAAAGACACTTACTTAACTATAAATAAGCCTCAGTGACCAAGCAGATTTGTCTGATAGGAGGAAATGGAGATGAGGTAGGATGTGCTGGGGAGGGGAACTGCAGAGGGCTTGCAGACCACTATAGGAGTTCTGGCTTTGACTGTGACTGACAAGAGGAGCCACTGCATGGTTCTGAGCAGAGAAGTAACATTATTTGATTTACATTTTAACACAATGTCTTTGACTGATAAGCTGAAGAAGAGACCTGGGGGGGAAGGTCAAGCTTAGAATCAAAAAGATCCCTAAGAGGCTACTGCAACAATCCAGGTAAGAGATGGGTAATAGCAATGGAGGTGATGACATGTAGTCAGATTCTGGATGTATTCTGAAGGCTCATCTATGGGACGTGAGAGAAGAATCAAGGATGACTCCATAGTTTCGCCCTGAGTAACTAAAGATAGCGTCATCATTACCCAATGCAGGAAGACTGCAGGACCAGGACAATCAGGAACTCATACATGAGAGTTACCATGAGACGTTCATGCAGATGTCATGTAGACAATTAGATAACCAAATCAGGTCTTCAGGGAAGAGGTCCAGGCTAGAGATGTAACTCTGGGAGTCCTCTGCAAATAGATTATGTTTTAAGCTCTAAGACTAGATAGAATCACTAAGGGAGAAAGTGAGACAGACACAGGAAGAAATCCAAGGACTGAGATTTCCTTCTGATGGGAGAGACGAGAAAGAACCAGCAAAGGAAACAAAAAAAGAGGAGAGAGAAGGAAACTCAGAAGTGTGTGGTATTCTGGAAGCCTAAACGAAGCACTTGAAGGAGGAACGAGTGATTAAACATGTCAAACACTGATGATGGATCAAATGATACAAGAACTAAGAAAAGCCCTCTGGATTTAGTGATGAGGTCAATGGTGACCTTGACAAGGAAAGGCTCAGTGGAGCGTTAAGAGAATGCTGAAGGCAAAGGCATGACGGGAGTGGGTGAGTAGAAATGAGAGAAGGAAACTTGGAAAGGGCAAGTACAGCCTCTTCTTTGTGCTAAAAAGGAAAGGAGAAAATTGGGGCAATTGCTGGAAGGGGGTGTGGGGGTCAGTAGGTTTTATTATGAAAGACAACCCAGCATGTCTCTACATCGACGGGAAAGATTCAACAGAGAGGAAGTTAGTGATGTAGGAGTGCAAGGAGAGAACTGCTGGAATGATGTTCTTGAACTTGCAGTGAAAGGATGGGCTCTAATCCACACAGTTGGCCTTCGCTAAGGGCACGGACAGCTCATCCTTAGCTGCAGGAGAAAGAGCAGCATGTACGTGCCCAGACGCAGATAGTAGGTATGTGTAACCAAGTTTTCTTCTAGTTGCTCCTTTTGTCTCAGTGCATATAAGAACTAGAAAGAATAGGAAACAGAGGTCTTCAACCTATAGGTCCCGGCATGTGATGTGTAAGAAGCTACCAGTCTCTGTAACATTATACACAGCATTGAAAAGCTTGCCCTGAGATTTCAAATGAGATCATATCCAAGGCCCTCCAAAGCCTCTTTCACACTAATCTGGTCAACCCAACACAAGGCAGCTGTTCCAGAATTTTCCCTTTGCTCATAATAGACTGTGGCTTGCTCCTGGCACCGTTAAAAAAAAAAAGCCCCTTTCTTACGGGCACTGCCATCTTCCTCAATCTGGCTCAAGCCAGTAGAAAAGGAAACCCCACTGGGAATTACCTCTATACTTCTCTGTCCCTGCGCTCTGCCTTGGGAATGAAGGTGAGGGTGTTACCTGCTTGCTGACTTACTGACATACTCTAAGTAAAATGACCTCAATGGAGCTTGTTAAACTGCAGTTTCTGCTAATAATCTGTTAAATCAATTACTCCCAGATGTATCTTCAGACATTTTAAGTCAAGGAGGAATTTGGGGGTAACTGCCTATTCCCATATCTAGGACAGAGCCCAATAAACAGTCACTTAAGAAACATGGTAAATAAATGGAGAGTTTAAAAAGCAAGGGCTAGTGATTCTTAGAAGAATCAATATAAACCCAGACTATCTGATAGCTATTTTTGTCAGTCTGATTTAAAAATAACCTCCCACAGAGGGAGGAATTGGGAGACTGGGATTGACACATACACATTATTGATACTATGTATAAAATAGACAACAGATGGGAACGTTCTGTATAGCACAGAGAACTCTACCTAATGCAGTGTGGTAACCTAAATGCGAGGGAAGTCCAAAAGGGAGGGGATATCTGTATGCGTATGGCTGACTCATTTTGTTGTGCAGTGGAGGCTAACACAACATTGTAAAGCAACCATACTCCAATAAAAATTAATTTAAAAAAATAAATTAAAATAACCTCCCATAGAAATAAAATCAATGGGAGAATAATGCTACATACAAACAACAATGCGACTAAGTTGCGGTTTTACATTTTTTAAAAAAAGAAGCAGAAAAGAGAAATATGTCTTCTGAAACAAAAGTACCGTTCACTTCCATGGTATGCTACCAGCAGTAGATTCAATACACATGAAGTCCACTCCCTTGCTCAATGGTTCTGGCATTTGAAATAACTTGGTACAAGTAAGATTTCATAATAATTTTCTCTTTCAATTACAAAGCTGAATCAGTTGGCACGGATTGTAACAGTCACGTAAGGAACAACTACAATAAAGTGCAACTTCCATAACTATGTACATTTTACATTCCGGAAGTGAGCACTTACAGAATTATATTCCTAAGAGCACTACTACATCAATGTATAATCTCCAAATTATTCTAGATTATAGTATAATGCATTAAAAATTTCAAAAGGTTTTTAGGTATCACATAAATTACAGAACAGGATGTTAAACTGCCACGTAATAGTATATATTAAACTGTGGCAAACAAATTTCAATATAATGTAAAAAATCAGTGTTGGCTATATGAAAATGGTAAAATTCCAAATCAACCTACTCAATAAAGATTCTGAAATTTTAAAAAGTCTATTCTTTTAATCATGTCTCAAACTCCCGATTAAATAGCTGTTTATGACTGTATTCCCTAAGTGCCTGGAATGGTTGCATATGACATGCTCAATAGTAAGTCTTGAAAAAGAATTTTAAAATGAAGAACATTTGGGTGTATAGTAATAGGAGAGAACAGAGGGGGACTGAAGCAATGCAAAATAACTTTTTTGGTAAAATCTCTTTAACCAGTATTAACAAGTATTTCACAGTTTATCCCAGAACTAATAATTTAAGTGCACGACCCTGAGCAAAAATGTTGCTTAAAATCTCACTATTCTTAACTTTAGTATGAGAGTTCATCTAGCAAAAAAACAGGGCTTAACTTCCTAAGCATTTGTGTAAACAATGGTTCTGCTTACACAGGGCTGTTTCTGTCTATGACTGATAAAGCATATGCATAGCACTTTACATTTTAAAAGGCTCTTTTACATACTGTTCATTAAACCTTCCTAACCGCCCTATGAGGAAGGCATATATGTAGGTCATAAAGTTTAAGTAACTTGACAAAGGTTAGGAGAAGAATAAAATAGTGAAACCAAGATCTTTTAACGCCAAAGCCCACAAGCTTTCCAACCCATGGTGTTGCCAATAACCATGAGACCCTAAACACAGTCGATGGCAATCCACGATCAGGAATTTTAGAAGCAGAGGGTCTCACTGTTTGGGGGAATGGGGTTACTAGACTGATGGACCAGATAAATAAGGGAGGGCAGGCAGTTACCTGGACTACAGCAAAGCACTTGCTAAAACCATCCCTTGGACCCCTGTCAGGAATGGCATCACTGTAAAATGGCAAGATTGTTAGGCAGATTAGGAACTTGGCTGAATCCATGCCCTCCCCAGGAGAAGAGTTTCTTTTCTTTTAAGACCTGTTCTGTTCCAAACTTGGCTTAGAGTTGAGATACTCCACCGTGAAGAGTATACGTGGAGCAGCTACAGGGTTGGTTTGGTTTGGTTTTTAATCAGAATGTCCAGTTTCAGCCCAGACCTACTGCCTCAGGACTTAAAAGAACGAATGTGGTCCATGTACTCTGACTTCTCCCAAGATCTAGTCTCCTCTTCTTCCTTAGTAAGAACCCCAAGTTGTCAGCTGGCTACACTGCCCTCCATCTTTTTTTTTTTAATTTTTATTTTATATTGGAGTATAGTTGATTACCAATGCCCTCCATCTTAAAGACCATTGCTCAGTCTTCCCATCTTAAAGACCATTGCTCAGTCTTCCCATCTTAAAGACCATTGCTCAGTCTTCCCATCTTAAACACCACTGCTCAGTCTTCCCACCTTAAACACCATTGCTCAGTCTTCCCACCTGAAACACCATTGCTCAGTCTTCCCACCTGAAACACCATTGCTCAGTCTTCCCATCTTAGACACCATTGCTCAGCCTTCCCATCTTAAACACCATTGCTCAGTCTTCCCACCTGAAACACCATTGCTCAGTCTTCCCACCTGAAACACCATTGCTCAGTCTTCCCACCTGAAACACCATTGCTCAGTCTTCCCATCTTAGACACCATTGCTCAGTCTTCCCACCTGAAACACCATTGCTCAGTCTTCCCATCTTAGACACCATTGCTCAGTCTTCCCACCTTAAACACCATTGCTCAGTCTTCCCACCTTAAACACCATTGCTCAGTCTTCCCACCTTAAACACCATTGCTCAGTCTTCCCACCTGAAACACCACTGCTCAGTCTTTCTGGCAGCTGTGGCCACATGACTAAGTTCTGCAAGAATGGAAGTGATGTAAGGAATCCACCCGGTCTCCTTAAAGGGCAAGGCACACTCCTATTTTTTGCTGGCTTGCTTGCTTCCTTCCTCCTGACTAGACTTTAGTATTTGGAACAGCCGCCGACACCTGAAACTGCCACACCAGGCCCAGACTGCCTACCTCCCATCTTCTTTAAGGTGAAAAAGAAATTCTCTAACTTAAGCTCATGTTATTTGGCTTTGGGTTTGTTGTTCAATGCTAATACTAACACTAATACGTGTGATGCTGTTTCAAAAACTCCACAAATTATTCTAATGTGGCTTCTGGATAAGAATTGCCAATTCAGGAGAATTTCAGTTTAGTTAAATATTTGCTGGGCACGTACTACTATTTCAAGGTACTGCTAGGGATACAAAGTATCAACAGAAGAAGAGATTGGTTAATCCCTGGAGAGTTTATAGTCTAGAAGGAGAAAAAGACAAAAAGACACTTCACATTCCTGCCCAGTACACCTACTTAAAATGCAAACGCATCATTACTTTTAAGCTTTTCAATGGTTCTTTACTTGCTTTCATTTACAGTCTCCAAAGTGGAGTGTGTGTACCCATGAGATATAGGAATATTATAAAGTCTTTTATATTTACTTTTGTAAAAATATTAGACCAAATGTTACATATACAGATATGATATATACAGATTAACAACAACGGTGCCTCCACAGGGTCCACGGGTCACTTGGTCCAGGGTCAAGTGCAGGACGCACAGTAACTTCGGGGAAGAGTGGAGGCTACCACTCAGACGCTGACAGAAGCAACTGCTTCCAGGGTATCAGGATGCACTGCAGTTCATGAGAGCCTGGTTACGAGGACTTACAGAATGTATCATCTAGTTTCAGTGAATTCACAAAATACACCCATAACGTAAAGAGCACCACAAAGGAAATCCAGATCGAAGATACTAACGATGCTAACAAAGTGAACAAAGGGAATACAGCAAAGGCTTCTACTGCCAGTGGGAGCTCTGTCAGCTACCCTGGTAAAAACAGATCACATATAATCAGATGACAAGAAGCCGGTTCTCCAGAAGACCGTATGAAATATGGATATGGATACAAATACATAGATATATGGATGTGTCCAGGTCACCCTCTATTTATGGGTTATTATTATGCCTTGAGATATAAACTAATGAGCACATGAAGTCATGACATGTGTCTCAACATTTAAAAGCTAAGCATCGAGAGGGTGAAGATAAACTTCCCCAAATTTCTTCAGTGATGTTTAAAGTTACCTGACATTCAGTCCAGAGCTTTACCTTTTCAATTTCTTCACTAAATGTAATCAAATGTTTAGCAACTCCTTTAATGGTTTTTAACAGAAAAGACAAAAAGCTACAAATCACTTGAGGAAATACTTATTCTCAAATTACAAAAAAAAATAGTAGACAGAAAATAGTGTGATGAAAAACTAAGATATATTCCTTTGTCAGAAAATACTGCTGTAAGACAGAAAAAATTGCTGAAGATATGAAAAAACAATTTAGTGTGGGATGTTTGCCGTATAGAAGATTACAGCTGCTTTGAACATGTCTCGGCTAAACCATGTTTGAATAATGAACTATAAGAACTAGTTTTTTTTTTTTTTTAAATGAACCTCTAAGGGAAAAAATGTATCAAAGAAGATATATTCTCAATAATAAATAACTAAATAAAAATTTTTTATGGAAAAATTGTGTATATGTATAAATGCAATGTCCTCATGGAGTATTTATTTTGACCAAAATTTTTTACACAACCCAATTTTAAAATGAGCAAAGAACTTGAACAGACATTTCTCCAAACATATACAAATGGCCAACAAGTATATGAAAAGAGGCTCAACATCTTTAGTCATTAGAAGAATGCAAATCATAACAATGACGTATCACTTTACAGCCACTAGGACAATAAGTGTTGGTGAGGATGGGGAAAAAAGAACCCTTGTGCCCTGACGGTGGGAATGTAAAATGCTGCAGATGCTGTGGAAAACAGTTTGGTGGTTCCTCAAAAAAAGCTAAACACAGAATTACCATATGACCCAGAAAAATCACTCTTAGGTATATACCCCAAAAAACTGAAACATGTTCAAACAAATACTTGTACAAAAGTGTTCAAAGTAACACTATTCACAATAGCCAAAAGGTAAAAACAACCTAAACGTCCATAAATGAATGAATGAATAAGATGTGTTGTATATATACAATGGAATACTATTCAGTCATTAAGATAAAGTACTGATAGACGCTACGATGCACACGATGCTGGAAAACATGAGGCTGAAGGAACCAGACACTAAAGCTCACACACGCAATGATTCCAGTTATAATGCCCCAAACAGGCAAATCCACTGCGACAGAACACAGGTTAGTCATTTTTAGGGGCTGGGGGCAGGGGTGGAAATGGGGAGAGACTGCTTAATGGGTACAGGGTTCTTTTGGGGGATGAAAATGTTTTGGAAGTAGATAGAGTGACGGTTACACAACATTGTGAATTACCAAATGCCAATGCACCTTATGCTCAAAACAGTTAATTTTACGTTATATAAACGCTATAATTTTTTTAATTAAAACACAAACTAAAAAAAAAGCCCCCACGAATATGCATTTCCCACATGATCCAGCCATTCTATTTGCTCCTAAGTATTTATTGATACCTAAGAGAAATGAAAGGTTATGTCCACACGAAAACTCCACACAAAAACTGGATACAATCCAAATGTCCATCAACAGGTGAATAAACTGTGGTACAGCCATAAAATGGAGCACTGTTCAGCAATAAAAAAGAATGAACTATTGCTACGAGCAACAACATGGATAAATCTGCAGATCATTATTAAAGAAGCTGAACCTCCTCCACCCCCATAAAAGCATGATTCCATATATGTAAAATTCTAGACAATGCCTACGGAGCACCAATTAGTGACAGAAAGCTGATCAATAGCTGCCTGTGGACGAGGGTGGAAGGAAGAGGAGGAGGTACCACAACAGGCAGGAATAAACCTTTGGAAGTAATAGAAATATTCCTAATCCTGAAAGTGATGATGGGTCTACAACATAAACGTGCATCAAAACTCACTGAACTACATTTTAAATGTGTGCAATTTATTGTCTGTCAATTATAACCTCAATAAAGCTATAGAAAAATGAGAATATTTAGCAATAGTAAGGGCATAGTGAAAAGACCACTCGCTCGCTGACTATGGGAGCCAAAATAATACATTTCTTACTCAAACATATTTTTGAAGAATATGTATGACAAAGAAAAATGCTCTGATACTACTGAAAACAACAAAGGATATCCAACTGCAATGTCTGCTGTATTTGTGTATGTGCCAATACAAACAAACTAAGACAAACCAAAACCTCCTGCCAGTGGTTGCTGGGCTCTGGTGTTTATATTCTTCCCTATGCTTTATAGAAAATAGCCCTATATTTTATATATATATATATATATATATATATATATATATATGTGTGTGTGTGTGTGTGTGTGTGTGTGTGTCTTTCATAAATCTCTCATAATTTTACAATTAGCAAAATATCTTTAAATGTGTCTATTTAGGAATTGATGTTTGCAAACTTTTGCATCAGAATCGCAATTGTGAAAAATCTGCATTGCATCAAACGCAAAATGATGCTTACAAGGTACCCTCCTATAGTGCAGCGTGCATGGCTCTCTCAGCCATCTACTATAGGAACCCGATCTGAGATTCTGTAAAGCACGCTCCTGCTGCATCATGGCTGCAAAGCTTCTACCTAAAAATAGCTTTACTCTTATGTAATCACTCACCACAGATTTATATATCTTATGTATCCCTGAAATACATTTCTTTTTTTAGAGATAATCCCGCAGGAGGTAAACAACCATTTTTAAAAGCAGAGAAGTTTAATCATGATCTAAACATATCTTATTTTCAGATGTTATTCAAGGGCTCTGTAGCTGACAGTTCTGTTGGTGAAAATAACTAGAAAAGGTAACGCCCTACCAACTCTAATTTTTTAAATTAACTTGACTGAGAGATTATATACATCAATTTTAAATGTAGAGTTCAACGAACAGTCACAAACGTACACCCCACATAACCAGCCACCGCTATAAAGATAAAGACCATTTCTCTTCTCTCCCTCCCCCAGGTCCCCTCGCTCTCCCTGTTGTCCTCAGCCCTGCAAACCACTGCTCTGATTTCTGTAACTTATGCTTTACGTTTGTCTGCTCTTGAACTTCAAATAAATGGAATCGTGCAGAGTGTACTCCTTTGTGTCTGGCTTCTTTCACTCAGTATAATGTTTTTCAGATTCATTCATGTTGCTGCAAGTATGAGCAGTTCTTTCCTTTTCACTGCTGAGGACTATTCCACTGCACAGCTACACCACGATCCCCAACTCCCCTCTTTTAATGCCTTCAGCTCTGTCTCTGGAAATATCTTTTTGTTGAACATCATTAAGTCCACAAAGACAATAACTTTGCTTTTACAGAATTTTGATGTTTTATTCTGTTTTGACAAGTGTTTTCATGGTTCTCAAACTGGGTGGGGGGGGAGGGGATGACTAAAATATGCTTGAATCACAGCTCAGCAGATTTTAACTCCATCTGAAGAAAACATTTTATGTGTCTAAAGCAGTGCTTCCCAAGTTTTGCAAGTCCTGGCACACATGGAAAATAACCTTTGTGTGGCACACAGGAGAGACCAAGCACCTGATTTGGGGCTCTGGCCATTCTAAGGGTTGAAAAGATCATTACTCTTAAGCCCACTACTTGGAAAGCTCTGTTAAGTTATACTTAAAGAATAAATATCCTTGTTTTAATGACCAATATTGATTTTTACAAAACAAAACTCTTATGAGCAAATAAGGTTATGTATTCAATAAAATATTGATTAAGCAACCAAAGTGACTGGAAAATTCCCAAAGTCTTAAAATAATGAACACGGCTTCTAATTTTTCCTTCTTTAAGTACACTCTAAAATTTTTTCCGGGGCTTCCCTGGTGGCGCAGTGGTTGAGAGTCTGCCTGCTAATGCAGGGGACACGGGTTCGAGCCCTGGTCTGGGAGGACCCCACATGCCGCGGAGCAACTAGGCCCGTGAACCACAACTACTGAGCCTGCGCTCCGCAACAACAGAGGCCGCGATAGTGAGAGGCCCGCGCACCGCGATGAAGAGTGGCCCCTGCTTGCCACAACTAGAGAAAGCCCTCGCAGAGAAACGAAGACCCAATACAGCAAAAATAAAAGTAATTAATTAATAAACTCCTACCCCTAACATCTTCTAAAAAAAAAATTTCCGATTTTTTCAAACAAAACAAAAAAGGACCCATGACTGTCAACTGGTGCCGAGGCACCCTTTCCCAGCCTAGTATGACACAATTTCTTCATAGAGGGGAGTCAATCCTCCCATTGTGCTCTTCATGCCACAAATATTCATCAACCACCTACACCATGCCAGGCATTCCAGGCTGCAGGGAATCAGCAGTGAACAAAGCAGACAAAAATACCTGCACACAGAGGACTTACAGTCTACCAAGTGGAAAGAAACAGGTAAAGGAGTGAAATACACAGTGTGTTAGGTGGTGGAGAACACTAACAACAAAAATAAAGCTGGGAGGGGAAAGGGTGGAACCAGGGTGGCCAGGGGCTTACCGGGCAAGCGCCACGGGATTAAAGGCCAGGGTGAGGGAGAGGAGAGCAAGTATCAGGAAACGAGTGCTCCAGGCAGAGGGAGAGCAGAGTTCTCAGGTAGGAGGGGGCTTACGAGTCTGTGGCATAAGAGGAGGCCACCGTCCTCAGAACAAAGCGAGTGGGGCAAGAGTGAAGCAAAGGAGAGGCCGCAGAGGCAGGGTCCACCCCTCAGGGCTGGGGAGGCCATCATAGCCCTAGAGGTTCCTTCCCAGGAGCAGGACGGAAAGCCAACTGCAAAGGGCCATGCTCTGCGCCCCAACTTCATGTGGGACGCCAGGCTCATTTCTGGAGGACACAAAACTTGAGGGCAATCGGTGAAGAGTAAAAAGAAAGGATCTGGAAAGCCTGACACAGGAATAACTGGCGAAGGAACTTGGAGATGCCTGGCTTGGGGAAGAAGAATTTATTGGTCGCTCCAAAAGCTGATGAATTGTCACAAGAGGTAATTCCTTTCACTTTTTTGTGATGCTGCAGAGCACACACTTGAAACCATGAATTAAAAAAAAAAAAAAAAAGGAAAAAGAAAAAAGAAGAGGAAAAACCTCGCCTTAATGTAAGTTTTAACTTTCTAGTATTTATAGTTTTCCTACAGTAGACTGGGTGGCCCTGAAAGATTATTCATGTATAAGAGTAGTAGTAGCAGCTAGAAGTGCAAGAGCTAACATCTAGGTATGTCTACTATATGCCAGATGTTATGGTAAATACTTGGTGTGCCACCTCATGTAATCCTCCCCCAATCCTATGAGGTAGGTATTATTAACAATGAGGAAACTCAAGCTCATTGAGATGACACGACCTGCCTAGGATCGCAGAACCAGTAAACGATGGAGCCAGTGCTCGAACCCAGGTCTGGGCTTGACTCAAGCTCCAAGCCTGTAACCACTGGCACCCCCTGCCTGTAAGTCCATCGATGGCAGTGTTTACATGGCACATAAAGGGACCTTCTGGCCGGCAGGAAGTTGGAGAGAGGATTCTTGCAAATGGAGAAAAATTAGGTAACCTCTAAGATCCCTTTTTATAATTTTGTGGTTACATTTTCCCAAGTTTTCATCTTATTTTTAAAATTTTCCTTTGACTTCAAGGTTGATAGAAATTTTATACTCCTAAAAACGGCTAAAGATCTAATAATTTCATTATAGGATATGTTAAATTACCTATCCAATTCTAACGCTGAGGATAACCGTGCTCTGATTTTGAGTAACACATATTTTCCTTGATTAGTTCCCTTGTACAAGGAAGGTAGGCTTGATTTTTCTCAAGGACAATTAATCCTTGAACAACGCAGGGGTTAATCCATGTATAACTTATAGCCCACCCTCTGTATCCAAGGTTCCTCCACATCTGCTAATTCAGCCGACCACAGACCATGTAATACTGTAGTATTTACTATTCAAAAATATTGGCATGTAAGTGAATCTGTGCAATTTAAACCCACGTTGTTCAAGGGTCAACTGCATATCAATTTCCTTGTCTCATATTTTATATCTACCACAATTCAAACATACCTGCACTTTCATTTTCCTTTGTAGACAAGATAAAATTCTTTTCAATTGAGCAATTATCCTTCCAAATACAACAGCAAATCGACATTTGGTATCTAAAGTACAGAAAGATAACATAAAAGTATAATACAGATATATGAACTTAAACCAAGTCTACAGTCCATGGAAACCACATCCCTGCTTTGTGCAGTTGTTTTTTACTGACTGAAGGGGAAACAAGGGACTAAGGAGAACTGGCACTGTGCACCCTCTGCTACACTTGAACCAGGGTAACTTCTGAGTGATGAGAAAGCACTGCTCTGCAGGGCGGTTATGAGCCAGTGTAGAGTCTGGCAACCTTGGGGTCAACGTCTGGATAGCAAACATGGTTAACTCCACTTAAAAAAAAATTATTTTCTTACAGCCAATTATATGGCTACTATAAAGACAAAAAGAAAACCCAGGAAACAAAAAGTGTTGGCAAGGATGTAGGGAAATTAGAACCCTCGCACACTGTTGGTAGGAATGTAAAATGGTGCAGCCACTAGGCAAAACAGTATGGCGAGTCCTCAAAAAATTAAAAATAGAATTACCACATGACTCAGCAACTCCACTTCTGAGTATATGCTAAAAAGAATTAAAAGCACAGACACAAAGAGATACTTGTACACTCACGTTCACAGCAGCATTATTTACAACAGCCAAAAGGTTGAATCAACCCAAACACAACACTGACGGATGCACGGATAAACAAAATGTGGTATATATACATACAACGAAATAATATTCAGCCTTAAAGAAGGAGAAAATTCTAACACATGTGACAACATGGATGGACCTTAAAGGAATTATGCTGAGATAAGCCACTCACAAAAAGACAAATATTGTATGATTCCACTTATATGAGACTCCTAAAGTAGTCAAATTCAGAGAGACAGAAAGTAGCAGCATGATTTCCAAGGGCTAGGAGGAGAGGGGAATGATGGATGAGTTACTGTGTAATGTAGATAGAGTTTTAGTTTAGGAAGATGAAAAGAGTTTTTGGAGATGGATGGTGGTGATGGTTACACAACGGTATGAATGTACTTAGTGTCACTGAACTATGCGCTTATAAATGGTTAAGATGGTAAATTTTATGCTATGCAAATTCTAGCACAAATAAAATAATTAAAAATTTTTCTCCAAATATAAAATAAACAGTTTGATTTGCATTAACATGAAAAAAAAAGGCTCCCGTTGTATCACATAGTTTAAGTTGGGTCCTTGAAATGATCTATTACAAAGTCAACTAATATCAAAATGTATATGTTCTTCACATAAAATAAAACCACCGTATTAAGTACAAATCTGTTCCTAACGTTTTAACCACTATTTACTTAGTACTTACTACTTGCAGAAAAATCCCCAAATTATCATCATCACATCTGAATGCACTCTGCGGCACAGCCATGTCCAACCAATTCACAAGAGAATGTTGTAATCCAGTGATTTCCAAACTGGGAGGCTATGAAAACACAGAACAACTTCTGATACAATAATGGGGTAAGACCTACAAGTGATGGCAACTACACAGGTACCATGGACAAGCCACAAATCTGGCTCTGAATTCTCTTAAGGCCAAAACAGAAAGAGAAATACAATTATGCCCTTTTAATTGTCCACAAGGAAAAAAACATATCACTTCTTTAGGGAAAACAAACTCCCTCTTTGTCCTTAGCTCTGATTTCTCATTCAGGGTAATATATAGGGGATTAAGAGTATTTGAGGGCAAAATAATCAATAATGCCACTTAAGCTAAATTGTTTTGAAATGCCCCTGAATAGAAATGGAGGGTGTAATTCCAACTTAAAATTCAGTGACGGACATTTTTCAGAAAATCAAGAAAATACAGCCCAGGCTGTAGCATTCTGATGGTTTAATTTTAGGATAAAATTTAGAACATTTAGAGACATGGATAAATTCTATATATTCCAAAAATGTGACCTCAACTAAGCAAAATTTTCACAAAAAGATGGAGAGTGTTTCCTGTTGCGAACCTGGAATACAGGTGTTCTGTGCATAATCCAAAGACGCTGAAATATTCTTGGCCACCTGATTATCTTTAAAGTCGGTATCCTTTTGTCGAATCGAGAAATTAGCTTATAAATGTCCACATCAGCTTTGAAACAAGGCGGACTGTCTTCTCTAACGGATGAATTTTCCTAATTCAAGCTGTGTGTGATATAGTGTGTTGTTCTTCAGCATTGAATTTGGAGGCAGATCCCTGGATCTGGCTCTCAGTGTAGCCCCTCCTCGCTACATAAACTCGGGGAGGTATCGAACCCTCTCTGCAGGTCCTACTCTCACCTGTAAGAATGGAGGCGACGAGATCAACCGTAACAACCATTTCAAACTGTGTTGTACGGAGGCACCTTAGTGGATGAGGAGGTGCTTTTACTTTACGTTTCTCGTACACGGGCATCTACTTTAGCACCCAATAAAACCTGAAAATCACCAGACTTGTAGATGCTCTGCAATCTAAGACTGAGCCTATGACTTTGTGATTTTAAACAACTCATCCATACCACAAAATAAAGTAACAAAAATAAGTGAAGAAAATATTCGAAGTTAAATCATTTCTAAGAAATTTTATTAAGGAGAATTATATTCCCACACTTCATTTGCAATTCAGTTGTCCAGAACCCAGAACAACAAAATCTCCCTCATACCAACATTTTAAGTGAAGGGTGATTTCTCAAGTACCTCAAAAAGGCACAGTGTCATGAATGTGGCAAATAAAAAGATACGTAAAGGAACAGATGGTATCACTGCAGCTTAGGATCCAACCACTGGACGTAACAACGTGTCCACTTCTCCATCCGGGGAGGCTATGAGCTCCCTTCCCCAGAGGACAGACACCTCCCTCTGAATCCCTTTCAACCACTGGGCGGAGCTCCAGTGCTCTGGTCATTCCTACCACCACCAGCTGCTTCCCACCAGGGTTTCTCTGATCCAGCATCCCAGACCACAAACCACTTGAACGCCACTTCTCTGTCCCTGAATTGAGCAAAAAATCCTTTCAAGATACTTTTCTGAAAATAAAGCTTGGGAAGACTGTCTTAACATAAAGCTGATGGGTTTATCCTTATCTCATTTGAGTCTCACAGCAACTCATGAAATAGAGAGAAGGGGTCTGTGTTAATAACCCTGTTACACAGGAGCAATGTGAGGCCCAGAGTCAGACAGCAAGGAAAAAGTCACTAATACCAGAGCCCACATTTCAGGACTCCAGGTAATAGGAGCTCAGACTCTACCATCTATGCCATCTTCCTAGGCCTGCCCTATACTCTCCCTAACTTTGCCATCAGTTGGACTGTATTAGGAATAACAAAAATCATCAGGTACATAATGATGAACCTTTGAGCATCTAAAGAAAATGAGACACCAATTATCTTCTTTTTCCTCCTTGGTGCTGGAGCCAGGGTTCTAAGGAGAAGGAAAGAGCAAGATGAACAATGTTGAGCAGATAATGGAAAAATCCTGCAGGTATGGGGGTGGTGGTGGTGGTTAGAGTGTATAAAACCGGGAGACAGAAGAAAAAAGTGGGGGCAGAGGGCAAGGGAAGACGATCATTCTTCTTCCACTGCACAAAGTATCTAGGGGTAGAAAAGAGGGGGTGAGGGAAAAAGAGGGAGAAGCTGAGCAGCAGGTGGGGAAGAGAAACGGAGAGAAATGCCAAGCAATGAAAACAAGGAAAGTTGGGTAAGAGAAAAAAAAAAAATTGGAAGTAGTCAAAACCTTCCAGAAACTTTAGGTATTTTAAATAGTAGTAGTTCTCGGTCTGGAATGATGAAGTCTAGGAAATGTATTATTCAAGTCTATAAACTCATCAAAGTAATGGATAAAGCTAGCAGTGATATATTCACTATATTACAAAATACTAGAATTAGTATTGCAAATTGAAATCTAGAATTGAAATCTGGAAAGGAACAAATTTTGAACAAATTATCCACTTTAAGGAGACAGAGAATTATAAATGTATAGATAGTAGGAAGAAAATAAACTCAAGGAAAAGTGATAGAAATAACTATAGAAATTTAAAAGAAAAAGATAAAATAGATAAAAGCTAGACAGTTCTTTGAAAAATAATCAAATAAACAAAGCCTTAATGAGACTGATCTTACAAGGAGAGCAAAATTCATTTGGAAATAGCCAAATAAACATTAGAAGAAAGAAAATGGAAGAAGATTAGAAAAGGGAATACATAATTACAGAATGGACATAAGTTAAAAAGACAATAAAAGAATATTATGAACTTCCTTATAACAACAAATTTCAAAACTTAAATGGAAACGATAAAATTCCTCGAAAGATGTAACTTGTCAAAACTGACCCAAAGAGAAACAGAAAACTAAAATAGCACTACAACCATTAAATACATGTAATTGATCCAAAAAAAAAAACCTCACAAAGGTGGTTTTATAAGAAAATTCCACTAAATTTTCAAAGAACAGACCATTTCAATTTTATACAACTCTTCCGGAGAACAGCAAAAGAGAGAATACTCCCAAACTCACTATATGAGGCCAGTGTAACCTTGATAATAAACCCTGATGAGGACAGAACAAAAAAAGGAAATTACAAGCCAATTTCACTTATAAACAGATGTTAAAAACCAAAACAAACCAAACTGAGGAGAATGTTAAAAATAATACATCATGACCAGGTTAGGTTTAGTCCAGGTACACAAGGATGGCTTATCAATAAAAAGAATCTAAAAATATAACTTGCCACCTTCACAAATAGAAGAAAAACGTCATGATTCTCTTGGTAAATGAATATTTGATAAGTTCAACACCCTTTCATGATAAAAAAAAAAAACTCAACAATATAAGAATGAAAGGGAACTTCATTAACCTGATAAATGGTATGCACCAAGTATCTTTCTCAACATGGAATCATTAGATTCCTTTTAAATACCAGGGATGAACATGGATTCCTACCACCTCCGCTGCTGTTCAACATTGTCCTGAAGGCCCTAACCAGTACAGTAGAAAGAAGAAAAATAAATAAGAGGTGTAAGGACTGAAAGAAAGGAACAAAACTGTAATTATTCACGGACTGTCTACAGATACTGAACCCCAGTCTATCTTCATTATTTTTACTTTCTACTCCCCACTCACTCCTCTGCTCACTGCAGTCAGGCTTCATGCTGTCAAGCTTCTAAAACTTCCCTCATCAAAGACACCTGGCTACCAAATCGAACAGATGCGTTTCAGTTGCTACTTCACCTTCTTGGACCTCTTGTCCCCTGGCCCCCCAGGCTGCTTTTCCTCAGTGCATTCCACTGGCTCTCTTTCTTCCACAGACAGTATTCATCGTTTGATTTCAAACTTCAAACGACACTTCTCCTAGTGTTATTATTTACTCCTTCAGCCTCGATCACCACGTTTAATCAGGTGGCTCCCAGTACTAAAGATTCCCCAGTTTTTATCGGACAAGTCAGGATGACCTTATTCAGATGTCATCGTGTTCAAAGGTGAACTCATCCTCCCCTTTCCTCCCTACTGCAGCCACCTTCTATCCTGTGACTTATGCCATGAATGTGGGGTCATCTAACTCCACCGGCTTCATTCCTCACACTCCATCTATGATCAGCTCCTACTCATATTGTATATCTCAAAGTCTCTCTTCTCTCTGCTCTTGTATCTTCCTTTCCTTTTCCACAGCCACCAACTAGGCTCAGACTCTGATTATCTCTCTCTCGAATTCCTGCATCTGGCCACTCTGCTTTCAGGCCTGCCCTCTAATCCTTCTCATAAGGAACAAATCTGATTAAATCTCTCCCCCCCCCCCCATTAAAATCTCTCAGTGATTCTAACTGCCCAAAATAATCCAAACTCTTCAGGCATATTTTACAAAGTCTTTCAAGAAGACCGACCCTGCTTCTACTGATCTAGCCTTGACTTTCTCGTTACCTATCCCACTCTGTTCCAGTCTTAATGAACTATTTGCTGGAATTCATCCCTTTCTCTTCCCCCTGTGTATGTTGTGCTTTCTGTAAGAACCTAGTCAGTCATCTGGCTCCTGCAGTAATCTCTTAAGTTTTATGAAGACAGGCTGGTACAGTAGTATCTGACAAGATGAACATTCTGTAAATACTTATTGAATTAAGGGGAAAATTTTACATAAAGTAATAGATATCAAATCTATGGTGCACCATTATAAAGTTGTATAGGGGTTACATCCTTAACACTCTGAAGTTAAAATGAGAGGAAAATTATGTCTGCCTATAACTCATTCAAAACTCATTAGCTAGAGTAGAAGTCGGACACTGCACTCTGATTGGAAAACGGCAGTGAACAAGATGAACACACTTGCATCCAGGTTACAGTTTTGGTACTATCGTGAGATACAAAAACTCATGATGATAGATCTTGGGTCATACCAAGCATCACAAGGCTAATACATACACACAAACACACTTCACACTACTAATTAAAATCTTATGTATTTCTGTTCAAAAACTTCACAGACGTTACCAAAACGCAAACCAGCTTCATTTTACACAAACTTCACATTTATTTAACTTATGTCCCAGCTGCTTCCAAAACTAAGTTGTAGCAGTATATTTCTGGATTATATACACAACAAGCTAAAAATTCAGGAATAATGTGGACTAAGTAAAAATTCTAAATTCCTACTTTTTAAAGGAATTAGAAGTTTTCTTATAATCTTCATGGAGCTGATATACACAATGATAACTACACAACCATAAATCACAATCCTTTTTAAGAGAATGTAAACGACAAAGTCAAAAACTATACATAGAGCTTAAAGTATGGTGTTGCATAATTATTTTATGAAGTATGTATAATATTTAATATGTGCTTGGATCATATTTATATAGTACCTTGATTATCAGTAGATACATTTGCTTTTAATATGGAAAACCTAATAAGCTTTTTAATTTCTCCCTGTTCTGCACAGTGCACAACTACGGGAAGGGCCATTATGGGGTTCACTTTAACCATCAATGAAATCCCCTAAAATTAATGTTTAAAGAGCTCCTAAAGAGGGAAGACTAGAGTCCTGCAATTATATTCGCAGTGACACAAATCCCTTTAGGCCCCCAATCTAGTAAAAAGTAGTACTGGGACAAAGGCTAAAATAGCTCTCTGGGTCTTCATGTTCAGATTAAACATCTACTCAATTCAAGCTGAGCTAACTTGCGAAGTCATCAGCTTCCAGGTCAAACATTATTTGGACCGGAGATTAACTGTGGTGTGTCCTCAAACTGAAAAGAAAATTTATATTTAGATCCCTATACTCTAGCCTACACATTACTCCACCAACACGCATTTCAAACATTTTTCTCTTTTGCAAAAGATTCCTGCTAAGCAATGCTGTCTTCTAAATGAAATGCCTTCATTCTGTCTTTGAACCTAATTAAAATTAAGGAACTTTTAATAGCTTTAATAACCCTCAAAAGCTGGAAAAGCTCTTCCCTGGCATCTTCCCCTCCTTAGTACCACCCTCCCTCCAAATCCAGAAAAAAACCTGCACAACAGAAAACACGAAACTAGCCACATGCTGTGAATGCTGGGGACCATGATTCTCCACTGGTTTGGGCTACAAAGGAAGCCTATGAGTAATCAAAAATCCCTAATCAAAACGAAGTTAAAAGCCACCTCCCCACTCCCCGACCCCAGTATAATTTCCCTTTCTCTTCTCAATCCACTCAAGCATCTCCCCTCCTCGTTTTTTTCAGGGAATTTTAGCGGCCTCTGAACAGCGGATGGTAAGTTCATCTCAATGTCTGCCAGGGCTGAGACACGCGAAAAATCACTAACTTGTAAGGTTATTTAGGACAATAATGTCTTTCAGTGCCTTACTCCTCCCACTCCGGCCCTACCTGACCTACTACCAGTATTTAGCCGAAAAAAATATCTGTTCACGTGCTTTACCCCTCAGCGGCTCTTCCCGCAGGAACCGATGCAAACACACGGCCGGCCGGGCGGGTAAGGTCCCCGGCCTCGCGCACCCCTCCCCACACGCCCGCGGCCGCGCTCCGCTCCACACACTCGCGCCCAACTCTTCTTGGATCCACTTACATCCCTGGATCTCGTCGGGCCACCCTCCTCCTTCCCTCCCCGGCGTCCCCGGACGTCCCCGAGCTGCCCCGGCGCAGGCACTCGCCCACCCACCTGGGCCGGGGCTCCCCGGCAGCGCGCTCCGCCCGGCGCTCCTCGAGGCTCCAGCAGCAATGCGCTCGGCCTGTTCCTCCGCCTCCACTCCAGCCCAGCCCGGAGGCGCGACCCAGGGCGGCACCGCAAGGTCTCCCTGAAGTCACCTTCGCGGGGCCCGCCCCCCGGCTCCGGCGAGGTCGAGCAGAGGCGCGGCCCAGGACTGCGCCCGGGCCGCCCGAGGTCCGCGATGGCCCCTCGGCCACACCGCCACCCTCCAGGACTCCCGCCGGCAAATGGCCTGCGGCGGGCGGCTCCGCGGCGGCTGGCGTCGTCCGTCCCTCCTCCCCTTACCCCTCCCTCTCCCCGGCTGCGGCGCCCGCTCGCTCCGAGGCGCAGGTAGGGACCTGTCAGGGGGCTGCGGGAGCAGCGCGCGGGGATTTCGGGGAAGGTGGCACCGCTCCCCGGGCTCTGCGAGCATCCGTGGAGGCGCCGGCCCGGCCCTGGAGCGGGCGCTGTACTGACGCCGGTCCTGCGGACGCGGCCCTGGCAACTTTTAAATGGCCAGCCTGCCCCCCGGGAAAAGCAGAGGGATCCTCTCTTCTGGAGTCTTCCATTCGAAGGTAACTGACACACAGGCTTACACTTAAGAGTTAACGGTCCGATTCCACAACAAAGACTGAGCTAGTCTGCACATATTTATTTTTCACATACTTCCTGGGCTACCATTTGAGCAATGAGGAAAACAACAGTATTGACCCTACTAACGTGAAACCTACTCACGTGAAATAGGTGTTTCTGATTCTGGCGACCCCTAAAGGGTGGACGAAAGCGTAAAGGTCAGTAAGACCCACCACATACATGATATACTTAAAAGTGAGATGTTCAGGCTAATGAAATTCCTCGTTAACTATGAGGTTCTGGTGAGGAAAAACAAACAGCAGTCTTAAACCTTTCTAAGGTATACAAACCTGTCCTCGACTTTGGGAAGCAGAGTAATACTGAACAAAATTGAGTATTTCTTTGACAAGATCCTAGGGTACTTTAAGTTCGCCCTTCCAGCAGTGGTGGCTGTATTTGCACTACAGATGAAAAACGTGTAAAAGATGAGACAAGGCCACACTCGGAAAAATGGGAATTAATGCCAGTGAGGTTTCAAGGTGTCTTTGAAAAGGCAGTTTTGTTTTTTTTTTCCATTCTCAGTTGGTGACTAAATATTATCACATTTTGAAAAGTCACATTTGTCACTGAAGAAGAGACCTTGCTACAGAATCTTTCTCCCTAGGCCCTAAAAATTAGAGAAAGAATTCAGTTTGCAAAAGTAGTACCAGGCAGCAAAACAAAACAATGAACAACAAAGGCTACTTTGTTTCAGAAGGCAATTTACAAAGCACCTAAAATGTGCCAGGCACTGTACTGAGGAACTGCACATAAAATAACTCATTTGCATTCTCATTTTCAGATTTGGAAATGGAATTCCCAAACATATATTAATTTGCTCAGGGTCAAGATAGCAGAGTTTAGGTCCTGACTGGTCTGACCCAAAAGCTTGTATTCTTTCCTTTGTACATTCATTATTCATTTATTCAAGTATTTATTAACTGTCTACTAAATACCAAGCACTATGCTAGAAACAGACGCTACAAAAATAAGATACTTACTTGAGGAGCTCCAGTCAAGTAAATATATAATCAGACAAGTAAATATATAATGATACAATGTCATAAGCGCTGCAACAGCAAGGAACTCCTAGACTAGGAGGGACATTAACTCAATTTTGAAGGGTGGAACCTGGGATTGCGAAATGGTTAGCAGTCATCCAACACAGCAATCCTGAGAACTTTATCTAACAGAATGGCAATGGGGAATCTGTGTGCTGGCTTGGAGGAGACAGACAACTGAGATACAGGAAGTAAAAATGACAGGACTTGATTAAAAATGGGGCTGAGGAAGAACGAACCAGAGGCAGCTCCCATGTTTCCGGCTTGAATTATCCAACAGGTAACTTTGAGTTGAATCGGTAACTCGGTTCTAGGCACTTTGGTTTAGAAATGCCTCTGATGTATCCATATGTAAATGTCCGAAAGGCAGCTGGATACAACTGGTTCATAGCTCAGAAGATCCAAAGTGGATATACCTGAATCATCATGGATTTCTGGGTTGAAGGAGTGGGAATTCTCCAGGGAGAATGCTGAGTGAGAAGGCCACCCACAGAAACCTAGGGAATACTAACATGCAAAGCACAGGCAGAAGGAAAAGATGCTTTAGAAGAAGACTGAGGAGGAGTTGCTATACAGGAAAGAGAAGCCAGAAGAGGGAGGCACCATGGAAATCACAGAGAAGCATTCCAAAAAGCAAGCAGTAGTCAAATGCCAGACCCTTTAAAAAGACAAGCAAGATAATTTAAAGATGTTCTCTGATTAGCAACAAGGAGATATTGGCAAGAATGGTCTCAGTGGACTAGTTGAGGAATAAAGAAGTAGAAACAGAAGGTATCACATTTTCAAAAATGGAACTGGAAAGGGATGTAGGGAGATAAAAGCTACAAGGGAGAATTCAGAAGAAGAGAGTAGCTGTTTTTGAAGATAGGAGACAGATGCCTCCAACAAAAGGAAAAAAAGATAAAAATCGGAATGAGGGACTAGTAGGGAGTTGGCAGCATGTACAATGTTCGCCTAACGCTTGACAATAAATTTTGCTCAGAATAGAGATGAGAGAGAGAAAGGTGAAGGCCTGAAAGATACAAACATTGCAAATGAAAAAGAGAGGGATTAAAGGACTCTGAACAGCTCAGGAAGCTAAATGAGTATTAGAAACCATGACTTTATAGAGTTATCAGTCCACATGAGGGCATGGATTCTCTCCAAAGACTTTCACATCTGGTCCAGAGTAGCAAGTACCTTTGGTTGGTTCCAACTGAGAGTCTGAATTGTTCCATTACACCACAAGCTTGGCATCACTATCTTCCCAACCATACATTTGGGTTACATCCCTTTAGCAGTGAGGAGATTTAACATTTCATAAGTGAGTTTACACTAAACACTGATTAGACTCATAATATCGAGGGGAGCTCAATAATACACAGACCCAGAGGGCACCAATGATGACTTCTGAATGACATTTTAACCACTTCTGATACCAACCTCTGGTGAGAACCGTAGAAAGAATGATTCATGAAACCAGTTTCTATCCTTTTGGATGGAACTCTCAAAACAACGTTAAAGAAAAACCACAGCCTTCACATTCTATTATAGGATGTTTCCCAAGCATATCATAAAACACACTGTAAAGGGGCTTCCCTGGTGGCGCAGTGGTTGAGACTCTCCCTGCTAATGCAGGGGACATGGGTTCGAGCCCTGGTCTGGGAAGATCCCACATGCCGTGGAGCAACTAGGCCCATGAGCCACAACTACTGAGCCTGGGCATGTGGAGCCTGTGTTCCACAAGAGAGGCCGCGGTAGTGAGAGGCCCGCGCACCGCGATGAAGAGTGGCCCCCACTTGCCACAACTAGAGAAAGCCCTCGCACAGAAATGAAGACCCAACACAGCCAAAAATTAATTAATTAATTAATTTAAAAAAAATACAGTAAGGTTGCCTTTAGTAGATCAATCACAAACTTTACAGCTTATCTTATATATTGCCGGGTTTTTTCCGACAACATAAGTTGTGTTATTTCAAGTAAAGTACACCTTCATAATGCCTCATTTATGTAGAGGTCATGTGGATACCTGGAATATCTAGGGTGTATCAGAGAATCTCCAAATAAGCAAAGAACATACCAGAAGGCCCCACACCCTAAAGCCTGTGCTCATTGTCAAGCCAAGTTTCTCACACTAAGCCAGCTTACTCTTACTGTGGACATAATTTTACCAAGTTTGGTAACTGGTTTTCTTTTTAACAAACAGGAGATTAGTATGAGTAAATCAGAAGGGATCAGTATTCCGCTGCTAGAGACAAGCACCCAGTTGGTCTAAAGAACAGGAGAGAAGAAAATTTTAGAACCATAAGGAGTAAAAAGGAATTCGAAAAGCATTAGCAGGATTGGGCCATTTAATCAAAAAGGAGTCCTGTAAACATTATCCCCTGACGGTATCTCTGTATTAAGGCAAAGAGTAATTACAAACATACAAAAGGACAATCCTGACACACCCAGAAGAGATCAAGTATGAAATCTTCAGTTTAAGAAGTAAATGTGTAAGATTCAGAGTAACTGTCCTCAAAAAAGATTAGAATAAAAACGTATTTTCTGCCGCTGGGGCTGGGGTCACTTACACCTATCGGGTCCCCATTCTGTGCCAGGTGCTATGCAGTTTTGCCAATCGGATCTCACTTACTTCTTAAAACACTCTTTTTTGGTTGGTCACCACTTTGAAAAGGAGATTGTGTTTTACTGAGGTGAAGACAGAGATTACATAGCAGAACCAGGAAATGGACTCAGGTCTATGTGCGTTCAAGCTTATCATTGCTCTTCTAATAAAGTTTTTGGATAACGAAAATAAAATTTATGATGCCTGATACATAAGGCATTACAGTGCACAATTATCCCACTCTGACCTCAATTAAGCGATTAAATTCCTATGTTGTGATTCTTAACTACTTGATAAGACCCACTTCAATGATGCCATTTACCTTTCAAATATTTTTTAGGCCTTCTCATCGTCTATAATTGTATTTCTCAGAGGGAAATCCATGGATTTCTACTGAGGGCCCCACAGGGTTGATATTTCATAGAACTACTAAAAAGAAAAATCTTAAAATACTCTAAAAACAATGAATGCCATTTACTAAATGAATACTTTGTGCTCTTGTGATATGCTAATATGGTCTATATACCTATTATTCATATACATACATCTGATCTCCACACCCAACCATCAGGTGTTCACATATCTTTATTCTTCAGAAACTTGCCCAAGGTCCTACAATTGGTTAGGGAAAGACTGAGACTTAAAAGAGGTCCATTAGACTTTCAGACCAGGGCTCTTAATGACTTTCTACATGGTCTCTCTTATATGAAAGATGAAGGTATCAAAGTTCAGAGAACTTAAGTAGCCCATCATCTCTTAAATAATAAGTAATAAGGATGGAAACACAACACAATCATTCCACAGTCAAATACATTTTCTTCAGACAACACCACCTCCTCCCAAAACAAGATAAAACCAATGTTAAAGACACAGAAGCTCCAAGATGCCATCAGAGAAAAGGGGTCACAAGTGTTAATTAGACAGCATCCTACAATAACAACCGTGGACTTACACTCAGGGCTTACTATGTGTCAGAAACTATGCTAAGCATTTTGCTTACAATTATCTTACTTAATCCTGATGACTAATTTTAAAGGCGTAAAGAGGTTAATTAGGCTAAACTTTAGGCTAATATTCTTGCACATGTAAATTTACACACAGAGGTGATTACCTAGGCTATTTTTTTTTAATCTGTTAAAGATTAGGATATGTTGGCTTCTTCAGAAATTAAAGTACTTCTAATCTAGTGTTCACCTTAAAACTATACAACCCGAGAACAAAAAAGTTATCAATACATTCATCAGATACCACACAAGAGATGTGAATTTAGTTTTACAAGGTAATATTACCTGAATCCTGTAACATCATAATTTGTTCTGTTCTGCAATGTTCTGCAATTCTATCATCCTATTTAGATTTATTTAGGTCACTAAATCATTCCTCATTTAAACAAGCTAGAATATGAAATTTGCAAAGCACCAAAAATAGAAATGCTGAGAAAGGATATTTTCAAACACCATTAGGAGAATCAACCAGTTAACATGTTTAATGAAAAATTATGTTTTCCCATGGTATTTAATAGAATTCTGTTGAAAGACTTTCTGTAAGTTTGTTTTAAATGAATTCAGATTATTATTACATATTTTTTCTTATTCTCCAAATAAAATAATTATGGAATTTGTGGTATACATAACAAACAGAGCATTTTCAAAATTTCACATGAATTCACAAGGCTTCTTATTTTAATGATGGGAAAATAAAATTTTAGATCCTTACATATAAGAGAAACATATATAAGACCATTTTCATCTATCTTGTTTTAACACCAAAACCTAATCTCTAACCAAAAGGCACAAATCAATTGTAACAATAAGAAAGTCAGTGACCTTGGAGAGTATTGTGCTAAGTGAAGGAAGTCAAACAGAGGAAAAACAAATACCATATGATTTTACATACATGTGGAACCTAAAAAAAAAACAAAGAAATTCGGTGTCTTAATCTAAAAAGCTGAAGATTAAACATGTGTAGAAATTAAATGCAAAACAAAGCCTATTACTACTTGGCTTGCATTAAAATCATGAAAACGAAGGAAAAAACATAAAAAAGAAAAATCTTAGTTCAGGCAAAACACACCTGGGGCTTCCCTGGTGGCGCAGTGGCTGAGAATCTGCCTGCCAATGCAGGGGACACGGGTTCGTGCCCCGGTCTGGGAAGACCCCACATGCCGCAGAGCAACTGGGCCCGTGCGCCACAACTACTGAGCCTGCGCGTCTGGAGCCTGTGCTCCGCAACAAGAGAGGCCGAGACAGTGAGAGGCCCGCGCACCGTGATGAAGAGTGGCCCCCGCTCTCCGCAACTAGAGAAAGCCCTCGCATAGAAATGAAGACCCAACACAGCCAAAAATAAATAAATAAATTTATATAAAAAAAGAAACCACACCTTAATGACTTTTCAGTCCTTAGAAAAGGAGTTACTAATGGATGGCATACCACTTTTACTTATATTTGGAAGATCAAATGGCAAATTTTTAAATGGGAGAGAGCGAGCAGCAAAGAGCACAAAAAAATATTTAATCCATTAAGCTGAGTTCACATAGGTAAGTATGATAACAATCTATTTTCTAAATAAAAGTATATATTTTTCATATAGAGACCTTTTGTTCCTAGAATACTTTCATAGTCCGTCTTATCAAAATGTCACGACAACCCTGAGTAGATCAACTTTAAACATACTTGTTAAATATGGGTACATAAACAAATTAAATGATATGAACAGAAGTTATTTCAGAATTATCCTGCTTAATCAAGAATAAATAAGTTCTAACTTTTGGTGAAAAATGAAACTGTCGTTGCCTTTATTAACTCTATTTTCTCCTACCTTTGGACAGTTTGAAAGCAATGATGTATTGGATGATCAAGTGTTGACACCCAAACAATTATTTAAAAAATTCAGTTGCAAACTACCTACCCCTTCTTGTTTGGTGAAGAGATTAAGGCAATCACTCAAAGCTACACAAGTTTCTCTAGAAGCTTCAGAGACAACTTCAACTTTCTGAAGGAATGATGGAAGCATTTCTATAAATAAAAAAATAAATAAAATGAGTAGGATTTTAAGTAACCTTAACGTAAACTAAGACCATAAACGTATTTTTATATCTACTAACCTCATGTTTCCTTCTAGCTGCCTTAATAAGCAAAGCATATGGTATATTCCTTGGGCATCATAATTAAGCACCTACTTTATGCAGGGCACATAAATTAGTACAGAAAAAGAAAGAACAAAGCCTTGACTTAGAAAAGCCTATATCCTAAAAGGAGAAGAGCCAGGACCTATTAAAAAAAAAAAGGTTCATAGGAATAAATAATATAATGTTTAAGAAAAACAGCTGTCAAGAAGGACTGATATCATTACTTATAAAACATTAACATTTCCTTTCATGATATTCATTACTAGATAAGTAATTTTATTCAAAGGCAAAGTGCTAAAAAGAGACAAAAATAATCCTGTAGTTGACAATGATGGCTAACGGATCTGAAGGCGGCATTAACTCAACTTCCCCTACTTTTTTTTAAATCTCATTAATAGGTTTTTAATACGATTTCTAAAAATTTATTTATTTATTTTATTTATTTATTTTTGGCTGCATTGGGTCTTCCTTGCTACGTGCGTGCTTTCTCTAGTTGCGGTGAGCGGGGGCTACTTTTCATTGTGGTACGTGGGCTTCTCATTGCATTGGCTTCTCTTGTTGCGGAGCACGGGCTCTAGGCACGCAGGCTTCCACAGTTGTGGCTCGCGGTCTCTAGAGTGCAGGCTCAGGAGTTGTGGCGCACAGGCTTTGTTGCTCCACAGCATGTGTGAACTTCCCGGACCAGGGCTTGAACCCTTGTCCCCTACATTGGCAGGCAGACTCTTAACCACTGCGCCACCAGGGAAGCCCTCCTCTACTTCTTATTTGGATAAATGTTTCATATAAATAGGTCTTTCACTCTCAAAAATATGTCCCTGTCAAGGTCCAGCATCTTTCAGTATATGTTAAATTGGGAAATAAACGATAATATCAGTATCTCCCCTGGACCCTTAAAGAAAATCTTAATCCACTTTACCATTACGGAAAACAAACAAACAAAACAAAATTAACATAACGTTGGCAAGAGAAAGCTGTAAAATACACACAGGTCACTTAAGTGAAATGTCACATCCTGTCCAGACTAATGTGACAGAAATGTACTTAGTTGAAATAGCTTGGGATTTTATGTTGATTATACATTAGATCCTTTACATCTGTCCCTTCCATCAAATAAAAAAAATTAAGAAAGCTTTAAGAAAAAATAACTTAAAAGAGAAAGACAATTAAATCTGTAGCATCCTATGTATTTTAAGTAATTTTGATTTACCTAAAACACTATTCTTAAAACATGGTAAACAAGGTCAATAAACAAAGAATCAGGTAAATCCAAATGCCAGCAATTTGCAATGAGTAGGCCATAAAACAGTGGGTCCCATCAAGAAACAAAAGTTTTCAAATGGGAAATGGAAAGAAAAATACAATCTACAGAGAACATAGGACCAATTATTTAGCCATTATTCTAAGTGATAAAGTTGTATTGCTCTGTTTTGTTCTTTTCTAAATTTTCCAAATTTTTTATATGAACATGATTTATTTTAGCAAAGACAAGTCCTTTTCTTGGAAATATTATTTCTCAAAACTCATAAGTCAGGGCTTCCCTGGTGGCGCAGTGGTTGAAAGTCTGCCTGCCAATGCAGGGGACACGGGTTCGTGCCCCAGTCCAGGAAGATCCCACATGCCGCAGAGCGGCTGGGCCCGTGAGCCATGGCCACTGGGCCTGCGTGTCCGGAGTCTGTGCTCCTCAATGGGAGAAGCCACAACAGTGAGAGGCCCACATACCGCAAAAAAAAAAACAAAAAACCCAAAAAACCTCATAAGGCAAAAGTGGGCAACAAAAGGAAAAGGTCGGGGACTTCCCTGGTGGCACAGTGGTTAAGAATCCGCCTGCCAATGCAGGAGACACGGGTTCGAGCCCTGGTCCAGGAAGATCCCACTTGCTGCGGAGCAACTAAGCCCGTGCACCACAACTGCTGAGCCTGAGCTCTAGAACCCATAAGCCACAACTACTGAACCCATGTGCTGCAACTACTGAAGCGTGTGTGCCACAACTCCTGAAGCCTGTGCGCCTAGAGCCCATGGTCCGCAACAAGAGAAGCCACTGCAGTGAGAAGCCCGTGCACTGCAACCAAGAGTAGCGTCCACTCGCCACAGCTAGAGAAAACCCGTGTGCAGCAACGAAGACCCAACACAGCCAAAATTAAATAAATAAATTTATAAAAAAAGAAAAATAAAGGAAAAGGTCAGAGTGAATGAAAGTAATAAGTCTTTCATTAATATCTGGATATAAACACCAAATGACATTTTATCATATTTTTCATCTTATGGAATAGAATTTCCTAGCTATTCTTAATAATACCCAAATAATTGAAAACTACTATATTCTACAATAATTTTGACTTTACATACTGTTTCTTTTTGAATCTTTGATACACACTGTGAAGATTTATTCTGTACTTAGTTGCTAAACAGCAAAAGAGAGTACCATATGCTAGATGCCATGTGACTTAAATAGTACCTCAACAGATGTCTTACACAGAGCTGGGGACCAGGGATGTGAGGAGATGCACAAGAAAAAACAGACACAGCCTCTGCCTTCCAGAAATCATCTGGGTAATCTAGAAATTTTCCATTTTCATGGCACAAAGGATAGGAAGATGGTAGCACAGCCATTCATGGCTCCATTTCTTTTTATTAAATGCCATCACATGCTTAACCATCTCCAGTTTTGTCTATGTTTTAGATATCTCACTTAATATACTTGTTGATTAGCATAAAACAAACATTAAATCTCTAAATAAATTTTAAGTTTACAAATTTTTAAACAAAATTGACTCTGCAAGCTTTCAAAAGATATTCTAAGAAATATATATTAAGACAAGTTTATAAGAACCTATTATTCAGAGTGTGTCAAATTCTTCTGTCCAAAACAGAGTCAAAAGTTACGTAACTTGTCTGACAAGCTAGTATTCAAACGAGATGTCGGAATTAATATTAACTTGCACCGTGGGACGGTGTAAAAATCGTGGACTCTGGCAAATACTCTGGGCAGTGCTGCATATCAGGGACAGTCGGTTCACACTGGCGTGCCTCTTATACAATGTCGTCTGCATACTGGTTACATAAAAGGAAAACTGCTAAGCTTCTAGAAAAGTTACCAACTGGGAAATCACTGCAAATATGTTTTAGCCAACTAATATTTAGAGACTGAGCCATAATAAATAAAATCAAGAAGGCCAGTATGTTAACATATCTGGCCTACTCTGAGAACTGGACACTGTTAATTTGAAAAAAAAAAAGTTATTTTTTGTACTAAAAATATTGTTGAACTCGGGAAAGATGCTGGAAGATCATATGTGAAAAGCTTAACTTTAGAGACATGTATAAAAAGCTCACCATCTGTCGTTTTCATGATTACACTGTACAATTTTTAATTGGGTAAGTTTTAAAACCAGTGGGGAAGAGCTTGTTTCTTGTTGTTAACAAACTAAACCCTAACACAGAAAACTTCCATTGTTCTCCTTATATAGAAAAAGTCCACACTCCTTAGACTAACATTTAAATCGTTCCATAAACAGTCAGCTTCAGCCAGACGGTTTTCCTGGAACTCTTTGTTTTCCTAGAAATATTAACCTATTATATTTTACTGCTTCTAAACCTTTGTTAAAGATGTTCCATCTTCCGTGAATAATGGAAATAATAATTAATCATATACAGAAGTTTCCCCACTTAACTAAAACTTTTTTTTTTCAAGGCCAAGTTTAAATCCTCCCCATTGAGCCGTCCTTAAATATCACTGTGGGATGTGACCTCTCCTCCTGGACTCCAAAAGTAGCCACATCCACTTGTAATAGAGAACATGGGTAGTACGTATGCTGAATCTCTGCTACCCTCGGTAAACTCTAAACCTCTTTAAGCCCCCAAATACCATGCACTGAACTTTGTACAAAGAAAAGACTCAAATGCTAAAAGACTAAGGAAAATAATAAAAATATTTTATTCCCATGGCTTACATAGAAAATCCAAATAGTTCTGGATTATTTAATTTTACATCAAAAGAATTACTGTATTTTAGTGTAAAAATATATAAGATACAAACATTTTCATTTATATTACTACAGGTTGGCTAATTAGGGCAGATCAATAAATTATTTAAAACTACATTTTCTTTTTACTTGAGGCATAAGAAAATATAGTTTGCTTGTTTTTCAACATTCACTCAAATATTTCTATCACTGGGGATAAGATATTTAAAAAAAAATAAACTGGATGAATGGCTTTTCATTTCCTCTACCTAGTCCTTCTGGGAACAGTGCTGCCTTAAGTGTGTGTGTTTTTTTTTTTTTAAAGTAAACACAAACAGCAGAGAGAATAAACAGTCCCAAAACTATCAAGTGACAAAGCTAAGGTCATAGGAAATGAAGAAAATATCAAAATAAGACAATTTCTCTCTTGTGGTGGAAAAAGTGCAGTGCATCTGACTACGTGCATGAGAGACATGATCTAACCTGCATGAGAAGAGGTGTTTTTAAAGTTATCTCGTAATTGGAATTATATAAATGCCTCAAGAAAATCAGTACTCTCTCCTCAAAATGGAGAAAAAGATGTCTGCACATAAAAATCAACTATTCTTCTAGAAAACTTCTACTACATAAAGCCGTAACTTAAAAAAAAATCGAGATTGGTAACGTTATATAAGATGTAAGAATATAAATTTATCTGTTTCTTGTTCAAATTAAGATGATTAGCTTGAAATCAGTCACCCACTAAACAAGTACCACTGACCATTCGATCTGTATGTCTACATCTATACAACTTAACACTAGTTGCAACAGAAGTATAAAATATATAGCTCAGAACAGCATGTGTTAAATGAGTTAAAGCATGAGGTAAATAAGAATAAGAAGATAATAAAAGGGATGTTATAAGATATAAATAGCAAACAAATTGTACATACATAAAAAATGTTACATATTCAGAGAAAAGTGTTACCATTATGGGATGCAGTAATAAAGTGAAGTTTGATAAAAGTAATGGGATTTGAGCCTGATCTTGAAGAATATGCTTTTTTATTGTTAAATACAACGCCCAATAAAATGAACATACCCAAAATATCTGTAACTATTATTTTCAGATAGTACTGAAAATACTGGTCCTGAGAGGAAGAGAGTCTCAGAATTATGAGAACTCGTTAGAGGATTTGCATCTACCATTTATCGAGTGGCTACCATGTGGCAAGCACTACACTCCAGGTGCTGGAGATAGGGCGTAAGTAACTGAGAAACAGTTTTTGTCCTTACAAAACTTGCAGTCTAGCAAGGAAAACAGAAAATAAAACAATTATTATTGAATGAACAGTACTGATCAGAGGGTGTCTTTAGAATAGTAAGAGGGAAAAACATATTTGTTGGAAAAAATAAATTGAATTAATTTAAAATTTTAGAAAAGAGTGTACCAGTTAGGAAGACCTTTTGGGGTCAAAACAGGGAAGAAGCCAGCAGAACTATGAAATATATTTTGCATTCTTTTGCAAATAAGAGTGAAGGGAGGGCTTCCCTGGTGGTGCAGTGATTAAGAATCCGCCTGCCAATGCAGGGGACATGGGTTTGAGTCCTGGTCCGGCAAGATCCCACATGCCGCAGAACAACTAAGCCCGTGTACCACAACTCCTGAGCCTGTGCTCTAGAGCCCAAGAGCCACAACTACTGAGCCCACACACCTACAGCCCGTGCTCCGCAACAAGAGAAGCCACTGCAATGAGAAGCGTGCGCACTGCAACGAAGAGCAGCCCCCACTCCCTGCAACTAGAGAAAGCCCACACACAGCAACAAAGACCCAACGCAGCCAAAAATAAATAAAAAATAAAAATAAATAAATTTATAAGAAAAAAAGGTGAAGGGAGGCAAGGAGGAAGATCTTATTGATTAAAATCTCCATCAAAGGCTGTGACTGGGGAGTTCCCTGGTGGCGCAGTGGTTAAGAATCTGCCTGTCAATGCAGGGGACACAGGTTCGAGCTCTGGTCCGGGAAGATCCCACACACCGCGGAGCAACTAAGCCCGTGCGCCACAAATACTGAGCCTGCAAGCCAGAGCTACTGAGCCTGAGTGCCACAACTACTGAGCCCGCATGCATAGAGCCCGTGCTCCATGACAAGAGAAGCCACTGTAATGAGAAGCCTGTGCACCGCAATGAAGAGCAGCCCCCGCTCGCCACAACTAGAGAAAGCCCGCACACAGCAATGAAGACCCAACGCAGCCAAAAATTAATCAATTAATTAATTAGGAAAAAATAAAGGCTATCATTGGATTTGCATCACTCCTCACTGTACTGTCCTGGCAATGAGCTCCTAACCTTCTTTGTGGTAGTGATCTTGTGAGAAAAAACAGTCAACAAAAGATTCAGGTAGAGTCACATGTGACCCAGGGAGCTCTGTCTCCAGCAAAGTCAAGAGAGAGGCACTAGTAGGGTCTGTGCCCCAACAAATAAGGTGAAGAGTGAGAGAATTTGATGATGTTTTCTCCTATAGACTGGGCAAAATAAATACGAGTAATAAATCACTTAGTTTCATAACCTCTTTGCATCTCTATTTGACTCCTCAACCTGGCTGTCTGAAAGGAAGCCTGGACCCAGGACAGCAGCTCCCTCGCCAGTGCCCTGTATGACAGACCTGGGCATGAGCAGCTGTAGTGGCCTGAGCTCTGCTTGCTCTTCCCGCCCCTTCTAAGACCTGAGGAGGCTGGGTCTGTCCAGAGGGGAAGATGGAAACACAAAGTGCTACAGTAAAAGGGATTAGTGCCATGACAGGGAAAGTGGAGGGTGGTTTGGAAACACATAGTAAGAACACTTAGGCCCATCTTAGAGAAGCCAAGAAGTTTCTAGAAGCTACACTTAAAAGATGAGGAAAAGCTAGTACTTCACACAATGGGAGCAAGACCCTAAAGCATGAGAAAAGTTCAGTGCTACTGAACACTAAGAGGAAGGAAGAGGTGAGAGGTGAGACTGTTGATGCGAGCAGACACAGGTCAAGGTAGAGTGCAATTACCCTAAGACACTGGAGGCCACAAGACCTGATCTGTCTTTAGAGGCCCCTCTCAAACCACACCGTGGAACACTCCCTGGAGGCAGCATGGCCAGACAAGAGGGGCTGCAACCTACAGGCAGGACGGCTGTGGCCTACGTCAGTGTACTGACGGGGGGACAGAGAAGGGGACAATGGAGAGACAAAGGAGACACAGAACGTGCTGCGCAGGAAGGATGCGCTCCAAGGTTAAGATGACTCCAAGGTTTGGGCTCAGGAAATTGTATCAAACGGTCATGTGTTCTTTCAGATGAAAAATACCAGAAAGAACCTCGGGACGAGAAAAGAGAAGAAAAAATTGACAGGAAAAATAAAGAGGATTTCTTTGTTGCGAGCTGGAAACGTCAGCCTTGCATCAATCCCACCGTCCCCTCGAACTTCTGAACGGGAGACTGTAAGGATTTGAACAGCACCTCAACTACAGCAGCCAAGGGACTGTCCTCAACAAATTCTACCTTTCACTGTAGATGCAGATCTAGGGATGAAAATGAAAAACCTTTTCTAGCTCATAGATCAAAAGTTCAGGAGTAAATATAGATTTCTCCATTTAGTCCAGACTCATTATTTTCTAAGAGCAGTCTCTAGAGCCAGGGTGCCCAGGGGCACACACTGTCTGGTTTTTTACTAGCTGTGTGACCTAAGACAAGTTACCTAAGCTCTCTGTGTCCCTGTTAGCTTATTTATAAAATGGACATAATAGTTGTTATGTGCTAACGCTGAGTTGTTATAAGGAATAAAAGAGTTAATACATGCAAAGTATACAGAACATGCATAAAAAAAGGCTGTATGTGGCTGCTGTTATTCTAGACGATACAATTTGTGGATTACTGATATATTTTACATTAGAAAGTGCATGGGACACTTGTGGTACCTGGCTTACTAAGTCGATGGAGAAACATCCCTCTAACCCCAACCCATAAAGATGTTGATAAAATAATAATAATTAAATAATATATAGCAGAGTTTGAAGGAACAAAATCCCAGATATGCTGGAAACCCACCGAAAAGTCAAGGCTGACAGAAGAGGCGCATGCCAGTGAGGGCATGGTAGGGAAGGCCAAGCACAGGGACGTAAAGCAGGGGCTGAAAGCTGCGCCTTCACACCTACATGAGGGGGAGATGTGGCTCTGGCCTCACCAAACAGAGCAAGGCCTTGACCCCCAGTGAAAGCAGAAATGGGCTCAGGGAAGCAGTGAAGAAGGGCATCTTCTGCCTAGTACTGTGGGTGGGAATCATGAAAACCAGAAATCCCTAGCTCATGCTGCATCTAGATATGCAATCCAATTTTAAAACTATTACATCAACAGAAGCAGACACAGAACTACTGTGCAGGGACACTTCCATAATCCAGGAGGCAGAACAAAACAAGCTCTCAATAAAAAGCTAAAATCCACCGTGACGGAAACAATCCATCCCAAGGGACAGTTAGCCACAACAACTTGAGATGTAAGAACATGCTGAAAAGGGCTTTAACTTTACACGCTTAAAATGATGAGAGATAAAGTTCGAAATGTATGTAACATGAAAGAGCAGGCTTCTATGGAAAAAACTAAAACTTTAAAACCAGCACCTAGAATTTCTAGAATTACGAAATACAATTAGGATTAGAAAGTCAAAGGATTAAACAGCCAAAAGAGATCGAACTGAGAAAGAAACTGAAACTAGAAAACAGATCTGAGGAAACTGCTCAGAATGTAACAGAAAAACAGAAAGAGAATGAGGAACTAAGAGGTGGGGAGTAAATAAGAAGGTTCCACACATACCCACGAGGAGTTTCAGCAGAACGGATGAAGAAGCACAGTGTGAGGAGAGAACGGTGAAGAACTTTCCCAGATTGAAGAAAGAACGAATGAGTCTTTGAATTAAAAACCACCTCAAGCAGCAGATATCAAGACAGATTAAAACTGCAAAACACCAAAGACAAAGTGGAGATCTTTGAAAAGCCGTAAGTGAACATAAAAAGAAAAAAAAAAAGACTGTTCACCAAATAATCATCATTAGAATATCAGAAGCCAGAAGAACTTGGAATCACATCTTCAAAATGCTAATGGACAGTAACTGTAACCCAGTGGGGGTAAAAAAAAAAAAAAGATTTAGATGAGAGAGAAATTCTACCACCCACAGATCCTCAGTGAAAGAACTACTCACAAGTCTGCCTCAGGAAAAACACTGAATCCACGGGAGAAGAGTAGGATATAAAAACCAATGGCACTGACTGCGGAACCCCTATTGGTAAAAGAATGCAAAACGCTCTCCAGTGTGGACAGCTTCTTCCCCAATTTGTTTGTCTCTAGAAGGTCTCACCGAATTGTACAATCTGTTCACTCATTAACTTGACAGAACAAATGCAGTACTTGTTTCTCCCTGAGTTCAACAGAAATAAGTTATAAATTTATTAACTAAATACATTATTCATTTTATTCACTCACAATGCGTGCGTGTGTGTGTGTGTGTGTGTGTGTGTGTGTGTGTGTGTGTGGATGGGAGGGGAGGATGGGTAGGAAGGAGAGGGGGAGAAAGAGGCAAGCGAGTACAAGCACCTACCACATGCCGTGCACTGTTTAGGAGCTGAGGATAATCGGTGAATAAAACAGACCAAAGTTCCTCCCTTCGTGGAGTTTATATTCCAAAAGGAGAGGCAGACAATCAACTCCACACACATATATAGGAAGGTTGATGAGTGACAAAGAGAAGAATAACACAAGGAAGGGGAGAGCCAGTGCGGGAGCTGGAAGTTTAGCTGGGACTTGGCATCAGTAATGTCCTGGCAGGAAGAGCCAGCAAAGTCAAAGTGTAACTGAAAGGAATTTTACAAATAGATGACGCACAACGATGAGCCTGAGCGAACTAACAGAGAGGCATGCAGCACAGTTACTACCCTGGCACAGCGGGGCCAAGGGAAGGCACAGGAGGAGCTGGAGTCACAGAATGGGGCCCTGGGCCGGGTGGAGCCCAGCAGCAGGGTTAGACCACAGCTTGCAGCAGGGAGCGGGGTAACCCCGACCTCCTCCTCCTCCCACCCCTCCACCCATCTCCACACAGGACCTCCCATTTGCTGGACCCAATCAGAGGGCCAAGGGCAAAGAAGCCCTAGTAATACTCCTAAAGTCGACAGTGATCATGGGCCCAGGGCACCAAGCAGGGCAGAGAACAGCCGTGGAGGAGCAAACCAGTGCAGGCAGCAAGAAAGGGCCTCAGTCGGAAGGTTCTGCTGGAGTAGAGACCTGGGGAGGGAGGGCGAACCCTGGAGTAAAGCCTTACAGGCAGAGGGGCCAGAACACCCACCCAGGCCCAAGGCAGCTTTGAGGGACAGCAAGAAGGCCAGGGAGGCTGGAGAGAGGCAGGTAGGGAAGGACTCTGTCTTTCACTCGAAGTGAGAAGACCTGGAAGCAAATGCATGTTTTGAGCAAAGGACATCAACCCACTGATGCTTTAGAAAGATCCCTGGGGCAGGGACTGTAGGCACAAGGGTGGGATCTGAGTCAGGAGGCTGTTTTAATAGTGCATGTAGGAGACGAGGGTGGCTTGGACTGGGGTGGCAACAGTGAAGGTGGTGATAAGAATATTTACTCAAAGCCTAGAATTTTGAGGCGAGTGTTAAGTGGGTTGAATCAAAGTGCTTTTCCTTTTAAGATTTTCTTCTTTTAGATAACTGAAAACATGCAAATGTCTTTAACCAGGGATTTACTATATACACTTAGCAACATGCAATAGAGTGCATGCATTAAACTTGGCATGTAAAGTAATACATCTTTTTTGGGAAGTAACTTAGCAGTATATATCAATAGGCTCAAAAATGTTAATCTACTTTCACCCATTAATCCCACTTCCAAGAATCCTATGGTAATAAAGTGATGTGATTAAATATAAATACACAATACAACATTATTTATAATAGTCAAAACCTGGCTGCTACACCTAAGGGTAAATTTAAGGTTGTCGGGGAGAACAGATTGACTGCATGGCTTTCAGGATGTCTTCCAAAAGTTTTATAAGTTTGAGTGATTTTATTTGTTTTTGCAACCAGGCTTTTGGTAAAGATAAAATAGTAGAGATTTCAAAACAGCATTCTTTGCACCTTGAATGATGTGTTGCCGATGTCAGATACATAAATTTGTCATTAATCCAGGCAGAACTTAGGTTTAAGGTCCACTCATGAAAACAAAAGCATTATTTTAATAGAGGACATTTCAGACCAAAGACACAGTGTGTGGTCAAAAGTGTTTACGGGGGTCACAGGGGAGAAGAATTGTAAATAAAGCTAAAAAAATCAGTTTGTGATCGGGCTATGAAGGTCCTTAAATGCCAGGATAAAGAGTTTTGCATTTTATTCTGTAGTTTCAAGGACACTTAAAAGATTTTCTCAACAGAAAAAAAAAAATTTATAATAATTTTTTTTTAAAGTAACTAAAATTAATCTGGCAGCAATAATGCAGTATTTCACAGAATTTGAGTTGGAAGAGTTCCTGAAAGGCTTCCGATTCAATTCCCTTTAAGGATGGAATGCAGGAGGTTCCCAAAGGCAGGGAGACTAAAGGACAGGCTGCTGCAGTGATTTGGATTGAGGTGGTGCAGAACAGAACAGGTACTGCAGAAGACGCAATAAGGAAGAAGGGCGTTGAGTCTTAAAGTTCATGTTCATATAGTTTCATACTAAAATGTAAGACAGCTAACAATTTCAACCACAAGAGCTGGATTCTGCCCACAAACACTTTAGTTTTTCATCTTGAGAAGTCACTGGCAAACTATGTAGGCAGTTTGGAACAGGATGTGTATCTATCAGCTTCCTTTAATAAAACACATGGTACAAGATTATTCTGCACAATCCCTTGGCATTAAGAGCAGACTCAGTTACCTTCAAAACTCCAATTCCATTCATGAAATTCTCAACCCTATTTACTTAGTATTTACATAAAATGTAGTTTTATTTATCTACACCAATCTTTCAGAAAATAACATCTATAATTTCTGAACATAATTTCTATACATAATTGTTCAAGACCCACTGACTTTTACTGTAGATATATGAAATAGAATTGTCAGATCACAGTCAGATATTTCAAAGTTTCCCAGATGACAATGTCCAAAATGAAATCACTCTTGCGGTACTGAGTATCATGTATGTCTCTAAGAGCACAAATGATGCATGCCATCATTTATGAGTGACATGTCATACCAATGATCTGAACCAAGAGATCTGACTCAAGGTTTAAAAGAAAAAAACAATGTAATTTGGTTGTAGTTCTCATATAATTTCTTTCTTTGGTCCAAGTCAAAGAAATTAATCCTTATATTTCATCTCACTCTGTACAGTTTCTGTATCTTTTAAATGTTGTTATTATCTCTGCTTAGTTTTGATGGTTTTTGGTGAGGATGGTATTTTAAAAGCCCATTGATGGTCACAGTTGCATAGCTCTGTGAATATACTAAAAGCCACTGAATGGTATACTCCACATAGGTGAATTCTAGGCTTATGTGAATTATGTCTAATGAAGCCGTTATTATTTAAAAAGCCCATTGAGGATGAAGAGCCTTAAGTAATAAAATATTCTTGCTTGCAATTAATAATCAAAATGACTTGACTGCTGTCCTTCCCAAAGCTATCATCACTCATATAAATACGTGTTTGTTGAACTGAAGTAAAGGGATGCCCAAGGTATACCTGGACAGATACAGAACATTTATGTTCAGTTTACTCTAATATTAACATTTCTTCACATTCCCTGGGCACACATAAACTAGATCATGATTAAAATCAGTAGTTAATCATAAACTCATAGACAACTCAGCTGATTATATTTTAGTGGAGTTATTTATAAACACATCATAGCTAAAGTCTTAAAGCAACTGTTAAGAGTCTTAAGTCTAAGGAACATGATAACTGTTTAATTTATAAAGTAATCAATAATTTTTTCTCAAAACCTAATTTGTGTATCGGATTTTATATTGGGATTTTGTATTTTGTATTGGATTGTATTTTGATTTTTGGAGTATTTATAACTAACTCCTGATAATTCATAACTAAAGGAGAGTAAAGGCACAAAAAATTACCTTTGAAAGGGAGATTAATAATTAGACGAATTCACACATACATTCACAGAATGGCAAAAGACTACCAACCGCTTCATTTTATAGATAGGGAAAACAAGGCTCAGAGAAATTAAATGTTCTGCTCAAAAGTAACAACTAATAAGTGGCAGAACAAGGATTCAAACCCAAGACAATTTGACCACAAAATCCAAGTCTTCTGGGATTCATAAACAGTCTCACTACGTAGCCAAAACGAATTCACAGCCCCAAAAGGTTAACTTTAACTTTTTTAAATACAATTCTGAATTCAAACCCCAAAATTATCTAAACTGTATAGTCAACCAAAGGGTGAACATCTATGATAATGGGTTGTTCAAGAGTGGGGTGTGGGGTGTTTCTTTTTTACCTTTAGCCACGTCACACTCCTTAATCATTCTGAGAAAGTTGGAAATTTCCCTGTCTAGTCTCTGCTGGCATATCTGTGCTTTCTGGAAAAGGAAAAAAGAAGACGACAAAGTTAAACTAATAAAGGATTTTTACAGTACATATGCTTTAATGTTTCCATCAAAACTTTTACTTCGTAGGTTGATACACTGTAATAATTGAGACATATTCCTAACAGAGAGAAAAAGGTGAGAGAAAATTGCCTTAGAAACTGAATATAACCATTAGTTAATCACGTACAGATTAATAAAAATAAGTCTCTCTAAATTTCAAATACATTCAATAGGCCAAGCATGTTCCATACAACTGCAGTAATTACTTCTAATAACTCATTACACAACATATATCTGAGGAGTTAGATTTCTGATTTATTCACACTTTTAGTAGCCTTGATTACATTCATTGAGAAATTATAAAATGCACCCATTAAGAATATATTTTAAAAACTGCTTTTGCTTAAAAACTCCAGATGGTGCTAACATTTGGAAACCACAAGCTGATTTTCGTTCAGCAATCTAAGTGCACACAGCCCTCACATAATCAGACCAATAAGGACATCTTCTTAGTAAGTAAAAGCTTGTAAAAATAAGGGACAGCATTCATTTTTCCTTGTAATTTGAAATTTCTACATATTTAGATCCCTAAAAGCAAAACATAAATACAGAGTTTCATGATGTAAGTTGCATCCCATCTTAGTATAGATTTGGAAGTCCAAAATGAAAAAATCAGATAAAACCATTTATTGCATTAACAATGTAATTTTGAAGTTAGTTTTATTTAGTTTCCCTTTAAAGGAAACTAAGAAGCAAGAATAAGAAGCAAGAAAATCATCATTGTAAAGTTGGTTGGTTACGGCAATAAGAAAATATTCTGAGAACCCTGACCTTACCAATATTAGGTTCACATTGTTGTAGGCAGGGTAATACATTTAGCCTGTGAATCTTCCCTACTTGGTACTCCTCATCTCAACTGACTCATCCCCAAAACACTTTTGCTCCCCCTAAATCAGACCTAAGTGCCAAGGTGATATAGGTACGCATGCTTTTCACCTTATAAATTTTTCAGTGCTTCTGAAGCTCAGCTCAACCACAGCAGAATTACTCGTGGTACCACACTAGGGACAAGCAATGTTCTCTTTAAAACGTACATTACTCTATTTTGAGAGCTCCAACAACATAAAAATGCAATTCACCTTTTTTGGGGGGGAGAGGGAGAGGGAGAATACCTACACTGTGCAATTTGAAACACCACAGAAACTGTATGCTGGATCATTTTTCCAGACATAGCCTGTAAATACACATTTAAGGCAGGAGAAAAGTCAACTGGGGACCACTGAAAACATGCACTGCACAACCAAATGTTACCACTCATAATTTATTAACAGAAAATTGTCATTTTCACTCTATACATATTTAATACCCCTGCCCATGTGCACGGTGCGCCAATGCTGCTGTTTTCTATTTTTTCTGCTATGGTGAAAGTTAGCTGGGTGCACAAAAGCAAGCACTGACTTCATTTGCAGACTGTGAATCTGTGATCAACATCATAGTTCCTGTGGTTACCGTTAAAGATAAGAAACACTATTACATTCATCTTCCCTTGGTATATCTGAGAGTTACTGAAAAAAGTTCCCTTGATCCATAATTTATTTAAGAGTTACAATAGGTCAGCTGGAGAAGATGTGATCAACACATACTGTTTTATAGTTGGGTACAAATGTGTGTCGTCTATTCTAAACAATTAATGCCATTTAATTGATGCAAAAAACTCAGAAAGGGGTTATTAATACAATTTTTTAAAACCACATTCTTCAATTTGTTATCATTTCCTTGTAGCAGCTACTGGTTATATTACAAAAGCCTAAAACTCTAATTAGGAAGGTTAATGCTTACACATTCTTTGCAGATCCCAGCATGGTGTCTCACTGACTTCTACGCCATGCACCTTATGTCAGGTTTTAATTTTTCTAGGTTTTAATTTTTTTTTTTCTTCACCATGCCGTGCAGCTTGCGGGATGATCTTGGTTCCCTGACCAGGATCAAATCTGTGCCCCTGTGCAGTGGAAGCATGGACTCCTAACCGCTGGACTGCCAGGGAATTCCCTAGGTTTTAATTTTTATTTACACTACATAAATGAGATCCCACTTGAGCAGTGTTCTAATACCCGAAGTGAGACAGTATTTTAAATCCAGGTTATCTGGCACAGAGCCCAAGAACAGGAGCACACCCACAGACCTGGGCTGCAGAGCGTCAGAGGCACCCAGGTTGAGTAGCCGGGCCACAGTCAGGACACCGGTCTCCTGCAGCTACTTCTGCCCACCCAGACTTCCGCTGTTGGTTTTGTTTAAGTTGATGTTTAACTACCTTATCAACCCTGACATATGAGAAAGTTCAAAAATGTATATCAAGGGGGTGGGCATCTAGAGAGGAGTGGAGAGGGTAGGAGAGAGAGGTCATTAATTCCAGCCTATCTGCCACATACAGACAATCCACATTTGGTTAATTAAGAACCGAAGCATTAGCAGATACAGACTACCACATATAAAATAGACAACAAGGTCCTACTGTACAGCACAGGCAACTGTATTCAATATCCTGTAGTAAACCATAATGGAAAAGAAGAAAAAGAGTGTATGTATATGTATAACGGAATCACTTTGATGTACACCAGACACACAACACTGTAAATCAACTATACTTCAATTTAAAAAAAAAAAAAAAAACCAAAGCAGACGGCCTTCTCAGAAATAAAAAGAAACTAATGATACACACAACATCGCAGGTGAAAGATGATAGGCACCAAAGAGCACATATGATGTGATTCCAGTTAGATGGAATCCTAGAAGGGGCAAAGCTGACGATGCCTGTGGTGACAGAGCAGATCAGCAGCTGCCTGAGATGGCGTGGAGGGCACTGCCTGGAAGGGGCACCAGAGAGCTCTGTGAGGTGATAAAAATGTTCTACACCTTGATAGGAGTGGTAGTTACACAGGGTATTTGTCAAAACACATCACACTGAAGATGCTAAAATGCCCTCATTTTAGTATATAAAAATTGTACCTTAATAATAGTGATTTAAACTTTAAAAATAATGGTTGTAAAACCCTGATAACTTTCCTCTGCAGAAAACAGCCAGCATTGCGAGTACTGGTGTCCTGTACTCATCTCCAAATCTTCCTAACTCCAGCCAAATCCACTTCAAGGATAACCCCACACTCCATCTTCCCTCAATCTAAGCCAGTCCACACCACACTGATTGTTTTTGGTACCTGGTGATTTGTAATTTTCTTAATGTTGTATTTTGCATTAGTTATCTACACAAAGTTAAAAAAAAGAAAGAAAAAAGAAACAATACACGGAGAAAGGCAACTCTCCCTCACGTACTTGTCAGTCCTAGAGTCCCTGTTTTCCCCCTTTCCCAGTCTCAAAGCAACAACTGCTAATAATTTCTCATCTTTCCTGGGATGATCTAACCTATACAAATGTGTGTGTACATCCCTGCTTTCTTTCTGCCATGCAGAAGCATATCAGATACACCATTTAACACCTTGCCCTTTTCACTTAGCTATAAATCTTAACTATATCAATATATATATAAATCTGCCTGATTCTTGTATGGGTGTACCACTCTATCAGCTTTGAGTTGATGTACACTCATCTTTCTGCACATTCACTTTAATTAGAAATCATTTCTTCTTCAGTCAGGAAAGTCTGATATTACTTTCTCATTTGGTTTAAATTTAGCATCATCTGCTCATTATTTCTTATAACACAGGTACAGTTCAGAGCCTATAAGAATCAAGATGTCGTCAACAGAAAAACCCCACTCTCCTAGTGCCCCCTCAAAGGTAAGAGCCTACCCCAACTTGATCCAACAGAACTTTCTGCAACGATGAAAACATTCTATATCGGCACTGTCGAAGGTGATAGCCACATGTAACTACTGAGCACTTGAAATGTGGCTAGTTAAAATGAGGAAATGAGTTTTTCATTTAACTCCAGTTCATTTAAATGTAAATGTATCTAGTAGCTATCGTATTGGACAGTGAAGTTCTGTACCAATACTTGCTTAAATTTCTCTTCCAATTTTTATTTCTGAAATACTACTTCTACTGCTGTGAGAAATCTTAATTTCAAAACCTCATATTTAAAAAAAAAAAAAATTCTTGGTAAAACCTGAGTGATACAGTTAGGTATACAGGTCAGGTTTTCCTATTTACCTCTAAGGATTCCTTCAAGTCTACAGCAGAAACTGCATCTTCCTCTTCATCATCAGTCAACTGGTCCTGGGAACAGTAGTGAGTGCTGTAAGCAGAATGCTCTTCTATTGCTTCCAGCCAGTCCTGAAATAATACAAGGATTTAAATAAAAGTAAAACACATTTTTACTCAAAACAGATATTATTACAACAATCTGGGAAGAATAAAATGTACATGGAGAAAAAAAAATATTACGGCCTCAAAAAAACAAAACAAAAAATTCCCAACAACAAAATAATGATGCAGGTCTCTTGTCCATGACACGTCTGGATAAAAAATTTTCCCAATACTTTAAAAAATACCATCTATAAGTTTACATATTCATTCATATTAATACTGAAACACATTATAAAAACTAAACAATGGGTGGAGAATCTTGCACTTAGAATTATAGGTTCTCAACACTGTTGAATAAGTTACTGTATAAGATGCATCCAAAAACAATTTACCAACTTGCCATAAGCACAAGACACTCAGACCATTTTAAGAGAGCCAGCAATTACTCTGATGCTTTAACTTTTACTATGTTTTTAAAAAATTAGTGGGACTTCCCTGGTGATCCAGTGGGTAAGACTCCCCACTACCAACGCAGGGGGCACGGGTTGGATCCCGGGTCAGGGAACTAGATCCCGCGTGCATGCCGCAACTAAGAAGTCTGTGTGCCGCAACTAAGAAGTCTGTGTGCCGCAACTAAGAAGTCTGCGTGTCGCATCTAAAGATCCCACATGCCGCAAAGAAGACCCGGTGCAGCCAAAATAAACAGATAAATAAATAAATAATAAATATCTTTAAAAATTAGTGATTTCACAAAAAGATGGAATGTTTGCCCTAAAAATACCTGTCTTACTTCTACCTCATTTCTTGCAGCATTTTTCAGGGTCAATTCTTACCCTTTTATGAAATTTTGGGACAGTCACGTTTTGTATTGTTTAGGGTTCTCTGCAAGGCCAAAGTTAAACGCTCTGGAAAAGAGATCCTTTTTAACCCCTTACATAATTTACAAAAAACAAGGTAAGTCTACGAATATTGCTTTGATCTCAAGGGATATGGAGTCTCCATTAAATAACTACACAATGAATTTCCGTCACATCAATCCCAATGTCTTGCTTGCTGCTACTGTTCAGTTTACCACGAAGAAAGGCTGAGTCTACGCTGTAATAAATCAGAACACCCGGGCTGGAGCCAGGTTCTGTTACTTGCAAGCTGCATGAGCTTGAGAGGTCACTTCAATCTTAGTCTTCAGTTCTCCTCACCTATAAATTCGGGGGTAGACTAAATAATCATTGAGGCTTTCTTCCAAAACTAATAAGGGCCTCTTACATTCACAGAAGCAAAATTTTTTAAAAAAGAAGAACAGAAAATACCTGCAGGTACATGTTGATAAGGAATTAATTCCTAAGCCGAATTTCAGAAGTTTCATATAATCACTCCCGTTAAAAAGGTACCATCAACAAGATGTTAGATGTTAACACTGAGCCTACCTTACATTCTTCATGTTCTTAAATGTTAAGTTTTATGAAAGATAAACGAATCCATAAAATTACCTCTCTTGTCTGCTGAAAGCTATTCTTAGGAACCCTGAAGCCATGAACAGTGTCATCGAAGCATTTAATAAAGAAGAGGCAGCTATCAGTGGGTTTTACCTTGGATATAAAGAAGTCAGTAAGACAACATCATTCATGCCCATAAAACAAAACCCTAAAATTATCTATACATAAAATTAACAATATTAACGTGATAATACCCGAGCGAACATTTAAAATACTGAGAAAAATGGATACATTGGGAGTATCAAATGCACTGTAGCTTACCTACATCAAATCTGGCTTTCATATTCTTAATCGCAGTAAATACTAATAGACAGTCCACTAGGTACGTAGTTTTCCTTTTATCCTATTAAATATAACACAGCATGCGCTTGGGCTATAAAGTCCTTTAAATACAAGAACTCCAATTTCTTATTCATGCCACTCTCCTGAAACTTTTGTTTGAGCTGAGTATAGAAAATGTTTGAAGTGAGTGTAAAAGCATGAGAAGTAGAAAAGGAAGAGCTGGAGTGTGAACAAGAGCTGGCTGACTCGACGGGAGAGCAAGTTGCCTTGGAGGAAAGGAAACGAGGAGCTTTGCAAGCAAGCTCCCACCCCCAAGATTGTTCACCTGGAACTAGTACAGTCCCCGAGGGTGACACGACAGCAGCAAGGGCATACCTGGACAACAGTCTGTCTTTGGAAATTAAAAAAGCAGAGCTGGGCAGCCATAAATACTAAAGAGAGTAGGGGAGTCACCCAGTGGAAAGAGACAGAGATGGGAATCCCAAACTCTGTCTTTTCACATCTCTTACTGATGCACAAAATAGATTCCAAGCAGTCACTGAAATACAGACCAGAGCTGCCATCCAAGAAACAGAGTTTACAATACAAACCCAGCCAAGAAAATCACCTAAAACAACGGAAATCACATTTAATGGAGAAAAATAAAGAATCCAGGATCTCCAGAACTTAACATTAAGGATACAATCCAAAATTACTTGACATATGAAGTAAAAAAGTGGACCACATTCTCAAAAGAAATCTAATTAAAAGGCAAAAAATGTCAGAATGGTTAATAGGGACCCAAATATATACTATCTACAAGAGACAGAAGATAAATATAAAGATACAGCTAGGTTGAAAGTAACTAGATAGAAAAAGAGATACTATGCAAACAGTAACCATAAGAAAGCCTGAGTGGTTATATTAGTATCAAGCAAAATAGATTTCAAAACAAAATGCATTATTACAGGAGATAAAGAGGACCACCACATAAGGCTAAAAGGGTTAATTAATCAGGAAGACAACAATCATAAATCTGTATGTGATCAGTAACAGAGTGAGAAATACATAATTCTACAAGCATAGTTGGAGATTTAAACACCCTTCTCTCAGCAATTGATACAATTAGAAAAAAAAAAAAGGCAGCAAAGACACAGAAGATCTGAACAACACTATCAACCATCATGACTGAATGTTTATAGGACATGACCCCCAACAATAGCAAAATACACATTATTTTCCAGTGCATTCTCTAGGATAATCCGTATGTAGTCATCAAGCAAGTCTCAATAAATTTGACAAGATGGAAATCATATCGAAAATGTTCAATGACCAAAATGGAATTACATTATAAATCAAAAGCACAGTAATTAGGAAAACCCCAATTATTTGGAAATTTAACAACACACTTCTAAACATTCACTGGTTCAAAGAAGAAATCATAATAGGAATTAGAAAATATTTTGAACTGGATGATAATTTGAATAATCTAAGCTTCAACCTTAAGAAACTATAAAAGAGCAAAGCAAGCCCAACACATGGAGAAATTATTTTAAATGAATTAAAAAATCAATGAAATAGCAAAAACAAGAGAAATATTTCAATGAAATCAAGAGCTGGTTCTTCAAAAGGATCAATAAAACTGATAAAGTGCTAGACAGACTGATCTAGGAAAAAAAGGAAAACACAGATTACCAATATAAAAAGTAAAAGAGCATATAACACTACCTACCACACAGACATTAAAAACACAATACGGGAATATTACTAACCCTAAGTTTTATAACCCAGAAGAAAATGGACAACTTTCTTGAAAGGCAAAAATTACAAACACCAACTGAAAAAGAAACAGAAAATGTGAATAGCCCTATAGCAATGGAAGAAATTAAATTTGTAACTACAATCCTCCCCCACCCCTGCACTAAAACCTCCTGGCCCATGTGACTTCACAGGTGAATTCTATCAAGCATTTAAGGAAGCAGTAACCTAACCCTATACAAACTCTCCTAGAAAACTGAAAAGGAACATTTTCCAATTCATTATATGAAACCAGACAAAATATCAAAGGAGAAATATAAACCAATAGCCAGCATGAACAAAAAAGCAAAAATTCTTAACAAAATATTAACAAACAATATATTAAAATGGTAATTTATCATAACCAACTGGGATTTGTCCCAGCAATAAGACTGACTTTAACACCCTGAAGTCTATCAATACAACTAATCATATTAATAGAATGAGTAAAACCATATGATCATTTCAATAACACGGAAAATAGCATTTAATAAAATTCAATAGATTTTCATAATGAGGGATCTCAGTAAACTAGGAAAGGAAAAGAACTTACTCAACCAGATTAAGGGCTTCAGATGTTCAAGCCCTAATCCCCAATGAAACTACATTTGGAGATAGGGCTTTTATAAGAGGTAATTAAGGTAAAATGAGATTATATCGTGGAACTCTAATCCAGTATGACTGCTGTCCTTACAAGGAGAGGAAGAGAAAGCAGGGATGCCTGCACACAGAGAAAAAGTCACGTGAGGACAAAGCAAGGAGGCCGCCACCTGCAAGCCAAGGAGAAAGGCCTCAGGAGAAACCGATGCCTCAGTGCCAGAGCTAAAACTATAAAAACTCTTGTAAGAAAACTTGGGAAGAAAGCTTCATGGCATTGGACTTGGCAGTGGTTTCCTGGATGTGATACAACAGCGCAAGTGACAAAAGAAAAAACATAAACTGGACTATATAAAAAATAAAAACTTCTATGCATCCATGGACATTATCAGCAGAGTGAAAAGACAACCCATGAAACTGGAGACAATATGTGCAAATCACGTTATCTGATAAGGGATTAATATCCAGCATATACAAAGAACTCCTACAACTCAACACCAACAAGAAAAAAAAAACTGATTAAAAAATGGGCAAGAGATTTAAACAGACATTTCTCCAAAAACAACATACAAATGGTCAATAAGTACATGAAAAAATGGTCAACATCACTAGTCATCAGGGAAATGGAAATCCAACTACAATTAGATACTACTTCATACCTATTACAATGGCAAACAAACAAACAAAACCCACAGGAGAAAAGTGTTGTGGTGAGGATGTGGAGAAACTGGAGCCCTATTGGTATGAATGTAAACTGGCACAGATGTTATGGAAAACAGTATGGAAGTTCCTTAAAAAATTAAAAATAGAACTACCATATGACCCACCAATTCCACGTCTAGGTATATATATCCAGAAGAAATGAAAGCAGGATCTTGGTGAGACATTTTCACTCCCATGTTTATAGCAGCATCATTGACAGTGACCAAAAGGCGGAAGCAACTCAAAACATCCACTGATAGAGGAATGGATAAAGAAAATGTGGTCTATGCATAACAATGGAATATTATTCAGCCTTAAAAAAAGAAATCCTGTCACATGTTATAACATGGATGAACCTTGAGGACATTATGCTAAGTGAAATAAGCCAGACAAATACTGTACAATTCCACTCATGTGAGGTACCTAAAGTAGTCAAAAGCATAGAAACAGAAAGTAGAATGGTGGTTGCCAGTGGGGTGAGGTACTGGAAATAGAGAGGCGCTATTCAATGAGTATCGAGTTTCAGTTCTGCAAGATGAAAAAGTTCTAGAGACCTACTGTACAACAAAGTGAACAGAGTTAACGCTACTGAACTTAAAAATGGTTAAGATGGTAAGTTTTATGTTATGTGTATTTTACCACAATTAAACAAAACTTATAGGTGCAAACACCTGTATTAGAAAAGAAAAAAAGTCTCAAATCAATAACCTAAGCTTCTACCTTAAGAATCTAGAAAGTGAACAGAGCCTGCCTCATAGGAGTCACTGAATGCCTGTTACCTTGTATCAATATGGATTCATAAAGGTAGCCTCTAAGTAGACACTCATACAAGAAGCAAAAGTTATAAAACAAGGTGAAGCAGAACACAGCAGAAGCTATCAATTCTAAAGAAGTTAAAAATCGGGAAATTTTAAAAGGGTGAGGGAGCAACTTGTTTAATTTTTTGTTTTAAGATAGACAAACCTTAGTGTTAAATAAATGAATCAAAAGCTGGAACAGAAGAGAATGGCCAGGACTGCACCAACAGAAGAAACGAGAAGATTAGACGGCTAAGACTAGAGAGCGGTTCCCTGGCCCTCTGGTCTCATGCGAAGGGAGGAAGGGGAGTGAGGACACTAAGGGACCGGCATGTGTAAGGAGGCCTGAGGGCAGGGGCAGGTGACTGAGCCTGTGACGGCCCAAGGGCGACGCTGCTGGTCCTCTGGGAGTTCACACGGAAAGGCAGGGGCTGTGGTCCAAAGAGCGGGTGCACTGCCGTGACATGTTGAAAACCCTAAAGAACTTGAAGCAGCAAGCAAAAAGTATGTCTAGGCTCCAGTTTAGGCTAATCTCAAAGGAGGAAAAATTCTTTCTCCTGGCTGGTAAAAGCAAAACAGCCAGAAGTGAACATGCAGAACCTAAAAATCCCAATTTTGATATAGGCTTTAAATTTTACCACCAGAAAAATGTCCATTTTCCAGATTTACCCATGTACAAATACACGCACACCTACACATATATATGTAGATATGTGTGTGCATACATTATGTGTGAATATATACACATACATACGTATATACATACACATACAAAATGGTAAAAGTTCTGTATAAATGTTTTTGGAACATGCATCTCTTATTCCACAATACGTAGAGATTTTTTTTAACTTGATTATATTTTTTAAATGGAATTCCACAACTTTACTTGTTCTCAAATAAAAACATATACAGTCATCCCTCGGTATCTGTGGGGGAATTGGTTCCAGGACACCTGAAGGATACCAAAATCCATGGAAGCACGAAGTCCTTCTATAAAATGGCATAGTATTTGCATACAACCTATGCACATCCTCCTGCTTACTTTAAATCATCTCTAGATTATTTATAATACCTAACACAATGTAAATGCTATGTAAATAGTTGCTGGTGCACGGCAAATTCAAATTCTGCTTTTTGGAACTTTCTGGAATTCCTTTTCCTATATAGTTTTGATCCACAGTTGGTTGAATTAGCAGATGCAGAACTCGCAGATACGGAGGGCCAACTCAACTGCACAAGTGCTTTCTAACCCAAGATTTTACAAGGCAGCTTATACCAATGATTTAGGGAAATCACTTGCAGGACTGATTTCACAGTTTAAGCAAAAGATGCATGTGTCATCCTACCGTGCATACTGCTTGAGTTAGGTGTTTGCATCCCTGGCGATAAATATTATGGACTGCATCGGGCCTTCAAAATAAATATAAATTATCAAGGCAAAAGGAAAAGAGATTAGTGAAAACTTTTAATCATTCAAAATTTAGATGCTGAAATTCAACAAGTATTAGGATCATAATACTTACTGTTTCCTATACCATGAGAGGACTCCATGTTCTAACACTACCCAGAATAATCTCCAGCCAAAAAATCTTGAACTCTAAGGGAAAAACAACAAAGATTTTTCCAAGTTGATACATCTAGATTCAAATACTTGACTGATAAAAAGTAATTAAGTTATGATAGTTCTATCTGAGCCTTTCAGCCGGACAGTACCACTGCACACTCAAAAATGAACAAACATGAACTGAGGAACTGGGTGCAGAAATGAAAACATACTACTACAGGGTGACAGGAACAGAAGAAATGCCATATTGGTAAGATCAACGATGAACACAGTTTATAGTTCTGACAGTACTGCGCAAGGATATTTATAGGAAATATATCAGTTGTGAGCTTCAGAGACAGCTTCCTCAAAGGCCTGAGTTTCTAAATAAAGAGCATTATCCTAAATTTTATACAATATAAGCATACATGTACATAAGTATACAGAAGGAGCAGCTGCAAATGCAGAAGAAACTATATGCTCCAAAATAGTTAATTCTAGAAAATAACTGAACTCCAAAAAGCAAAGAAATTTTTAGAACCAGAAAGATTTTATATGTGTGCTCTGTGACAATTCAAATATTAAATGCCTCCTGAGTCCTCCATGGATCCATGTTCATAACAAAGATGATACTGTAACCCTATGCTTAAGTAAGAAAAAAAATTCCTCCACTCTTCTCTGTACAAACTTGGTCACCTAAAAGTGTTAGACCAACAGTTAACTGCTACAATCACTGGATGCCTAATAAAGTCCAGCAGTATAAAAATAGTTTACATGATAAGATCGAATAATTATTAAATCACATATACTTCAGAAAAGAATGAAAAAGAGTTTTAACAAGAGAGCACCTGAGAATCTTTTTTTTCCAGTTTTATAATTAAAAAACCATCCCAACCTACCTTCCAGAGAGGGCCTTCATATCGTTTCAATGCTTTGTAGATGACCTATCGGAAAAACATGTTTTCATTAAAAACACATCTATGTATTTCAAGAATTCAAATTTTTTTTCTACATTATATAAATGTAATCCATTACCACATACATACCTTATTACCAAGAAGAACGTGTTTCATTTCAGCACCCTGGGCAAGATCAAGAGGTTTCTGATCTGTGCAAAATACAAGGAAAAAAGCCATCAAGAGCTTAATTCTACACTAAAATTGATGCTTGTATTGTAGCACATAATATTCTTTCATTATTCCATCAACTACGCCCCAAATCACCGACCTGAAGCTGCCATCTCAATTCTTTACAGCATCCTTTTCAGTAACCATTAAGCCAGCAAATCAAACTAAACTTTGAACACTCTGTACAGGTTTTGTGATCTTTCAAGCTTTCTTGCCTTAAGTCACTGTATCAGTTTCCTATGGCTGTTGTAACAAATTACAACATACTTACTGGTTTAAAACAATACAAATTATTCTCTTACAGTTCGGGTGGTCAGAAATCTACAGTCAGTTTCACTGGGCTAATAATCAAGGTGTTGGCAGGGCTGCCTTCCTCTGGAGGCTCCTGAGGAGAACCTGTTCCCTTGCCTTTTCCAGAGGTCCCCTACATCCCCTTGATTCGTGGTCCCTCCCTCCATCTTCAAAGTGCATCATTCTAACCTCTGCTTCCATGCTTACATTTTTCTCCCTCGATATTCTGATCCTCCTGCCTCCTCCCCCAAAAGGAAGGACCCTTGTGATTACACTGGGCCCACCTAGAGAATTCAAGATTATCTCGGTATCTCAAGATACTTAACTAATCACATCATTGGGGGAGTATTATTCAGCCACCACAGCTGCTCTTCAACTACCTCACTGGAGAACAGGTAGCAGAGACAACTCACAGAGTAATGGTGTGATGGTCCACAATTGAGGACAAAAGGAAAAAGTGGTAACTGAGAATGAAACCAGCAAGGTATCATGGTAACTTTCTCAAGCCTACACGTGCAAGCACTCTACGTTTTTCCAAACAACAAAAATGCAATTTGTTTGTAAGTTATTTACCGAGTTCTGAAGTGAGCAGGACACTATATGAAGGATGCAAACTAAAAGAATAATCGTCTCATAACCTCAAAGAGCTTCTAATTACTAGAGAAACAAAATCTACACATAAAAATTTAAAACGAAAAACCCAGCCCTTTCATAACATATCAGACTGGCACTCTATTTAAGGTGATAACATTCTATCAAATAACCTTTTTATAAATACCAAACACTTGGTACGTGTTGGACAATTTCTTGTAAAACTATCTCCTAATGAGAGTCTATTATGTGCCAATTAATATTTTAGGTACTGGGGATTCAGTAGTGAACATGACTGAAAAAATTAGGTGGGGGGAGGCGTAGAAAAAGGGCAAGACACAACTTAAAAAAAGGATACAGCAAATAAACCATGTCTGCCAACATTTTTAAGTGAATGTTCTGAGAGAATGACTGGAATACCACTTTAGATTGGAGACTGGGGGACTGATCGAGGAAAGCCTCTCTCTGAGGGAGGGATGTTTAAGCTGAAAGGAAGTATCCAGCCTTGTGAGAATACAGGGGAAGGGAACTGCAAGCAGAGGGAACAGCTGATGCAAAGGCCCTGAGGTAGCAACAATTAGGTAGGCAAGAGAGAAAGGCAAAGGAAGAAAGAAGGCACATCATACAAGGCCTCTGTGGGTCAGACCTTTGTGGACCAGTACAAGGAGTTTGGGTTTTATTCTAAATACGATGGAAAGCCACTGAAAGGTTTTAGGTTAAAGAGTAGCCTGATCTGACTTATGTTTCAAACTCCGTCAAAGTGTTAAAAGAACTTAATCAGAACATCTGGGGAAATGTGAACTTTGGCTGTTTGATGGTTTTGAGAAATTATAAAATTATTAATAGGATAATGCCATTGTGGCTATTTCTTCTTTTTTTTTTTTTTGCGCGGTACGCAGGCCTCTCACCGTTGCAGCCTCTCGCGCAGCGGAGCACAGGCTCCGGACGCGCAGGCTCAGCGGCCATGGCTCATGGGCCCAGCCGCTCCACGGCATGTGGGATCCTCCCGGACTGGGGCATGAACCCGTGTCCCCTGCATCGGCAGGCGGACTCCCAACCACTGCGCCACCAGGGAAGCCCGTGGCTATTTCTTTAAATAGCTCTACTGAGAGAGAATTCACATACCATACAATTTACTCATGTAAAGTGTACAATTCAGTGGTTTTTAGAATATTCACAGAGTTGTGCAACTATCACATGGTTATGGTGTTTTTCTTAAAAGGAGACCTTATACAAATGTACTTAAATATTTATAGCCAAAATAAGATGACCTCGGGGGAATGGCCATTATTAACAATTCCTGAAAGAGGGTGAGGAGTACATCAATTATACTATTCTATTTAGTAAGCTTTGATAATTTTAATAATAAAAAGTAAAAAAAAAAAAAAGATCACTGCAGCTACTGTATGGAAAAATCCTGTAATTGTGGGCAAGAGAAAAGAAGGGATACAAGTTACAAAGCAATAGCAAAGGTCCAGGTGAAAGATACTGGTGATATACAAAGAGCTCATGCAGCTCAATATCAAAAAACAAACAATCCAATCAAAAAATGGGAAGAAGACCTAAATAGACATTTCTCCAAAGAAGACATACAAATGGCCAAGAGGCACATGAATAGATGCTCAACATCACTAATTTCTAGAGAAATACAAATCAAAACTACAATGAGGTATTATCTCACACCAGTCAGAGTAGCCATCACCAAATAATTTACAAACAATAAATGCTGGAGAGGGTGTGGAGAAAAGGAAACGCTCCTACACTGTTGGTGGAAATGTAAATTGGTAGAGCCACTATGGAGAACAGTATGGAGGTTCCTTAAAAAACTAAAAAGAGGGCTTCCCTGGTGGCGCAGTGGTTGAGAGTCCGCCTGCCGATGCAGGGGACACGGGTTCGTGCCCCGGTCCGGGAAGATCCCACATGCCGTGGAGCGGCTGGGCCCGTGAGCCATGGCCGCTGAGCCTGCGTGTCCGGAGCCTGTGCTCCGCAACGGAAGAGGCCACAACGGTGAGAAGCCCGCGTACCGCAAAAAAAAACAAAAAACTAAAAAGACTACCATAAATTGTTTTTTAAAAAAACTAAAAGAGCTACCATATGATCCAGCAATCCCACTCCTGGGCATATATCTGGAGAAAACCGTAATTCGAAAGGATACATGTACCACAATGTTCACTGCAGCACTATTTACAATAGCCAAGATGTGGAAGCAACCTAATGTCCACCGACAGAGGAATGGGTAAAGAAGATGTGGTACGTATATACAATGAAATATTACTCAGCCATAAAAAAAAGAATGAAATAATGCCATTTGCAGTGACATGGATGGACCTAGAGATTGTCATCCTGAGTGAAGTAAGTCCAAGAAAGACAAATATCATATGATATTGCTTATATGTGGAATCTAAAAAAATAGTGCAGATGAACTTATTTACAAAACAGAAATAGAGTCACAGATGTAGAAAACAAACTTATGGTTACCAAGGGGGAAAGGGAGGGGTGTATAAATTGGGAGATTGGGATTAACATACACACAGTCCTATATAAAATACAGAAAACTAATAAGGACCTACTGTATAGCACAGGGAACTCTACTCGATACTCTGTAATGACCTATATGGGGAAAGAATCTAAAAGAGTGGATATATGTACAACTGATTCACTTTGCTGTACACCTGAAACTAAAACATTGTAAATCAACTATACTCCAATAAAAATTAATTTAAAAAAACAGAAAGATACTGGTGGCTTGAACTAGAGAGTTAGCAGTAAAATGGAGACACTAGTAGGTATGGAGAAAGCTATGTGGCTTTGAGATTTACTTTAGAGGTAGATTTATCAGACTGCTGACAGGTAAAACTTGAACTCGTCATATATTACTCTTTCAGTGGGGAAAAAACTTTTTAAAATGTTAACTGAGCAACTGATAATCACTTGAGGTTTTCTAGCTAGCAAACAGGAGGATGTCTTATGAAAAGGTCTGCCAATTCGTTATTTCTACTCTATCTGCAGGGCACTTTCAGGCAGAAAGGAGAAAGACAATGTGATTTCTTTCACAGACTTCTGTCCTAACACCAAAAATAAATTCTGAACTCCTGCCAACTAGCTGAAGTCCTACACAGAGCCCTCTCTGCTGGATTCAATGCCCACAGTGCCTGGCACACAGTGAGAATTTAATAAAGTGCTTTTAGAACTGAATGAAATAGCCCCCTTATCGGGATAGGCAACATAACCACTTGTTTCAAAATCGCACTACATCTCTTATCAACCACAACAAAATAAAGTAAAAAAATGGGAAGGATCCTATATTTAAATTTTTGCCTGATACAGATTTGTCCCTTAATGGGAAAACGAAACATAAATGTCAACACTCCTCAAATAATTTACATAGAACACAATCTCAATTAGATGTCAACAGCATTTTTACTAAGAACCTAAGAAAATTATTTTAAATAATAATTATTTTAAATGCCATTTGGAAAAACAAATAGTCAAGGAAAATACTCAAAAAAGAACAGTAAGGGGAAACGTCACCAGCTATTAAAGCCTTACAAAAACAACCATTAAAAGTGCACCGCTTCTTTTTATGGCTGAGTAATATTCCATTGTATATATGTGCCACATCTTCTTTATCCATTCATCTGCTGATGGACACTTACCTAGTGGGAAGCAGCCACATAGCACAGGGAGATCAGCTCGGTGCTTTGTGACCACCTAGAGGGGTGGGATAGGGAGGGTGGGAGGGAGGGAGACGCAAGAGGGAAGAGATGGAACATATGTATATGTATAACTGATTCACTTTGTTATAAAGCAGAAACTAACACACCATTGTAAAGCAATTATACTCCAATAAAGATGTTAAAAAAAAAAGTGCACCGCTGGTGAAGGGACAGCTGAGGCAATAAAAGAGCACAGAAAACACACAAAAAAAGTAAATTCTTCAAGAGTATGAGAAAGGCATAACAAAACAAAGGAAAAGGAAAGGCTGCTTGATAAAGGGTGCAAGGATAAGTGATTAGCAATTTGAGAGCCTCCTGGCCTTTCCTGCTCAAAACCCTGGACACCGACCAACAGGGCTGGGCCTCTGGCTGCCTTATGATGTCACCTGTGTCCCTGAGGAGCCCGCTCTAGGCAACCCAGCAGCTTCCTTCTTCAAATATGCCAAGTGCCCTCCTACCCCAGAGCCTTTACACTTGCTTGCCCTTTGCTTTCACTGCTCTTCTGCCAGAATCCTTCACCACAGCTCACTCCCTTCCTCATGTGGCTCTTTGCTCACAGTCTCTTTAGAGTGGTCTTCCCTTCCCTTCCCCCCTTTCCAAAACAAAAGCCTCCCTCCCCACTGAATCGCCCTCTATCCCCTTTAGCCCATTTTATTTTTCCTCACCTCACTGTCCAACACTGTATGTGTATTTATGCTTTGTCTATCTCCTCCCACCAGAACACAAGTATGGGGACAGTCGGATTTTGTTCGCTGTTGGGTTGCCCGTACCTGCGACAGCTCCTGGCACACAGCAGAGGCTCAGTATTTGCTGAATGAATGTGATACAGATACACCAGGAGAAAACAGAATCGAGTATTTACCAAAGCTCTACCTAAGCTTAGAAGTGTTAGAAGAAATCAAAGAAGAGGATCAAGAAGTTTGACTAAAAATTTAAAACAGGGCTTCCCTGGTGGCGCAGTGGTTAAGAATCCACCTGCCAATGCAGGGGACATGGGTTCGATCCCTGGTCCGGGAAGATCCCACATGCCATAGAGCAACTAGGCCTGGGCGCCACAACTACTGAGCCCACGAGCCACAACTATTGAAGCTCGTGCACCTAGAGCCCGTGCTCTGCAACAAGAGAAGCCACTGCAATGAGAAGCCCGTGCACCACAACGAAGAGCAGCTCCCGCTTGCCACAACTAGAGAAAGCCCATGCGCAGCAAGAAGACCCAATGCAGCCAAAATTAAATAAATAAATTTATATAAAAAAATTTAAAACATCCTTGTTTAAGAAGAGTAGGAAAATTCAGTCATAAAAAATATAGGAATTATTATTGTCCTTATCACTGAAGGTTTGTGGGTGTGGAGTGGATTATATTACATCCACATGAAATACTATGCAGAAGGTGAGCCATGAAGACTATGCTTCCTGTAACGACATGGAAAACTGTTGCCGTTTAATAAAGAGCAGGATTTTAATATGTCAACTCTATTTACAAGCCATAAACTAAAAGGAATGGTAGATACTTTCTTAGGTGCTTGTCGGCCCATACTCCACCATTCTCTGAGCATCCTCTGCCCTTTTCACACCCCCCCCCCGGGGGAAGGCCCTAGCAGCCATGTTTGTACTGCACACGGATCTTTATTGAGACATGCAGGATCTTTCATTGTGATGCATGGGCTTCTCTCTAGTTGTGGCATGCAGGTTTTCTCTTCTCTAGTTGTGGTGCACAGGCTCCAGGGTGCGTGAGCTCTGTAGCTGTGGCACGTGGGTTCCAGGGCACATGGGCTCTGTAGTTTGCAGCACACGGGCTCTCTAGTTGAGGCGCATGAGCTCAGTAGTTGTGGCACGTGGGCTTAGTTGCCCCGCGGCACGTGGGATCTTAGTTCCCTGACCGGAGATCAAACCCGAGTCCCCTCCATTGTAAGGTGGATTCTTTACCGCTGGACCACCAGGGAAGTCCCTGCTCACACTCTTGAGTTGGTATCTATTATTTAAAACTTAAAAAAAATCTAGTCCACAACAGAACAACAACTAAAACAACTAAAAACTAAATCTTTGGATGTTTCGGTATAGGTGATTGTACTTTTTTGGTGCCTTCATTTTCCTCACTTTGGCCATAAAAAAAAAAAAAAGCATTTGTTTTGCAATTTTAAAAAATGCTGTAAAATAGGTATGAAAATAGATTCAAAGGGTATATAATATGCCAAAGTACCAGAGATTGTATTGGAGTAATTTATGCTTTTTTCTGTATTTTTAAAACTTCCTAAAATGCAGATACTATTACTCTTATGATTTAAAAAATTACACTTTTTCAGAAAGCACCATCTTGACTTTTATCAAGAACACTGTAACATCTCCAACAGGAATGCTGAACCTTCCAGATATCTGTACCCACCTTCCATTACTTTTAGAAGTTTACCCCTCAATGTTAAATCATTCTGTAAACTACTACTAACTTTCAAAGGTAATCATGATTCTTTTTTACTATTTTAAAAAGAGCTGAAATAAACATCATAGTACATACTCCTTGCATTTATGTAAATGCATATTTTTCACGTAAAGGAATTTTAATTTAGGTTTTATACCTCCATGTAGAGCCTTCAGTCATGTGTTTTTTGCCATCTGTGTATCTTTGAAGAAGCGCCTGAACCTTTTTAGAATTGGGTTGTTTATCTTCCTATTAGAGTTATAAGGGTTCTGTATATATCCTAGATACAGGTGCACTCTTGTACATGTTTTGCCAATATTTCCTCCCATAAAATAGCTTGCATTTTCATAACAGTGCTTATTGAAGAGAAAAACTTCCTAATTTTGACAATCCAGTTTATCAATATTTTATCACTCATCCTTTGTGTCATATTTAAGAAATCTTTGCAAAACCCAAGGTAACTAAGATGTTCTCCTGTATTTTCTTCTAGAGTTTTATGGTTTTAACTCTTATGTTCATTTCTATGACCCATCTAGATCTAATTTTTACACACGTTCCTTGTTTTGAATATAGCAATCCAACTTTTTCAGTGTCATCTGTTGACAATTTTATCCTTTCCTCACTGATTGCCTTTGACACCTTTGACAAAAATCAATTGTGTGTAAATATATTTATATATTTCTGCACTCTCTCCTGTTCCATAGACCTATATATCTATCCTTACCACAGTGACTAGGCTAAGGAATACCTAGATAGTAAATAATAGTAACATTTCTGGGTGTGTCTGTGAGGGTGTTTCTGGGTGAGATTAGCATTTGAATCAGCAGACTGAGTAAAGATCTGACCTCACCCATGTGGGTAGCATCATCCAATCCACTGAGGGCCTGAAGAGAACAAAAAGGCAGAGAAAGGACAAATTCTCTCTCTTCTTGAAGTGGGAAATCCATCTATTTCTGCCCTGGAATATTGGATCTCCTGGTACTCTGGCTTCTGGCCGCCCGCCCCCACCCCAGGGCTCAGGCCTTTGGATTCAGTCTGAATTATACCATCGGATATAATTATTCTTTCTCTCTCTCTCTCTCTCTCTCTCTCTCCCTCTCTCCCTCTCTCCCTCTCTCTCTCTATATATATAAAACTGCTTCTGTTTCTCTAGAGAACCCTGACTGTAACTACAAGGCAGCCTAAGTCCTCCAATTTTGTTCTTTTCCAAAGTTGTTTTGGGTATACTAGGTCTTTTCCATTTCCAAATAAAATTTGTAATCAATTTGTCATTTTCTACAAAAAGGCCTGCTGGAACTTTGACTGGGATTGCACTGAATTGCTAGATCTACTTGGAGAAAACTGACAACAATGTCAAGTCTTCTGATCCCTGAAAATAGTACCCTTCCCCATATAGATATTCTTAAATTTCTCTCACCAATGTTCAATGTGCACAAGTCTTACACATCTTGTATCAAGTTTATTCCCAAGTATTTCATGAAATTTTAATGCCATTATAAATAATATGCTTTTTCATTTTCTACTTCTGACTAGTATACAGAAATATAATTGATTTTTGTATGTTGAACTAGCTCACTAATTAGTTCTACACCAGGTTGTTGTAAATTTCTTAGAATTTTTTTACCTGGATGATCAGAAGAATAAGAATTCTTTTTCAGTCTGAATGTCTTCTATTTCTTTTTCTTGCTTTGTTGCACTGGCTAGGTCTTCCAATACAATGTTAACAGGTGTGGAGAAAGGGAGGTAAATCAGGTCCCTGTAACTCTATTATGGCCAAAAGCAGAAGCCTCTCCTGATGTCTGAAGTTTGTATTGCACATATAGGTCTTTAAACTACCTGGAATTTAGTATCCACTATGAAATGGGTATCTAAAATTACCTGTTACTATATGGACAGCTAATTACTAGATTCTTTCCTCATCCACCTATCACGCCACTTTTGTCACCTACTAAGTTCCCATGTGTACATGTTTTAATTTCTAAACTGTTCACCTACCCTGAACCAATACCAATTCAAGATCTTGCTAAGTGATTTTATACATTCCATGACTTTAAATAATTCTACAGTATATACTAATGATTCCCAAATTTGTATCTCCACCCAGACCTCTCCCCTAAACTCAAACTTCTACTTCCAACTCTATCATTTAGATTGTATAGTACAGTATTTCAAATTCTTAATGTCTTAAAAACCAAGCCCCTAATTCTCAGCAACTGCTAACCTGCCCCTCCTGCAGTCTTCTCCTTCTCATGAATTGGAAATTCCATTCTTTCAGGTCCTCAGTTCAAACACTGGAAAGTCATCCTTGACTCGTTTCTTTCATACCTCACATCCAAGCCATCAGAAAATCCTAACCACTCTACCTTCAAAATATGTAAAACAAAAAATCCAACCACTTACTACCACTTTTATTGCCACTATCCTGATCCAAGCCAATATTACCTCTCACCCCGATTATCCCAACAGCCTCTCAACAGCTATCCTCCCTGCCCACCTAGGGTCTAGTCTCCTCACGGCAACCAGAAGGATCATTTTTCATAACATAGGTCAGATCGCATCACTGCTCCATTCTAAACCCTCCTGCATCTTCCCATCTCTCAGAGTAAAAGCCAAAATTCTTACAATAACCTGAAAGGCCTTTCATGATCCAGTTCCCGTTGCCTCTCTAACCCCCTCCCCTCCGACCACTCTCCTTCTCTCACTCTGCTCTGGACATCCTGGCCTCCTTGCTTTTCCTGACACATCACGCACACTCTCACCTGTTTCCTCTGCCTAGTACCAAGCCCGTCTCCCAAATATTGACATGGCTTGCCCCCTCACTTCAAGTTTTAATTGCCATCCTAACAGAGAAGCTTCTCCTGCCACCCCATACAAAGAAGGAGCCCTCTATACATGCAACACACTCTGGATCCCATTTCCCTGCCTTTTCCCCCCTCAGAGCACTTACCACATCTGACATATTAAATACCTGCTTTTCTATTTGCATTTTATTGGCCTTACCTTGTTAGGATGCAGGTTCCATGAAAGCAGGAACTTGCCTGGTTTTTTTTTTTCTTCACTGTTCTAGGTCCCTAGTCCCTGGCGTAGTATCTGGCACATAAGCACTCAAATATTTGTTGAAGAAACGAATACTTTACCTACCAGAGGTTCATAATTGGTCCTTTTATCCAGCAAGGGCAAGCCTCACGGCTTCTCTCCCCCTTTAAAATTCTCTGCCCTCGACTTTTCTGTATAAATTTAGAACCAGCTAGTCAAGTTCTATGAAAACCTTTTGAGGATTCTGGCTGGGACTGCTTTGAATTATAAATTAATTTGAGGAGAACTGTTAGCTTTTCAATGTTGAGGTCTTTCTCCACCAAAAACATGGAGCGTTCTCCATTTTTTAGGTCTTCTTTTACATCCTTCAGCTGTGTTTATAATTGCCTCCATTAAAAAACCTAAAGCTCGTTTCTCAAATATGTTCTTACTTTTTTTGCTATTCCCCCAAACATTACCTTTTTAAAAATTACATTTCTAACTGTCACAATGAAGTCAAGCTCTTTTTCTACTGCCTTGGTCCTCCTTAACTTCAAACATACTTAAATTCCCCGTGCCTAAAAAATCTTCCACTTGGCCATGGAGCTATCCTCTGTTCTTACATATTGCAAAGAAGCAGGTAAGTAATGCTGCCTCAGCCTCCTCATTTCCTACTCAGTCCTTAGCCACTAACCTAGCCTTCACTCAACTACCCAGTGAAAACTGCTCTTTCAGAAAGGACCACTGGGCACTGTGTCACTGAATTCCACAGCCTTTTCTCAGTGTTTATCTTCTTCAGTCTAGGATGCTCGCAACACCAATAACATCCTACCCCTTTAGCTCTGCATTTACTCTCTTCCTTTGGCTTCCATGGAACTGGCATTTCCCTCCTGTCTCCTGAGTGCTTCCCCTTCTGCATCCTCCAATTTCTCTTCTAACTTATTCCTGGAAGAACCTATGTCTACCTCAGGGATACAGGAAAAGCCTCTCTGGGGAAGCCGAGTTTGAGCTAATTCTTAAGGTGAGACTAGAGTTTACCACATGGACAAGAAGGAAAAGGGTATTCCTGGCAGAGAGAGCATAAGCAGAGTGAGGACAGCACGGTTAACTAGAGAGCCTCAAACAGCTCAGTACGTCTGGAGCTGCAATGTCCAATATGGTGGACACTAACCACATGTGGCCATTCAGTACTTGAAATGCATCTAGTTCAAGCTGAGATGTGCTGTGAAGTGTAAAACAGACACCAGATTTCAAAGACTTGGTACCAAAAAAGGAATGTAAAACGTCATTGATAATTTTTTTTTCACCAGTTACATGTTGACATGGTATTTTGGATATACTGCTTTAAATAAAATACATTATGAAAATTAATTTCCTGTTTCTTTTTACTTTTAATATGTGGGTCCCATTGTATCTCTACAGAACAGTGCCAGTCTAGGGCGTAAGGGCCAAGTCAAAAGAAGAGAGGAAGAAGCGTGAGATTCTATAGTACATTTTCTTTCTCCTTTCTACACCCATTGATGTTACTAAAGTTCAGGTCCTAATTACCTCTCACCTAAGACCATTTCAATGGCCCTACTGATCCCTCCCTACAGTCTTGGGCCTGTCACAACCCATCCTAGATATTGTAACCATATTAATCTTTTTAAAGCACCTCATCCCTCCACTCCTCAGAGTCTCCTTGACCTTGAAATTAAGGGGCAAAACAGTCTGGCATTTTGAGGCTCGTCACGATGGAAGCTAATCTGCAGTTACAGGATTCCCCAGTATTGCTCCCCTTCATACCCCTGGATGTGTCAAACTGGAGATGTCACCTCAACTTGACTTACATTTTTCACTTTACTACCTTTGCTCATAATCTTCCCTCTGCCTACAACACCCTTTCCCAAAATTCAGCTTACCAATATCTTACTAGATAATAATAGTATTGTTTTATTTAAAAGGAAAAAAATATATTGGGGGGCCTTTTGTTAGAGATACAAACTGAAGTATTTAGAGATGAATTTTTTATCTTACTAGGACTCCAGGGTCTGTATAAAAGATGTATTCCTTCAGGAAGCTATATCTAATCGCCCCAAACCTTCAACAAACATGCAACTTGTAGGAGGCATCAAATGCTACACATTACTCTAGGTGCTGGGTAAACTAGACAGTAAAACGTTAGCCCTCCCCTTAGGAGCTCAGTCTCACAGGAGACAGCTACATAAGTCAACAACTGCCACGGAGAACAACTGAAGCTATGAAGAGGTCAACACAGGGTCCTACGGGACCACAGACAAGTCCTAACCCAGGCCGATGGTCGGCAGAGGGAAGCATCCTAAAAAGGGATGCAGAAAAGCCCTAATGAGCTGTTCCTCCACTGATTACCCAACACACCTTTTACAGCTCCTCTTATGGTCATCCAATTCTGTCTTTGATGCTTCGTGCATGTACAGTCTATCCTCATTATTTGTGAATTCCACATCTGCAAACTCGCCAATTGTTAAAATGTACTTTAATCTCAAAGTCAATACTCATGGCAATTTTTTGGTCATTCACAGACACGTCCAGATCGGTAAAAAACTTGAGTCTTCTGATGCATACATTCCCTGAAGTGGAAAAGCTGGTGCTCTGCCTTCTTGTCTCAGCTCTCGTACTGTGAACAAGTGTCCTCGTCACAGTCTACCTAGTGCCACATTTTTCGCGTTTTGTTTCTGGTGATTTCACTGTTGAAACTGGCCCCCAAGCACAGGGCTGAAGTGCTGTCTAGTGCTCCTAAGTGCAAGAAGCCTGTGATGTGCCTTCTGAACAGAGTATCTGTTACACGAATTTAGTCCAGGAATGAGTTATAGTGCTCTTGGCAGTGAGCTCAGTGTTAGTAAGTCAATAACGTACACTGAATAAGGTGTTTTTAAACAGAAGCACGCATAAAACAAGGCTACGTGTTGATCAGTGGATGAAAATGCTGTGACCAAAGGCTCACAGGAACTTAACTCTGTATTTCTCTTATAAGCAATGGTTCAGTATCCACTAATTCAGAGGTCACAGCAATGTTATAGAACATAACTACCACAAATAACAAGAGTCAACTGTACTTTCTTTCCCTTGAGGGTGGAAATCAGATCTTAGGCATCATTAGTGCCTCATATGAAACAGGCATTATTAAACATTTAGGTCTTAACTGAGAAGTAAATTAATAAATTTTTTCTTTCGTGTAAATGCCTTGACTTCAAAATTAAACAGGGACCACACAGTTTAACAAAGGCTGGGCACTAAAACAAAACACTTCATTTCTTTACAGCTTCAAAATGACCAACAATGGCTTTCACCAACATGCTTACCATTTTTGTTCTTCAGATTAGGGTCTGCTCCACTTTTCAGAAGCTTTAAGGCACATTGTTTATGAGCCCGATAGGCGGCACAATGCAAGGGTGTATTTCCTAACTGATCCGAACAGTTAACAGCAGGAGGATTCGGCCTGTTGAGCTGACAATTGAAGAAATACAATGCAGATTACATACCAAAGACAGACTTTCTTCCATGAAACCCATGATGGTACAGTAGAACTGAAAATTCAGGCGGACCCTCATGCTCCAGAGCCTGATGAGCAGTGGGGCTCCTCAGCATCTCAACTGTCAGTGGCTTCCTGCTCACAAAATCAGCCAACCCACGTCACTCCCCATGCTGTCCTCAGGCTGCCACGGAACCTCAGGCCGCCACGGAACCTCAGGCCCCACGCTCCCCTGAGACAGACACCACACACTACACCGGGGCCACCCCACTCACCCCTGGACGCTGGGATCTCACTAAGATTCTTTCGCCCCTACCAGTCTTGCAATTCACACTTGTGACAGCAAAATTACAAATTGGTCTACCACAGTCATTCAGAAGCATTAAAACCATAAATGTGGGCTTCCCAGGTGGCGCAGTGGTTGAGAGTCCGCCTGCTGATGCAGGGGACACGGGTTCATGCCCCGGTCCGGGAGGATCCCACGTGCCACGGAGCAGCTGGGCCCGTGAGCCATGGCTGCTAAGCCTGTGCGCCCAGAGCCTGTGCTCTGCAATGGGAGAGACCACAACAGTGAGAGGCCCGCGTATCGCAAAAAAAAAAAAAAAAAAAACCATAAGTGTTAAACATGTAAATGTTAAAGGTTTACTGAATTTGTTGTTCCCAGCTGACTCCTTTAAAAAGTTCTTTTTAAAGGAGTCTCCATTTCACAAAGTTTAAAATATGTTTTAGGCACTATACTTGGAAACCAGAGAGGCCTTTTCAAACGAACTGAAGTAACTTTAAGGCAAATGGCCGTGCTTCAGTCTTGAATTTAGACCACATTCAGAGTTTTGTGTTTAATGAGACTATTTTCAGGAAATGGAAACTGGAAAGTAGGTCTTCTAAGAAGAAAAAGAAATGGGTAAGTTTTCAGTCTAACATGATACAAATATTTCAAAAATATTGTCCCTTGTTTGTATGTTATTTTCTAGAACTATAGCATACCTTTCAGAAATAATTGCTCATCAAAATTAGAGAAAGGTATTCCTTTATAGGTCTTATATATGCCAATTTTAAATTGGATTAATCATGAAGAAAAAAAACTATCCTTATATTAAATGTTTACCATGAAAAACTAAATTCTTAACCATTAGGTTTTCAAGTAGAAGTGGGGTAGTAAATCAGAAATTCAGAGAAAAACGTAATCATTTAAAATATATCCTGCTTAAACTATTACCATGCTGTGTTTTCAGATATTTAAAGACTTCTGTTCTATTATTATGATCTCGAGTAGTCTAGTCCCACAATTTGACTACGTTATGAACTCAACGTTAAGTAAAAAATTTCCTCAGCTTTTCTAAGCAAATTGTCTGAATTAGGCACAAGAATAATTTGTGAAAATTCATGTTTAAGTAGCAGTTACCCTTTTGTTTGTTTTTTGTTTTTGCAGTACGCGGGCCCCTCACTGCTGTGGCCTCTCCCGTTGCGGAGCGCAGGCTCACCGGCCATGGCTCACGGGCCCAGCCGCTCCGCGGCATGTGGGATCTTCCCAGACTGGGGCACGAACCCGTGTCCCCTGCATCGGCAGGCGGACTCTCAACCACTGCGCCACCAGGGAAGCCCAGCAGTTACCCTTTTTTATATATCTTGAAGGTATTCGCTTATCTGTTTCTAACTGGGGCGGTCACTTAATGTTTTCAATAATCTTTTACCTGGAGAGTGAAATACCTATATTTCCAGGGAAAAACTGTAGCCCTCTGATTATGCGAAATGCTGATTTAAATGGGCCTCCCGCAGTAAAACTTGTAAATAAGGAACTATCCCAAATTCAGTAGCTATTTACTGTTCCATCTTTTTTCTCTTAATATCTTAATAAACTTCACACCTTTCTGGGAAAAAAAAAAATTCCCTGCAGAGTAAAGAATACATTTGTTTTTGTTTTTACCAGAGCTGTGAGTTCCGCTGTTCTGCCTTCTCTTGCTGCTGCTAAAAGTAATTCTTCAAGCTTTCTTTGTTGAGTCCTTTCTACAGCTGCAAAAGGAAAAGTACATATTATTCTACTTCTAGTCTGGATCCTATTAGCAAATTTATCACAAAGATGTATAGAGAACAAAGTGATCATGGTAAGAAAAGTCACAATGTTTTGAACTGTAATTCAAATGCTGTTAGACTTTACTGTTATTCTCACTGCCTTTATTTCAGACTACAGAGTTCAACTTCCCTCAGGTTCAGATGAATTTTTGTTTTCAATTCAGAGGTCCTTAAGTACATTACTCACGACAACACCCAACACAAGTAATTATGAATTACTTTTGCATGCTGAAATACTATTATATATGTGCCTTGGAAAGGTAGATAAGTGGGGAGAGGTGCTGATACCTTCCAGAACCTTAGAATGAAAAAATAATAAGAAATAGCGTTGGTAGGAAGACATACACACCATATAAATATATTTAGGTTTATATATACTTACATACTTCTGCATAAGAATATTTTATTTCTTTAACAAACACTCTAGCACTTACTACGTGCCAAATACCTTTCAAAACACTTAAACAATATTAACGCATTAAGTCCTCATAACTACTCTTTGAAGCGTTACTATTTTCACAATTTTATAAATGAAGAAACTGAGGCAGCAAGAGGTTAAGGAACTTAACCTAAGCCACACAGCCGGGATGTGGAGGAGCTGGGACTTGACCTTCGGCAGGTGGGTTCCAGAGTCCATGCTTTTACCATGACTCTGTGCTGCTCGTACTTGCAGGGAATGAGAGCAGTTATGATTTAAGGGACGAGAGTATGTAATAAGGTCTCATTTCTGCTATGTTTGAGTTCTGTTTTGGCTTACAGAAAAGAAACAATTTCATAGAAAGGCTTAATAATAATCCCCCTTAAAATATGTGTACAATGTCCTGTGCAAAGGCTGCAAGGGAGGAACTATAAAAGGTTTCCTAGGTCTCCCCGAGAAATAATGAACATTTATTAATAGTCAGTAATTACTATGCGCTAACAGTTGTTCGAGACACTACGCATGCCCTTGCATTTCAACTACAGGAAACACATAGCTTGAATACAGGAATAGCTGGAACCAGTTTAACTTTGTCTTAAGAACGGACTAACATCACTAATATACCATCATCTTCTTTTCTCACATTTTTATTTCCACACCCACTCCCTCTCTCTCCACTTTGGAGGAAGGCTGCCACGCCTCCACACATGCTCCCAACACTGCTTTCTTTTGCTGGGATTCATGCTCTTCAGTCTTTCCTCTAAGGCCACTGGACTGTGAGCTTTGGAGAACAGTCACGTCCCCACCCTTCCCTACACACCTGTGCTACTACATGTATTACCTGGAGCTGTAATTTATCCCTGCAGTCATTCTCGAAGTCAGGTACCTGTTCTTACTCTTCTGTGTATCCTAGACATTTATGACAGTATCTGGCACAATGCATATCTAGCCAATAAATATTCACTGAATAATCAAACAATGTTTAATAATGTTTGTTCTAGACTTTAAGGAAGGGTGGTAAATGTTTCTCTCTAGATTGTCTAGGCTCATCAATGAAGGAAAACTGGATTTGGAGTTGAAAACCCTGCTTGTGTTCCTGTCCTGTGTTCCTTCTGGACACTGAAAGAAGACTGCTGATCCAGCCTATAAAAACAAATATTCCAATTTGCAGACTCAAGGCTTCTAGAGTGCCCATAATGTTCTGTTCTTTGACATGGGTGCTGTCTACATGGATGTGTTTCCCTTGTGAAAACCGCAAGCTGTGCATTAATAATGTGTACTTTTATCCATATATTTTATACCTTAATGTTTTTTAAAGCAAATACTCCATCCCCCAAATAATTTGTCTTACAAATTTTATTTTCATTTTTAAAAATATTTATCTACTTATTTATTTATTTTGGCTGCATCCATCCATCTATCTATCTATTTATTTTGGCTGCCCTGGGTCTTAGTTGCGGCACTCAGGATCTTCATTGAGGCATGCGAGCTCTTAGTTGCAGCACGCATGTGGGATCTAGTTCCCTGACATGGGATCAAATCTGGGCCCCCTGCATTGAGAGTACAGAGTTTTACCCACTGGACCACCAGGGAAGTCCCTGTCCTATAAATTTTAAATTTGATATGACTATAAACTAACTCTTTGTCTTCCTTTTCAATCAGAATCCAGAGTTAGTAGGGATCACAGAGATCATGAAGCCTAACTCCATCCTGATAAGACACTTACATACATGCCCAGCGTAGGTTAAATAGCAGTACACTTCAAATGCAGGTGAGAACCTACCAAATGTACTTCATTAACAACAGAAAATCACCCTTTTGCAATCTCTATAGTAAAGAGTGATTCAGGCAAGAATTATCAACGAATGCTAAAATCACTGATTTAAAGTGATTTTATCCTGATTTCAGGATATTTACATGGTCTCAGTTTTTCTCCCCAAGGATTATTTATTAATTACAAAAGGGGGAAGGTAGCTTAACAGTGGACCACGTAGTGATCAGAGATAATTTCACCAGTAATGGAACAGAATGACATCATGTACCTCCTAATATGCACCGGTATAAAGCATAAAACCTTATCCTATGCCAAATACAACCTATGGCAAAATGAATATCCTGAATCTGATTATATGAGACAAGAAAAGCCCAAGTTGAGGGGCATTCTACAACAGTGATCTTATGATAATGATGTTAAATCTCATGAAATTGATCACTATATTGTGATTATATAAGGAAATATCCTTGTTCTTAGGAGATACATACTGAAGTACTTAGGGCTAAAGTATCATTATGTCTGCAAATTATTCCCTAATAGCACAACAAAAAAAAATTAAAAGTAAATAGATAACATTAAATAATATATAAAAAGGTAAACCAGAGGTGGCAAAATGTTAATGACTGGTGACTAAGTGCAGATATACAAGTGTTTGTTGTACTATTCTTGAAACTTTCCCATAGGTTGGATATTTCTCAAAATAAAAAAAGTCAAACGATATGTAAAAGAAGGTACACTAGTCCTCTCTAGTGCCTGACAAGTAGAAATCTACCCTCTTCCAAACACTTCTAATCATGGGAAACTCACTACACCTTTCAAGGCAACCCAAGCCATTATTATAATACACTGGACCCAAAGATAAACTCCCTGGCATGCCATCAAGTGGATCGTCAACTGGCCCTGGTCGGCCTCAAATAAGAATACCCCTCTTCCAATATAACAGTTCTTGAGATATTCAAACATGATTCTGTTGTGTCTACTGATATCTGTCTTTCTGGGGTGAAACATTTCCTGTCTCTACATGCATTACCCTACAATTGGGTTTCTGGTCTACCTGTGGTCTTGGTGGGTTGTGGATGTACTCCCTGCAGTCTGATCCATTTAATGCACTATCCACAAATGATATCACACCTGGCTAAGGTGATCTCATCAGAGCAAAATCTCTATTTCTACTTCTATTACCCCAGCTAGGACCATACTGTAGCTGATAAATCGTTAAGTGTCCATCAAGTCAACTAAGCCCTTGTTCTTAGCACAGCTGGGTTTTGGTGGCTGTGAGAGTGGGTACTTAGAGCACGTCTTTACAGCTAGCCCCATTAAATGTCAACTTGTCAGGTGAACCCAACATCCCAGTCTGTCAGGAGAACGTCAGTTCTGGGTTCTCATCTTATTACAAATAAAATAATAGAACAGGATCAAAGACAGTACCTAATCCTCCCAATTAGATCATAATTTATTAAAGGGCAGGGATGACATATAATATGATCAATCTCCTCAAAATCACATAATACTGAGGCTTATAGAAGATGTTATGTGTTGATTTGTTTATTGAAAATGAGAGGGTTCATTTTAAATGCAAGAGCGCGTAGAGACGTTGATCTAAAGGTGTCTGACAAGCAGACAGTATCTTGTAACTAAAGAAACAAGGGAGATTTTAGGTTTCAAGGTCAATTGGAAAGTAATAAAAAGCAAGACCTTGCTTCGTACATAGATAAAAATACTAATAACAAATAAATCAACACCCTTGAAGTACAAAATTATCTTGCCCTTCTCTGAATTGCAAAGGAAAGAACCAAAGGATGTGTGTGAAACTGCAACTCTAATTCAATACCTTTATTCATAAAGTAGTAATTAAGAAATCTTCTCTTCTCAGGGACTTCCCTGATGGTCCAGTGGTTAAGAATCTGCCTTCCAATGCAGGGGACACAGGTTCAATCCCTGGTCGGGGAACTAAGATCCCACATGCCGCGGGGCAACTAAGCCCACGCGCTCTAGAGCCCACATGCCACAACTAGAGAGAAGCCCATGTGCCGCAACGAAGACCCAACGCAGCCAAATAAATTAATTAATTTAAAAAAATGTGATCTTCTCTTCTCTACTATAGAAATACTACCAAAAAACTAATTACAGCCAAAGCCCTGGATATTTGGGGGATAATCCTAACGAATGAACGCTTCCCAATGTAAGCATCAAAGTATTTTTCTTTTAAACTATTTTTAGAGAAATCCCTAATATGTCTTCTTAAACGTAACTGAATCTTTGAAGTTCATCTAACAATGAAGCTGATCCATGAAGAATTTACTGTTGGCTGCTGTACTACAGTGAAGCCCTCAGGGTAATGGAGCCTGCCAGAGCTATCGTCCCCAATATCACATGACTCCCAGTAGCTACACCTCTTATAGTTCCCCTGTCCTGCGCTCTGTATTCCTTCATTATCATGCTTCTGCAGCCTTTCAGCCGTACTCCCTCATGTCTCTAATTTCTACTTTTAATTTTGTTGGAGATTTGATTTTTAAAACTCGCCATAATCTTATATAAAGAATTTAAAAGCTCTGCGGAAACTCTCATATAGTTTTATGTCTAATCAGTGACTTGCAAACTACATTATCTTTAGACCACAGGCTTGGTGTCATCTATTTTGGCACCTCAGAAGCCATTTCTACTTCTATTCTGGACCGTGTCTATAATGAAAATAAATGCTGTTTAGATTAAGATCCATAATATTTACCTTCAAGCATGTTTCTGATTTCTTTGTCATGAGTGACTTCCTTTGCTGTCTGTCCATTCCCATTAACAACAGTAGTATGAGCATTATATTCTAAAAGAAGCATTACCAACTCCTAAAAAAGCAGAGAAATTATAGACTTTATTATATTATAGCACTTTTCCGAATTACACATTACTACTGAGTTTCTTCTACAATAGAAAGAATGACTACGTAGGAATCTTTATATCACTTCAGTTCTGTCTGCATTATTGTGGTTCCTTAGTATTCACTTAAATTGATTACTACAAGTCAACTAATTGTGGTAATGACTGATGCTGCCTAAACAGTTGCCAATCCACAATTAAACAGACAACTTCTGTAATTGATTTTTAAAGTAAATTACCTGGTTATTTTACCAAGTTGATTCATGCGGTCAAAACTAAATATGAGTTAACAAAGCCATTATTTAAATTAGTAATTTAAATTAGATAATTAGAGCAGATAATACATTCATTTAACATTATTCCTCCAAGAAATGTTGAAAAAAAATAATTTCCTCTACAGACTTAGATTTTTTAAAAGTTAATTATGATGTTTATAATAAATAGGACATTATTTTCTGAAGTGATATAGACTGACAGGATACAACACTATCAAAGGGATGCTTTATAATGAATCAAACGCTCTCCTGAAGTCAATATTCAACAACGGAGCATAAGCTACATCATTCATATTTACTCTAAGTGGCTAACAGCTCTTTTAGGAATTTTTGTAGTAAAAAATGTTTAAATACATATCTATCTAAACACAGACAGGAAGAAAACAAAATACTCATTGTCCTAGTCACTCCAGGACCACTACAAACATTTCGGAGCGTTTCTTTCTGATCATTTTTCCCTTGCATAAGTTTGAGATTTTTTAACATAATTTTATTTATGACATAATTGCTTAAGTTATACTCCTTTTGCCTAATACATCAGTTTCCTGGATGTTATAGTGTCTATAAACATACTTTTCACTGAATATTATTCTATAAAATGTACTACCACATTTTACAAATAGAAAAACTACTAAAAAGTCTAATATTTTAATAAAGTAAATTCTTATAAAATATCTTAGCACTTCCTATCATTTTAAAGGTAACATTTTGGAAGAAGTGTTTTCATAGTTTATGTAAACAGTTCATATTAGTAAAGAAAGTAGAACAACCCACAGAATGACAGAAAGTATTTATAAGTCATATATCTGATAAGGAAATTGTATCCAGAATATATAAAGAACTTTTACAATTCAACAAAAAGACAACCCAATTGAAAAAATGGTCAAAGATAAAGAAGAGCAATCAGAAAAAGGAAATTAAGAAAAACAATTCCATTTACAATGGCATCAAAAAGAATAAAACGCTTAAGAATAAACTTAACCATGGAGGTGAAAGACTTGTACACTAAAACTATGAAATATAGCTCAAAGAAATTAAAGAAGATATAAATAAGTGGGAAGACATCTAGTGATCATGAATGGGAAGACTTAATATTGTTGAGATGTGAACACTACCCAAAGCAATCTACAGATTCAATGCAATCCCTAACAAATCCCAATGATGTTTTTTCCAGAAACAGAAAATCCTATCATAAAATTCACAAGGAATCTCTAGAGATCCCAAATAGACAAAACAGTAATGACAAAGAAGAACAAAGTTGGAGATCTCACACTTCCAGATTCCAAAACTTACCTCAAAGATAATCAAAGTAATCAAAACAGTGCAATAATGACATAAAGATAGACATAGAGACCAATGGAATAGAAAAGAGAGCCCAGAAATAAACTCTCACATTTTGTTCAAATGATTTTCAACAAGAGTGCCAAGATCATTTGAAGGGGAAAGGACAGTCTCTTCAACAAATGGTGCTGGGAAAACTGGACATTCACATGCAAACAAATAAAGTTGGACCTGTATACTTTACACCACATACCAAAATTAACTCTATTAGGATGAAAGACCTAACAGAAAACCTAAAACAAAAATCTTAGAAGAAAACATAAGAGAAAAGCTTCATAGCAGTCATTTCTTGGAATATGACACCAAAAGCATAGGTTAAAAAAAAAAGAAAGAAATTGGACTACATCAAAATTAAAAACTCTGTACAACAAAGCACTATCAAGAGAGTGAAAAGGCAATCCAGAGTGGGAAAAAATATTTGTAAATCAGGTATCTGATCTAGGATTTATATCCAGAATATGTAAATAACTCCCAAAACTCAAAAACACCACCACCACCAAACTATCCAATTTTAAAAATGGGCAAAGAATCTGAAAAGGCTCCATACTGTATGTATGTGACATACATATGGAACTATGTGACATTCTGGAAAAGGCAAAACTATGGAGAAAGTAGAAAGATCAGTAGTTGCCAGGGATTTGGGTGGGAGGAAGGATGAACAGGTGGAGCACAAAGGATTTTTAGGACAGTGAAAATACTCTATACGATATTATAATGATAGACACATATCATTAAACATTTTGTCCAAACCCAAAGAACATACAACAACAAGAGTGAATGCTAAAGTAAACTATGGACTTAGGGTGCTTATGATGTGTCAATGTAGGTTCATCACTTGTTTTAACAAAAAAAACCAAAAACGAACCACTCTGGTGGGGCATGTTGATAATGGGAGAGACCATGCATGTGTGGAGGAGGGCATACGTGGGAAATCTGTATCTTCCCCTCAGTCTTGCTGTGAACCTGAAACTACTCTACAAATTTGTCTTTCAAATACAAAAAATTTAAATAAATGGGCAAAGGATTCAATAGACATTTTTCCAAAGAAAAATGGCCAATAAGCATATGAACAGATGTTCAACATCACTAATCATTACGGAAATGCAAATCAAAACCAAATGAGATACCATTTCACAACCCTCAGGATGCCTAAAATGAAAAAGACTGACAATAACAAGTGTGATGAGGATGTGGAGAAACTGAAACCTTCATGCAATGCTAGTGGGAATGTAAAACGGTGCAGGTGCTTTGGTAATCAGTTTGGCAGCTCTGCAAAATACTAAACAGAGCAATGCCAAGTGGTGCAGCAATTCCACTCCTAGGTACATACCAAAGAGAAATGAAAACATACGTCCACGACAAAAATCTTGCACATGAGTGTTCAAAGCAGCATTATTCATAATATCCCCAAAGTGAAAACAACCTAAATGTCCATCAACTGATAGTTGGATAAATAAAATGTGGTACGTCCATACAATGGAATATTATTGGGCAATAAAAAAGAATGAAGTACTGATATATATTATAATCATGGATGAGCCTTGAAAACATTATGTTAAGAAGCCAGTCACAGAAAACCATGTATTATATGCTTCCATTTATATGAAATGTCTAGAATAGGTAAATCTATACAGACAGTAGATTAGTGGTTACCAGGGCCTGGGGGGAAGGGGTAATAGGGAGCGACAGCTCACGAGTACAAGATTTCTTTCTGGGATGATCCAAATGTTCTAAAATTATGTTGATGGTTGCACAAGTCAACATACCTGAACTACTGAATTGTACATGGGTGACTTGTATAGTATGTAAACTAGATCTCAATAAAGTGCCTATGAAAAGACAGCAGAGATATTCAAGTTTGGTACCACATGGCACATTCGAGTTAAGGAATGTTATTTCTCAACCTACCTCATCTAGTTGTTTTATACCATCTTTGCAACTGTACAGTGTTCTAGTAATTAATTGTCCTGATCTGAGTTTCAGGAAGGTATAAGAACTAATGTGGAACCTGACTGACATAAATCCTCAAAGGGCTGGACTACAGAAAATGGGCAGAGGGAATGGTATGCACAGAGGTAGAGAGGTACCTTTAAGAAAAGAGAATATGCTTCGATTATGTGGCAACAGGCTACAGGGGGAAATAGGGCAGACTTTCAGAGTTGCTATATGCAATCTCAGGGGTTCAGACTGTCCTGAAGGGAAGGGACACCTCTTAAAGTTTCCAGAGGAATGACTATCAGACTGCAAGTTACAAAAAACACCTGTCCACCCTGTGAAGAAGATTAAGAGCAAAAATTCTCAGAGTGTGGTCCCCAGACCTGTATGTAGCATCAGTATCACCCATGAAATTGGCAGAAAGGCAAGTTCTCAAGCCCCATCTCAGACCCACTGAATCAGAAATGCCGGGGATGGGGTCCAGCAACTTGTATGTTAAGCATTTAAATACAAGCGCTCAGGCAGGAGAAATCATCAGAAGAAGTTTTTATTCATTAAATCAGAATTAGAAAATAGAAGGCACCTGAAGAGACCAGTGGCTGGATGTCTAACTCGAGGAACATGAATGAAACACCCAAACAGAGAGCTCACCACTGATTTTTAATACCTCAGTGGGTAGAAGAGGTTTTAACTTTCTTCAAAGGTCTGTTGCAGTATTATTCTTATGTTTAGAAAAAACGTTTTTAAGCCGAACTGTGCTTCTCTATGCCAAAATTAAAGACCATCCTGCCAGGACTTCCCTGGTGGCCCAGTGGTTAAGAATCCGCCTGCCAATGCAGGAGACACGGGTTCAAGCCCTGGTCTGGGAAGGTCCCACATGCCACAGGGGAACTAAGCCCGTGTGCCAAAACTACTGAGCCTGAGCTCTAGAGCCCACGAGCCACAACTACTGAAGCCTGCGTGCTCTAGGGCCTGTGATCCACAAGAAGAGAAGCCACCTCAATGAGAAGACCACGCACTGCAACGAAGAGTAGTCCCTGCTCAACACAGCTAGAGAAAGCCCACGTGCAGCAACGAAGACCCAACGCAGCCAAAAATAAATAAAAAATTATATGTAAAAAGAAAAAGACCATCCTGCCCCCTTTAACAGTTTGTACACATACCAAAGGATTGTCATCCTCCTCTTCATCCCTCAGGATCTAGAATTCCTCATCTAGCCCTGAGAAGTCCCTGGTGCTTTCACACAAAATTCCAGCTCCAACCACTTTTCCCTCACAAGTTCTCCTTGCATCCACTGAATATGTGATTCTCCTCTGAACTTTCTGCCAACTCTCCACATTATTTACTATTCACTTAACATACTTAAGCCCTTACATTGTACAAGGTCCTCCACCCGTCAGGGAAAACACTTAGGTAATGAATACTGAAGGGATCTGAGAAAGTGCTGACAAAAATCAGAGCTGAGATCAGGATACTGACTGGGACATCCCTGGACATGGTGGAATTGAGAGATTAGAAAAAAAAAAAGCCATTGGGAGACAGCAGTCCAGGTAAAAAGCAATGAATATGTTCTCAAGCAGAGACAGTAAAAAGGATTTAAAGTGACAAGTACTTCAATGACCAATACAAATACTGCATAAGGAGGTTGTGTGAAGGAAGAGGAGCCGCATCTTAGAAACATGAAATTCCAAATATCTGAGTGGCAAGTAAGGAGCCAAAACATGCAGCTAAACAGAAGACCTGGACACCTGGAAAGAAGTATGAGGTCAAAGTACAGATTTCCAAATAATCCCCCAGGAGAAATAATGAAGCTTTAAGAGTGGATGGGGGCTTCCCTGGTGGCGCAGTAGTTGAGAGTCTGCCTGCCGATGCAGGGGACACGGGTTCGTGCCCCGGTCCGGGAAGATCCTACATGCCGTGGAGCGGCTGGGCCCGTGAGCCATGGCCGCTGAGCCTGCGCGTCCGGAGCCTGTGCTCCGCAACGGGAGAGGCCACAACGGTGAGAGGCCCGCGTACCGAAAAAAAAAAAAGAGTGGACGGGTTTCTTAGGGGGACAGTTTCAAGAGAAAAGAGAAGAGTGGTTTAAAAAACAAACAAACAGAAGAACACCTACAATGAAAGGTAAGGAAAATGAACAAGCACAAACAGATAGGCATCAGAAAAGCAGCCAAAGATGCAGCAGTAGTAACAGACTGTGTAGTGCCTCTTCCCAGAGAGATCAGCTCTGTTGGAGTGCAGCTATGGAAAATAGGAAAACAGAAACCTTGAAAATAGTAAACCACTGAGGAACTTTAGGAAAACATTCAGTTAACAGGTACAGTCAGGACCCAGACTACAAAGGATCAAAATAATCAGGTGCTAAGGAAGTTGAAAACAGGAAGTGTAGACACATTTTAATAATATTTTATAAAAAATGAGAATAAGGACAAGCATCTTGCTCAGAGAAGGTCTCCTTGCCCACAAGGTCTCTTCAAGAGCAAGAGGACACGGAGAATCAGGAGAGCTATCTCCAGGAAGTGGTCATTCATGATGTATATGACTATATTCAAAGACAGTACAAAAAAAGAAAAACACAGGACCCTAAGTGGCTCAAGCTAGCATAGTCATAATAACGTACACTCAGTATTTATTTAACCAAAATCTAGCCGTAGATTAAGAGAATGAGAAAAGTGAAGTGGTTTTAGTGGGGATTAAGGCAGGGAGAAACAAATAATCAAATGCTTATCTTCCAGTAGTAAGCCAACAGAAAATCTAAAATTAAAAAAAAGAACAAACACAACAAAAAACAAGAATCAGTGACATAAGTATATTATTTAGAAACGTGAAAGTTAAAAAAAACTGAAGTAACAGCTGAAAATAATGACATAGTTGCCTCTAGGAAAGTGTGACTCAGAGTGGGCAGGCGTGGAGCAAAGGTCATCAGTTTTTCATTTTAAGTCTCAGAATATCACTTGACATCTAAAATGAAATACACACGCACCTGTGTCTGTCATACAGAGTGAAGTAAGTCAGAAAGAGAAAAACAAATATTGTATATTAAAGCATATATGTGGAATCTAGAAAAATGGTACAGATGATCTTCTTTGCAAAGCAGAAACAGACACAGACATAGAGAACAAACATATGGATACCAAGGGGGAAAGGAAACGTATGGATACCGAAGGGGATAGGGAAGGGGATGGGATGTACTGGGAGATTGGGACTGACATATATACACTATTGATACTAGGTATAAAATAGATAACTAATGAGAACATACCATATAGCACAGGGAACTCTACTCAGTACTCTGTGGTGACCTAAATGGGAAGGAAAGCCAAAAAAGAGGGGATATATGTATATGTATAGCTAACACAACATTGTAAAGAAACTACACTTCAATAAAAATTAAAAAAAAAGAAACACACATGCACAGGCACATACACAGAATTTTTTTTCAAGAAACACCTAAGAAAAAAGTCTTAAAGATTCCTAAGACACTGCTAAATAGTAGCTGAAGTATGTAAGGCAGAGACATATGTTCAACTTAACACTTAAGAACTAGCAATATCTCCGAAATTACCACAAGAAAAGCCTGTTTCATAAGTTAATTGGGACTGGGCTTCCCTGGTGGTGCAGAGGTTAAGAATCCGCCTACCAATGCAGGGGACACAGGTTCGAGCCCTGGGCCAGGAAGATCCCACATGCCGCGTAGCAACTAAGCCCATTCACCACAACTACTGAGCCTGTGCTCTAGAGCCTGCAAGCCACAACTACTGAAGCCCACATGCCACAACTACTGAAGCCCGCGCGCCTAGAGCCTGTGCTCCGCAACAAGAGAAGTCACCGCAATGAGAGGCCTACGCACCATAACAAAGAGTAGCCCCTGCTTGCCACAACTAGAGAAAGCCCATGTGCAGCAACAAAGACCCAATACAGCCAAAAATCAATCACTCAATAAATTTAAAAAAAATTAATTGGAACTTCCAGATTCCACCTAGCATTTAGAAAGCTGAAAATCACTCCCACTCTAGTAACAAGGGGAAAAAACAGGTAATCTACAGAACTATACTTTTCTTGAACCCAAAAAATTAAGATGGCAGGGCAACCAACTAGTCTGAAATCTAAGGAAATTGCTTCAAGGCAAGCATGGGCTCACCTTGAATAGGTGTGGGAAAAAGATGGGACCTGCCAAACATTAACAGAATGAAAGAAAAAAAATCATATAATCACCTCAACATATGCAGAAAAAGCATTTGACAAGATTCAACATTCTTTCAGGAAAAAAAGTCTCAACAAATTAGGTAGAGAAGGTACCTCAACATAATAAAGGCCATATGACAAGCCAATGGCTAACATTATATTCAACAGTAGAAGGCTGAAAACTTTCCCTCATCACAAGGGTGCCTACTGTCATCACTCCTATTCAACACAGTACTGGAAGTCCTAGCCAAAGCAATCAGGCAAGAAAAAGAAACAAAAGTCATCAGAATCGCTAAGAATGAAGTAAAATTGTCTCTATTTGCACATGACATGATTTATATATAGAAAACCCTAAAAAGTCCACCAAAAGCTGTAGGATCTACTCAGTGAATTCAGTAAAGTTGCAGCATACAAAATTAACACACAAAAATCAGCAGCGCTTCTATACACTAACTATAAATTATCTGCAAAAGAAAGAAAACAATCCCATTTACAATACCATCAAAAACAATAAAATACTTAGGAATAAATTTAACCAAGGAAGTGAAACATCTCTACACTGAAAACCACAAGACAATTATGAAAGAAACTGAAGAGGACACAAATAAATGAAAATATATCCTGTGTTCATGAAATGGAAGAATTAATATTGTTAAAATGTCCATGCTACTCAAAACCACCTATAGATTTAATGCAATCCCTATCAAGATTCTAATGGCTTTTTTTTTTTTTAACAGAAGTAGAACAAATAGTCCAAAAATTTATTTGGAACCACTAAAGACCCCAAATAGCCAAAGCAATCCTGAGAAAGAACAGAACAGGAGGCATCATACTTGATTTCCAGCTATGGTAATCAAAACAGTATGGTACTCACATAAAAACGGACACAGAGACAAAAGGAACAGAATCAAGAGCCCAGAAATAAACCCATGCATATATGATCAACTGATCTTTGACAAAGGGGTCAGGAATACTTAATGAAAAAAAGACAATCTCTTCAATAAGGGATGCTGGGGAAATTGGGTATTCACTCATAAAAGAATGAAACTAGACTCTTATCCTACACTGCTCACAAAAGTTAGGGTTAGGGTTAACTGAAAATGAATTAAAGATATAAATGTAAGACCTGAAACCATAAAACTCCTAGAAGAAAACATAGAAAAAAGCTCCTTAACATGGGTCTTGGCAACAATGTTTTGGATATGACACGTAAAGCAAAGGCAACAAAAGCAAAAATCAACTGGGACTATATCAAACTAAAAGCTTCTGCACAGCAAAGAAAACCATCATAAAAAAGGAAAGGCAACATAGAAAATGCAACAAAATATTTGTAAATCATATATCTGATAAGTAGTTAACATCCAAAATATATAAAGAACTAATACAACTCAATAGCAGAAAGACAAATAATCCAATTTTAAAATGGGCAAAGGATCTGAATAGACATTCTTCCAGAGAAGATATTCGAATGTCCCAGGTACCTAAAATGGCACTCAACATCACTAATCATTAGGGAAATGCAAATCAAAACCACAATGAGATCTCACCTCACACGTTAAAACGGCTATCACCATAAAGACAACAGACAACAAATGCTGGTGAAGATGTGGAGAAAAGGCAACACTTGATGTTGGTGGCATTGTAGACTGGTACAGCTATTACGGAAAACAGTAAAGAGGTTCCTCAAAAAAATAAAAATTGAACTACCATAGATCCAGCAATTCCACTTCTGAGTGTAAAACCAAAAAAAAGAAAGGAGGAAAAGAAACACTGACCTGAAAAGATATCTGCACCCCCATGTTCATTGCAGCATTATTTATAATAAACATGGAAACAACCTAAGTGTCCCCTGACCAATGAATGGATAAAGAAAATATAGCGTGTGTGTATGTATATATATATGTGTGTACACACACACACACACACACACACACACTGGAATACTATTCAGCCATAAAAAGAAGGAAATCCTCCCATTTCCAAAAACATGGATGGATCCCAAGGGCACTATACTAAATGAAACAAGACAGAGAAAGACAAATACCATATGATCTCACTTATATATGGAATATAAAAAAATAAAAAACCCAAGCTCATAGTAAAAGAGGCCAGATTTGTGGTTACCAAAGGCTGGAGGTTAGGGGTGGAGGAATTGGATGAAGGTGGTCAAAAGGTACAAAATTCCAGTTATAGGCACACCTCAGAGATATTGTGGGTTCAGTTCAGACCACTGCAATAAAGCAAGTATTGCAGTAAAGCAAATCACATTAATTTTTTGGTTCCCCAGTGCATATAAAAAGTATGTTTACGCTATATTGTAGTTTATTAAGCATGCAATAGCATTATGTCTAAAAAAATAATGTACATACCTTAATTAAAAAATACTTAATTGCTAAAATATGCTAACCATCATGAGGCTTCAGCGAGTTCTAATCTTTTTGTAATAGTAACAAACACCACTGATCACAGATCACCATAACAAATATAATAAGGAAAAATTTGAAATATTACGAGAATTACCAAAATGTGAGAGAGACACAAAGTGAGCAAATGCTGTTGGAAAAACAGATTTGCTCAATGGGTTGCCACAAAACTTAAATTTGTAAAAAATGCATTATCTGAAGTGCAACATAGCAAAGCACAGTAAGGATACCTGTACTATTTACCTCTGTCTCTACTGTCTTATACACAATGCTTAACATTCCATAAAAAATTACCAGACACACAAAAAGCAAGAAAAGCAATCCACTGTCAAGAGACAAAGAGGTTAACAGAATGACAAAGAAATGATCAAGATGTTGGAATGATCAGATAGAGAATTTTGTTATGTTAAAAGGTCTAGTGGACAAGGTAGACAACATATATGATGAGATGGAGAACTTCAGCTGAGAAGTGGAAACTATAAGAAAGAGTCAAAGAAAAATGCTAGAAATGAGGTAAAGAATGCCTTCAATGGTCTCATCAGTAGACATCAGAGCACAGCTGAGGAAAGAATCAGTAAACTTGAAGACAGGCCAATAGACATTAGCTAAACACTAAGAGAGAAAGTGGAAGGGAGTGGGGAGGCAGTCAGAAAAGGGGAAAAGGAGTGGGGAGAAGAAATAGAACTGAGCACCCATGGCTGTGGGACAGTATCAGTCTGACAAATATATAGTAAGTTATTCAAGAATTTATATGAAGTACTTCCTGAATCTAGCAAAAAATAATAAAAAAAGGAAAAAAAAAGATCATGAAAACAGTATCTGCTACCATTTGCGCATGTAATTTGCCCTCACGAATGCCGTGTTCTGCTAACCATTTCCATAACTCTCTGCAGGTCAGCCTTCTCGACCTTGATCCTCTGAACTCACTCATTCATTACCATAATTGCAGCCGCCTGGCTTTTGATGTTTAAGTGCCACCTCCAGGCCTCTACTGTTTTAAGGTCCTATGACATCCCCCGTACCCCCTTTGCTATCAGTGAAGCAGGTCTGCAATGGCATTTCCAGATGGCAGCCCTAGACCTCAGAGGACATGGAAACAGTTTCTCAGTGATGTTAGGACCTTTTCCACCAGCGATTTTTCAGTGCCTTGGTAGATGATGTAGCCTTTAGGCCCCTCCATGGCACAAAATTATCTGGTATGATCCATATTCAATCCAGCCTGCCTGCTTATTTAAAACCTTCAATTGTCTGCAATGGCATTTCTGGCATTTTGACACCTATAACGGGGGCCATTGCTTTGTCCATGCTGCTAAGAACTTTCCAAATACACCTCAACTTGTACCATCAAAAGAAATCAACGATGCTCAGAAGCCAAAGACAGTTGCCCCAGTGAAAGCCACGATACCTTGTCCAGTTTCTGGGCCTGAGTCAATTTTGGACTTAGAACTATGTATGGAAGGAGAGGCCAGATCCTGGAAGGGAAGATTCTGCAACACCAAAGCAAACGTATAGTCATGAATCTCTCAGACCACCCCCCAGTGACCATTTATTCAAGTAGCTGTATACCAGGGAAAGGGGAAAACCCAAACATTTCACAAATTATTAAGTACAAGATGCAAGAGACTCAAAGTGTTATCTGGCCCCTCTGTTAGACAGAGGGCATGCATAGGGGTGAGATAATTAACAAAACCTGGGCCAGATCTGGCTCAGTGTAGGCACTGGGTCCACAAACACATCCAGAGGACACTGCCCCAGTCCCTGAATGTATAATTGGAATAGACATGTTGGCAAACACTCACATCGCTTCCTTGGTCTACAGTATAAAACAGCCAGATGGAAGGCTCTAGATCTGCGCTCCCCCATACCCTGGCCAGGATAAATAAAACCAATACCCCACATGCAGGGAAATGACAGAAATTAGTGCCACCCTTAAAATCCCAAGTATGCAGGGCTGATGGTCCCTACAATACTTCCATTTAATTCACCACTCTGCCACTACAAAAACCAGAAGGAATGTGGAGGATGACAGTGGACTCCCACAAGCTCAACCAAATAGCCCCAATTCTAGCAGCTCTGCCAGATACGAAATCTTGGCTAGAGCAGGTCAATACTACTTACACAGTACACAGCAACTGACCTGGCAAATATATTCTTCTCTATCCTCATTAGGAAAAAAAAAGACAGAAAACACTGCATTCACACGGACAACAGTATGCATTTACATTTACAGTTCTGCCTCAGAGCCATCTGGGCAACCTGCAGAAAACACCCTGGTTCACCCTGGTCCAACGATGTCCTGTTAACAGAACCAGATGAGCAAGAAGTGGAATGCTGAAGGCTTTAATAAGACACCTATGCTCCAGAGGGTGGGCAATCTTACAATTCAGGGCCTTTGTCATGTCAATAAATTCTCAGGGGTTCAGTGGTTTGGGTAATGCCCGGACATTGCCCCCAAAGTAAAGAACTTGCGCTTCCACCTTGCACTTCCTGAAACAGAAGGAAGCACAACGCCTGGATGGCTTCTTCCGGTTCGGGGGCAGCATATTCCACAACTAGGAATAATGTTCTGATCCATATGCCAGATGAGAAAGGATGCCTGAACACCAGGCTCCTTTGTCAAAGGACCAGCAGGCAAGAAGAGTCACCACCTTAGCAGAGGTAATTAAACTTGAACATCAGAAGAAAGGAGTAGTATACACAATGGGGACAATGAGAACTACATTTCATGTGCAGATGATGCACTTAAGGGTCTCTTGGTGTTCCCTTGTCCAATTTTGACAGTAAATGGACAAGTGTAACAACCCTGGCCTAAGAAGGGCATGATAACCAGGGGTTGAGACCTCCAGGGTTGAGGGCCTGAGTCACATCACCAAGTAAGCCCTGAAGACCAGACGTGCTAGCCAAGGGGAAGGGAATCCAGAACAGATAGTAGAGGAGGGAGAAGATGATTCAGTTGTGGCCCCAAGGTCAACTACAGCAATAGGAGCCCCCCAAGGTCAGCAGGTGCATTCCTTCTGGGAGCATCAGCTCGACTCCAGCCTCTGGCCACCCTTCCTTCCACAGGTGTGACCCCTTAGCACTTCGATAAGCCTGTTGCACACTAACCTCCATCTCGGTCTGCTTCCTCTGAAGCCCAACCTACAAGAAATAGTAATGTTTACACCTGTATTTCAGGGGTGTCATGTTCCATTAAATAACACATGTCAAGTTGTTTGGACAGTGCTCGACTCATAGCAGGCATTCAATATATAAGCATGAGAAATTGTATCCTAGGGAACAAGACAGATAAGCTTATGTAAACCCCAGGATTATACGTATCTTCTAGATGCCAGGTGAGAGATACATAATTCCTGAGACACAGAACACAGGAAGCATTGATTTTAGAGGTATGCTCAGCCTCACTAGAAGATACTAAGTGGAAACAAAGGTCAGTACTACAATCCAATTATTTACTATACTATCCCTATTTTCAACTGATTATAGAAGATGTAAAAACTGCAGAATTTGAACTGCATTTGAAAAATAAAGGAACAAATGCTTATTAATACGGTATCTTAAAATTCCGGTATATTAATTTTTATTAAAGAACACTAGGGGTCGCTAATGGACCAAGAAAGCCCATAGGTCCCTCAAAGTTTTGGGAGCTGCATTTTATTTATTTGAAAGGATAAGAATTTAAAGTGCTTTGTAACAAACCACATGCCTTTTCAACTCATCATTCTATTTATTAAATCACCACCCTATCATATTTTAAATTATCTTCATGGTAAAAGATCACATCAGAACAGGATAATTTGATTCTTTTCATGAGTACAATTAGAAATTAAACTTTTGCAAAATTCAATCATGTTTAGATACTGAGCACACACATTTTTAACGTTTCCTGTGTGGCACAACCATTTAGCTTCAGCTAATACAAGCGATAATATGTATGCTAATGTTCAAATCAAACTAAGGCCTCATTTAGCATGGTCTTATGTTCGAAGTTGAAGAAAATAGCCAGATATGCAAAGAACCGAGCGTAGATTTGATTTGATCTAGGTAATTGATCTAGGTAATTACACAGATGGTAATTATGCAGTAAGACTTGTGCTCATGGAAGATACAAAAAAAGTGAAATGTATAAATTCCTTGGGAGCAAGATGAATATGATCTACTGGTGGTGAAGACACATACAACAATAAACTGTGATACAAGGTAGAAGACGAATGACAGTGCTTGTAATATTCTTGGGAAATCTGGAAAAGGACAGCTGCGTTCCACCTGCAGGAAGTCAGGAAAGAATTTATGGAGACAGCATTTGAGCTGCTCTTTCAAGAATGGGTTGACATGGGCCACGTGAAAATAGACGGCCAAGAACTCTCCTAGGTACATAGAGAAGAATGAGAAGTGCAAGGCTATAAAGGAAAATAGCAAGTAGCTCACGCATGAGTCAGGCAAATTAAACTATTTGCAGCTCATTTTTGAGCCTCCCCCGCACCGACCCCAGAGTCAAGCATAGCAATTAACCCACTACCTTTATTTTTTTTTAGTATAATGGGTATTTTTTTCTCAACTTTAGTGAGACTCCATATCTGGTCCACAAGTATCAACATATGAACAAACAGACCCAACAGTGTGAAATGTACTAATTCAAACATGCTTAGCACACACTTACTGGGTTGATTAATAATTTATATGAAAATTGGTTAAATCTAATAATTAGAATAAAAAGTATAAAATCATATAAATTCATTCTTGAACCTGTGATAAATGCACATAAATCTTCCAATTATGGGATTATAAAATAACCTTTAGGGAGTATGTTAGACTATGGTTAATCACAACAAACAAGAAATACACCTTATGTCATAGTTAATTTACCAGATCATTCAAATAATCAAAAAAAGTATCAGGAAAGAGGGGTGAAGCAACTTTTGACTATGGTGGCATAAAGAGATCTGTGAACTGTAATCCTGAAAAAAGAGTATAAAATTGGACAAAATTACAAAACTACTCATATCATGGTGCTGGATATCGACTAAAGACAACAAATTGAGAGGCATACTCAACAGGAACTAGAACTTCAGGTAACAGGAGTGTTTAACCTTCCAGCCACAGGCTATGGCCACACACCCTCCGACCCCCGCCCCCCCAACCCCCTTCTCCAAGAAGTCTGACCAAACCAGGGCTGGCAATGAAAGCCAGTAGCTTTGCCAGAGGGAAATGACTTGATTTGGAGCAAAAAAGCAGCAAATTCAGTTAGGAAACAAATGGAAAAATCTACAGCACGAGGCGCCTTTTCCCATTAGAGTGTATTTGCTTTCTGTCCGGGGTATAACAAATTACCACAAACTCAGCAGCTTAAAACACCACAAATTTATTATCTGACAGTTCTGTACTTCAGAAGTCCAAAATGGGTCCCACTGGGCTAGAATCAAGGTGTGAGCAGGGCTGCTTTCCTTTCAGAAGCTCTAGAGGAGAACTCACTTCCTTGCTTTTTCTACTTTCCAGAGGCTGCCCACACTCCTTGGTCCCCTTTCTCCATTTTCCAAGCCAGAAACATTGCATCTCTCTGACCATTCTCTCCGACCATTCTCTCCTAGGCACATCTCCCTCTCATTCTGACTCTTTTTCTGCCTCTCTCTCACACTTTTAAGGACCTTTGTGGTTACACTGAGGCCACCAGATAATCCAGAATAATTTTCCTCTTTTAAGGTCTGCTGATCAGCAACCTCAAGTCCATCTGGAACTTTAATTTCCCCTTGTCATGTAAGCTAACACAGCCACAGGCTTTGGGGACTAGGATGAGAACGTCTCTGGAGGGCCATTATTAATGCCCACCACATGGGGCAAATGGCAAAACAGCCTGGAAATGAGAGACCCAAAAAAGGACAAGGTAAGCTGCCCATACATTCCTGGCTGACTGTGCAGGAGAAACAGGAGAAGGCCCCACAGAAAGCAGAAGCAGAGGCAGAAGTGAGGAATGGCTGCTCCCCAACCTACACACAGATCCATCAGCAGAGGGCAGAAGCTCTATGCTTCTGAGTATTCGGGCAAAACCTCTACCCAAATACTGGCTGACCACTAAGCTATGTAGATGCAGGGGTGAACTCTAGGAAATTTAGTCCATTTGGGGTGTCATAACAAAACCACCACAGATTGGGTGGCTTAAACATGATTTACTGCTCACATTTTCGGAGGCCGGGAAGACCAAGATCAAGGCACAACAAGATCTGGTGTCTGGTGAGAGCCTGCTTCCTGGTTCACAGATGGCCATCTTCTCACTTTGTCCTCACATGGCAGAAGGGGCACGAGAGCTCTGGGGTCTCCTTTATAAGGGAACTAATTTCATTCACAAAGGCTCTATCACCATGGCCTAATCACCTCCCAGAGGCCCCATCTCTAATACCATCACTTTGGGATTTGAACATATGCATTTCAGGGGGATGCAAACAGCCAGTACATAAGAGAAACTACGCTAAAACATTAAAACAATTTTTTTTTAAAAAAGAGCAGAGATATCCGTAGGCCAGACACATTCTATATTTCACAGATGAAGGCCAGACAAGTTAATAAAAAATAATAATAACCTCAAGGGGAAAAGGTCAGAGTTGCTAAAATTATATTATATACAATGTCTAGTTTTCAAAAAAAACTTGGGAGACATGCAAAAAAAAAAAAGGGAAGTATGACCCAGTCTGAAAAAAGCAGGTAATAGAAACTGACTTTTAATGGGCCCATATGTTGAATTTAGCAGATAAGAAGTATAAAGTTATTATAAATATGTCCAAAAAGTTTAATATCCAAAGGGATAAAATACCAAAGAATATTTGTAAAAAACCAGAGAAGGCAGTAAAAGAGGAACTAAGGAACAAAAAACCTGAGACATATAGAAAACAAGTACAAATAGAAGACGTAAATCCAAAGTTGTTAACAACTAAATGTGACTAAACTAAATCAAAAGGAAGAAATTTTCAGATGATAAAAACATACAACTGAATTATATGCTGCCAACAACAAACACACATTAGATTCAAAGACACAAGGAAGTTGAATGTAAAAGGAGAGGAAAAGACAATATAAGCAGTAACTATAAGACAGCTAGATTGGCTACATTAACATAAAAAAAATAAACTTTCTGGTACGAAATATTACTGAAGGCAAAGAAAGACATTTCATAATGACCAAAAAGGTCAATACACATCAGGAAGGCATATCCCATATAACATATCCCACATAATCCCACTATAAATGGATATGCACCTAACAGAGCCACAAAATTCATGAAGCAAAATCTGACAAAATTAAAATATACAATTCAAGAATTATAGTTGGAGACATCAATACCTCACTCTCAGTATTCGATAAAACAAGCAGAAAATCAGTTAAGGATAAGAGAACTGAACAGCCCCATCACTAACTTAACCTAATTTACATTTATATAATACTCCACCTCAAAGTAGACTACATTTTTTTCAAGCACTCAATAAACATTCTGTAGGATAGATCAAATGCTATACTGTAAAATAATTCCTAATACATTATAAAAGAATTTAAAATACATTCTTCAAAACACAATTCAAAGTAAGTTACCTGATCACAAGGGAAATTAAATTAGAAATCAACAATGGAAACAAATTTGGTACATCTCCAAATATTTGGCAAACAAGATACTTCTATATATACCTGTGGGTCAAAGAAGAAACCACAAGGAAAATTATAAAATAATATTAATATTATTAACAACCTTATGCCAACAAATTAGACAACTTAGGTGAAATGGAAAAATATCTAGAAAGAAAATAACCGAAACTGACTCAGGGAGAAGTAGAAACTCTGAACAGATCTATATTAAATAATTAAATTGATTTAGTAATTTAAGATCTTTCCACACAGGAAGTCTAAGCACAGATGGTTTCACTGGTGAATTTTATCAAATATTTAAGGAAGTAATAATCTTTCACAAGCCTTTCGGAAAACAGAAGAGGAAAGAACACTTCTCAACTCATTCTATGAGGCCAGTATTACCCTGTTACCAAAGCCAGACACACACATCTCAAGAAAACTACAGAGCAGTACCTCTCATGAATACACACCCAAAAAATCCTTAAGAAAATACTAGAATTCAGCAACATATAAAAAGGATTATTAACCAATACCAAGTGAGATTTATACAGGAATGCAAGTTTGGCTTGAAATCTCCAAATTAATGTAATATACCATATTAATAGATTAATAAACAAAAATCACATGATCATCTCAAAAGACAGAGGAAAAACATCTGACACCCATTCACGATTTAAAAAAAAACAACTCTCAATAGACTAGAAATACAAGAAAGCTTTCTCAACCTAATAAAGGGCATCTAAGAGAAACTTACAAGTAACATCATATTTACTGGTTAAAGACTAGATGCTATTCCCCAAAGATCAAAAAATATGGCAAAGATTTCTGCTCTCATTGTATTTATTCAACACTATACTAGAATCTAGCTAATAAACAAAGAGGGGAAAAAGGATCCAGACTGGAAAGGAAGAAGTACAATAAATGTCTTTATTTTGCAGATGATATGATCTGGTATATAGAAAATCTTAAGGAATCAACAAAAACCTACTAGAACTAAAAAGCAAATTCAGCAAGGACACAAGATAGAAAAGCAACATAAACACTGTCTTTCTATATAATAGCAACAAGAAATTGACAACAATTCCATTCAAAATAGCACCAAAAAGAATACAATGCATAGAAGTTTAACAAAAAGAGAATAAGATCTGTATACTGAAAACCTCAAAACACTGCTGAAAGAAATTAAAGATCTAAATAAACGGAGAGGCATTTGATGCTCACAGACTGGAAGACAATGTTGTTAAAGTGGCATTTCTTCCCAAACTGATCTGCAGGTTCAAGACAACACAATCTCTATCAAAATTCCAACAGGTGTTTTTATAGAAATTAATAGAATAATCTTAACATTTACATGGAAACACAAACTTTTGACTGACAATAGCCAAAATAATTTTTCAAAAGATCACAGGTTGGAGAACTTACACTACCCAATATCAAAACTTAATTACAGGGAATTCCCTGGCAGTCCAGCGGTTAAGACTCTGTCTGCACTCCCAATGCAGGGGGCCCAGGTTTGACCCCTGGTCAGGGAACTAGATCCCGCATGCTGCAACTAAAGGTCCCGCACACTGCAGTGAAGATACCTCATGTGGCAATGAAGACACTGCACGTGGCAACAAAGACACTGCACATGGCAGTGGAGACACTGCATGCGGCAACGAAGACCCAGAGCAGCCAAATAAATAAATATTTTTTTAAAAATTAATTACAAAGTAATGTAATAAGACAGTGTGGTATTGGTGCAAGGATAAAATACAGATTAAAAGAAGAGAACAGAAAGTCCAGAAATAAATCCTTACATTTATGGTCAAATGATTTCCAACAAAGGTGTCAAGGCAATACAATGGGGAAAGAATCTTTCTAATAAACACTGAATAGATTAAAAAATGTGGTATATCCATACAATGGAATGTCATTCAGCCATAAAAAGAATTACTGATACATGCTACATCATGGATGAACCTTAACAAAATTATACTAAATTTAAAAATTCAGACACAAATGTTTGTATGATCCCATTTACAAGAAATTTCTAGAAAAAGCAAGTATCTAGAAACAGAAAGTAAATCAGTGGTAGCCTGAGGCTTGGCTAGAAGCAGGAAATGAATGCAAACAGGCATGAGGAAACTTTCTGGGGGAATGGAAATGTCCCAAAACTAGATTGTGGTTGTGGTCATACAACTGTGTAAATGTATAAAAAAAAAATCATTGAAATGTACACTCACAGCAGTTGAGTTTCATGCAGTGTACATTATTCCCCAATAAAGCTGTTTTAAAAATAAAAAGAAGATGAAGAAGGTGCAGGAGTTCCCCATCCCTGGAGGACACAAGCATAGACTGAATGAGCTCCTATCAGGGACACAAGGGTAGAGGCTCCATGACCTTCGTACTTGACCTCACTGTCCATCACTAAGAGCGTGAGGTCTTTTAACCCAAAATGCTGGTTTATACATTTTTTGTGGCTTTTCGCAGTTGCTATTCCTAGGGTTATAAGGAGAAAACATTTGTGACTGCTCTTCCAAATATTTCACTTGCAAACATTGAACAGAGAATGTTTTTCACCTTTCGTCCTGTAAAGGCAGCCCGATGAAGTGGCGTGTCTCCCATGTCATTTAATACATTTACTTCTGCACCAGCCTAGTAAACATGAAAGCTTTAAGCATCTTCCACATATCAAGAAATATACAAAGGTGAAAACAGTTCCCTAAAAATATATTAAATATTTAAAAAATTAAAATAATTGTTAATATTGACTGGTTGTCACTACTAAAAATAAGTTCAGTTCACAGTAAAACAGTAAGCTTATAGTAAAAATCTACCTGATAGGTAGAAAATAAAAAGCTACTTTTCTTTAAAAATCTATATACCCTTTGCTCTACTTTAGAAACACTCATATTGAAAAAAAGGAGAACCGTCTCTGAATAAAATAGCACATTTTCTCCACCAATTTAATTTAATGAGTTTAAGGGAAAAAAAAGAAAAAGATGCCACCATTTAAATGGTGGAGGAGCTGGAGGTTTAAGGGCTGCCTTAGCTCATGGATTTCAGGTTTGGGGCCACCAGATCAATTTTAAGATGAAACCCAATTTCAGAAATATCAGTATGTGTGAAAAATTATTCATCACAGAATTGAGAAATACGAGTTCTTAAGTTACAGCGTGCTCATTAAGAGATTCTGACATTATTTTTTAATTACAAAGGATGTGCTTTGGTCATTTTTTTAACTATGCTCAAAAAACAACATAGTATCTTCATTAATTCATATGTCCATTTTTGCAACTCTAAAAAGTCAATGATGTAAAAATCAAATGATTGAAAAAACAGAATTTTAATTAGTCAGGCTACCCTAATTCATGTATTTAGCAAAGAACAATTAAGTGATTAGCAACTGCTTTGAACAGGCCATCATGCATCATGGCCCAGACGGCTTTTCCAAGACATTTATAATTTCCATAATAGCCGTATTTTATTTATTTAAAAATTAAAGCCATACATATACCTTTAACAGATCCTGGACCACTTGTCTATGTCCAAAATAGCAGGCCAGATGAAGAGGTGTCCAGCCCAAATTAGACTTACTTCTTCCTAAAAAAAAAAGGAAAGAGGTATTTTTAGATGTTACTGAGGTAACTGAACAATAAAATTAATTTCTCTTTAATACTCTGCTCCAACACATTGGCCGGTGGCTCCCTTTCACACTGCACTGCTGATGAGTGAGAGGCAGGAGACATGACACTGTAATACATGTTCTGAGCGAGATGGGTCAGAACTCAAAGGACACAGATTCTGCGGCCACCTTCCTAACTCGATGTCCTCACTCTTAACAGGGTGGAAGGAGACTTGATGGGGGTTACATTCAAACTGGTCTGCGGCTCTAAGGTGCCGAGCGAGTGTCTAACCACCCTGCCATCAGCAAACGAACACGTGGGTCTCTTGGCACAGCATTTCCTGAAAAGCACCTCTTGTTGAAAACCTGTCCCATGTCAGGAGAGTGGACAGAAAGGGGAACTGGGAACCAATCTTTCCTGCAGCATTTAGCAAGCTGTCGGCGCTGCAGGCGGTGACTGAAAACGGAGCCTTGACTTCAGATAAAATCACAGGTAATGAGGATGAGTGTTACCAGCATGGGAGAGTCCAACTAGATAACAAGAACCCAAATTAAAAGCAACGAAATGTCAGATCCCAGCTGAGGAGAGGTATAAAACAACTGAGCGTGGTGAAAACGAGCTGCATTAATTCAATTTAGGAAAAAAAAAATAGGGCATTATAGCTTAGAGCTGAGAGAGCTTCAGAAGATCTCCAAAATTCCAAATGAAGCTTGAGAGAATACAGCCTACATAAGCCGCGAAAGCCCACCACCGCCCCAGAGGGTCTCCCGAAGCCCTGCAGCAGGCTGCCCGGCCCTCCCTGGCAGGAGGTGGAGGTTAACAGCTGCCCTCGGCTCCTGGATTTCAGGTTTGGGGCCAACAGAAAGCCCGCCACCAGCCTCAGTGTACCCAGAACAGGGCTCTAAGAGCTCCCAGAGGGACTGTCACCGCCAACAGTGTCCCTGTGACTGTTTGCCACTTACCAAACTCCCATAACTGTTCCCTCTCAAATGGGTGCCCTCTGGAACCCCTAATTCCACAGGCAATACGTCCTAGAGCCATGGTCTATTGCATGGAACATTTCTCTTTATCCTCTGTCCTTAACCTAGCTCTTCCTGTTGACAATGATTCTCCTTTATCCCTCGGGGGGGAGGCTCCCCCGTTCCCACACCCCCACTGGTCCTCATGGCACAGAGCCACGTGAATTCCCACGTCAAAACCCAACGTGGTCTCTGGTTAATGACCTCCCTCGTGTTACAACCCCTCCTCTGAGGCTTCTGACATTAAGCACCGCTACCCGCCCTGCAAATGCTTTCTCTGCCGCCATATACCGGCCTCCAGTGGCTCACCCCTCACCAGTTAACTCTGGGCAGCAGTCTTTCTCCTTGCGGCAAATCCTGCCACCATCCTAGGGGTGACTACTACGAGCCAGTATCCTGGTGTCTCCGATTCTCAGCTTCCCTCACTTCCCCGCAAACCTGGCCTCTGCTCCATGTCGGGTACCCAACCCCAGGGCCAGAGTCTGGATGTCATCATCACGTCTGAACTCAGGAACACAGAAAGCCCACTTTCCCACAAAGTGCCCACTTTCCCACTTCCTCACACAGGCAAACCCCCAGACTTGCTCTTCAACTGAACTGACCCTCCAGTTCTTTAATCACTTTCCCTCTATGTAAATACCCCCACCATCTTCACTTCCTTCGGTAAATCCAGCATATATTTCTTGGTCCCTCACTTCAACATTTCTTTGCCAATATCCTCAATATCCTATCTTTGTCACAGCAGCCTAGAAAAACCCCAAAGCCTGATAAACACACTAGCTCAATTTTTTCTATAACCACACCCAGGTTGCTAACAGTGGTGGAAGAAAAATAAAACCTTGTGGATTCATGGCTCCATAAAGTCAGGATCTCATACTTCAGCAAAGCCTTCACTGCTGCCCGGCAATTCTTTCCACACTGCCGTGCAGGTGTCCCTCCTATGTTCCAGCACAGGTATTTCAATCCTCACCACTCCCCTCAAGCCTCTTACCCAGACACCTGCCTCTTAGCAAATGATCTGATCTCATAGCTTCACAAAGAAAAGAGAAGCTTTCATAGGATTCCCTGGGCTTCCTGGCACCGAATCCACCCCATATCTCTACCCACAGGCGCCCATCCTTCCTCCTGAGGCCTCAGAATCATCACACTTCCTGGATCCTGGATCCCATGCCCCCCTGCTTCCCAAGTACTCCTTTTCCTCATCTTCAACCTCTCCCTCTTTAGTTGGGAATAGGAAGGAGCAGGTGAGGATTTGCGTCTCGTCCACCTAACAAGCAAAAGCACCCAACCCCCCCTCTCTGGTCCCGGACACCCTCCGGCCCTTGTCCTCCTCACTCTCCTCCCCCCACAGTCTTCACGCTTCCCACCTTGCGTTCCCTCCCATCAGCTACCCACCCACTGCAGACCAGGTTCATTTCCCACCGCATCACTAAAACTGTCCTCAACTTTTACCAATACACGGTGTCACTGGATCCTAGGGGCACTTTTCAGCAGCCAGCGTACCGCGTCACTGGACGGCATCTGACAGCCCAGGTCAAGAGCCTCCACAGCTCTGCACTTCTTCCCAGGGCTCTGTGGAAACTCCACTTTCTCTGATTATCCTTCATTACTAGCATCTCCAATAATGACACCTCTTGGCCCTTTCTCACTGCTTTGTTTATAGGCTCTTCACTTCAAAATCCATATTTCCATTTCCAACTCTCTACTATTCACCTCCATTTGGACGATACAAGAATACCTTATGCTCAGGAGGTACAAAGCTGAATTCACTTACCTTACACATACACATGTACACAGAAAAAACACCTGTTCCCCCTCCCACATCGTTTTCACAATGAACTGCCCCATTATTCACCTCCCTTCTCAAGTCAGAAATAAGCACCACTCTTGTCTGCCTTTCTCCTTTTCACCCCCGCCCAACTTGATCAGTCCTATCAGTTCTACCTCCTAAATGTTAACGATACCTACTTTTCACCATTCCCATTGCTTCTACTCCCATTTAACCACAACAGTCTCCTCTGAGTTGCTGCTTCTGAACGGGTCTCCTCACTATCTAGTGCTTCCACATGGGATTCTGAATCAAGAAGTCAAAATTTACAGAATCCTAAATAATTCTTTTTTTTTTTTTTTTTTTTTGGTACACGGGCCTCTCACTGTCGTGGCCTCTCCCGTTCCAGAGCACAGGCTCCGGACATGCAGGCTCAGCGGCCGTGGCTCACGGGCCCAAACGCTCCGCGGCATGTGGGATATTCCCAGACCGGGGCACGAACCCGTATCCCCTGCATCGGCAAGCAGACTCTCAACCACTGCGCCACCAGGGAAGCCCCTAAATAATTCTTAAAATACTCCAAATACCAGTAAAAATGTTTAAAAAAAAAACAAGGGCCATACTCTACAAGTTCTTGATAATCTTTAATAATTAAAATCTACTTTTTAATTTCACTTTGGTAAATAATGTAGCAGAGATACTTTCCCCTATCAATAAATCAGTATCTACATAAAAAATAAGCAAATATATGAGCTATTAAGTCACGAAATAAAAATGCTCCAGATATCCTTTATATTCTTTACAAATTATGGACACCCAAAATTTTTTATCCATAAGAAATATCAAGTTTAGAAATATTTACAGAAAACTGTACCCTATACTGAATATTAAACACTGGGAAACACCAGCAGACGTTATGGGTAATACCTAAGTAATTTCCCATGCAGACCTTCCAGCAAAGCAACAGGACCGCACTACACAAAATCATGTGTTGAGGGCTTCCCTGGTGGCGCAGTGGTTGAGAGTCTGCCTGCCAATGCAGGGGATACGGGTTCGTGCCCCAGTCCGGGAAGATCCCACATGCCGTGGAGCGGCTGGGCCCATGAGCCATGGCCGCTGGGCCTGTGTGTCTGGACCCTGTGCTCCGCAACGGAAGAGGCCACAACAGTGAGAGGCCCGCCTACCACAAAAAAAAAAAAAAAAAATCACGTGTTCATGTTGCCGATATAAGCTCTTATTTTGCTCTCAAAAACTTATCTTTTAGATCACTCATAGAATTTATACAAAGCATGCTATGCGTATAAACATGTTAGTATTTATTTCATTTGCAAGAATGTCTCGCCATTAGCAACAGACGGGACCATGAACACACACCCGTAATGGCAACAGCTACAAGCCAAACTGCCCAATTAGCTCTTCCTTTGTGCCCCTAGCCTAGAAGTGCTGACCTTAACCTTCAAATGCACGTCAGTGCTTCTCTCTCTCCCTTAAACTTGACATTAGTGGATTCCCCCCAACCAGTAACATCTCTATGTTGATTGTTGAGCTTTAATTCTTGTAGAAGAATTATACTACACTTTACCATTTTCTCAATTTCTCAGGGTTTGGAAAAACAAAATGAGATAGAAAAGAAAACCAAGAAATGCCAGGCACAGTGATTCCCATATGGAGACACTCACACCCCCAGCCCCAGCCCTCCCCACTCACTTCTGTTGGGTGAACTCACACCACCTGATTACGCTGTTCCTCTACATAAACCCTTCAAACTGCCCTTCCGACAAGTCTGACTGACAGGTATAATGAGGGTGAAATTTTGAAAAAGCAGTAACATCTGTCTCTCAGTTTTACATTTCCAAGTAGGTGACTCTCCACTAACTAGCCTGAGGCAACCATGGGTGAGGGGGGGTGGTTGGTAAAGGGTTGCTGAAGATCAACAAACCAGGCACGTTTCTGGCATTCAAAACAGAACCCCAAGGCAAAGATTAAGAACCAGGTTTCTATTGAAGGATGAGAAAGATTTTTAGAATTCCTTTAGCATTCCAAGAACCGACTCAGACTATAATTTCTGGACAACTCAGAGCGTGGTTTCTTCACTGCTAGGAAGGTAATACTCCTTCCACACGGAGGGTGAGGCCATGAAGTTTGCTGCTCTATGACAGGAGGAGAATGTGACACAGCAGAACAAAATACCCGTCAGTGACAGAGGGCTGCGGGAGAGGTAAAGACGTAAAACGGGGCACGTGGCTCCTGATTCTAAGCCCGGAGAGTGAGATAAGTCGTGAGTGAGAACAGGCAGTGGCATGTAGGACGCTAGGAAAAGGTCCCCTGCCAGGCCACCTAGCCTAGCACCAACCTGCACGGTGGCCACGTCACAGTAAACTCAGTAGTGCAGGCAGCGGGAAGGCCAAATGTTGGCTGCCTAGAGCTGCTCCGAGCCCCCATGGGTCACTCAACACCCCCAAGGCCACACCCACAGGAGCGTGGCCGAGGTGAACCAGCGAGCCTAGGCCACGTGCCAGAGGGAGACATGAGAGGTTCAGGGTGACACAAAGCCAACAAGAGCCAGGATGAGACTCCCAACACAGCCAAGGAGCACCACCTGTGCTTATGAAAAACCTGCATTTGACTCTGAGTTTTACTTCAGCTACAAATGCTTCAGGGGCACTAGGAAGACAGGTTACCGAGGAACCAAAGGCCGTCCACACAGAACAAGGCTCGCCTTGACATTCACAGGCCACCTCAGGCGAGACGGGGAGGACACAGGTGAGAGGCTCTGGGAGGCCAATCATTTATCAAAAGAGCTACTGAAATGGAGGGACCCAAAGACTTACATTTAGTCCTCCAAACTCCCAAAATGAGAAGGCGCTTGTTGAAATATCAGAGCCGATTTAGAAAATAAAGCCTATTTCTCTGCACCCCTGAGTTTAATATACTTGTAACCTTGCTACACAAGGCACATTGTGATTTGGCTGCTACCTACCCACCTAGCCTTATCCCTCACCCCTCCTGCCTGCAAAAGCCCTTGCCATCTGGGCTGCTTCTCACCTCAGGACCTTGGCATATGACGTTTCTTCTGCCTTGACCCCCTTTCTTCTCTATTTTTACCTGGTTAAGTCTACGTACTCTTCATATATCACCTTAGAATAATTTCCTCCAAGAAGCTAATCCTTCGAGTTCCAGTTACATACTTCTTATATGTTCCCTAACACCCTGCACTTCATAGCTTCCATATTCTGTACATATTGTGCAATGCAGACTAGTTTGAGCTAGTAATCTACTAATCTCAGTGAGGGTAGGATCCTGTCTGACAATATTTCTAAGGTACTTCACACGCTTCACCTACAACGTCTTCGAGAAAAAGAAATTATCATAGCATGCATCCTGTGGACTCGGGGGTCACCCTTGTAGTTCATAAGGTTTAGGACCCATGACAATATTAAGACTGGATCTCAATTTCTCTGACTTAGAGGGGAGGAGGAGAGTACCCACTCTTATGGGGGTTCTTCCTAGGATAAGAGATGAAAATTTATTTCAAGTTCAGAAAGATTAGTGCTAAATAAATGATAAAGTAGTGCATACTCATAAGAAAAAGCTAAAAAATCCATTCAAAGGTTACCTTTGCAGTTAATGTCAGCAGTTACTTCATTCCTTTCCATGGTTTCCAATAACTGTCTTACTTCTTCAGCGTTGCCGTTTCTGGCATGATGGAGGAGCTGTTGCTCTGCTTCTGTGCTCATTTCTAGATTTAAAAAATAATAACATTGCTATTATGGAAGAACATATATTAGCTTTTGGATATTATCTAACAGATAAAAGGGAAAAAAATCATCTTCATTCTGCAGCTAATAAGATAGACACAAGAACTGATTAAATGAATCAGCTGCAGGGCCAAAACTTGACCTTGAGACTCCATGCCCTTTGTATTATTACTGAAGAAGTGCACTGGACATCTGGGCAAGTTTCTTACTCTCTCAAAGCTTCCGTTTCCTCACCTGCAAAATACAATCAACCTCATGACCTGTTTTAAGACTGTGTCTATGAAAGGTATTTTGTAAATAGTTATTAGTACAACATCAATAACCAGATATAAAGTTAAAATACGGCAATTCAGCAGTTTGTATAGAAATATCATAAGGCTGAAATGTAAATTAACACAATGCGAGAAACTTGTGAGAAAATAAATTACAGATAAGGATCCTGGAGCTACGATACTTACAAATAAACTCTCATATTTTCTTCCCAAGCCTCAAGCCAACTATAAAGGACTACAACCAAATTTAAAGCACTGATGTCAAAACGTTATGAACAGCAATTCCCAGAAAAAATACAAATTTCTTTCATACTAATAATCAGTTAAATGCAAATAAATCAAACACAATGATATTTTTTTGCCTACCTGATTAGCAAAGATAAAAAAATTAAACACACCAAATGCTGGAATTAACAAAAAATGTGCACTCCAGTAAACTGCTAATAATATTATGCATATTATATATTATAATAACATTCACACAATCCTTCATATGTTGCAGAGGGAGAGGCAACAATTTGACAAGATGAAATAATTTCAAAATACACAGAGGGTTCCAGGAGATAGCCAAGTAACAAATACCAAGGATCTGTCTCCCCACCTACACAACAACTGCACTGGCCAACTCTGTCTGATGTAACTAACAATTCTTTGGAACTCTGGAACCTCCAGAAGGCTTGCAACTGCCAGGGAAGACTTGGAAGCTAAATGTGGTTAATTTCAGCTCTTAGGGGTAGCAGCTCCCTACCCCCACCTCCAGCCACTCAGCAGGCACCTGTGCATGTGCTTCTGGAGCAGCTTGCTGGAGCCCACCATCAGCAAAAAGGACCCTGTCCTCCAAATACTGGGGAGGCAGGCTCTGATCACTGATCGCTGCTTCTGACCACAGAAATGCAGACAAAGAAGTGGGCAGCCATTGTTGTTGCACCGGCACCCTTGCTGCAAGCCTCTCCGGTGGCCTGGACTGCCAGAGGATTTAAAGGGCCAGCAACCTTTTTCCCCCCTCTTCTTTTTTTCTGTTTTCCCGCTTAAATTTCCCCTTAATTTCCCTCTTTTAAAGACTAGGACATTCACAAACAACTGCATATATGGGGAAAATTACAATGTGACTGTTCATGCCCACCAAAGTCTCAAAAAAGACATGGGACAACCTTAAGTTTAGGCTGGCCCTCAGCAGAAAAGCAGTCTACAACAATCAAAAAGAAACAAACAAAAAAATGACAAAAAATTAGCAAACCCCGAGGAAGAGGAGTATTTGATTTCTAGAGTTACTACATTAGATTCAAATGTCCAGTTTTCAGCAGCCAAAAAAAAAAAAATCACAAGGCATATAAAGAAAACAGGAGAGCAGGGCCCCTTCAAAGGAAAAAAATATATCAACAGAAACTGTCCCTGAAAAAGGACTGATGGCAGATATTCTAGACAAAGACTTCAAAAAATGTCTTAAAAATGCTCAAAGAACTAAATGAATATATGAAAAAAGTCAAGAAAATGTATGAACAAACTTAAAGAGACAGAAAGCCTAGGGAATTCCCTGGTGGTCCAGTGGTTAGGACTCCATGCTTTCACTGCCCAGGGCTCAGGTTTAATCCCTGGTTGGGGAACTAAGATCCCACAAGTGCATGGTATGCCCTCCAAAAAAAAAAAAAAATAATGCATGGCTAGATTGCATATAATTTCTTAGATTGTAAATATGTCTATATTTTCTTGAATTTCAGAAGGAAATTTTTTTAATAACAATTTTTCCCCTGAATTTTGTTTAGACAGAACAATGGTGAAAGTATTCTTTAGCTGTGGGTGGAGAAAATAAGAGATGTCCTAAGAGAATAAAAGCCTAAAAGGAAACCAAAAAGAAATTTTGCAGCTGAAAAGTACAATAACTGAAATGAAAAATTCACTTGAGGGATTCAAAAGCAGATTTGAGCAGGCAGAAGAATCAGTGAACTTGAAGATAGGACAATAGAAATATCATTTTCCTGCCTTTTTTTTTTTTTTTTTTTTTTTTGGCAGTACGCAGGCCTCTCACTGTTGTGACCTCTCCCGTTGCAGAGCACAGGCTCCGGACGCACAGGCTCAGCAGCCATGGCTCACGGGCCCAGCCACTCCGTGGCATGTGGGATCTTCCCGGACCGGGGCAGGAACCCGTGTCCCCTGCATCGGCAGGCGGACTCTCAACCACTGCGCCACCAGGGAAGCCCCCTTTTCCTGCTTTTTAAGAATGAATCAAAGAACATTTGAAGTAAGTATCTTCAGAACATACTAGAAATTTTTTATTATTACCTTGGGTTCTCACTACATTGGGTTTACAGAAAAAAAAAATTTTTTTTAAGTTTTTCAACTTCTGTAAAATAAATATGAAGAGGGTAAAATTAAATCTATTATCTACTTAAACAGTTCATTATAATATATTAACCACGACAGCTGCTCATTAGTGCTGCAATTGGAATTAAGAGTTATTCAAAGGTTTGCTGAGTAACCATCAATGACAGAGACTGCTACAGGCACTGGAGGTATGATGATGGACAATACAGTCCCTGTCCCCCAGACAGGGCAAATATGCACACAATCATATCAAATGTGCCAAGTACAGTAATGAACAAGGGACAGTGGCTGTACAGAGGACAAAGGCAATGATCAGCCCTTTACCTGCATTAGTATGGGAAGGAATCACAGAGAAAGTGAAATTTAAGCAGGGACTTGAAAAATGAGGTCACCAAGACCAGCAGGATGAAGAAGGTTTCCAACCCTGATGGACAACTGTTACACCAGAAACAATCTTGGTTGAAGATGTGATTCCATTTGGTCGTGGTGAGTTTGAGATTCCTGTGGGAAACAGAGAGGGAGATGTCCAATAAGCAATCAGCTAATACCAGCCTGAGCAAAAGAAAGTTTAGGCTTGGGCTTCCCTGGTGGCACAGTGGTTGAGAGTCCACCTGCCGATGCAGGGGACATGCGTTGATGCCCCGGTCCGGGAAGATCCCACATGCGGCGGAGCGGCTGGGCCCGTGAGCCATGGCCGCTGAGCCTGCGCGTCCGGAGCCTGTGCTCCACAACAGGAGAGGCCACAGCAGTGAGAGGCCCGCGTACCGCAAAAAAAAAAAAAAGAAAGAAAGAAAGAAACAAAAAGAAAGTTTAGGCTAGAATTAAAATGGGGGGAGTTATCAGCACGTCAGTAGTCATTAAAATCATAGGGGTAAATAAGACCTCTTACTGGGAGAAGACCAACACTGAAGCTGAAGGCGGCCAGTCACTATGATCCAGCAAGAAAGGTCTAAGCACGGACAGGGGGACAGGAGAGGGCGATAGCTCTGAAACCAAGAGGCGAGAGTGTTTCAAGAGGTTGGATAGGTGTGAAATGTCAAAGGAAGAGCAAGGACAAGGCCTGAAAATGCCGACTGGTTTGGCAGCTAGGCCACTGATGAGCTCAAGAATACTTTAAGTAGAAATGACAGAGGCAAATAGATGTGGGTAAATTGAGAGTGAAAGTGGGATGATGGGGAGAGAGTACAGCAGATTCCTTGAAAGCAACTCTGTTTTGAAGGGCTGGGGATAGCTTCAGTTTTCGGATATTAGATACCTGGGCACGTTCGTAGGTTGTGGGGCAAGAGCCAGAAGAGAGGAAAAGCTTGAAAGGAGAAAGGAGGGAAGAGAGATGAAAAAGATCCTAGAGGAGCCTGAAGTAGGTGGATGAAAAGCCCAAGCAAGGATCAGCCTTGAAAAGAGGAAGCACCACACTAAGGCCGGGGGCAGGGCAGAGGGTAGTTAAGGGGCCGGTGGGGAGCTGAGCAGAGCTCCTTCCTGTCTGACGCTGCCAATTTCCTACGAAGATAAACAGATTCTTAGGTATCTTCATAGGCAAGAGGAGTCTTACTATGAGACAGGATGGGGAGGGGGGCATGGAGGGGAGAGGTAACAGAGGTAAATAGGTTGTTTGAAAATTAAAAAAGGTACAAGGCCAGTTAAATTTCACCGAGACAGAAAATTAAAACTCTTGTTGCTCTATGCCTAAATTCCATATGTGTTCATTTTAACACAGGCACCTGTCTGATTAAAAAATATTCTTAAAACAATTCATTCTCTCCTTTTTAAAGCAATTTCCCACCACATCCATTAAAACTAGCTACTCTACCTACAGGCTGAGCAGACTCTAAAGGTTTGCCAACTGTAACACCTGGGACTTAGTCAAATAAGCAAGACCTTGAGGGTAAATTCCAAAATGCAAACGGGCATTTTCAACACTTTTCCTTTATAAACTTCTATTACTTTAGAAAGGAGTGGTAGGAGTTGCGGGGTGGGCTGACACTTCCCCCATCTCCCTTTAGAAACAATTTTGTAAAATCATATATACATTTAGAATGTACTTCCATAAACAGATTACTTTATGTTAGGAGCAGAAAACAGTAAAAACACAATTTTATAACAAAATAATTTCCTAGTGGCTCTAACACCCAGTCAAAATAGCACAACTCCAAAAATACCTGTAATTTAAAGACCAAGCAAACTTCTTAAAATGATAGCTGTGCTACAGTAAAACAAAATGATCATTCTGTTCCTTTCAGCTATGCTGCAAAGAAACTCAGAAGATGTTCCAAACCAAGACATAGAAACATTCATTGTTTTTTCTTCATCCAAGAACCATTATAACTAAAAGTCCACTGCCGTCTATGCAGACCTGAAGATTCAGAATTTGATACATCAATAGTACCCAAAACTTTATTCCTCAGGTCAGCATCTAGGTGGCCAGCTTGGGCTAGGAAGGTAGCCAGCTTGGGCTAGGAAGGTGCCCAACATGACATCCACAAGAAGCTGCAGTTTCCCCATCACCTCCAGGGCCAACAAAACTTTCCCTATCTCTACTATCACAGTGTTACTATCAATAAACCCTTAGGGCTTCCCTGGTGGCGCAGTGGTTGAGAGTCCGCCATGCAGGGGACACGGGTTCATGTCCCGGTCCGGGAAGATCCCACATGCCGCGGAGCGGCTGGGCACGTGAGCCATGGCCACTGAGCCTGCGCGTCCGGAGCCTGTGCTCCGCAACAGGAGAGGCCACAACAGTGAGAGGCCCACGTACCGCAAAAAAAAAAAATAAAGTAAAAAAAAAAAAAACCCTTAAATGAGCGCTGACCACGGTCCAGGCATTGTTCTAAACTTTGGTGACACACTAATGAATAAAAGCAGGCCTTACATTAGGATAAGTTATGTTTTATGTTATTATATATTTTTAACATATATATTTATGTGTGTTTATATTTATATATATATTTTTTATATATATATATACACACACACACACACACACACACACTTTTTTTTTTTGGCCATGCTACGCAGCTTGCAGGATCTTAGTTCCCTGACCAGGGACTGAACCAGGGCCACGGAAGTGAAAGTGCAGAGTCCTAACCACTGGACCACCAGGGAATTCCCAGTAACTTATGTTATACAGAAGTCAACTGTACAAAAAAATTACTATCCACATTTCTCAAGAGGTCTGACTTGCCACCTCCACTCCCAACCTCCACTAGATCCCCTTTATAAAACCTTCACAGCACCTTATTTTTGCCACAAATGTCAGTCTGTAGGTGCACATATGGTCATTTCTTTGGCTCTCCCTACACTACACTGTAAACTTAATGAGAAAAAGGGTCCCACATTTCTTATGTGTCCCCACTATATCCCTAGTACCCAGCAAGGTGCCTAGAACAGAGCAGGCAACCAAATATTAATTAAATGGACAGATGGATGAACGTGGAATTAGTTTTTCAAGAACAAAGCAATACCGATAGGAAGGCCTAAGAGTAACATGTTCATTTTAAGTGGTACACCTTTAACCAGTGATCAAAAAATGAAGTTTTTTTTCCTTATATGCCACAGGAAATGAATTAAGATCATACCAAAAATCATACCTTTTTAAAATATACACTCCAGGATTATTGAGGATTATCACTGCTTCTTTAATTTGATACATCTCTAATTTATAAGTAATTTGTGGTTAACAGTTAACTTTAGAAAAAATACAAAAATCAAAGAATTCAAATATTGAACAGATGTTAAAAAACTTTCTTTGGACTCATGAGAGCTTATTTCAAAATGCACTGTCTCTGATGTTTAAGCCAAAAGAAAGACAAGTAATCCCTTAATGTATCTTATGAGACTAGATTTGAGCCACATCCTATCAGCACATATAGTATTTTTCAGTATCTCTTTGTGGATGTTTTCAGCCACTCTTTTCACATTCACGCAATTCCAAACTCTGTTTTTAAGATTAATGAATGATTTTAATGGCCAAGAGAATGTTTTCGAGGAAATAACTAGTCAAAAACATTTTGAGCTTCAAAAACTAGGAGACTAGAGACTTTATGTTTTGCCTTATGTTTCCTCTCCTCCAAGGTCCACTGGGGAAGCCAAGCTTCTAATTCTAAATTATTTTGTGAAAAGTGAATTTGTTTTGTTGTTGTGTAAACACTGTATATTACCTAATTAAACTGGTCCCCACACTTGATAATCCATGCCACTAAATCCCCATTCACTACAGTGGATAAATTCTATGGCCCTAACAACTCTGAAATCTTGGCAGAGACCCTGAAACTTGTAGCTTAAAGGGCAATCAACATTCAATTCCGTCAGAGGTCTACTATTTTACAAGTTGAACTGCTACTTTTCTTTACTATTTCTACAGAATCAAAGTAGAAAATTCCTAGAGAAATCAAAGACAGTGAAGTTCAACAATCAGAGCTAATTCCCGAGTATCAGACACTCAGAATATTAAATGATGTGTCCTTTAACAGAGTTCTTAAAGATGTTTGAAGAGTTAAAATTCAAAGACCTCCAGGCTAACTTTATTCGATCATACATACAGCAATATTTAACTGGACATTATAAAACATCAGGAAAGTATGGTGAATCCTCAAAAACTTAAACACAGAATTACCATATGATCCAGCAATTCCACTTCCGAGTATATACCCAAAAGAATTTAAAGAAGGAACTGCTGAAAGAGATATCTGCACATTCATGATCACAGGAGCATTCTTCACAAGAGCCAAGAGGTGGAAGCAGCCCAAGTGTCCACTGGTGGATGAATGGATAAGCAAAATGTATATACATACAACGGACTACTGTTCAGCCTTAAAAAGGAATGAAATTCTGAAACGTGACACAATCATGAACCCTGAACACATCATGCTAAGTGAAATAAGCCAGACACAAAAGGACAAATACATGACTCCACTAATATAAGATACTTGGAGTAGACAAGTTCACGCAACCAAAAAGTAGAATGGTGGTTATTAAAAGCTGGGAAAGGAGAAAATGGGGAGTTAGTGCTTAATAGACACAGAGTTTCAGTTTGGGATGATGAGAAAGTTCTAGAGATGGATAGTGGTGATGGCTACTACACAGTATACTTAAAAATGGTTAAAAACATATGTTATATGTATTTTACCACAATTTTTTTTAAAAATGAGAGGGTTCAGTCGTTAAGACTTCACACCTCCACTGCAAGGAGCGTGGGTTCAATCCCTGGTCAGGGAACTAAGATCCCACATGTCGCGCAGTGCAGCCCAAAAATTTAAAAAAAAAAAAAAGAGGAAGTATCTGAAATTTGGCTCTAACAATTGAGAAACAGCTTTTGTACTATTAACAGAGCCAAAGGAAGCTAATTATTCAAAACTTGTTATGACTGTGTGTTGTGATGATTTTTAAAATTCTCAGATACTGATTTTATGCTTGCTAATACATTATTAAAATATTTGAAATATATTGTATATTAGGGATTTGAATAGTGAGAAAAATCAAGTATTTATGAATACATATATTTTACAAACTAAGTCTTTAAAACAAAAAAACCTCTAGTGTGCTCAGCACTGCATTCCGAAGTACACTAGTTAGCTGCTTAATGGCGCTGTCTTCTTCCAATATTTTTCCTGCCAATATTGTATTTTTAATATAAGGAAAATATTAAAAAATTAAAGTGACTATGTTAAAACATGGCGATAGAAATAGAGTTTTGCTCTCAATCTTATTAGTTCCTAGCAAGCAATCATTAAGTTTTTTTATGTGATCATATATTCCTCAGTGTATGTATGTATGTGTGTATATACCTATCTGTACATAGGCATATACAAATATGTATATATAGAACTATGACATTTGTGATAACACAAATAATTAAATGCGTTTTTTTCTTGGTTTAGAAATTTAGCTTTGGTAGATAGATTCATATTTAAGCTAAGACTGATTTTAGAGATGAAGAAACTGAAAAGCACAAAGATAAAGTTGATTGCCAAGGGTATGGCTTTAATAGCCACAACCAGAATCTACAACTTCGTATCGAGGGATGAAATATTATTAATGCTATATATTTATAAAACTCAATTCAGCCTCTAAAATTAAAGGTCTCTGATCCTAGTTATTGTTCCGGTATGAGCACTGAGGAAGCTGAATCTGAATTATAGCTTAATCCCCTCATTTTAAGAAGATTTACTGACTGAAATGAGACATCCAAAATATGGCCATTTAAGGAAAATGACAGCAAATTTTAAAGTCTATTTTAGGAAGCACTTGCCTTTTTTAAAGATATGAAATGAAATTAAAAATCACTTAATTTTTAATTCAGTGAAACTTTTTCTCTAACTTCAACAGGACCCTGTGTCCTGATAAATGACATCACCTCTTTTGCAGGAGAAACGATAGACACCTGGCTATAATTGTAATATGTCTTACTAGGGTTTGTAAGCCATTGAAACCAATGTAAAATGCCTATACCAAATTATTTATTTTATATTCGACTTATTTACATTACTGTCTCTTATTCACTACGTACCCACACTACTTGGATGCCATACAGGTATAAGAAAAGAACAAGCCTACTTGCTGCCTATTTATTTATTTTACCTTTATTCAGTCGAAAATGTAAATGTTTAACAAAACTGTTGAAAACGAAATAAGCTTCATGGCCTTGCTTTATGGAATTGTTTAAACCTTAGGTTGCTATACATTTTATCTGCTTCACAAACAAGAACTAACCCTCAGACGCAGCCCTGATTTCAATTTGAACTTTGTAGATTCTACTGTTAATAAATAGTTAATAAAAACTACTGTTAATAAATAGTTAATAAAAACTATTACCTATTGTTTCAAAACAGGTTTGGCCCATAGAAGCAAACGGCAGAGAAGTCCACAAATAAGATAAATACAGTTTTAGATAATAATACCAACCAGGAAGCTGATCAACTGTTACCTTCCAAGGAAAAAATTCCTTAAATTTTACATAAAATGTATTTAAATGTTTCCCATTTTATTTCACATTTGAAAATTATCTTCCAAGCTTAATGAAACGTGTAATAATACTGACCAGTTATCCACCATACGGCCAGAAGTTTCTCTTTAAAGGAAAACTTTAAACAACAAAGTAAAAACGTGGTTACTTTCCACTGTCACATGATAGGAAACTGTACAGTTAAAGACCACTTTCACTGTATAGTACAGTAATTTCCTATTTGCTGGCTGATGAATACAACTCAGAAAAAGTTAGTGACCTAGTATATCCTCTTTAGGCATTAAAAAGTATTTCTTATACTTGCCCACCTTATTAGTGGATGAGGTCAGGTAAGAGGAAAAAAATCCAACATTTCTAGGGATCAAGAACATCCTGTAAGATACTTGTATGACATTATGATCATCAATATATTCTGTACAGAATGCAAGAATCTTTTCTGACACGTCATTAACGAATCCTGGTGAGATTGGTATCAGCTGGTGGCTATACCGCTAACACCTGCCCTCTTCCTAGGAACTGGAAAGAATTTACAAATCAATAAAGTTCTAATTACCACCAGACTTGGCTTAACCACTTCAAATTTCTTACATGTGCTTGCTCTATCCTCCATATGTTATGAGTTAGGCTGATTTCCACTTTCTGTTGACTACTTTTCTCAGTGAATACACATAATGTACAAAAGCTCAGCTCCTAGCAATAGCAAGAGGTAAGAAACTGTCAAAGTGTCAAGTCTGAGGTATTATAATGATAGATATGTCTAAGTAAAATAAAGCCACGTGAAGAAAAAATTTGTTAAATAGACACTGCACCATGTTATCACACAAAAGAAATTGGCTGTATTTTTCTACCTAGTTGCTGGTTCTAAACAAGTATCATTTCCCTTTGCTTTGGGGGAAGAGTGGGAAAGCAATTTTCACAGAAATAACATCTAGCTGCTCTGAATTACAGGTGTTAAGTGCTGTGCAAATAATACCTGCAAGGCTGAGCAGCCTCCAGAGACAAGGATTAGCCAGTCCCCCCCCCCCCAAATTTCTGCTGATGAACAAGGAGATATTTAGCAAGTGTGATCTGATAAACAGACCCTGGCAAAACCCTACACTGATACACAACAACTGCTCCAGATAAATCTACTCAACTTTCAGCAGTTAACTCCTATTTTGCACATCAGTTTCTCAATGCTGGGAGAGTTGCTCGGCCTGAGAGAAAAGAAAAGATAAATTTTAAAAGGTACGTTACTGACAGTTTTCTCCTCTCCCCCCACCCCTCCCCATAGATTGTTAGATAGAGCCCTTAGTTTAGAACCTGGGGATGAAAAAAGGTTGAATTTTATAACTATTCTGTAATTAATACAGAGACCTTTAAAATTTCAGCTGGGGAATTCAGAAAATACACCTAGGCACACCGGCTGCAAAAAATTCGTTGCCTCCGAGTCAGACCACGAACATTGCTAAGCCATCAAAACAAATCAAAGTATTTTCCAAATTCTGAGTCAAGAAGTGTATCCAGATGCATCAATTACAATACAACGGCTGAGATTTTCAAGGAAAACACATCACTGATTTTAAAGCTGATTTCATTATGTTATCAGCTATCCACAAAAGCCTAATCGCTAAATTTGCAACATTCAAACAGTCTAGTTTAAGTTAACATAGTCTGCCAACAGTTCAACTTCACAATACAATCTGCATAAAGCAAAGACTTTCACAACTGAAAACCAATATTAACTACATCAGGATAACCCTTTTCAACGCCTCCTGCCAATCAGCAGGGCCCCCGGGTAAATGAATCCTTCTTTCTCTTGTGCTGCTGCCATCTTTCACACTGTTTCTGAATTCCTCTGATAGTCTTTCATGCTAGTAGAATGGAGCACGAGGTACACTGTGAGAATGCTCACGTGAACAGCTCGTGACTTCCACTGTGAATCAATCCTCTTCACGCCAGTAAGAAACTAAAAGTTAGAATGCACACATCCAAGTACCGAGAAAGCAAGCAGCTAATGACTTAGTAGGGAATGCATGTGGCACCAGGACGAAATCCTAGCACCCAAAGTGGAAATGCAACAAATGCCAGCATCCTGCTGCTTGTACAACTAACTTCCTCGCAGAGTTGGAGCAGCCAGGGACTTCGTGGAAGCCTAGCTCTGGCTCAGAGCCCGGCATCTCCAGGCCACGACCCTGACCATCCTCGGAGACGCGCGGGAGACGCGGCCTCGCCCCCCACCACGCGCGGACAGACCTCCCCCACCATCAGGCAAGGGGGGAGACCGTTCACAGGGGAACCGGCCTAGGAAACTGACCTACGCTGTCACCCGGGCTCCCAAAGCTCCCGGGGTGGGGACCACAACCGCAGGCTCCCCGTCTGCCCGCCTCACGCCCAGGAAGCGGCCATCACCTGTCTCGCACCTTCGGAAGACTCCCGGCCCCACGGAACGTCGGTCTCGGGGATCCCTGCGCTGGGAACCGGGTGGAGCGCAAGGAAGCCAAGCACCACTCCGCGAAGTGGCGCCGCCCCTCCGCGCGGCCGGCCCCACGAGCGCGCGCGCGCCCGGATTATTTACGGCAGACCCGTGCGGCACGTGACCGGCGCGCGGGCCCGCCCCCCGCCTGGGACGTCCCGCCCTTAGCACGCTCCAGTCCCGCCCAGACTACCTAGGATGGTTCCAGGCTTTGCCAACCGCAGCCAGGAAGGGCAGAGCCTTCGCCCTCCTCCCACCACGCCCCGACCCGAAAGATAGATGGACCCTACTTCGAAGCCACGCCCCCCCAAGCCAAAGCAAATGTAAATACTGGGTTACTAATCTGGAAATTTGTTATTAAGCCAATACATCACCCAGCTGCCCAGATTTTTTCTTTTCTGTTTTGGTTACTACTTTACCCATGGGAACTTAACAGGCAGTGTAAATTAGCTGCACCTCTTTCTCTTTTCACATGTCAAAGAATGGTCTCTAAATGCTAACAGGTGTGAGCATATTAAGATGTATATGAGTGAGGTATGCTTAAAGAGAGAAGGTTTTACAAATTTTCCTTCACTTCCTCCCTCCATCAAATATCTTTCATAAAGAGTCCACCTCTTCAGACTTGCACAACAGGTCTAGCCAGAGCAGTTAACACATAGCCTATAATGTGAAGGTTCAAACTCTAGTGTAATTACACCCTTTTAAAAAATGCATAGCTGAAAAAGACAAAGGAAATTATGAGCATAGGGAAAAATTTTCAACTTTCTTGTATTTTCCAATGTATTTAATGAACATGTTCTTTTGTAATGAAAATTAATAGGTATCATTTTTCTTTTTTTTTAGGTATCATTTTTAAGGGACTGTAGATTTGCAGTCAAGTCTAGAAACATGTATTGAGAACCTATTACAGGCCGGTTGGTGATGCACTACGTGTGATACATGATGTGGCAGAGCTCTTAGAATGTCTTTGGAGAACACAAGCAGCCTTGCTTATATATCCCAGCTTAGCATCATCTTTTATTAAGAAAAAAAGAGCACTTTAAGAGCACAATACTTCGACTGTAAATTGTGTGGTAACTAAGGCAGTCATATTTGCCTCACAAAGAAGAAACCTCAGAGCTTATTTTCTAAGGATACTGAATTATCTTCACAGCCAAAATAAAAATTGACTGCCAAAATAAAAATTGACTACCAAAATAATTTTCCACATGATTCCACAAAAGCCTTTGTTCTCACTAACATGATTTAATTGCCTAAATTCACTACTCTCATTTTTTTCAATTCACTTTACTCTCTTCTTGAGTTTGTAAATGAAAACACATCCTAGCCAATAAGAGGATGAGAGTAACAGGAGGTAATCATCATGACTACCAATAAAAGAAGTTCTGATCTTGGTAAGATCACTCATTGTACATATTTTTACAGAAATATCTTTGATATTTATATAAACAATCTTTAGGAAAAGTTATCTCTTTGGCATTTTTATTTCTGACTAGTACAGATAAAAACACAACAATTCTTATTGTAGAACAGTACTATCCAATGGACTTTGGATATGTTCCATAATTCTATCTTGTCCAATACAGTAGCCACCGGCCACATATGCCTACTGAGCTCTTGAAATTTGGCTAGTGTGATTAAAGATTTGAATTTTTAATTTTACTTAATTTTAATTTATATAGCCACATGTGGCTAGCAGCTACCATAATGGATAGTGCTGTTCTAGAACAAGAAAGCAATTACTATATTGCCCCCAGTTGTGTCATATTCTATTTTGAGAAACGTGTGGCAGACACAGAACATCTGGAAACAATAACTGTTTTCTCCAAACTGTTTTCTGAGCTTGTGAGGAGGTAGATATTTTAACTTTGCAGATGGAGCATGTTAAAGTTACTACGTCACTCTTACCTACAATGCATGTAAGTAGGAATAGAACTGGTAGGTCTGGATGAATAGAAAAGGGATTTGGAAGTAACTAACCCTTTGCTCTGCCATTCCCGGGCCTGCCTGACCCAGCTGAAAAGTTAACCAACTTCAGATCACAATATGTTTCAACAGAATTACCCATTGCCTGGAACCACCTAGGATTCTTTTTTTTTTTTTTTTCCTGCGGTACGCGGGCCTCTCACTGTTGTGACCTCTCCCGTTGCGGAGCACAGGCTCAGGATGCGCAGGCTCAGCGGCCATGGCTCACGGGCCCAGCCACTCCACGGCATGTGGGATTTTCCCGGACCGGGGCACGAACCCGTGTCCCCTGCATCGGCAGGCGGATTCTCAACCACTGCGCCACCAGGAAAGCCCACCTAGGATTCTTTTGTTCACTTGTTTCGGGAAACTTAGGAGGCCACAACTACTACTGCCCATCCCACATCCCAGCGATTCCCTCCAGAATAGGATTCCCTCCAGATTACAGTACCCAATGTTTGTGTCCCTGCAATTTGTCTTAAGCCTGAAACACCCCAGAATGCACTTCATGCACTGCATGTTTTAAAAACACTCCCCCCGGTGCCAGTGTGACTTTGAAGTGCTGCAGGAGCGCACTAAAGGCTTATTAAAGGGAGGATTTTATGAACTGAGACTTTGGGGAGGGCTTTGGGTAAATATTGCCTAGAATGCTGAAAAGTACATCAGATGTCATCGGGCAAATCCAAATAATTTGTTGAGTTGGAAATTAACCATCCCCTAAACCTACATATTAAGTGCTTTGAGTTATTATTAACCCAAGACCATCAAGGCTATGATGTCATTGTTTTTTATCTCTTAAAAGCTGTCTAAATTTTTTTTGTCATTTGTGCCATACACAGATTTAATAACTGAAATGAGTTGGTATATTTTCAGATACTAAATTATTTTTATCTAGACTTAATTCTGTGCCTGTCCTTCTTTTCCCAGATGTGTGACACACAGATGTCTAAGCAACTGCCTTCCACTAATGATTGATTTTGCTAGGTCCCCACACAAAAAGTTTAGGATGGTCCCCTCTATCCGTAGTTCCTTGATTGCTAGCAACAAGCGGTGACACTGGCTAACTTAAGCAAACAGGGAATATATTGCACAGTATCAAAAAAAATCTGAAAATCTGGCCCAGCAAGGACAGGACTAGGGCACTTCCAGGGATCTGGGTAGGGGGAACTAGTCTACAAGTTTTCCAGGTTGCTACCACTGGCAAAGAATAATTTCCATTTATTTTTGTTTTCCTGTCCTTTTGTCTTCCCCCTTCAGAAGAGGCAAAATTGAGAGAGAGCCATACAGAGAAACAGACACCTTTTGGTGTACAGGGCAGGGTGCCTTGGCTGACAATCCCACAACACTACAGTAAGTCCCCTACATACGAACGAGTTCCATTCTGAGAGCATGTTCATAAGTCCAATTTATTCCTAAGTCCAGCAAAGTTAGCCTAAGTACCCAACTAACACAATCAGCTATATAGTACTGTACTGTGATGGGCTTATAATACTTTTCACACAAATAATACACAGAAAACAAACACAAAAATAAACATTTTTAATCATATACTACAGTACCTTGAAAAGTATGGTAGTACAGTACAACAGCTGGCATACAGGGGCTGGCATCAAGTGAACAGGCAAGAAGAGTTACTGAGTGGAGGAGGGAGAGGAGGTGGGAGATGGTAGAGCTGAAGGATGGTCAGCAATAGGAGACGGAGTGCAAGCTGCAATTTCAGTCACGCCTGATATTGATGGAATGCACATTCGCATCTTTGAAAGTTCGCAGCTTGAAGGTTTGTATGTAGGGGACTTGCCTTCCACAGGAGAGGTAGTTCCCCACTGACGCACGCAAGCACACACACTCTAGCCAAGTCCAGTGCTATTACCAGAAGAAAGAGCAATGGATTATGGGCAGCCACAATCACAAAAATGCCCATTATATTCTCTTTTTTGTTTTTCAATCAAACCCTTCCCTTTATAGCTTTTCTCGTAAGGCACGGGCTCCTTGGGCAATATTTCCAACTCCATCTTTAGCCCTTTGCTCTATTCATCATGAATATACCCCTGCTTTTCCATCCATAACTGTCTGGTCAAGCAATGTGCCTGACAATTACACTACCCCTTCTTGGAAGCCTCAGGAGGTCTGCCTTGCCCATAGTCCCCTAGTGAGGGCTTCCTTACGCAGCCTATGATTCTTGGCTCAGTGGAAGGCGCAGGGCTGGGACCTAACCGAACGGAACGTTTTTATCAGGCTTACCAAAGGCCCGTAGATATGCTCTGCCCAACAGAAAAGATCTCTCCTGGGTACTATTAAACCATCTAGATTCTCTCTGGGTCCATTTGCCTGTGAAGAATACGAAGTACAGTGTTTAGCCAGGGTAGACGCAGAAAAACATAGAGAGGGAAGTGAAGGCAGAGAGAAAGTGGAAACCATGGGCTGGCAAGGAGAGCAGAAAAGAGGTGATTGGGAATAGCTGAAGCAAGAGCAGAGAGAATGAGACGTGGAGTGTGGAAACACTAGTGTAGGTAGCAAAGGGTGAGGCTCCTGGCTGAGAAGGCACTAACTGCTGGCTGCAGCTATATCTTCAACCACCTGTCAGAGTAGCACAGATGTTTCTGCTTTCATCTATCTACATTGTTGCAATACATTCCTACACTTTGTACTGCAAACAAAGTGATGTAGCCTGATGTAACATCGCTTTGATGTTAACCTGAGTGTTTCTCTGTTCCTTGACCCAGAGAGAGACTCACACCATGACGACCCCTTTCTTGCTCTCAGCTCTCTCGTTCTTCAAATCTCTCACAAACAACCCTGTCAATACCGCCTTTCTTTTCAACAGCTACCCCTCCCTTTAAGGTCTCTACAGCTCTTTGCTCTTGGGAAACTTCTACAACACATCTCTTTTCCAGATTCTCCCTAACCTACACTGCCCATTCCTGAGTAACCACCTGTCAACACCTGATACAGCCAGCTCAAGGGCCCCACTCTCTCTGTGAGTTACCATAGCATGTGACATTAGTCCACTTACTGAAGTCACAGAGATCGAAGAAACGGGATTTGACGGGCCAGTCTGAGGCCTGCATTGGAAGTATGGATTCCAGACTCCTGGATCTTAGATCTGGAAGAGTCAGCAGAAACCATCAAGCCCAACTTCACACCTAAAGCCAGATTGTCCTCAACCACATTCTGAAGGGGTATTTGCCCAGCCCGAGAACCTCCTGGAACCGGCAGATAACTGCCTCACAGTGTAGCTCAACCACTTCCCCTGACTGCATTATTACTGTTAGAAGTTCCTCTTACAGAGGCAAATGCTAGCTCCACACAGCTCTCACCTGTTAGCCAATATAAAGCTGAACAGAACAAACTGAATTAGCCTTTCACAGGCCATTCTTCTAAAAAGTTAAAGAAAACTAGTGTGAGCTGCCCTGATTTTTCTTTCCCGGGCTTACATTCCCAGATGCTCCAATCTGTGCTCATGCTCCAGCTGGCCGAGGCATTGACACAGTTTGTACTTTTATCTCTTAAACTTTAGCACCCAGGATTAAGCAAATCACATCTGCTTCTATAAAGCTAAAGAGTGTAGAGAAATCTTAGTCCTAGTCTATCAACTTTGCTAAACTAAACTTTGCCTTTTTTCCATCCTTATTATCTTGACCTCTCCACTGCCCTCTGGTGGTGGCTAATTTTTTCTCAAGTGATAGAGAATTGGAGAGAAAAGAGATTGGTGAAAGGAGGAAGGTAATGCAGCAAAAAAAAAAGAAGTGATTACACTTATATACAAATTCTTGGCCTCATGAAATTTATAATATAATTCTGGAGGCAAATTATACAGTGAAAATTAACAAGAAAGAAAAGCCATAATAACACCTAAAACTGACAAAATAAATTCTAAAAGATTTGGGAAGATGAGATCAGCGAGGACTAGAATAGAGAAGATGTACAGAAGTGCTGGCATTTACACGTAGCCTCAGCTTTAGATCGGAGACACCAGGAAATGGGAAATGAGTACCTTCAACATAGTAAGCTTGAGAGATGCAGCAAGAAACTGAAGACGTGAGAGTATATTTGGGGCAAGAGTTCAGGGCTAGAAAGAGATTTATGAATCACCCACAAATATCCATAACATTGTAGGATTACCAACAGAAAGAAGATTGGATGACATGTAAGGACTTACCAGAGCAGAGAGAATCTGTCATCCATCCATGTCTTCCTTAGTAAGTAAATACATAATAACTTAGTAATTGACATGATTTTGTGAGTGGATACATGTGCAAGGCACTGTTTTAGGCTGAGAGAAAAAAAGATGACTCTGGTAACAGCCTTGCCTTCAGGAATTTAAGAACTTAGTAAATGCAGATGAGGCCATGTAAGACGTGTACATCAGCAGGTATATTAAGAGAGAGAAAACAGTAAGAACCATAAGTAAAATTCAGACAAAGGAGGAATAAGAGGAAGAAAGTTTTGTTTTCGAGCTGGGGCTATCAGTGAATACTTTACAGGAAAGATGGCTTTTAAAGTTAAGCCATTAAGATGGATAGGATTTGACAGTGTGGAAATGGTTGGGGAAACGACGTGTTAAGCAGATGAGACGTGAGCAAAACTGGCTAAGAGGAGGTGGGTGACATAAAGCTAGCACAGGGCCTTACACGGCGTAGACCACACTGTAAATTCATGAAACTAAACACTGACTGGATTCTCAGCACTGCCCAACAACCCTCTGTCCTGAGCGGAAGCTGCAGGGGCAGGTAGTGGAAGGAGGCTTTGAGAGAGACAAGCGGAGGTGAAAGAGGGTTGAGAGCTCAGAGGTGAGGTCTGGACTAGAGAGCTACATTTGCGACCATCCGTGTGGAGGGGACGTGAAGCCATGAGCATTGCAGGAGATGGCCTAGGGAGAAAGAAGAACAGAGCAAGAAGATGAGGGGCCAGGACTGAGCTGTTTCCTGCTCTTCACCGCACTTTCTCTTCAAATTCCTCACCCCACCAGCTCCCTGGAACACCCTCAGCAGATGACTTTGCCTCCTACTTTACCAAGGACACAAAAACCATTAGTTGAGAACCCCGCAAACTTCTGACCACCTAATCAGCAGGCTTACCTGCACCCTTCTTACTTTTCCTCTTCTGTTAAAATGCAAGAGGTACCCCTCCTGTCTAAGGGCAGAGCCCTCCCGTGCCGTGTTGCCAATCCCTCCTCCTCGGCAACCTCACTCCATCAACCTCTTCTAGATCTTCCAGTGCTCTCACGATGTACCCATTCCGCAAGGGTTCTCTAATCGCTGCCATCTTTTAAAAACCCTCTTGCCAGAGAGCGGTACCGTCTCCCTCCTCCTTCAGAGTTAAACTGCTTGAAAGCATGGTCTCCGCTGGCTCTCCATCTCCTCTGCTCTCTGTACTCAGTTTCTGCTCCCACTACTCCACTGAACCTGCTCCCTGTGGACACCAAAGGCCTCCATATTTCAAAATCCAATGAACCCTTACAAGTCCTAACTTTTTTTTTTGCGGTACGCGGGCCTCTCACTGTTGTGGCCTCTCCCGTTGCAGAGCACAGGCTCCGGACGTGCAGTCTCAGCCGCCATGGCTCACAGCCCTAGCCACTCTGCAGCATGTGGGATCTTCCCAGACCGGGGCACAAACCCATGTCCCCTGCATCGGCAGGCGGACTCTCAACCACTGAGCCACCAGGGAAGCCCACAAGTCCTAACTTTAATTGACCTTTGGCCATATTTGACACCAGTGACCCCTTCCCTCCTCCTGAGAATGCTCTTCCCTTGAATGTTGCAAGTTCTGCCCTAAACTCTACCTCTCTTCACACTCTCCTTGGGTGAGCTCACATGCCCCCATGGCTTCCTAACCCTCCGTATGCTCACATCTCACAAATCTGTAACTTGGGTCCCAACATCACTCCTGAGCTCCTGACCACACACCAGTTCATCAAACTCAGTTACAACTAAAAGGGCAGCTGCTCCTCTCTCCTCCCCCAACTGGCAGCCCTCCTTCTCTTTCTCAGTGGCAAGCACTCTAGTCTCTATTCCTCACTCTCCCCATCCTACCTTTTGCCCCACACTCAACCCTAATCTATTCTTCACTCTGTAGTCAGAGGATGTTTCCAACATTTCAATCTGATCAACTAATTCTCTTGCTTAGAATGCTACTCTGCCTCTTCCTTGCTTCAGGACGTAGTCTAAACTCCTCGCATCAGTGTCCCGATTCGGCTCTCGTCATTATCGCCGTGGTATTTTACACTTCAGCAGTTGTGAACAACTTTCAGTTCCCCGTACTGACACGGTCTCTGATGGTTTAGGACCTTTGCCTACGTTGTTGTTTTGTGCCTTGAACTCTATTCCCCAGCTTCCTCGTCTCGCCGAGGCTTATTCTATATACAGTCTGAGCTTAGAAATCACTTCTCTCCAAAGGCCTTCCCTGACCGCCTACGACCGGGCTATGTGTCCCTCCCATTAGGCTTTCCAATTTACCTTGTACTTACTCCTATGATAACACTTGTCACATTGTGCCACAAATGCGTCTTTACTTGTCTGTATCTTTCATCAGACTGGAAGTGTACTGAAGGCAGGGAATGCCTTGTTCAGCAGTTCACCCCCTTTATCTAACACAGTGAATGGCACATAGTAGGAAATCAATACATATTTGCTGAATTAATGAATGAACTTGGACTTTATGTCTAAAATATTTTATCCAATGTAGTAAAGTGGCAGGTGCATAAAATTTTGAATCAGAAACCTGAATTGAATCCCAGCTCCCTGCCTCTTAACCAGCTGTATGACCATGAACAATCTATTTAGCTTCTCTGAATTGAGAGCCTACCCAATGCCAGGCACTGTACTGAGTGCTTGCAAGGTAAAGAAAAAGAAAGACATGGTAACTGCCATCAAAGACATGGGAGCCGAGTCCAAAACAACGTGTAGGAGGGGGGAGGAAAGAGCATCCCAGGTAGAGCGAGTAACGTGTGAGAACTGCAGGCGAGCAATTGATCGTGTGCCTTCCCAGGGGACGTGGATATAGTTCAGTAAAGCCAGAAGAGAAGGTGCAGAACAGAGTTGGGATGAAGCAATGAGGCTGGAGAGATACAAGGAGCCACGTCATGAAGGGTCCTTTACAATGTGTCACAGAGTAGTTTGAGATTCATCCTCAAAGCCATGGAGTTAAAACCCCAAAGAGTTTTAAGCAGGAGAGTCACAATATTAGCTCTCTATCAGAGAAAGAGCTACGTCTAGTGGCGAGGTGGAGAATGGGCTGAAAGCCAGTGAAGTCAGAGGCAGGTTAGGAGGCTGTTGAGTAGTCCAGTCAAGGGGCCTCAGCTTTGGCAAGGACTTTGAGGATGGAGAACAGTAGTAGGAGACTGATTCAAGAGACATACATGACAGAACAGAAAGAACCTGATGACTGACTGCATGAGAGGGGTGTGACACAAGGAAGAGTACAGAAGGCGCCCAAGTTTCTGGTACAGGCAATTGGTATACAGAGGTGCCACTTACTGAGATGGGAACTGTGGAAGATGGAAAGGCTTTGAAGAGAGGACTGATATGATCAGAGTGATCCTGCAATGACAGAGTTCTGTTGGCAGGAAGCAAGGTGGGAAAGGGACATGTCTGGAGTCAGGAAAATGAGCTAAGAAGCTACTGCAGTAGTCTAGGGGGAGCTGAGAGGGACTGAACTAAGGTGAGCAGTGGGAATGGAAAGGAAGGTGGAGTAACAATAGACAGGGTCGGCAGTTACAGTGGAGAGTCCTAGAGGATAGGATTACATAGCTGCATTAGGAGGGCTGACCTGAAGGTCTTTGAAAGCCAAGCAGAACTGAGACTTGATGCAATAGGAAAAAATAAAACTTTACACTATTCCTGAACAAAGTAACATGTGAGGAATACTAGTCTAGAGATAGTATGCAAGGAGTACACTAGAACTAGAATGAGAAAAGGATGGAACCAGAACTAGAGTGAGGAGAGAGTGAAGGCTGCAAGGAGAATTGGTTATCATTCCAATATAGCACTGTGAGAAAGTGGCTATTACCAAAGAAGCACGTGAGATACAATACTTGTGACTCATCTTGTGTGAGATGTAAAAAAGAGGAAACAACTGACATGTAACCATGGTACATGTAACATTCTCATAAATCACTTGTTTACATATCTACCTTCATCAGACTATGGTCCTCTTGAAATCAGAAACTGTGTCTTCTTTATATCTTTAATATATAGTCCATATTGGGCATAGATCAAGACTCAGTAAATATTCTGAAGTGACCAACTCAATGAATAAATAAGTTGGAAGGGCAGATTATGTATGAAACCAAGGCAGTTTGGGGATGGTTTTGAATTTGGCTGTGAATTGAGTTTAAGATGACATCTAAAATGTCCACTTGTAAATGTTTTATAGATGCTTACAAAAAAGACTAAGTGCTCAGAAGCTCAGTAGAGAGAAGAAACCCAAGAGGTACGCCGGGCGGTCATCAGTATTAATCATCCCCACAGCCCCCTCCCGCCATCTGCATCTGAACAAACAACACTGCAGCCTCAGTGGCTTCCTGTTACAGTGCAGTGTGGTCAGGATGGAGGCTCTGCTCTGAGTAGCCGTTCAGACCCGGGTTCCTTCCACGTGAACACCACCATCGTCAATGCACGGTCCCTAGGGTCACTGCAGGAGAGAGTGTAGAGGATTATCCTGCAGGTTTTACAGAGAGGCTGGAAAGTGGTTTTATCACTCCATCCTCCCGTTTTTGTTCTCTCAGGCAGGCTTCACAGAGTGTTGTTCTCGACTATCCATTTGCCTTTTCAATCCATTCTCTGCCCTCCCCTACTGTGCTCTGGGTCCTGGGAGGCTGGCCCCTAGGAAGGCTAAGCATTCTGGCACTCTGGCTTCCAGCTGGGTTCACAGAATGAGAGGAACCAGCAGGAGAGTGTAAACAGAAAGAGAGAGAGAGGGGCTTCCCTGGTGGCGCAGGGGTTGAGAATCTGCCTGCTAATGCAGGGGACACGGGTTCGAGCCCTGGTCTGGGAAGATCCCACATGCCGCGGAGCAAGTAGGCCCGTGAGCCACAACTACTGAGCCTGTGCATCTGGAGCCTGTGCTCTGCAACAAGAGAGGCCGCGATAGTGAGAGGCCCCTGCACCGCAATGAAAGAGTGGCCCCCGCTTGCCGCAACTAGAGAAAGCCCTCACACAGAAAGGAAGACCCAACACAGCAAAAATAAATTAATTAATTAAAAAAAAAGAGAGAGAGAGAGGTTGAGGTATCTATCACATCATCACCCCCACCCTTTGTCAAGAACTCCTGACAGTGGCTGCATTTTCTATAGCCACAGCTTCTGTTGGGCAGTCCCTCTTCTATGGCTCCAGCTCTTGCTGGCCTCCAAAACTCTATTCCTTCAATGCAGGGGGTCTTAGCAGCTTCCTGCACTTAATAGTTCCTGGCTGCTTCTTGTGGGGTCCCTTAACCTTGCCCATTCTTCTGTAAATCATCCCTTCTTAATCTCCCCTCAGTCAAATCCTCTGAGTGTGCCATTTGTATCCTACTGAAACCCTAACTGACACGTTGTTGACCAGCTCACATTCATTCCATTTCAGATACCAATGTGCTCTTTTGTGGATGATTTAATTAATTTGTTCTATCAAAAAGAGTACAAGTGGACACTGCAGTCAAAATTCCATTTTAGAACCTCATCCTGAAAGCTTGAAGTCCACATACTCTACAGGAAGAGAGAATCCCTTCTTTTCATTAGACTCCAGAAATGGTTATGCAGATAACTCTTGTCTTCCTCCATAGCGACAGACACTCCATAAAGTGATATGAGTCACTCTGTTCTCTTTCTCAGTAGTTTTATTCTTCCTTTTCCTGTTGGAGACCATTTCCACTTATGCACCCAAGGAAACATCATAGATGTATTTTTAGTAATACTAGATACCATTTTCTGAAAGCTAAGACACATGCTAGGTGCCCCATTATTTAATTGTTTAACAACTGTCAAAATAGATATTAACATCTTTATTTCATAAGTAAGGAAACTAACACTTGGAGAAGCTAAATAACTTGTCCAAGGTCACACAATTAGTACATGAGTCAGGATATGAATCAAATACTCTTTTTTTTTTTTTTTAGTTTTTTAAAATATATAACCCATTCGTTTTATTTATTTATTTTATTTTATTGATTTTTAAAAAATTTTGGCTGCATTGGGTCTTAGTTGTGGCATGCGGGCTTCTCTCTAGTTGTGGCGTGCACGTTTTCTTCTCTAGTTGTGGTGTGTGGACTCCAGGGCACGTGGGCTCACCAGTTGTGGCGCACGGGATTAGTTGCCCCGCAGCATGTGGGATCCCAGTTCCCCAACCAGGGATCGAACACATGTCCCCTGCATTGGAAGGTGGATTCTCCAGCACTGGACCACTGGGGAAGTCCCCAAATACTATACTTTAAAAACTCATGCCCTTAACCTCTATGCTATCTTGCTAGGAGCGAAATACTCATAAACCAGGTGATGTGCTTAAAAATAAGTGGTGGGTAATTGTAAAACAGCAGTAGTGGGAAGGAGAGAGAGAGTGGGTATATAAATGAGGAGTTGGCAAAGAGATTTGCTTGGCATCGTGCAAGGACCAGGGTTAACAGAGCTAGAGTGGTGGCAAGAATCACTTTAGATAACCAACATAGGTCACGGGAGATGGGAAAGAGGAAAAACTGATTTCGTATACACATTTAGAAAAAATAGATAAGAGGTCTAGAGTTTTGTTCCCACCAGCAGTTGCTGAGCTTCAGGTGGGAACTCCTTAATGGTAGGAACTGTGTCTTACTAATACTGATATTTCCAGCAAGCATGATGAATCTTCCACACAGTGTGCAGCAAAAAATATTCACTAAGTTAGACAGTGAAACTTCATACTGTTTTCTGTATGAAGTATTATAAAGATGTTTACGTTATAATGTTTATTACTTATACAGCTCCGTAAACTGTGATAAAAATAGTAGTAACATACAATAAGATGTTAAGATACAATAAGACGTAAGATACAATAGTAACATAACATACTATAACATATACTAAAATAATAATATTTACTGAATGTTTATTATATGCTAGGCAATATACTATGCCCTTTACACAGGTTAGATCATTTCATTTCCACAATAATCCTATGAAATAGATACTATTATTGTCATCCTCAGTTACAGACAAGGAAACTGAGGCACAGAGCTGTTAAGTCACACAGCTAATTGTTGGCAATGTCAGTATTTTTATCTAAGCATCCTGGCTCGGGAGCCCTTCCAAAGTATGTGAAGAAACTATATACCTATTGTAGCTTAAATGTATCCCATATCAAGTTCACAAGATGATGCTCAACAGTGCCTGGCTAAGGCTAATCATTCTGAATCTCTTCAGCGCAAATTAGGTAGGGTAGTTCAGCGTGCCACAAATAGTTGAAAATAGGTTTTGAAAAAGGCAATTATGTCTTTTCCTTTATATTTTCTTAGCTTTCTTGGAAATGAATTGCATACTGTCTTGCACGTAGCACAAAATAGGCACTTAATATCTACTTAATTTAATGAAACTGGTAACTTTTCAGTAAGAAAATGTATAAGAAGATATTAAAAGCAAAAAAAAAATGGTGGTAGTAAAATATGCAAATAGTAGATACGAACATAAATCATCACTATTGCCTCCTACATACAAATTTTGCTACCTTTTGGAAGATGTTTCAATGAACATTTTCAAGACTACTGTTTAAAATGGTCACTAAGTCTTTAAGTTTTTAACTGCAGTAGAGAGCACATTTACCTGGAATGCCTTCTTTGAAAGCATCAGAATGATTTCGATATATACCAGAGCCTTCTAATGAGAGGAAAAAGAGTTACATTCATTAACATTCTTTTCTTATGTAGGTGAACCTTGGGCCTGGACATTAAAACAAAAGCTCTGAGAAGACACTTTATGATGACCATTGTATGAAGGTGATTGAAATACCTTGTTTTTTCAGGTTCTACTTCCTGAGGGTAATAACAATCCAAATTGACAAGGACTAGAGTATCTTCTGTACCCATCTAGACAGGGAAAATCAGATTTTAACATCGCACAATCTCACAGGGCTCTTCAGTTAGAATTCAGAAGGCCATTCATTCTAGGGTTAGTAGTTTCCCAGTCTCCCAGATCAGACATCCTGACACAGGCTGACATGACACCCAGAGGTGACTGGAAAGGGCTGCAGCATCAGGAATATGCTTCACACTTCCTCACTTCATGAAACTCTCTCCCACCTCCAGATGAGCCCTTCCCCCAAGCATCTAATTTATGCATCTTTTCAACTAATATTTATTGAGTATTTACCATATGTTGGGGCTGCTTTTGATGTTGGAGACACAGTGATGAATGAGATGATACCATGTCCTCCTGCAGCTAATACATACATATTGAAGAAGACAGATCACACATATATTACAAATACATAAGTTAGAGCGTTGTTGGATACAGATTCATAATTTGAAGAAATTACACAGGATAATGGGACAAAGTGGGAAAGAAAAAATCACCTGTTTGCTCGGAGCTGGCCTGGCACTCACAGCTAGACCATGGTGTTCTCTGGTCAAACATAATTTTACAGCATATCAACATGAGAGAAAGTCACTCTGTGACTGTGATGGAGGCCAAAAAAACAACAACAAAAAAACCCCACTACTCTGTAATCGTGCCTGAGCAGGGACAAAACCAAAACACTGTGCAACCACCAAAATCACCAATAGCCCCCCTCCCAGCTGACATGAGCGAATGCTGCTTCTTCATTAACTGCAGCGTTAGCCCCACTCTGCTCCTCCTGCTTCCAAGATAAAGTTCATTAAGATACCCAGTCATACAATTACTCCCATTTCCTGACAGCCCCCAATCCAGAGCAAACGCCACTTCCTTCCCAAACCCTTAACAAGCCCCATGGTATGATTTTCTTGCTGAGATGTCCCATGTTTCGTCAAGGTGTGCAGTCTTGCTTCCTGCTGGAAGCATCAATCAACAAGCCCCACTTTTCTGGATTGCAGTGTGTTCCTGGTGATCTTTGATTAATGGGCATCAACAATAAGGAGGGGAAAATTCTTTAATTAGGGTGGTTGGGGAAGTATCTGATGAAGGGGTGTCAGTGTGCTGAAGGCTGATAGGTAAGGGGATGGCATTTGAATATCGGGGAAAAAACACTCCCATCAGAGGGAAAAGCAAGTAGCATATACATATACGTATACATATACATATACATGTTTTTTGTTTTTTGCTTTGCTGTGCTGCACGGCTTGCAGGATCTCAGTTCCCCAACAAGGGATTGGACCTGGCCCACAGCAGTGAAAGCCTGGAATCCTAACCACTAGGCCACCAGGGAACTCCCACAAACAGCTTATATTTTTATCTAACATTTTAAAATTTCACATAATCATCTCCTTTGGACGCTGATTTTGGGGTAAGGGAAGGGAGCTGATCCTATTCTCTGTTTCTACTTTTAATCCAAGGAAAGCTTTTACAGAAAAACAAAACTGAAGTAACATGTAAGAGGTAAGGAGGTGGAAGGTGGAAGAGCCTTGCGCTGAGACAGGGTCACTATGCTTGATGCTGAGGAAGGCTGAGCCCTAGGTTCATCCTTCTCCAGTTCCCATCCACAATCCTCTTCTCTGTTGGCTGTAACTCAATCCTTCCTAAGGTTTTAACAACTAACTAACAATAGAACTGGTAACTATCCCTTCCAGAACTTCATTCATTAAGAAGAGGTTTCTTAAAAATTAAAAAAAAAAAAATTTCAAAAAGCCAGAGTTAATATTTTTGGCAAGTGGGGACCCAGGTCCTGCTTAATACTGGACCAGAAATAGATATAACAGTGACCTTTAACTTCTACCACCAGGGGAACATGAGGTATTATGATGCTAAGTGGGGGTAATGCTTATCAAAATGTGTTCTAATAATTCTACTGCTCAAAGATTTTAGGGAGTGGAGGGAGGGGGGAGGATTCCTTAGTTAAATTCTTTCTGAAAAGCTGGATGTTACTGTCCTCTCTTGGAGATTTATACTGTACATTAGAATATTAAGGGTTCTAAGAGTTTTAACATAAAATTATCAGATGAAGTGTGTTTAGCACAGAGATGATAAACTCGACTGACCACAGAACACCTCACTTTACCACTTTCTACTCTGAGGGATGAATTTCTGTGGAATACACATTTGGACACACTGCTACTGGGAAATCAGCCACTGCCCTTGAGACCACTGAAATGGCTCCTTGTTAGGAGATAGGGGTGCCTATTTCTGAAATGGGGGTGCTAACCGGATTAGTGCTGTACCAGGATCCTTACTGCACGGTTCCACAGTAGATAAGCTCTAGTATTATGCATTAGACGTCACCCTTTCACTCCCTTCAAATCTCCTGAAGTCAGGACATGCCTGGCATCATTATTGTTTCTTACTACTGTGTGTACAATTGCCAGCTAATCTCCCCAGGCTGCAGTGTTACTTATTTATGCTGACATTAAAATATTCAAGGATTTCCTCCTGTCCCCAGTAGCTTGCTAATCTTGACTCTGTTTCCTTGACTATTTTTTTTCTTTGAGAGCTTCTCCTTAAAACTTATATTTTAGTATCCAGGATGTTAATCTTCCTTTGTACCTCTATCACATTTCTTGGCCATAATTGGTCACACCGTTGGCCAGAACACAAACAAATGGCGCAAACAGAACCTATAGCCTCAGCAGTCACTGGCCTGTATCTGCCACATTGGCTTTCATTAGCTGGAAGCACACAACAAACACAGGGAATTGGGGAAAGACCCATTATTAACAGTGTGCCAAGGTGTTTGTGTTTTGTTTCTTTAATATTTTAAGGACATATTTCCCTAAGAGAAATATTTTAGAAACAGATGATATGACTACAGGTCAATACTATATGGGCAGAATTCTGCTGGTCTGGGTCCTGGAGAGACAGTTGCCAACATGAGGTTATATGTGAAAGAAATTTGTTGGGGGAAATACCTGTGAGAAAAAAATAGGAAGGAGGCTGAAGAGGCTCTGAGAGCCATCAAACTGATGCAAATCTGACCCTAAGCAGAGGGAGAGAGGGAGAGAGGGAAAGAAGGGACAAAGGAAGGCTATGTGGCAGCAAATCTAAGGAAAGTTCAGCAAGACTTTGGGAGCTCGGGAGCCCAAGTCCCCCATCAGAGGAGTGCCTTACCTCCCAGGAATGGGTCTGTTTGAGTAACTCTGCCATGTGCTTGCCTGAGAGCAGTCCATAGTAAGTACGGTCTTAGGACAAACAGAGTAATAGATCTCAGAGCACAGTAGCTGGGGCCCTCAGTCAATTATTCTCCCTACTCTCCAAGATATGAGAAGTGCTTTCCCATGGTCATCACACAAGATTCTCAAAATTTGACGTGCATACAAATCACCCAGGAATCTTACTAAAATGCAGATTCAATACGTCTGGGGTGAGGCCTGAGTTTCCATACTTCTAACAAGCTCTCAGACAACATGATGCTGTTGTTCCAAAGACCTCACCTTAAGTATTTAGCAAGGTTCTAGAGAATACTTAGAAGAGCCCCATTCAAACCATCAATGTAGGCTGAAGTAGGTTTTGTGGAGAACTGTTCACAGGCTTAATTCCTCACCGCTGATGTGACAGCCATCTCTGTTGCCATCAGAAGATGTATGTACTTCCAGGTTAGGTTTTTTTCCATTCAAATAACTCATTCCCCTTCCTCTGATATCATAGCTGTCAACCCCCTCTTGTCACACTGCTTGCATAACCTGTTAAGGATCATACCCATGTCATCTCTCTATATGCATTCATTTTGGTACCAAGAGAGACCTTTGGTCCTTTGTGATCTAAATAACATTGCTTCTTCCTCCAAGTATTTGGTTTGGACAGTTTGTGTTTCTTAATCTTAAGCAAAAAGTTTTAAGCATCTCCTTCCAACCATATTGGGCTCTAAAGTCCACCCTACAGGGACTTTCTTGGTGGCGCAGTGGTTAAGAATCTGCCTGCCAGTGCAGGGGGACATGGGTTCGATCCCTGGTCTGGGGAGATCCCACATGCCGAGGAGCAACTAAGCCCGTGCGCCACAACTACTGAGCCTGAGCTCTAGAGCCAGTGAGCCACAATTACTGAACCCGTGTGCCACAACTACTGAAGCCCATGTGCCTACAGCCCGTGCTCCACAGCAAGAGAAGCCACCACAACGAAAAGGCCGCGCACTGCAATGAAGATTAGTCCCCGCTCACTGCAACCACAGAAAGCCTGTGTGCAGCAACGAAGACCCAATGCAGCCAACAATAAATAAATAAAATAAATAAATTTATTTAAAAAAAGATGAAGTCCACCCTACATAGAATTCTGGTGCAGCCGGTCATTTCTCTTCTACATAAGAGTTCTGAGGGATCTGACCACACGCATCTCCTCCACGTTGCCTGAAGACTTCTGCAGTTATCATCCTAATACCACGTAGCTGTCCATCTATTTTTTTTTAACATCTTTATTGGAGTATAATTGCTTTACAATGGTGTGTTAGTTTCTGCTTTATAACAAAGTGAATCGCTATACATATACATATATTCCCATATCTCCTCCCTCTTGAGTCTCCCTCCCACCCTCCCTATCCCACCCCTCTAGGTGGTCACAAAGCACCGAGCTGATCCCCCTGTGCTATGCAGCTGCTTCCCACCAGCTATCTATTTTACATTTGTTGGTATATATAAGTCCATGCCACTCTCTCACTTCATCCCAGCTTACCCTTCCCCCTCCCCATGTCCTCAAGTCCATTCCTGTCCTGCCCCTAGTTTCTTCAGAAGCTTTTTTTTTTAGATTCCATATATATGTGTTAGCATACGGTATTTATTTTTCTCTTTCTGACTTACTTCACTAGGTATGACAGTCTCTAGGTCCATCCACTCACTACAAAAACTCAATTTTGTTTCTTTTTATGGCTAATATTCCATTGTATATATGTGCCACATCTTCTTTATCCATTCATCTGTCGATGGACACTTAGGTTGCTTCCACGTCCTGGCTATTGTAAATAGAGCTGCAATGAACATTGTGGTACATGACTCTTTTTGAATTATGGTTTTCTCAGGGTATATGCCCAGTAGTGGGATTGCTGGGTCGTATGGTAGTTCTATTTTTAGTTTTTTAAGGAACCTCCATACTGTTCTCCATAGTGACTGTATCAATTTACATTCCCACCAACAGTGCAAGATGGTTCCCTTTTCTCCACACCCTCTCCAGCAATTATTGTTTGTAGATTTTTTGATGATGGCCATTCTGACCAGTGTGAGGTGATACCTCATTGTAGTTTTGATTTGCATCTCTTTAATGATTAGTGATGTTGAGCATCCTTTCATGTGTTTGTTGGCAATATGTATATCTTCTTTGGAGAAATGTCTATTTAGATCTTCTGCCCATTTTTGGATTGGGCTGTTTGCTTTTTTCATATGGAGCTGCTTGTAAATTTTGGATATTAATCCTTTGTCAGTTGCTTCATTTACAAATATTTTCTCCCATTCTGAGGGTTGTCTTTTTGTCTTGTTTATGGTTTCCTCTGCTGTGCAGAAGCTTTTAAGTTTCATTAGGTCCCATTTGTTTATTTTTGTTTTTATTTCCATTTCTCTAGGAGGTGAGTCAAAAAGGATCTTGCTGTGATTTATATCATAGAGTGTTCTGCCTATGTTTTCCTCTAAGAGTTTTATAGTGTCTGGCCTTACATTTAGGTCTTTAATCCATTTTGAGTTTATTTTTGTGTACGGTGTTAGGGAGTGTACTAACTTCATTCTTTTACACGTAGCTGTCCAGTTTTCCCAGCACCACTTATTGAAGAGGCTGTCTTTTCTCCATTGTATATTCTTGCCTCCTTTATCAAAACTAAGGTGACCATATGTGCATGGGTTTGTCTCTGGGCTTTCTATCCTGTTCCATTACCATTGCAACAAAAAGAATAAAATATCTAGGGATAAACCTACCTAAGGAGACAGAAGACCTGTATGCAGAAAACTATAAGACACTGATTAAAGAAATTAAAGATGATACAAACAGATGGAGAGATATACTATGTTCTTGGATTAGAAGAATCAACACTGTGAAAATGACTCTACTACCCAAAGCAATCTACAGATTCAATGCAATCCCTATCAAACTACCAATGGCATTTTCCCAGAACTAGAACAAAAAATTTCACAATTTATTTATTTTTGCTGTGTTGGGTCTTCGTTTCTGTGCGAGGGCTTTCTCTAGTTGTGGCAAGCAGGGGTCACTCTTCATCACGGTGCGCGGGCCTCTCACTATCGCGGCCTCTCCTGTTGCGGAGCACAGGCTCCAGACGCGCAGGCTCAGTAGTTGTGGCTCACGGGCCTACTTGCTCCGCAGCATGTGGGATCCTCCCACACCAGGGCTCGAACCCGTGTCCCCTGCATTAGCAGGCAGATTCTCAACCACTGCGCCACCAGGGAAGCCCCCCCAAAATTTCACAATTTGTATGGAAACACAGAAGACCTCAAATAGCCAAATCAATCTTGAAAAAGAAAAACGAAGCTGGAGGAATCAGGCTCCCAGACTTCAGATTATACAACAAAGCTACAGTAATCAAGACAGTATGGTACTGGCACAGAGACAGAAATAGAGATCAATGTCCATCTATTGCTAAACAGATCCATTCTCTTCCTTCACTCTAGTTACTGGCCTCTTTGTATATCTTAACTCAACCCCCTACACAGTGTCTATGGTGTAAAATAGCAGTTTTCACACTTTTTTTTCTAAAGCCATGAAATTCAAAGAAAGCTTTAAAAAAATAGATTAGGCTGGTCTGGCTAAAACAGGGGAGATAAAATTAGAGACGTAGCCAGGAACACACCTTGTGTGTTAGGGTGTTTAAGCATTACCATGAAAGCTATGGGGAGCAAGCTATGGGATTTCAAAGGAGAAAAAACACATCAGACTTGTGCATTTTGAATGATTCCTCTGGCAGATGTGAGGAGGGTAATTTTAAGAGGGTCCAGACAGAATCAGAAAGACTAGGAAGGAGAATATGAGGAATGTAAAGGATATTAAGGAATCAGCATCAACAGAACTTGCTGTCTGTGTATGAAGGCAGTGAAAGAGAGGCGTATAGTATGTCTCCCAGGTTTCAAGCTTGGACAATTTATTGATGCAGGGTTCAGCGGTTGCCAATTATGGAAATGGGGAAGATAGGAGGAGGAACAGATTTAGGGAAAAAGACATTGAGCTCACTTTTGAACACAACAACTTTGAGGAAGATACCTAGTAAACCATTTGGGTAAAGGGATGTGGAAATCAGCAGAATCTGTTTAGATACCCCGCTTGTATCCAAGTCTATGTTACTATTTGCATACTATTCTCAGCCTCTACTTAACTGCTCAAAGTTCGTATTAAGTAAAGTCTTTTTCAACTAAATTGTCTATAAAGTCTTGCTTTCTTCCAATATGTTTTGCAAAATGTAGGTTGTCTGCCACACTCGTTACTGCAGTAATTACTTCTCTCCTTCTCTTTCCAAAGTGCTCTTTGTATAATCTGAGTTTTGAGCCTTATTCAGGGTTCTCTGCATTCAGAGAAACAGGGAAGGTTTTGCTTTGTGCACTTTGGCAGAAACACTAATTTCTGTCTAGAATCTGAGCTCAAAAGAAGATTTAAAGGCTCTAGCGGTGAAGAAACAGGAATTAATAGAAAACCATGGGTGTAACCTGCAGAAGGTAAAATAGACTAGGTTGATATATGTGGTAAGAAAAGAGGTGCTATGTATAATAAACTAAATATATTATGCTTTGTTTAGAAGGTTAAATTGTGCTATGCATTGTTTTCTGTTACATTTTAACATGGTAGTTTTCAAATTTGGGTTGAACGTCTTTGAGGGGCCACTGGGAGGCAGGGTTGCTAGGTATTGATAGCTGGGACTTCAGGCCCATCACCACTATTTCAGCCAGAACAACCTAATCTGTTCTACATAGGCTTTCATTGAAGAAGGGATTCTATGGCTTTTTTTTTTTTTTAAGGGTGAAAATCACTGTTTTTTGCAACAGAGGCTGTAAGACATAAGAAGAGGTCAGTAGAGGTCAGTAGATGGACATGTAGGTAGTATTAGGATGATAACTGCAGAAAGTTTCAGGCAACCTGGAGACGCACAGTGACCAAACCTCTCGGCACTTCCAAGCAAATTCCTCACCAAGAAGAGAAATATCGTGATGGACTGGCTGTGCATGGACTTCGGGGCCCTACTTGGTTGGAAAGAGGGGCTTAAAACTGCTTGTATTCAAGATGAAAAATATACTGTCGAAACCAAATAACTGGAGGGAGGGGATGTTATTGACATGACTGAGGGCTAAAGTCCTCCATGTCCTCTCTTGGAACCAAAATGAGTGCACATGTGCAGATTTATGGAGACAATCATAAAGGGATTATGCAAGCCATGTGACAAGAGGAGGTTGACAGCTGTGATGTCAGAGGCAGTGAAATGCAGGATGTTCCTTAAATGGGCCACAAATTTTCTGCCAATATTTTTTTCTCCATTTGGAACAATTTCCTTCCTTTTTCAATTATCTAACCTCTACCCCTTCTTCAATAACTCGGTTCAAACACTGTCTGAAACAAGAAGCCCAATAAAAGTTGAATAGATGGCCTTCTTTGTGATACTAACAGGACATAATTCTAGTCCATTTAAATACTTTATTTTTGTTCCCTCACACCTTAGCTTCTTAAAGGCAATGCACGACATCTAAGTCTGCATTTCCAAAGTTTAGCACAGTAAGAACCTAATGTCTGTTGAATTAATAAATCCACAAGGCTTTTATTAAGATCTCTTCAAAGTAATTCGGGTGGAATTATTTACGGAATTCTGATTCAGGCAAGTGTTTTAAAGGTGAAATAAAACATGCCCATGATTAAGGAAGACGGGAGAAAGAAAAGATGTAGTATTTTGAGTTTGTGTGTGTGTGTGTGTGTGTGAAGAAAGTGAGGCAAGAAGTGATAAAAATGCCTCTCGAATAAGACATTAAGTGACTTGATTAAGGTATCTCAAATAAAGTTACAGATGTCAACCAATGTATTGGAATGTACGTGTTGGGGACAGGGGAGAAATGACACAAACTTATTCAAGTTTTTTGGATAGTGAAACAACGACCTTCATGTTGACTGGCAAAACTAGCGTCCTGAACAAAAGATGCTCCCAGACAAAATGTCCAAGGACACCAAAGAAAACTACCGCAACACAACGGCGAGTGAGTTAAGATTTTCTGCACGCTTTCAAAATTGCCTTCTGCTCTCTCCTGCTCTCCTGCTTTTGGTAAATCAAACCCACCCTTGCTCAAATCAGACAAAATATCTTAAAACACTTAAAACAAAAACACCGTGCCTTGAAATGCAAAGATGGGTCTTGGGCTGTGGACTGCGGTGAGTCCCTTCCTGGGACGCTGCGGTGAAGCTGACTCCCCAATGTCTCCGGGGGATTCCGATGGCACCGACTGCGCTGTGGGCGAGCAGAAACCCCGGCGGGTTTCAGGAGCAGAGCCCAGACACCCTCCTGCCGCCGCTTGGGCGGCACGGCGTCCCCAAGGCGCTGCGGAAGACGAGGGGAAAGGCGGGCGCAATGCCAGATTGGGAAGCTTTGGCGCCGGTAGACCCGGCGCCGTTAGCCCCCTAGCCCAACCTGGCCCGCAACCCGGAAGCAGATGCGAGCCGCGCTGCGTGGCTGGCTTGCGGTTCCGGGTCGGCCCGCGCTGCGGGCAGCGCTGCTGGCCGCGCTCGGTTCACAGTTGCCGCGGCCCGCCCCCGCTCTCCGGACCTAGGCAGGCGGTGGCCGCTCGGCCGCTCCCGGGGCCACATGGCTGAGGGGGACACAGGGAGCGACCAGAGGCAGGTGAGGCCCCGGCGGGGAGCCGACCTTTAGGCTCGGCTCGGCCTCGCCTCACCGTTCCGGGCCTCCTCGGCCGAGGGGCCTCTGTCCGGGGCCGCCCCCGGTCTCGCCCGCACCGCCCGCGCCGGAGGCCGCGCCGTTCGCTCCGCCGCGTCCCATTGCCCCGGCGCTTGATCTCAGCCGATCGCTCTCGGGCCGGCCGCTTACGGGCGTCGGCGCCCTGGGCCTGCCTTGGGCGCTGTCATCGTCAACCATCAGCACGCGATTGAGCAGCTCCCGGCCGGAGGCAGAAACCCGGGTTCTACTCCCCGCCCTGTCCCCGCCGGGTCACCTTGGACAGGTCACTTAAGATCCGTTTCTGCTTTCGCAAAACGGGCAATAATAACACAGACCCTGGAGTCAGTGAACCTTCCTCCTCTTGGCGTTGAGCTTTCCCCAGCGCGTGGCTCACGTGGGCACTCTTAAAGCTTTTCCGAATGCGCTATGAGGACAAAATGAGACGATACAAAGTTGAATGTGTACTTTGCTTCCCATTTTTACCTTTAGGTCCGGTTTTACTCTTCTTTAAGCCGAAACCAAAAGAGTAATTTCTGAAACGTTTCGAGGGTTTGATGACCAAAAACCCCAACAACCGCCCAGCCTCGTGCCCAAATTCAAAACAGAAACAACGAAGGAGATAGCCAGTAGTAATACAGGGCGAATATAATAAGTAACAGTGCCACCAGGGAGTGGGGGCGTGGGGTTACCTGTTAAAAAGAGAAGGTGGAGCAGAGGAGTTATGTTTATCCTTTCACTTGTAAATCTCACTGCAGGATATGGGATTGCATGTATATTTTGGCTCAGTAGTGGTCAAAAGCACAGTGATGTAGTAGCAAGGCTGGTGCCAGTCATTGCAATCGTGTCTGGTACCCAGAGAGTAGAACATGGTGACCGGCTGCTGAGAACGTTTGGTATCGTTCATTCAGGGATCCTTCATCCAAGCTGGTGATGTTAAATACAAATACCTTATAAAGCAATAAGGAAAACTCAGGTTTTTAGGGTCGGTGCATTCTTTGACTTTTTTTCCCCCCATCAACCTCTTTCAGAATGAGGAAATTGAAGCAATGGCAGCTATATATGGCGAGGAATGGTGTGTCATTGATGACTGTGCCAAAATATTTTGTATTAGAATTAGCGACGATATAGATGACCCCAAATGGACCCTTTGCTTGCAGGTATTTTTGCCCTTCTCTACAGCCATTTTCCAGTTACAGTGTTGACTCTTGTATGATTGACTGCTATTGTATTCCTCTAATGATTATTCTTGTGTGACTTGTTCTGAATAGTCTTTTTGTTGTTGGCTTTTGTTAACGACTGATGATCTAAACGTATGGGTAATTAAATCTCAGATCACTCTCAAGTAATGCTTTCATAGATGGTCTCAATCTTTTCTCTCCCAATTATTTTATTTATTTAAGTGTTCTTAATGTACCATTGGCAGACTTGAGTTTCACTTCCTTTCACTATCCAGTACGTTTAATAGAAGAGAGTCTAAACCTCGGAAGATGACTAACATTTAAGAGGAAGAATAGGTTAGTTATTTAGATGGTTCATAGAGTAGATACTCATTTCTTTGTTAGTTGGGAATCAGTTGTGGTTAGGCTAAATGAAAACATCAGCTATGGCTTTCTATTTTAATGCTTATTCTTTGATGACTGCCTATACTTCCAACATAAAAGATGCCAAATTGAGTTTTTGTCAGTGTTTGTTTTTATAGTAATACTGATTTGAAAAGAAACGTGCATGGTTCTCTATTAAGTGTTTGCTATTTAATGTATTTAATAGTGTCTGGTAGGATTTTTTTTTTTTAATTTCTTCAGAAAAATATCTGGAACATGTTATAATGCCGCTCTTTCATTTGGGGTTGGGGTATAATGCCCCTATTTCAGTTTTTCTTTTCCTTTTGTCTTTGTCCTCCCCACTTATTTTCTAATTTTCATTGCTTTTATACTTTCTCTGCAAATAATGATCTCCTTCTTAAAAGATTGGCATCATCGTAACAACATATTTAAGGCAGAAGCATAAATATGAGGTGGGAATTCTCTCCTGAAATTTAACAAAACAATGGTGTTGTTTCTTAGTTTGGCAAGTTAGAAATCTGTCCAATGACTGGCTTTATGAATGTTGTTATTTTTGAGCCATGATGAAGTATAAGCAGATTTGTTTTTAAACTGCTTTGTAGGTGATGCTACCGAATGAATACCCAGGTACAGCGCCACCTATTTATCAACTGAAGTAAGCTATATTTCTACATTTATATTTTTTTATAAAAAGATTATACTTTTCAAAGATTGTTTCTCTGTACTGTACATTGTGTTTATATAGACTACCTTATCAAAATGTATATAGAAATTAAAAACACCTTTTGGACTTGATGTAGAGCATTTAAACTTAAAAATTAAATTATGTAAAAACACTTTGAAGTTTGCCACTTAGTATAAAAGAGAATCAGAGGATCCATAGTGGGTAAAATAGCTACAGAATTGTCTTTAGAGACGGGGGGAAATCTTCCTCTTTAGACAACCTAGCAATCTAGAAACCTTGGCCTATAGAGTTGCTCCTAACCCGATTCTGCTGGCCTCGCCAGTTCCTTGACATGCCTCTGTGTAAGACGGCCTGCCTTCCAGGAATCACCCATGGTGCTTGTGGTGCTTGTCCTGCCCTTGTTGTGGAGGAGCCATCTCAGCAGCCCAAGCGCAGTCTTAATGAGTCATGACGTGTTGATTGCAAGTAACCTTTGATCCAGCTTGCCCGCTTGACCTACTAAGCTGTGTAAACCTGTGCAGACAGAATTGCATTAAATCTCAATTATAAAATTTTTACCTTCCAGTCGGATTGTCTTTTGTATGAGTGTTTTAAAACCATAGCGGTAAAATTTGCTATTACTCATGGTTCTGTAATTTTTCATTTTTATTGACAATGAAAGATATTATAGAATGCTTGTAAACATCTGTGCCCTTTTCAGAAAAAGTTGATTATTTCTTTTACAGTCATGTGGCAACTGACTTATTTGTTAGAGTTGTTTTTGAGACACCAGTTAGAAAAAATTGGGAAGCCCTGATAGTGTGGCAAATACTGCGAATCTGGAAATTTAGATTCTGGAACCTCCTCTGCCACTTAGGTAAACTAGGGCAGATTGATGATATCCTATGAACTCCCCTGTTTTTTAAGCCATATTTTAATTGAATAATAATGGTGTTGGCTTCATCATGGTTTTGGGGGAGGAATAAATGAATTAATGCCAATGAAAGCATTTTGGAACTGTATCGATTTATACAACATAACATTTTGATGAAAATAGAAAAATTTTTAAAGTTAAATAAAACCAGTTTGTCATTAATCAGTATTTTTTCTTTGAGATATAAACACAATCTTTGAATAATCTTCTTTATTTTGTTGTATTTAATCTTAGTGCTCCTTGGCTTCAAGGGCAAGAACGTGCAGATTTATCGAATAGCCTTGAGGAAATATATATGTAAGTGATGGATGATTAAAAAAAATTCTATGAGTGACTCTATTGTGGGCCTTTGTTGGAATCATGATATGTTAGGGCCTTTTCTAAACTTTTTGTTAAGCTGCTTTTCCATTAACAAAAAGAATATACTTGAAAAATCCTTGAAAGATTGGTTGTATAATGTAATTTTATATATACATTTGATACGAATTCTGCTTAGAAACAAAAATACACTATTATTTAGAACTAATAGCTATAAAGACACTTAGCCAGCTTGTGAAAGTAAATTCAGAGATACTGCTCTTATTTTGCTATTTTCATAGGCTATGTTGAATGAAACTGGTAACAGCAGAATCCTAAGCATAATTATTCATTAAACTACTATATATTTTTAATGGTAATGTTCTTGTATTAGGCCATAAGACAGAGAGTCTATTGATATACTGTATTTTTCACTCTTTCATTCATTCAACAAATGCTATATGGCAGGCATTGTACTAGATCCTGGATACGCATAATTAGCAAAAACAGAAATGGTCCCTGTTTTCATTTAGAATTTGCAGGTAGGGGAGATATTACTCATAACATTGTAAAAATGAATGTCACACTGCAGCTGTGATAAGTTCTGTAAAAGAAAGATTTGCAGGTAGGGGATTATTACTCATAACATCGTAAAAATGAATGTCACACTGCAGCTGTGATAAGTTCTGTAAAAGAAAGATATTAATATACAGTACTAATTGAGTTTGAAAGAAGTCCTGACCTAGTCTAGGAGGTCAGGGATGGCTTGTTTGACTTAAGAGCTGAGTTACATAAGTGAAGATAACTCCAGTGAAGGGCCACAGCATGTGCAAAGGCTCTCTGTCAATGAGTTTGGCACATGTCAAGATACAACGTAATGGTGGTATTAAGTGGGAAAAGAGAGGGGAGGAGAGAAGGGAACATGGTGGGAAAATGACCTAGTAATAAGGTAGGCAGGGGAAATTATGGAGAGTCCTGTAGGCCATGTTGAGGACTTTTGTCTTTATCCTAAGGCCTTTGGGAAGCAGAGAAGAGTTTTAAGTGGTGTGATGCCATGATAAGATTTTCATTTTGAAAACACCATTCTGTTTCTGGGTGAGAACTGATTGGAAGGGAGCAAGAATAGATGTGGGATATCAGGAGGCTAGTGAAGTAGTCCAGAGAAGATATTTCTGTGATTTGGGTTAATTTTAATGAGATACATTAATTTAGTACAACAAATAATGTTCTGGAACATCAGTTTTACCAGGAACTGGTAAGGATCTTCTTATATGTTGTAGGTGGCTACCCCATTTGGCACAGTGAGAGAACCCCCTTTGTATCTGTGGGATCTAGACCAGGTTTCTTTTCCTCACAGAATATTTAATTTAAAAATGCTAAGTCTTCATGGAATTGATTCTATTTGTTCCTTCCTAGAGGAAGTGTGGTCTTCCTTGAGTTCCTAGGTTTACACTTGACTCTGGAAGTAACCAAGAACTGGACATATCAATGGGAGAGGCCCCCATTTAGTGATTCCATCATCCTCAGCATATAAATATTACATGTTTTCTCAATGAAATGTTTTCTGATACCTGTCCCTGACCTTACTGGCCACTCCAACTTTTGTGCCCCCAACAAACTTCTTTCTGTAATCTTTTATTTATGCCTATTTTCCAATTTATCTTCCCCCTAAAGTAGAATAAGATAAATATACTGCAAATTTGCTCACCAGTGATGTCGTAATTATACATCTTACAGTCATTTTTCAGTTCTTATCTTACTTGACCTCTGTAACTTTTGGTGGTGTTGAACACTTTCTCTTCTTGAAAAATCTTCCAACACTTGGCTTCTATCCTGTTAATCATATTCATCAATTAGATTTTTCTCCTATCTATGCACAATGTCATGCACTCTGAAATGGCTTCCCATCTGCCTTTTTTCTGCCCCAAAAGTGCCCCCCTTTATTAAGAGATACCCTCCTATAAGGACACAACTTGCTGTTCTCCCTAAGTAGTTCACTTGAGCTACTAGAGAATTAGGAAGGATCAGAAATAACAAAGGAGTTTGTTCTAAAGATAGGATATGGTTCATACTGTCTTGTTTATTAAAAACACTTGAAAATAACCCCAGTCCAACAGTAGTATTTTCACACATGTGGTCTAAATAGAAATATACATTCAGTTTTTAAAAGTTTTGTGTGACAACTTTTAATCATATTTTCCCATAAAATCCCAGCAGGGGGCAACAAGTGAAAAACACTATTAGTCACTGAAAATTAAACATTTTAAATGTATGGATATAGTTCTTAATGTTTATAGTTTCATTATGTTCTAAATATTGTAACATTATCAAGATTTTCATATTTATTTGGCATCATTTTGAATGCTAAATTTTATTTTTGCCTAGATAAGAAGATGAACTATGTTTTTTCTTATGTAAGGAGGGACAAAGTCTGAAAACTAAGTCTTTCCAGTAAATATTTTATGAGTATCTCCTATATGCTCGCACTCTGTTAGGAGTTTGGAATTTAAAAATTAATATGGATTAATTGTGTACCAACAATATAGTGACAGTTACTGAGAGGTTTGGACCAAGTGCTATTGTTTTTAGAGGTCTCTGGGCATGTGGTGAGGTTGTAAAGGAGGGTTCCATTTTGAAGGTGACCTTTGGGTGTGGTGTTTGGCAGGTGATCAGAGGGGGAGAGATTTTCTGATAGAAGGAACTGCATGAGCAAAATCATGTAGGTGCGAAGCAACCTGGCATCTTCAGAGTTCAGCAGATAGTTCAACATGCCGGGGATAGAAATTGAGGTAGGTGTAAGAAAAAAGAACCTGTAAGCTGGTAAGGAGTTTGGGCATTATCTTATAGGCTGTAGGCATTTCAGGCAGGGGAGTGATGTAATGAGATTTGTGTGGCAGTGTGGAGGGTGGGCTGTGAAGAGTTTGAAGGGACACCGTAGGAAAAGCAGTCAGTAGGTAGGAGGGAGGTAGTGGAAACCTTTATGAAGGCAACAAGAGTGCAAGGGAGAAGAACGGTCAGCTAAAGAAGTACTTAGGCACATAAACTAGGATTTGGTGATTGTGTAGACGTAGACTCATTTGCTTATCATACCTTATTTTTGTTTAAACATTTTACATACGGATATTTTGAATATATGAAAATAGTTTAATAAAACAAAAGGTAAATAACAGATTTAAAAATACTTTGAACATTATACTAATTGGTGTTAAGAGAAAATGAAAAGGATTAAAATTTTTTTTAATTTGAATTTATGATAGTCCATTTCAACACTATTTAATTTAAATCCAAGGAAATGATTAATTTCCCACAGCTCTTCACATTCTGATGTATCATGAAGTCTTAGGTTTGGAACTTGGAGAGTGAGGCTTGTCAAAGCAGAAAGTGCACGGGACCAAATTAAACAGGAAAGGAAAACTTTCTTCAAGACTATTGCAACAGGGGAGAGGGGCAGAACTCAGTCTGAACTCAACTTCCTGAAACAAAAGGCAGTATGGTTTTTAAGGGCTGGGATGAGCTGTAGAAAAGCACTGGGGGATGCTGGGGGGAGGTTGATCAGTGAGAGTGTCCAGCACATTAAGTTTCTTCCTGAGTTTGCAAGTGTGTTTCTCTGTGATTAGGCTATCTGTGTTTGCAAATTGTGGCTCATCAGGAGTTAGGCCCCTACCAGCCAACAGAGACTGGGAGATAGGGCACTGTCTTCCTTGATGACTACATTTCAAAAGAATGTCTCCCAGGTCCTTGAGAAAGACACTCCTAGGTTCTAACACTGACAGAACTTCTAAAAAGATGTCCATAATTCCAAAGGAGCAAAGGAAGAGAGGTCAGGACCTAGAGCCAGGAAGCTCAGCCTGTCTGAAGTTTAGTCAAGCTGATGTTAAGGCTGTCTTTGTCAGGCTTCTGGAGTCAGTTTTTGAAATGGTGTGACCTCTTTCTCGTCTGTAAAATGAGGATAAAAGAATAATATCATTGTAAGGATTAAGTGACATAATCCATGTAATGTATTTTAGCACTATATAATAGCAGCTTTCAATTTTGTTGTTCTTGTTAGAAGAATCATCTCATCCAGTTTTGTCATTTTGAAAATGAGATGATGGAAACTCAGATCAAGTGATTTGTCTAAGGTCACACAACTTAGTAGTACATTGTAGTGAATAGCTTTACCCTTAAGTCAACAAATATAAATATTGGAAAATTAAAGATACAAAAGTTAGAGCCACAAGTAAAACAAGAGTCACAAGTAACTTGCCTTCTGTTTGGATCATTCTGAATTGGATAATAGTTATTTAAGTGTATTTAATCGCAGCATATCTCAACTAAAATATCAGTTTTTAATCCAAGCTGATCTTTTATTCAGTTTGAAACAAATTTTGTTCTAGACTTTTTATATTCAGCTACTTTACCATAACTTAATTTCATAAATAAAAGCTTAGCATCTCACCCTATAATGAGTAGTTCTCAGATTTTGTACCAGTTTTTAGGATTCAGCTGACTTCCTCAAGGACCATTGGGTGAGAGGAAGAAGGGCATAGGAGGGAAGACTACAGCTTCTGTCTGTTTCTGTGAGAGATTTCATTACAGCGAAGGCAAAAGTTTGAAAACCACCAAATCCTAGTCTGTAGTTAAAAGATATGAACAATCAACTTTACTTGAATCAAAAAGATATGAACAAACTATTGTCATGAGAGAAAACACAAATACAGCAGTAATAACAACAACAATAAAAACGCCCAAACCACCAGCAGTGATAAATTTGGGGGTCCAAGGGAACAAATAATTTAATTTTCATTTTCTTTAGGAAACGTTTCACATCCACTAGAAGTTCCTTAAAATGGATTTCAGGAAGTCTAGTTAAATACTAGGGAAGAAGGAAGCATTTAATAATTGATTATGGGCAGAGTGCTGTTGTATATTGTTCTGCAGGAAGCCATGGGCCAGAGGAGAGGAAATTTGGAGTTAAGGTTTAATTTCTTTATTATTAGGAAAAATTACCTATTAATTGTGAAAATTCTTCCAAGGTATTTTCCATCGTCCCCTGCCCCCAATAGTCCCCTAACAACAATAACAACAAATCTGAATGTGAATATATATATATTCACAGAGGGATGATTTTCCTGTCTCAAAGGGTGGTTATGAATGAGGATTAAGTGAAGTAACAAAGCATTTTCTACGTCTTATATAGTAGGTGTTCAATATACACTGGATATTAGTGCTACTACTTTTGGTGATGATGATGTGATGAATTAAATAGAATGAGATTAGGGGATGGAGAGAATTACATATAAAACCATACATTTGTAAGGATAATAACTGTAAACACTGAGACAGGGGACCCCATTTTCTCATTCACTACCATACCCCCAGGGCTGCACGTAGTACTTGGTGTATAGGCAAGGCCCTTAAAGATCTGTTGAGTGAATTAAGATAGGTCCACTTGAAAAGAGACTACTTTTGTAAAGTAAGGCAAGATGCTGTAAATCTGTTTTATAGGTGAGGAAACTGAGACTCAGAGTTCAAGTGTCTTACTTGCCTAAGGACACAGCTGCTTGATAGGAGAGCAAAACACAGTGGGCGACCTGAGCTTTGGAGTAAGTCTACATTCACTTTCTGGCTCTGGACTTCTTACTGCTTATTGTCTTAGACAAGTTAATTGATCTTTCTAGGTCTGCTTTCTCATCTGTACAATGGGGAAATAAAACCTACTCTATTAGACAATTATGAGCATTAAATGTGTTGATACATATAATGTACTTTGGGCTTAGTATATACTCAGTACATTTTACCTTTCTCTGTCTGTATACCTCTCAATCTTTTATTGAGAAGAGAGGATGGGAGTAGGAATTGTTTAAAAGAAACTCAACCAACATTCTCAGTTTTTTAAAACCTTTCCAACTGACTTTTGCTCTCTCTAAATAAGACAGGTTGCCAAAGTACACGGAGGATTGTTTTAGTACTCAGGAGTTACGGGTGAGATGGAGGGTTTGAGGATACAGAATTATTTGAAAACAATGTTGTTTTCTTCTGTATGCTTGCTTTGAAATTTCCCTTTGGGTGCTGATGAGTGATGATAAAAAGATGATGGTTTCAAGAGCAACTGTTAGGGGAAGGAGGTAAGGTGTTATGAAGTAGTATGATGATTTCTTTAAACACACTTATTAAAACTTATCTAAAATTAGTGTCATCTCCTAAGAGTAGACACTTGGGCCTTTATTTTATTGCTGTTGCCATCATTTAACATAATGCTATGGACGTGAACTATGACATGTTCTTTTTCTCAGTGAGCCTTTGAGATGGATTTAATTATCTGAGGCAGCCAGACAGCTATTTGGAACCAAAATGAATCAATTTGGGCAATAGAATATTTTGTCTAAAACAAAATAAAAATATAAAGTTTTCCATTGATTGTCTTTTAAGTCTTGTAAATTGGCTTTCTGAGGGAGTTTCGCAAATGCTTTGTATTCTTATTTGTTGAAATAAGTACATAAAAAAAGTGGTTTGAAATTGTTCAAAAAGTTTAGAAAAGCAAGCAATGACTGGGCATCAATACTACAATTATATTCGCTGACAGAAACTAAATCATATTTATATCTATCTTAATTCATCCAGTTCAAGTTCAGAAATTTTCTTTCCCCTGTTTGGTTGCAACTCTTCTACTTATTTTAAGTGAGCAATGTTAATTTTAATTTGGGAGCCAGTTGGAATTTTTAATGTTGATGTATTAAATACTCATCCACAAATGTTAGTAAATTGCATGTTTTTATAAATTCCTCTTTAAAAGGCATGGCTAGGGAATTCCCTGGTGGTCCAGTGGTTAAGACTCAGCTCTTTCACTGCAAGGGCCTGGGTTCAGTCCCTGGTCGGGGAACTAAGATCCCACAAGCTGCACGGCACAGCAACCCTGCTCCAAAAAAAGGCACAGCTAGATTGCATATAATTTCTTAGATTGTAAATATGTCTATATTTTCTTGAATTTGAGAAGGAAATTTTTTTAACATCTTTATTGGAGTATAATTGCTTTACAATGGTGTGTTAGTTTCTGCTTTATAACAAAGTGAATCAGCTATATATATATACATATATCCCCATATCCCCTCCCTCTTGAGTCTCCCTCCCACCCTCCCTATCCCACCCCTGTAGGTGGTCACAAAGCACCGAGCTGATCTCCCTGTGCTATGCGGCTGCTTCCCACTAGCTATCTGTTTTACATTTGGTAGTGTATATATGTCCATGCCACTGAGAAGGAAATTTTTAATAACACCTTTTCCCCCTGAATTTTGTTTAGACAGAATATTGGTGAAAGTATTCTTTACCTGTGGGTGGAGAAAATAAGAGATGTCCTAATACAAAAATCTCAGATGACAGAACCAGGTAGGTTTGCTCTTTTAATTTACAGTAATTAAATTTTCATCTAGATATTTTCATTGAAACTTTTAATGAAGATCTGTATGCTGTTTTATGTTATTATATGATAAAATATGTTTCTCTGGAAAGTTCTTTACTCATGTAAATATGGTTATTTCTTTCTATAAGCTTTAGACTGCTTGGTTTCATATTACTATAAACTCTTATAGAAATAGAATTTTACGGTTAAAGAACTTGGGTCAAAAATCTTTGCTTTCTTGGGGCTTCCCTGGTGGCGCCGTGGTTGAGAGTCCACCTGCTGATGCAGGGGACACGAGTTCGTGCCCTGGTCCGGGAAGATCCCGCATGCTGCGGAGCAGCTGGGCCCGTGAGCCATGGCCGCTGAGCCTGCGCATCCAGAGCCTGTGCTCTGCAACAGGAGAGGCCACAACAGTGAGAGGCCCACGTACCGCAAAAAAAAAAAAAAAACTTTGCTTTCTTTGACTATTGTTATGGTAATATGAACCATGTAACATTCTTCATGAATTATTGGACTATATAAGTTAGATATTAGCTTCACATGAGTGTAGTGTTTATAGAAAAAGAACTTTGGGAAATTTAAGTTAAGTATTAAGTATTTAAGATATAAAAATTGACTTTGAAAGTTGATTCTTTAATTGAGATAGAATTCACATACCATGATTATTCACTCTTTAAAATGTATAATTCAGTGGTTTTTAGTTTATTCCAAAGTTATGTAACCATCACCACTATATAATTTCAGGACATTTGAAAATTGAAAATTGATATTTTGCTCTATTATTATAGTTTTATTGAATCATAATATACAACAACATAGAAATTTCTTATGTTTTCTGTTTACTTTGCTAGTCTTTGTTCCAGTTACTACAAAAGCCCTTTAGAGAGGAAAATTACTAAGCCTATTTTATTTCCAAATAGAGTTTTATTATTATCACTGATAGAATTATTTTCAATTTGAGGAGAAGGGGGATTAAAAAAAAAAACAAAACCCAATAGTCTATTTACTAATTTTTAGAATGTTATTTACATGGAACCAATTATTAAGGATTCCCTTACCAAAATCAGTATAGATTTAAAGTTGATAGAAATATATATTTTTTCAGAGCATTTTACTGTTTCTCTATAGAAGCAAATGTTTTTACTGTTTCCATTAAAATCAAAGAGATAAATGGTCTGAAGATATTCTGATCTTGGGACAATATTTTTTTGAAGTATTTTCCTTGACTTTTTATGATTCATGTTCTGATTTTTGCAGCATTTCAGGGCATCTGAGAAGGGTTTTGAAACCTCAGAACAAAAATTGAGTTTTGCCAATTCACCATTCTAGAGTGTGGGATAATTGCAAAAATGTGGGATAATAAGCAAAAATTTAGGACTCCAAAAAGCTTGGAATCACTAAACTATTAGGAAATTTTTTAAATTATTGATCTTAAAATGGTATTTTCCCTTTTCCACCTATATCTATAATTTAGTTTAGCCACACTAAAAATTTTCGAGTTATTGATTTAGGTTGTATAATTTATAATTTGAAAAAAAATTGTTTAGAGTTTTTTAATTAGAAATTTTCTAGACTTCATATTAAAATGGAAGGTTTAATAATTCTGAAAAATGAATAAGGGTATAAGCTAGTGATCAGGATATCTCATGAGAATTTTCTTCTCCAGGGTACCCACTTGACAAGTAATTTATTTTTATTTTACTATTAATCTTCAGTACATATTTATTCTTTACTATTTCATTTTTTCTACTATAGAAATATAAAATTTTTAAAAAATTTATTTATTTTATTTATTTATTTTTGGCCGCATTGGGTCTTCGTTGCCGTGCATGGGCTTTCTCTAATTGCGGCGAGTGGGGGCTACTCTTTGTTGTGGTGCACAGGCTTCTCGTTGTGGTGGCTTCTCTTGTTGCAGAGCATGGACTCTAGGCATGAGGGCTCAGTAGTTGTGGCTTGCGGGCTCTAGAGCGCAGGCTCAGTAGTTGTGGCGTACAGGCTTAGTTGCTCCACAGCATGTGGGATCTTCCCGGACCAGGGCTCAAACCTGTGTCCCCTGCATTGGCAGGTGGATTTTTTTTTTTTTTTTTTTTTTTTTGCGGTACACAGGCCTCTCACTGTTGCAGCCTCTCCCGTTGCGGAGCGCAGGCCCCGGACACGCAGGCCCAGCGGCCATGGCTCACGGGCCCAGCCGCTCCGCGGCATGTGGGATCCTCCGGGACCGGGGCACGAACCTGTGTCCCCTGCATCAGCAGGCGGTCTCTCAACCACTGAGCCACCAGGGAAGCCCTGGCAGGTGGATTTTTAACCACTGCGCCAGCAAGAAAACCCGAGAAATGTTAAATCTTGAAGTAATTGTATACTATTTATACTTTTAAAAAATTCTGAACTAATTTTAGACTTACAGAAAAGTTGCAAAAAGAGTAGAAATAGCTCTGTTATATCTCTCACCCTGCTTTCCCTAGTAACATCTTAGATAAGCATATTATAATTATAAAAAACAGAAAGCAAACATTGGTATAATATTAACTAAACTAAAGAGCTTATTCAGATTTCGCTAAGTTTTCCACTAATGTTCTTTCTGCTGTTCTAGAATTCTGTCTAGGATTCTTGGTTGCATTTAGTTGTTATTTCTCCTTACTCCCTTTTAGTCTGTAAATAGTTCCCCAGTCTTTCCTTCACTTTTTTGACCTTTCATGACCTGACACTATTTTGTGGAATGTCCCTCAATTTGAATTTGTCCATTGTTATCTCATGATTGGAGTAAGGTTAGGCATTTTGGCAAGAATATCACAGAAATGATATTGTATCCTTCACAGTGTATTATATCAAGGAGCTAATGATATCAATATGCTTTATTAATGGTGATATTTACCTTGATCCTTGGTTAAGGTGGTATCTGCCAAATGTTTCCACTGTAAAGTTACGGTATTAATCAAGCATTCTCCAGAGAAAGAGGCCAATAAGGTGTGTGTGTGTGTGTGTGTGTGTGTGTGTGTGTGTGTATTATAAAGAGAGAGGAGGAGGGAAGGAATGGTTGGGTGGGGGGAGAAGGAGGGAGGGAGGCGGGGAGAGAGAGAGATTGATTGATTTTAAGGAATTGGCTCATGAGATTATGGACGCTAGCAAGCCCAAACTCTGCAAGGTAGGCTGACAGCCTGGAGACCTAGGGAAGGAATGATACTGTAACTCAAGTCTGAAGGCTGTATGTTGGCAGAATTCCCTCCTCCTCTGGGGAGGTCAGTCCTTTTTCTTTTAAGATCTTAACTGGAGTCTCACTTGCATTATGGAGGGCAATCTGCTTTACCCAAAGTCAACTGATTTGAATGTGAATTCCATCCAAGAAATACCTTTACAGAAACATCTAGAATAGTGTTTGACCAAATATCTGTGTACCATGGCCTAGCCAGGTTGACATATAAAATTACCAGTTACTGTCTTTCCCTTTGTAGTTGATAAGTATCTTGGGGGAGATACTTTGAGGCTATGCTAATACCCTATTCCTCCTTAAACTTTAACCTACTGATTTTAGTGTCCATTAGTGTATCTTATTTGTAAACAATATGGTGTTGTAACAATATGGTGACTTTCATTTCCTTCTTGCTATGATTAATTGGAATTCTGAGAACAAGATGTCTCTTTTCCACATTTATTTATTTGCTTACTTATATTAGTATGAACTCATATTATTTTATTTGGTGAGTTAAAATTCCATACTGTCATTATTTTGTTGCTCAAATTGTACCAGGTTTGGCCTTAGGAGAGCTCTCAGGTAGGCTCCTATGTTCTTTTTATAAGCTTCCTTTGTTTTTTTAACATTTCTTTACTCTGGAATCACAAGATATTCCAGGATCATCTTGTATTTTCCTTGTCCCAACCCTGGAGTCAACCACTTCTTGTAGGAGCCCTGGTTCCTTCTGTTGAAGACTGGTGTCTAGAGACCAAGACTAATGGTTTTTTAAGTGTAATTTCTTACTGTCTTATGATCACTCATCATGTCTCATATCCACATAGGCCCAGACGTAAAGAAGAAAACTGAAGAGGAAGATATTGAATGTGAAGATGATCTCATTTTAGCATGTCAACCAGAAAATCCAGTTAAAGCATTGGATTTTGATGTCAGTGAAAATCGAACAGGTATAATGTTATTAGTTTATTTTGAGGAAAGCGGGATGGTAGCATTATGAATGGAATTTCTATACCATTTGGAATGGTATAGAAATTTAGTAAACTCACATTTTAGGAAATTCTTATTAATTTGTAGAGAATTGGGTTATTTTTTTTCTGTCTCCTGGCCATTTTGGTGTTTGCTAGGTCTATCAGAATGGTGAGGAAAAAAATAGAAATTTACTTTTTTCTTTTTTTTTGCTATTTATCTGGAGTTTTGAATTAGTGGTGAGAGAAATTGAAACTAAGAAAAGCTGTGTTAATATTTTCAGTTCACATCCTGCTTTATATTTTTACTTTGAAATCCTTAGCTGTCTACTGATAGCTCAGAGTTAAATTTTAGTCTTTGCTCACAAATATAAATACAATAATTGAAGGTACAACCACTGAATTAAAGCTAGGGAAATGCCTTTAGGATTTTAGTTTTTGCTAAAGCAAATTTGTTCCATGATAAAGTAGTATTCAGCTTATGGATAGGTTGATGTGATAAATCAGCTCTATATTTCTATCAGAAAGTATGTTCCATTTTAGTATTTTAAAATTTTGAATGATATAGTCAGTTTCCTCAAGTCTCTTACAAAAACAAGATAGACCAGAGGGAATGTTCATTCTCTTTGAAGGTAGGGAGTTCCCTATGCCATTATACAGTAGCTTTTAAACAGTAAATGAAAATTTAAAGTTCTTGCATAGTGTCTCAGTATTAGTGGAAGGGGACAAAGAAGCTGTGAATGAGTGGGGAAGAACACCCAGTATACCTGCTCCTGTTTCACTCTAAGTAGTTCCCATTTTATTCATACACATATTTGCAGATTTGGCATAGGATGTCTTTTGGGATAGAAGATCCACTATTAAAAGAAAAAGAGTGAAAATCGTAGTCATAATAAATCGCATCCAGTTCCTATTGACCTTAGTAGTGTACTAGTGCAGTGGTCACAGTCTGTTCAAGAAGAGAACACTACTGGGGGAAGGAAGAACATCCTGCGTAAACCTGGCTTCTCGCCATGTCCTGCCACAAACCAGTGCAGTGATTTTTGGCAAGTTATTTAAAGTGCTCCAGAAATATTTTTACACATGTTACTTGAAGTGTTTCATCACTTATAAAGCAAACTGACTTGGTAAGATTCAACAGATCAGTGAATAGAAATAGAAAAAAATTAAATTCTTTTTTTCTGAATAACTTTTCATCCTAAATGAGGCAGGTGCAGCAGCTAGGATGGTCGGTAAGTTTCTCATCTAAGTTAAGGGTAAAATTAATGGTTTCCAGAATAACTGGAAATCACAGTACTCGATGGAATACCAATTTGGTGTACTATTGATACATTTACTTCAATCCTATGAAGTAGGAACAGTTTTATTAGCAGAAGACATTATATTACAGCTATACAAAATAAAGTCGTAGATTTCCCAACCCAGAGGTCCATCAGCAGTAAAATGAATAAATACTCCATATTAGCAGCTGTCAATCTTTTTGGTCTCAGGAGCTCTTTGTACTCTTAAAAATTAGATGTTATATCAACTATACAACTGAAACAACTCCAGGATTTGAGTCCCAACCTACCATTACCACTGGGTGACCTTAGCAGGTGAAAATCATTTATAAGTCAAGTAGTTTTATCTTAATGTACAATATATTAGGAAACTTTTTACTTAAAATTATAATTTAATTTTAATAGACAACAAGTATTTGTTATTTGAGTTGATTTGCCATATAATTTACATCTCTCTCCCAACTCCCCCCACTATACCATTGCCAATTTTTCAGTATTTGAATGTAAGAATTTAAAAAATAAAAGTAATATAATTCTTTAAATTTATAGAAATAGAAGAATTACCTCCGATTGATCATGGCATTCCTATCACAGACCGAAGAAGTACTTTTCAGGCACACTTGGCTCCAGTAGTTTGTCCCAAACAGGTAAACTTACTGTGTCCAGTTCACTTTGATGTTGTTTTACCAAAGTAATTCAAGCAAATGGTTTTGCAATAATATCTTTGTTTATACTATTACATTTAATTTTCATGCAAGATAAAAATTATTTGCTAATTTTCTACCTCCAAATTATTGGGAATCATGGAATATTTGTTTCTGTTTATCACTGCTTTCAAAATTGTAGCCAGACTCTGATTAGGGCTTAACTCTCCAATGGATTTTCAAAGAAGAAAAACCCATTGTGGTGGTGTAGAAAATTATGATGCTTAATATCAATAGCTTGTTGAAAAATTATTTGTCTTATCATGTGAGAGTTCTATAAAACCTAGCCTGTTCTATTGTTGCCCAAGTAAGGGGACAGTGGACAGAGTGGTTGAGCCCAGTCTTCCCAACCTGAATTCCTTTTCCTTTCTGCTTCCTGATTTTAGGTGGCCTGATATCCACCAAAGGATATTATATGGGAAAGTCTTCAGTCAAAAATAGTATTCCTAGGTCTTTGTCTTTCTCAGTCTCTTTTCAGCAGAATCATTTTCTTCTTCCTTGCTGCTATAATCTAGCCTAAACTTTATTAATGTAAGAGACAATTTCAGTACACCTATAAAGTTAACCAGAAAAGTCTAACTAGCTTAGCATAGGTTTTAAGCATTTGTCTCTTCCCTTTGGTCTCTCCAAATTCTTCTAAAGCCCTGAACTATAGGAATACAGTTTTTTGCACCAGGCTGCCTTTTCACTCTCTTTTAGTCTCTGGAAGAGGAAGTTCTTTCCTTCATTGATTTGTGGTCAAAATAACAGATTTTGGTGCAAGCTTCTGGGCTTTTCTCTCAGGAGCCCTATTTTGCCCTTGGCCATTGCTCATAATCTTGTTGCCAGGGTCCTCCTTAGACATTCCATTCTGAATCTCTCCATACTGGATCCTTTTTCCATTTCTGATTATAGTCACTTAGACTTACAGGATTATAATTTGTGAGAGCTGAAATAAATCTGAGAGGTCAGTGTCTACTTTATTAATCAGGAATCTGGGAGTCTGAGAAGCACAAGATTGCACAATTTCTGATCCAAATTGGTCTCTATCTCCAGCTTGGTCTTCCTTACCTCCAGTATTTCTTCTGTGCCCCTTGCCAACTACCTTTCTAAAAGATCTGACCACGTGTCACTCCTCCCCCACATACCCAGTAATCTTTGCTGATTTCCATTGGCTACAAGGAAAATATCTAAATACATTATACAAGGCCCTTTGTGATAAGACCCTACTTTAATCATTCTGATACATCTTCTATCATCTCATTCATACTCTGAGGTAGAGCTACATAAAACTATTGGTCACTTCCTGAATCTTTCTCTTTTATGTCCCTGCTAAGGTTGACAGATAAAATACAAAATAGCTAGCTAAAATTGGAATTTCAGATAAACATTATTGCATAGGCCATACTTATAATTTAAAAATTTGTGGTTTATCTGAAGTTCCAATTTAACTAAGCATCGTTTATTTCTGCTTACTAAATCTGGTATGTTTGTACATGCTGTTTCCTCTAAGTGGAATGGCTTCTTCTTGCCCCACTCCACTCTTCCATTTTGATGCAGAACTGTCACTTATCTTTCAAGACCTGGCTCTTGTTACCTCCTCTATGAACCTTATTTGACTCCCAGAGAGAGTTTTGGTTTTATAACATTTAGAACATACCATTATTCTGTACCTGTCACTTTGGTAAGTTTTCAGAGCTCATTTCTAGAAATTCTTATATTTTCGTTTAAATTTCTCTATACAGTATGGGGAAAATTTCTTATGTACAAGTACCTTGGACATGGTTACTTCTCAGATATTTGTTGATAACTGGTGGTCAAAAATACCAGGTCTATCATTTTTGTACCAATTAGAGAACCAGTTTTTGCCCCTAAAATGAGGAGAAAACTTTGGAAATGGCTTTTTCAGAATGTAGTTGAGTTTTTAAATAACTCTTGTTAATTTCACTACAATAGTATATCGATATGCTTTAAGGTTTTTTTTAGCATTTATTTACAGAGCAAATAAAAAGTATACATTAGTTTATTTACATTACTGCTGTTTTTAAGGTGAAAATGGTTCTTGCCAAATTGTATGAGAATAAGAAAATTGCTAGTGCCACCCACAACATCTATGCATACCGGTAAGTGATCATCACAATTTTAGGAATGTGCTTTGTAAAAAATGGGGGAAGGGACTTCCCTGGTGGCGCAGTGGTTAAGACTCTGCGCTCCCAATGCAGGGGGCCTGGGTTCAATCCCTGCTCAGGGAACTAGATCCCACATGCATGCCTCAACTGGGAGTTCACATGCCACAACTAACGAGCCAGCGAGCCGCAACTAAGGAGCCTGACTACCACAAGTAAAACCCAGTGCAACCAAATAAATAAATATTAAAAAAAAAAATGGGGAAAACTGATGCATGATTTAAAAAAGCAACAACTATTATGTGATTTTTTTCCACTGTAAAAGTAATAATCATGTGTGGAATATTTGGAAATGGCAGAAAAAAAATCAGAGGAAAAGTTAACCATTTTCTGCCATTAAGTGTAACTGATATTGTGAAATATTTTCTTTTTTATTCTTTTCAATGCTTTATTCTAGTATCAAAATTTTTCCTTAGTGTAACAAAAGCATTTTTCCATGTTGTTATAATTGCTTTACAAACATTATTTTAATGGCTGTATAATATTTGTTTGAGGCTCCATACCACAATTTATTTAACCATTTCCTTTTTGTTTTAGTTTTTCATTTTTTCTAAGTATTATAAAGAATAGTCCCGTGAACATCTTTGTGTACTTTTTGCATTATTTCCTCAGGATAGCTTCTGGTTGTTTCATATTGTTTTTTGAAATGAAACAGAAGTATAATCAAAAAGGAAAAAGGAATAGATTCCTAGAAGTAGAATTATCAAAAAGTATGAACGTTTTTGAAACTCTTGATACATACTGCCAAATTTTTTCTAACGTTTTTCTTTTAAACCAATTTATGCAGTGAATTAAGACTGCTTCTTTCACTACATGTCTTTTAGTTTTGAGTACGAAGGTTTTATAGAAATCTGCTGATTTGTTAGTAAAGAGATGAAGGGTATATTTTTTAAATATGCAGATTAATACAGACTTACAGAACATAGTTTAGGACTAAAATAAATCAGAATATAGACATAGGAATTTGGTGCAAATTTAAAATGTGATTCAGACTATTTGTAAAATCTAGGCTATCTAAAACTCAAAAATCTCAAAAATATTTATCACTTTGGATAGGTGAGTTTTTAATATTACTAAGTCACATCCCTTTAAGTGCCCAATCTTACCAAAAAAACTATTTATTATTAGAGTATCACTACACAGAATTTTGGTTTTTCCTTAGTGAGTTAGGGTCATCAGTATAAAAATGAGGGATTAGACTGTGCTTGGTCTCAGTGATTAGAATGTGCTGTAAAAGTATTGATAGGTACTATTCATTCGTCCCACGTGTTTGTTGAGGGCCTACTCTGTGTCATGTGCTTTACATAAGTTAAATCTAATTATTTCAGCAACTGTGCCACTGTAAAAAGGTTAACTTTTTCAAGATCACATAGTCGTTAACTGGTAGAGCTGAATTTGAGAATCTAATTTCATTTATCTCTATCTTATTCCTACATGGCCACGTTGGCTGCACCTTCAACAGTTGCTAGACATGATACTGATCTTAAGTTATCAAAAAGTTAAATAATGTGCCGGATACTCTATTTCAGGCCCCAGATTTTTGTTTTTTTAAGTACTTGAGTATTTTTGCTTATTAATGGGTGATCTGCATGTAGCAGCCCCTCCAACTCACCCCCTTATATAATTGATGCTTGGGAATGAAGGAGCTTAGCTTGTCAGAATTGTATGTCAGATAACAATAAAAAGGCATAAAGTGGAGGCTTGAAAGACTCCACTGGGAGTTAAAGAAATAACCTTTATTTGGTACATGGACTTTGTGTTGTGTATTTTGAATGCTTAGGGTCCTTTTAAGGTTACTTCCTGGTTCTGGGGCTGTGTTCCTGCTTTGGAGTTATGGGGCACTCTTCAGGCTACTCGTACACACAGCTATCGGATGCTGCATCATTATCTTCCTGGCATGTGAGGAAAGGGTTAGTGAAAATGTCCATGGTATTTCCTTTTTTTTTTTAAACCTAACAGTACTGATTTATATAGTCAGATTTCTTCATTTGTTCTATAAAGTCAACCCCGGAATCCTTTTTGCCTTAAATTTGCCATATAAAATTTTGTTTAATAGTACTAACTTTCTTTTCTTCAAATGAGGCCAACTCTAAATAATAGTAGAGCTTGGTCATAGTAGGTGGGCAGTAAATATATGAGTGAATGAATGAGTAGATGGGAAGATGAATGAATGAATAGGATTGCTATAATAAAATTAATATAATTGACTTAGGTGTATAGATAAGGTAATATTTGGCTTTTTATCACCATAACTGGAAAGATATCTTTGCTATATTTGCCTAGTCCTAGATTGTACCATTTGTAAGGGCCTAAAAAATGCACTAGATGGCATACCTTAACTGGCACTGTTTTCTTTTTATAACTCACACTTATTTGCCAAGCTTATTCATCTGCAATGTAGCCCGTGCTAACTTTCTAGATAATTTAAATGGGTAAAAATACCATGATTTATCTCTGATACTGATAACTATCCAGGGGGAAATTACAGAGAAAAATAAATCTTATAATTCTTAGAATGGGGAAGATAGATAAATGTTTGGCAGCTAGAATAAGATGTTAGGAAAGTATAAAATATTAACTTAATGTTGGTTTTATCACCTCCATCTTTTTTATATACTTTTTTTCTCTTTCACTGGAGTTTAGGCTCTTTGATGACAGGAGTATACCACTTATTTCTTTTATACCATTTCATAGCGCCTATTATGTGCCTATAATGCTTATATACAGTTTATTCTCAGTAAATGTTTTTTAGTGACCATTCTCTATAATCTCAGCTTCAAGATTAAATGAAGTGGAGGAAGTGTCAGATGTGTAAATTTACCTTCCCATAATTGTAGCATTTCTGATTTAAAGGAGGTACCCTTGATTCCTAGCTTTCCAAAATATAAAAAGTGAAGCATACTGGATAGGAAATCATCAGTGAAAATATAGCTAATTTATAGTTCAAGAAAGATTTTTTTAAAACAAGTAATGCTGATTTTGGAAATAAATTGATGGCAACAAATATGAAGGAGTAACTTTTATTATTGAATACAATATTTCAAGGTTTTAAAGTGTAACACTGTCACGTGTATTTCTAGAATATATTGTGAGGATAAACAGACCTTCTTACAGGACTGTGAGGATGACGGGGAAACAGCAGCTGGGGGGCGTCTTCTCCACCTCATGGAGGTAAGTGTGAGTTAAACCCTGTTAATCCTGTTCTGTGAACCATAAAATTTCTCAACAAAATTCATTCCTAAATTCCATTTAGGAATAAGTAAATCAGTTAGCCTATATAACATGAGATACTTTGGTTTTATTAGTAGTTAGTTTTTGAACATCGATAGAGAGATAATTTTAACCACTGGATTTGGGGCAGAAAGCAAGAGGTTAATAACGAGTGCTGTGCTTTCAAGCTCTTTCAGTCGTAGACAATAGAAGATTATCTTCAGCTCTGGAAAAACTTATCCTTTTTGTTTTATGACAATTTCCTCTCCTCTATTTTCTCTGTTCTGTCTTTGCAGAACTCCTGTTAGTTGGATATTGGACTTCTGGGTAGATCCAGAATGTTTCTTTTTTTATTAAGTTGTCCATCTCATTGCCTTATTATGTTCTAAGACATTTTCTTGACCATCTTCCAAAATTTCTATCAAATTAAAATTTTTTTTAGCAACCATGTATTTAATTTTCAAGAGTTCTTTCTTGTTCTCTGTTTTTCCCTTTTCATAGTGTGCTGTTCTGCTTTTATGGATACAATATCTTCTAAAATTTTTCTGAGTATACTAATTAGAGTTTCTTTTTTTAGATGTTTTCTTCCTTAAATTTTTCCTAGTCCATTTTAGTTTGTTTATCTTGTCCTTTCTCTTTCATGCTGCTGGATTTTCTTCATCTGTCTGGTGATCATTGATTGTTCATTAATTTTAAGAATGGATTGGTTTTTTCCTAAGGTAGTTGCTATAGTTTCTTCTGCTATTGTATGTGGAGGTTTGTTTTCTAACCAGGCCCTTTCCTTGATAGGAACTCTGTGGGGGTCAGGCCTGTAGACTGGTGGGCTTCACGTTAAGGGCAGCATTTGACAAATGTCAAACTGAGGAAGACCTTACTGGTAGGCACTAGTGATTACTCATGCAGCCCCAGTTCTCTCTAGCTGTTTTGTTCAGAAGCAGGTTTTGTGTTGCTGTTTGACCTAGGGGTAAAAAACTGCCTAAGCTAAGCTATTCTGGTTGAAGTCACCAAGAACTGGAACCCCACTGCATGATCTCCCCTTCACTCTGCCGGGTGGTCCCCAAGTTTGCAATTCAAGGACACTGTGGAGCACAGTGTTTGTTTTCCAAATTCCCTTCTCATTCTAACATTCTGTCCCCTGAATTGTTATAAATCGCACTCTGCTTGCTCATGGTTCTGCCATTAAAGTCGGGGAAATTTTATGTGCAATTTTATGTATGGGTTTTTTCATTTTTCTTTAAAACTCACATCTGTACCTGTCTATATTTGTATGTAATTATGCTTCTGAAAATAACAGATTTTGAATGTGAGAAATGTCATGGTGGTGGTATCACGCTGGTATGGAGGGATTTTGCTAGGACCAGATCGCTTCAAACATATCAACAACTGTGCCAGAAACATTCTAGTGGAGAAGAACTACACAAGTTCATCAGTAAGTGGTTACTGATATTATATCTAGAGAGTTTCTCACCACTGCCTGTGAAATTTAAAAAGAAAAACGAAAATTAAGAGTGAAGCAGAACGAGTGAGGTGCATTAGAAAAACCTTTGGACTAGGAAACTGGAAGCTTAGGTTTTAGTCAGAACAGTGTGATTGACCAGTTGTGTGACCTTGAGAGGATCACTTCATCTCTTCAAACCTTAATTTTGTAGATTCATGGAGTTTTATAAAAACCTTAAAGACCAGTTAGTTTCCACTCCCTAAAATTGAGACCCATAGAAGTTATAGCTAATGCTACAGTGAACTGGATAGTCTTTAAACATCTATAAAATTCAAACATTCTCTGTTAGTGTCATAGTGTATCCCCTTTCCCCTGGCATGCCTTTAGATGCCTTCTTCCTTTATACTTCGAGGTTTTTTGTCTCGTATTTCGGATATGTTCATATCTCTTTTATTTAAACTTTGGAAAATTAACAATGGATTAAATAGTATTGAGAGGAACTCCCTGGCTGTCCAGTGGTTAGGACTTTGCACTTCCACCGCAGGAGGCATGGGTTCAATCCCCGGTGAGGGAAGTAATATCCCACAGGCCGCACGGTGTGGCCAAAAAAAAAAAAAAAAAATACACGCACACAAAAAAATAATTAAAAAAATAAACGTATAAATAATGTTGAAATTACTCAAACATAAATCTGTTAGATAACTGAGATAAATGCGTATTTTCTTTGATTATCCTTGATTGTTTCAGAAATATTAAAATAGACTATAAATGAAAGAGCCCTGTAAAACAGAAAGATGGTACATATGGAAGTAATTATACTTTCACTATTATACATATTCTATATGACTAGATTTAAAAGTCCTAAGCTAGTACCTTCATATAAATGTAGGAAGATACTACATTGATTTATGTCTTTTTCAGGAGGAATCATCTAAGACTTTGGGAAAGAACAAAAAAGTAAGAAAAGACAAGAAGAGGAGTGAACATTAATACCTGAAACTGTATGAAAGGTTAATTTGCCTATAATCATATACAAATCCCACAGTCATCAAGGAATATGTTGTGCAGAGAGAGAATCCTGGACTGTTCAAGTCAGCCAACTCATTGGGGACACCAATATTATCTTTTCTTCTTTGGCTGTATCATCTGCCAAAAATAGAGAACTTGTGATATTTTCTTGAGTGTTTCAGGCTGATTCAGAAGGATTAATTTGAACTTAATCACCACTTCATATAATTTTAGGAAGGTAACAGTTGCCCAGGGCAGTACCTGAATTAACTGTGCATTTCATTACATGTCAAGTGCCTTTGTTAGGTGGGGAAGAAGTGTCTCTAGAGGAATATAAATACCTGATTTCTTGTCATCGGGATTCTCGTTTTGTTAAATGAATATCACCTTTTACTGCTTTTTACTGCTCCGTATGGCTTATTGAAATAGGGGCTCATTGAAGATTGATCTTAGAGAGTTTCTTCTTGTGATTTTAGTTCATAAGTATGTCACCTTTCATTTTATAGTGCTCATGGAGTGATGGATTAAGTGAAAATCCAGGAGTATCCATCTGCAGTTATGTGCTGAAGTGATAATTCATCTAACAGATTCATTAGCATAAGCGTTATGCCTCAGTTTCTGTCGCAAATTGGTGATTGTGAAATTTCAAAAAGTGATTTTCTAGTCTCTACTTTTTTTGTTTAATTCTTGTACTGTTAAGCAATAAATATGGTGTGCCTGTAGTCTCCTCCCACCGCCGAAATGTGTTGGTGTAATATTCTGGTTTCTTTTAACAACCTGGAAGTACTTTCTTGTGATCTTCATTGAGAAATTAGAACTATGCCAGAAGCTGTGCTATGGTTAACGGAACATTTATGGAATGGGGTAGAGGTGGCAGAACACCACTGGTGTAAGGTGAGAGTGTGTTGTGTAGTTCTGTAAATGTGATGCACATTTCCCATCCACACTCCTCCAGCTATCTTTCTCAACTCCATGACTTTGTGGAGAGAAAGCAAATCTTTGATTGGAAAAACAGAAAATCCCTCTTTTTTTCCATCTTCCTTTCATCAGTGCTTTATAAAAGTTCCTTCTTTCATCTGCAAGTTGTGCAGTTTACCTCTAGGCATCTAGACAATAAATTTATCCATGAGATATAAGTCATTAACTGTTCCCTTTTAGATAATGATTGCAAACAATTATTAAAAATTATTAATTGGTCACAGATTTACTTGAGATTCCCTTCCAAAGAGAGGGAACAGAAATAAGGAAGCAATTTGGGATGGTGCTGGAACATGGAAGACATCAGAGAAGAGTGGACACAGATTTTTTTCTATTCTCTGATGTTTGACCTTTAAGAGATCTAACATCCTAACTTGGTATTTTTAATAAGAATCTAGTAAACAGCTTTACACTAGGATGGATTTTGAGAAGTAAAATCTGTATTGGTTGTAAGTGTGTTTAATTGTTGTAACATATTTATTTAAAACACTTACCTCAGAGTCCATGAAAAAATTAAGTATGTTTTATGTATTAACTGTTAAAATAATTAAAGACCTTAAAGACCATTAATTAACATTAAAAATAACTTCACAATTTTGGCATGTCAAAACCTGTGAAAGAAGATATAAAACAGTAAGAATTGCTGCTACAGAAAAATGAATGTGAGTTAATTTTTCTGCAACACTAAATTTGAATTCCCTTTTAGCTGTTTTATCCAACATTTATTTAGCTCTTTATAGAAAACGTTTTTATCTCTGATCCCATTTTCCCTTATTAAAAAAATATTTTTGCTTCTTTCTTTTATTAACCACATTTTCCAGACTAAAAAACCCTAATATCCTTTGCCCGAAGTCAGATAGTAAAAAGGAGAGACCCAAAAGTCTCCAATTCTGGAACGTGAGTTATTTTACACTCTTCATTATGGACCCCTAACTAGTTATAGTATCTTTTTGTCTATTTAAAATTTGTCTGTTTAAAATTTTGTCTATTTAAAATTTTTGTCTATTTAAAATTTTGTCTATTTAAAATTTTGTCTATTTAAAATCTTACAAAGTAGCAAGTAATGGGAATAGCAGTATGATTTGGAAGTATATATCATGAAATATATGGGAATAGCAGTATTATTTGGAGGTATATATCATGAAACATTTGATAGATACCTATTTGAAGAGACATTATATCAAACTAATCACAACCAAGAAAGAATAGCATGAAGCAGATACTGTTTGAAGGCAGGTAAAATTTATTGCAGAAATTGTATAGTCACCTGTAATTCCACTGTCTAGAGATAACTATCATTAACATTTGGTATGTACGTCCTTCTATTTTTTTCCTATGCATGATTTTGTATATATGGCTATTTTTCTTTCCATAAAAATGGTACTAAACTGTATATACTGTTTTCTATTCGGCATATTTCATATAGAAGTATATTGTTAACATTTTCCCATGTCAATAAATATTCTTCTATGGCTTAATTTCTTATGGCTACACTGTATTCTATATTCTAGGTATATCAAAATATTACTAACTATGTAGTATAAACTATACTTGTTTCCAATATTTAGGTTTTTTCTAATTTTTCACTATTATAAGCAACTATGAAAAACAAAATCATTGTCTGCAGATTTTTGTATATATCTCTGATTACTTTCTTAGGAAAAATTCCAGAAATGGAATTCCTTGTTCAAATGCTTGTACATTCTAAGAGCTCGACTGGTTCAGCCAAGTTGCCCTATAGAAAAGTTTCATCAGTTACACCCCGATTAGCGTTGTATTAGAATATGCTTAGAATATCGGTCAAAGATGTGGAAAAATAGGCAGTCTGGTAGGTAAAACTACTGATGTCTTTTTTTTTCCTTTTTCTTTTTTTTTGCCACGCTACATGGCATGCGGGATCTTAGTTCCCTGACCAGGGATCAAACCCGTGCCCCCTGCAGTGGAAGCACAGAGTCCTAACCGCTCGACTGCCAGGGAATTCCCTTAATTGATCTTTTTTGTTTTGAAATAATTACAGACTCACAAGAAGTTGTAAAAATATTCAACTTTGCCTAGTAGTATCATCTTACATAACTAAAGTATATTTATCAAAACCAAAATATACATTCTTTGTTAGGTATGTGATTTGCAAATATCTTCTCCCAGTTTGTAGCTTGTCTTTTCATCCTCTTAACAGTTTATTTTGCAGAGTGAAAGCATTTAACTTTGATGAGATGTAATTTACCTTTTTTTTTACTTTTCCACTTTTTTTGGATTATGTTTTTGGTGTCATGTCTAAGGATTCTGTCTAACCCTGGGTCATAAAGACTTTCTTCTCTTTTTAGAGTTTCATGTTTTTCATTTAGATCTAATATCTATTTTTAGTTAATTTTTGTATAAGGTATGAGATTTAATTTGAAGTTCCTTTTTTTTTGCCTTTGCTTGTCCAATTATGGAAGTGACTAATTTTTAAAATCAAACCTTTTATTGATGAATTTTCACAAAATAAACACAATTAAATAACCAGCACTTAGATGGAAAAAAGGTCAATACCAGCACTCCACAATCCCCCCTTTGTTCAGTCATTGCTGCTCTCCTCCCCACCAAGTAACCACCTCCCTGATTTATCATCAGAGGTTAATCTGGTCTTTTTTGACTTTTATGTAGAGGAATCACACAGTATGTACCCTTGTTCAGGCTCCTTTTGTTCCATCATTTTGTGAGATTCATCTGGGTTATTGCATATAGCGGTTCTTTCATTCTTATTACTGCATAGTATTCCATTGAATGGACATGAATTTATCAATTCTATTTATGGATATTTGGGTTTCTGGCCATTACAAATAATGCTGCTATGAACATTCTTGTACATGGCTTTTGGGCCATATCTGCACACATTCCTAAGGTGTGGATACCTAGAAATCGATTTGCTGAGTCACAGGATATATATATGTGGAGCTTTATTGCCCCGTGGTTTGCTGGTAAATGTTTAACAACTGGCTCTAGGGTGGGTGCTCATTTATAATGTTAGCCAGTTCCTGTGGTGTAAATACTCCAGCTGCCCAATTTCAAGCTACCAATGTGAAATCAGCTGATTCACAACATTCCTGGAAATTTAACCATCACTTCTTGTGAGCTCCAGCACCCATCACTCATACTGCCAAGCAGTTTTCCAAAGTAGTTGCACCAATTTACACTCCTGCCAGTAGTGAATGAGAGTTCTAGTTGCTGCTTGTCCACAGTTGGTATTACCTGACTCTCATTTCACTCATGCTGCATGATGGATAGGGGCATCACTTGGTGGTTTTAATTTCCATTTCTCTGATGACTAATGAAACTGAACACCTTTGGCTACTACATTTTATACCTGTGGTGGCTTATACTGTCACATTTCCCTCCTTTCCAGGAATAGAAATATGGAACTTGATATCTAGTTTGGTTCAGGTACATAGAAATCCAGTTATAGTTTTGCATATCTGAGCATCTAGTCTATAAATTTCAACATGCCACCACCACCTCACTGGTATACTAAATCTGTGAATAAAAGGAAATAATCTTTTTTTGCTTTTAGTTTCCTAATTTATAAAAATGTGGATTATGATTCCTCCCTGTCTGGGCTATTCTGAGGGTTAAGTGAGATGCTTTTTATGTGATACACATCCAATAAAATCATTAAATAATTATCTTTTCCTCCCTACTTAGGGGAGAACTGTCCTACAGCAATACCTCTTATTTAAGATAGACTATGTCTGAGGATTTTAACAGTACCTAGAATTTTATGTTGACTTTGAGGTTACCAGGTTCTTAGTAACCTAGGTTACCTAGATTCCCCTAGGGAGGCAATATAGCATCGCAGCTTACAGCTCTGGAGACTGCCAGGTTCAAATCCTGTGTCTGCTTTTTGCTTGCCTTGCTAGCTTGGGCAAGTGATCTAATTTCTCTGTATTCAGTTATGAAAAAGTTATAAAGAGCTAAGCAGGCCATGGGCTGATACTGAAAGACTGTTTAGTTAGGGAGATACAATGGGAGCTCTGAATCTGGTCAAGGACCATAGACCAAGGTTTGACAAACGTTTTCTGTAAACAGCCAAATACTACATATTTTTTGCTTTGTGAGCCATCTCTTTCACAGCTATCAGTTTTGTCATAGTGTGAAAGCAATCATAAACAGTACGGACGCTAATAATAGCATGGCTGTGTTCCAACAAAATTATTTATGGATGCAGAAATCTGAATTTAATGTAATTTTCATGTGTCAAGAAATATTCTTTTGATTTTTTTCAGTTGTATAAATACGTAAAGGAAAACACTCCTCCTGTGTGTCTACTCTCAAAAGCTCTACTCACAGAATACTTCACTTCTGACACTAGGCTTCCTACAAATCAAGTAATTCTGTGACACCAGCTTGGTGTCCTACAATTCAGTTCAGTTCTGACACTATCTACCTGGAGATAATGTCAGATCCCACAAGTTAAGGGCTCAGTCCTACAAGACTGCCTCTTCCCCCACTTCATATGCCAGTCTCAAGTTCAGGTTGCTTCTAACCAACCTGGTGTAACCCGGAGGTTCTCATGACCCCCTCCTCTGGTTGGATTAATTCACTAGAGCGGCACAGAGAACCCAGGAAAATGTTTTACTTACTAGATTATCAGTTTATCATAAAAGGATATAACTCAGAAATAGGCTGATGGAAGAGATGCATAGGGCAAAGTATGTGGGAAGGGGTATGGAGCTTCCAGGCTCTCTCTGAGCGTGTCCCCCTTCCTACTTCATGTATTCACCAACGGAGAAGCTTTCTGAACTCTGTCCTTTTGGATTTTTATGGAGCCTTCACCACGTAGGTATGACTGATTAAATCATTGGCCATTGGTGATTGATTCCACCTCCAGCTCCTCTCCTCTCCTGGGAGGTTGGGGGTGGGACTGAAAGTTTCAACCTTCTAATCATACGCTGGGTTCCCCTGCAACCAGCCCCAATCCTTAGGGGCTTTCCAAAAGTCACCCCATTAACTTAAACACAGGTATTGGTTAAAAGGGGTTTGTTATGAATAACAAGACATTCCTTTTATTCTTATGGCTCTGGAGCTATTTCAGGAACCAAGCACAAAAGACCAAATATTTTAACGAAAGATTCTCCCAGTGCTCTTGTCACTTAGGAAACTCCTAGGGCTTTTGGAGTTCTGTGCCAGAAATGGGGATGAAGACCAGATATATATTTCTAATTATAAATCACAATACCACAACATGTAAAAAACATTCCTAACTCAGGAGCCAAACTATGGTTTGTGATCCATTGTTTGCCAACCCCTGGTGTAGACCAGGTTGAAAGAGAAAGAGGCAAGTCCAAAGTATAATGCTAACAGATAGGATTTGGGTTTCTGAGCCTAGAGAGTATTTTGTTTGTTTGTTGTTTTTTCCGTTTAGCTCAGGTTTTGAGTTGTATACTGTTTAGGGGCATGATACAGTTAATTTGTATATCAGGACCCACAAAATGGAGGTTGCCGCAGTGGCCTGTCCCACGTCACAAATCTAAACCTAAGTCAGCCTACACTGTCAAGGAAACCTAATTTACACCAACACAATCCTCCAATTCAGTTTAGCTAGCCTACCTTACCCTAGAAAATAGGACCTGCTCACCTTAAAAGATAATACCTGACCTCCTAGCCAATAATGCCATTTCTGCCTTGCCTCTTCTAATGTGCTACAGAACTTGCTCCTGCCCAAAATCTCTCAGGAAGAGTGCTCTGCTGCTTGTAAGGCACTGTGCTCCACCAGTCCATGGACTGTTTTCCTTTGAATAAAGGCCATCAAACTCGTTACCAAATTGTATTATTTTGTCATTTGACAGCAAGAGATAAATCACAAGTATGGGTTTGTAATCAAGGAGAAGTAGATTTGGAAGTCAGAGCTGAATTTAAATTTTGGTTCCATGCCTTGGGCATGGAAACCATCTTAGACAAATTACTTAACTTCTTTGAGCCTCATTTTCCTCATCTGTAAAATGGGGCTAATCCTTCCTCATAGGATATTTGGAGGGTTGAATAAAATGAGATAATGTGCGAACTGTCACGAATCTAAAGCTTCACACACAGTGGCAGCTCAGTAGGTGATGGTTAGTATATTTCTCATTGTAAAAGAAGTGAAATCACATTGGTCTATAATCAATAAGATCTTAGTGCTGACAGATAGCTGAATATGCCACCCTAATGTATCTCTCTTTGGCATATGAGTTATTTTGAGTTGATTTTTTTCCAGAAACTGCAAACACAGCAGAAGCTCTGAAAGCAGAGTAGAAACTACCCTTTTGTAAGGAAAATCTACATTTATAAAGAAAATTTACATTAGAAAGGGGGCCTCTACCAGGAAGAGAGCTTTACCAGATATAACATTTTTACCTGAGAGTTTTATTTGCAAGCAGGGCAATTTTTGCTTACCAAACATTTCCTTCTCTCACCTTCTTGTAAATTACCTCTCCCCAACGCCACCCCACCCCCAAAATAATCTTTCTTTTGTATTTAGCTGAAGATGGTATTTAAGGTAGTGACTTGGGCCATCTCAGAAGACTTACTCTTTTTTTCCTAGGTATCTCCAATGTATACAGGAGGCATACGTGTTAATAAACTTCTCTTTGTTTTTTCTCTTGTTAATCTGTTTTTAGCCAAGAACTCAGAATGGTAGAGGGAAAATTATTTTTCCTCCCCTACAATGCAAAAGAGCGTCAAAAGAAAAGCCAGTGAGAGATGATGGCGGCCTGAATTGAGCTACTGATGGTGGGAATGGATGGAAGTAGATGGATTTAAGGTGTATTTAGGAGGTAAAATTGAGAGAACTTGGCATTGGATTTGAGGGCTGTGGGAAAGAAAGGAGTTAAGATGGCATTCAGGTCCTGGGCTGGGCAATCGGGTAGATGCCATTTAAGTCTAACCTGTTTTTCTAATTGGGAAGCCATTTCATTGCCACTTAGATACCCCTTCATTGCTGTTGCTCTGCTGTTTTACTCATTTACCCTGCTGCCTGCTGAATGCTGCCAGCCTGGGTGTAATGCTTTGTTTCTGGCTGGCCCAGATGCATTATGTTGGATGAAGGAGAAGCCAGACATCAGAGAAATTGGATTTCCTGAGGAGAGAACCCACAGAAACTTCCTTGAAAAGAAAAAGGGAATGACCAAATAAGCATTATGGGATGATCTCCAGTCAAAGTCGGAGATGCTCTTTGGAGCCCAGACAGGAAAGTGCGTCATGAAACTAGCAGTGAAATGCAGGAAGAAAGGCTGTTGGCTCGCGTACAGCTGTGATTCTCTACTGGTGGGCTGTGCAGGAAGGTGTGCATGAGAAATCCCAGAGGAGCCTTTTCTCCTTTCAAAATACCACTATGGAGTCAAGTACAGCAGCACAGCTTGAAGCCAAGGGGTAATTTAGATTTAAAATTGGCAGAGATATTGTCAAAGAAGGAATGTTGGCAGGATTGAATAATTTGTCAGAGGTAAGACTCTAGAATATATAGAAGGAAAATGTCTATAGGTTTGAACTAGATGTTTAAATTGCATGATGGAGAAGAAAACAGAAAGAGTATAGAGATCCAATAAAAATAAGACCATATAGTATGGATAAAGTAGGCATCAATGTTGACTCTTTGGGGAAACTTTTTATTCTTTTAAACTCAATATTTCTTTTCCATTTTTTTGTTTTATCTATATCTGATTCTAGTATAAAAATGCTTACAAACTAATAGGACTCATTGGAAATGACACCAAAAGCACAGGAAAGGAAAGTAAAAGTAGATAAATTGGACTACTTCAAAATAAAAACTTCTTTGCGCCAAAGGACACAATCAACAGAGTGAAAAGGCAATCTATGGAATGTGAGAAAATATTTGTGAACCATGCTTTTGATAAGATATTCAGACTAACATCCAGAATATATGGAGAACTCGTAAAACTCAACAACAAAAAGCCCCCAGTTTGAAAATAGGCAAAGGACTTGAATAGATATTTATTCAAAGAAGATAAGCAAGTGGCCAATAAGCACACAAATAGATGCTCAACATCATGAATCATTAGGGAAATGCAAATCAAAACCACAGTGAGATATCACCTTGAACCCATTAAGATGGCTACTATCAAAAGAACAGAAAATAGCAAGTGTTGGCAAGAGTGTGGAGAAATTGGAACTCTTGTGCCCTGTTGGTGGGAATGTAAAATGGTGAAGCCACTATGGAAAATGGTATGGTGATTCCTCAAAAAGTTAAACATAAAATTACCATATGGGGCTTCCCTGGTGGTGCAGTGGTTGAGAGTCCGCCTGCCGATGCGGGGAACACGGGTTCGTGCCCCGGTCCGGGAAGATCCCACATGCCGCGGAGCAGCTGGGCCCGTGAGCCATGGCCGCTGAGCCTGCACGTCCGGAGCCTGTGCTCCGCAACGGGAGAGGCCACAACAGTGAGAGGCCCGCGTACGGAAAAAAAAAAAAAAAAAATTACCATATGATCCAGCAATTCCATTTCTGGGTATAAACTCAAAAGAATTGAAAGCAGGGTCTTGAAGAGATATTTGTACGTCTATGTTCATAGCATTATTCACAAAAGCCAAAAGGTAGAAGCCACCCAAGGGTCCATCAATCGATGAATATGTACAGAAAATGTGTTATATACACAATGGTATATTTTTCAGCTGTAAAAAGGAAGGGAATTCTGACATATGCTACAACATGGATAAATCTTAAGGACATTATGATAAGTGAATAAGCTAGTCACAAAAGGACAGATACTGTATAATTCTACTTATATGAGATATCTAGAGTAGTCAAATTCATAGAGACAGTAAGTGGAATAGTAGTTGAGAGGACTGGAGTATGAGAAGTTGTTGGGAGTAGATAGAGATTTTGGGTTTGCAAGTTGAAAGAGTTCTGGAGATTGGTTGTACAACGATGTGAATATACTTGACACTACTGAATGGTACACTTAAAAATGGTTAAGATACTAAATTTTATTTTATGTATATTTTGCCACAATTTAAAAAATAGTAATAGGACCCTAAATGGTCTAGGGTAGCAGTGGTTTTGTTGTAACTGTGGTGATGCAAAAAGGCAGGAAGAAAGCTGAAAGAAAACGCCAGTGAAAGTAGCTGACAGAAGCTGTCCAAAGGCTGATGAGTGTGAGAAAAAAATCCCAACTGAAATAAAGGATCTGGGGAATTGCATTGGTGGAAGGACCTATCTACCAGTTCATTTTTTTGTCATAAATTTATTGAGGACTTCTGCTTAGAGGAAATGAAGGGTCAGTGTGGCTGGAGTGCATGGGGCTAGAGAACCTTGTGAGATGAAGAAGAAGAGGTAGGCAATGAATCAGTCAAGCAGAATCTTATAGACCCTGATAAGATCTTAAAAAGAGTAATACGAAACAACTGAATGATTTTAAGCTGAAGAGTGGAACAATCAGATTTGTCTTTTAGAGACACAATTCTGCTTACTTGGCAAAAAATACATTGAAAAGTAACAAAAGTGAATAATGGGAAGCATTTAAGAGGCTGTTGCAGTAATAAAGAGATTGTGATAGTTTGGACTGGGATAATGGCAGTGGAGATGAAACTATGTAGACAGATTTCAAAGATATTTAGGAGCAAAGATAGAATCCGGTGATGCACTGGGCAACAGGATGAGACATTAGCATAGATCCATCTTCGATACTCTCATAGATATACTGGTTGAACTTTATTTTCTGGGGGTTTCTTTGGTACTCCTATCCCTAGGATTTTGTGAGTTGCCTGGGACACACATGTTTGCCATCCCTCAACATAGGAATAACACATGTGTGGCATTGTTTTCAAAACTGGAATATTACAGAATATATAGCTCACATTTTCTTTATTCATTCATCTGCTGATGCACCCTTAGGTTGTTTACATATCTTGGCTAATGTAAATAATGCTGCAGTGAACATGGGGCTGCCTCTATCTTTTCGAGTTAGTGTTTGCCCATTTGTTCTTGCATGCTGCCTACTTTATTGATTAGAGCTCTTAGCATATTCATCATAGTTGTTTTAAATTCCTGGCCTGATAATTCCAACATCCCTGTCACGTTTGGTTCTGATGATTGCTCTGCCTCTTCAAATTGTTTTTTGCCTTTTAGTATGCCTTGTGATTTTTTTTTCCTTTATAGCCAGACCTGATATTCTGGGTAAAAGAAACTGCTGTAAGTAGGCCTTTAGTAATGTGCTGAAAACAGGAAATGCCACGGGAACTAGTATCAGGGTAGGAAACCTGAACGACAATTGATGATTTCCTGGAGGATCAATGACGACAACTCTGAGAGTTAAAAACTCCACGGGGATCCAGTCCATGGGGGTCAGGGGAAGTGTTCTATGTTCTATGATTAGATCCCTGTCTCTCAGTGAGCCTATGTGTCTGGACTGTGAACTTTGCAAGTATCTCTCAGGGTTTTTTGTCTCCCCACTTAGGTAGAACAGGATAGCTACAGTGGGCTAGAGTTGGGTATTTCCCTTTCTCCGTATCTGTTAGGGTTTGATAAAACCCCAAGCAGGTCCGGTTCCAGTTAACTAGTTTACGCTGGGCAGGCTGAGTTAAGAACAGAGTGCTCGGGTATATTTCACAGTGGTTCCTTTTCCCCTTCCCCTGCTGGAAGCATAAGGGGATTTTTCTGATATTTACTGTGGGAACCTGGTCAAGCTCCTGGAGGTAAATCTCACAGTATTGTGGGTATCTCCCTGGGACTGGATCCCCGTGGAGTTTTTAACTCTCAGAGTTGTCAGCACTGATCCTCCAGCAAATCATTAATTATAGTTCAGGTTTCCTACCCTGGTGCTAGTTCCTGTGGCATTTCCTGTTTTCAGACTCTCTGCTCTGCTCTGGTAACTCAGGACTCTGTGTCTGTCTCTCCAATCTTGGAGACAGTGGTTTGTTCTATGTACTTTTCTCTTTTATGCATCCAAAAAGAGTGTATTTTTTAGTCCATTCACCTTTTTACTTGGTAAAGGGAGTGGCAACTTCTAAGCTCCTTACATGCAAAACCAGAAGTCTAAGACTTTATATGTTTGTTTATGTTACCTAACTTGTTTAAATATAGTCATAACGACTAGATTTGGAAATAAATTCTATACTTAAGACTGTGGAAAATCACACTGTTCAGTTCTGCTGTCTGTCCACTATACTGTTGTGCTATTTTGTTTTTGTTTTTATAAGGGCTTGGAAGAAGCTACATTGTTTGAATGCTAAAATGAGATCTCATATTGATCTTAAATGTTAGTGAGGTTTCTCTTTAACATTGGCTTTTCTAATGATTTCATGTCATCTTAAATTTCTGTTTCACAAGCTTTAAATATATTTTATTTGGTGTTTAAACTATAAGGATACTGGGACTTCCCTGGTGGTGCAGTGGTTAAGAATCTGCCTGCCAATACAGGGTACACAGGTTCAAGCCCTGGTCCGGGAAGATCCCACATGCCATGGAGCAACAAAGCCTGTGAGCCACAACTACTGAGCCTGCTCTCTAGAACCCACAAGCCACAACTACTGAGCCGATGTGCCACAATTACTGAAGCCCGCATGCCTAGAGCCCATGCTCTGCAACAAGAGAAGCCACCACAATGAGAAGCCCAAGCACCACAACAAAGAGTAGCCCCTGCTCGCCACAACTAGAGAAAGCCCATGCGCAGGAACGAAGACCCAACACAGCCAAAAATAAATAAATAAATAAATAAATCAAATTTTAAAAACCTTACCATTTAAAATATAAGGATATTGTTAAACTGATAAAAAATAAAGAAGAGTATTGGTACTGGCATAAAGATAGACGTATAGATCAATGGACTAGGACTGAGAGTTAAGAAATAAGCCCATACATTTGTTGTCAGTTGATTTTCTACAAGGGTGCCAAGACAATTCAATGGGCAAAAAAACAGTCTTTCTGACAAATAGTGTCAACTTCATATCCATGTGCAAAACAATGAAGTTGCACTCCTACCTCACACCATATATGAAAAATAAGCTCAAAATGTCTCAAAGACCTAAATGTAAGAGCTAAAACTATAAATGTCATAGAAGAAAACATAATAGGAAATCTTCATGACCTTGGATTAGATAATGGTTTCTTAGATATGACACCAAAAGCACAAGCAACTAACAAAAAATAAATAAATAAATTGGAATACATCAAAATGAAAACTTCTGGGCTTCAGAGGACACTATTAAGAAAGTGAAAAGACAACACACAGAATGGAAGAAAATACTTGTAAACTGTAGGTGTGATAAAGGCGTAGTATTTAGAACACAGAAAGAAATCTTACAACTCAACAGAGTAACAAACAACCCAATTGAAAAGCAGGCAAAATACTTAAATAGACATGTTTCCAAAGACAAAATACAGATGGCCAAGAAGCACATGAAAAGATGTTCTACACTATTAGACATTAGGGAAATGTAAATCAAATCCACAATGGGAAATCACTTCATATCCACTAGGATAATATAATAATATTTTTTTTTAAATGGAAAATAACTAGTGTTGGCAACAATATGGAGAAATTTAAATCCTTGTACATTGCTGATTAGAATGCAAAATGATGTAGCTGTTTTAGGAACCAGTTTGGCTATTCCTCAAAAAGTTAAAAATAGTGTTATTTACCATTTGACCAGCAGTTCCATTGTTAGGTATAAACTCAAGAGAATTGGAAAAAAATGTCCACACAAAAACTTATAAACAAATGTTATAGCAACATTATTCATGATAGCCCAGAAATGAAAACAACTGAAGTGTCCATCAATAAATGAATGAAACAAATGTGGTATATCCACATAATGGAATATTATTCAACCATTAAAAAGGAAATGAAATCTGATTCATGCTACAACATGGATGAACCTTGAAAACAGTATTCTATGTGAAAGAAGCCAGTCACAAAAGAGCACATAGTGTATGATTCTAATTATATGAAATGTCCAGAATAAGCAAAACTATAGAGACAGAAAGTACATTTGTGGTTTACCAGGGACTGGGAGGGAGGGGGTTGGTGGTGAAGGAATAGGAAGTGTCTGCTAATGGGTATGGGATTTCTTTATAGGGTGATGAAAATGTTCTGGAATTCAAGTGCATAACTTTGTGAATATACAAAAAATCATTGAATTGTATC